>NC_080075.1:19311628-20039013 GCF_949987535.1 Balaenoptera acutorostrata | reverse complement strand
CACGGTGTTGAGTTCCTGGGTTTTTTAAAATCCCAAAATGGAGCTGAAGAAGCTGGAAACCCAGAAATTCCAGTGGGCATAGACAAACAAACAAACAAACAGCCCAGATAAAAGCTTGCTCCAAGAAAATGGCAGTCTAACAAGTATGAAACTTTTACACAAAAATCACTCTACTCCATAAAGAACCTAGGGGCAAGATGGGAATAAAGATGCAGACCTACTAGAGAATGGACTTGAGGATACGGGGAGGGGGAAGGGTAAGCTGGGACAAAGTGAGAGTGGCAAGGACATATATACACTACCAAATGTAAAATAGATAGCTAGTGGGAAGCAGCCGCATAGCACAGGGAGATTAGCTCCCTGCTTTGTGACCACGTAGATGGGTGGGCTAGGGAGGGTGGGAGGGAGACACAAGAGAGAAGAGATATGGGGATATATGTATATGTATAGCTGATTCACTTTGTTATAAAGCAGAAACTAACACACCACTGTAAAGCAATTATACTCCAATAAAGATGTTAAAAAAAAAACAAACACTCTATTCCAACCAAACAGATAAGACTGTAGGCCCACTCACACCCATACCAGAAAAGCCAAAGTAGGGAGCTTAGCCTTCCATCTTTGTGAGGCTAATGAAGTGCCTCAATACCCCACTAAGGAGCTGGCAGAGAAGTTTGAAAAGGGACTCAGCATCTTCATCCCCACTGGGTAGGAACAAGGCACTCCTGGCAGTGTCATTGGAGCTAACATAGTGAATCTGGATTTCCACCTGCAAATGTCAGTAGTAAGGCAACCCCTTCTACTCCTCTGGGCTCATGTTAGAGGATCAGAGTCACCTAATGGAGAGTCAGGACTTTCATCACTTCCAGTGGTATGCAGGCATACACCTCTCCCCTTCTACCATGGTCAATGGAGGCCATGAAGGGAGCAGTCAAGAGACATTCCAGCATTTTCAACCAAGAAGATATGAGTGGAGGTCTAGTGAGGAGTCATACTTCCCACTCCAACTGAGCAGTACTGAGGAGTTCCTCCTTTGGGTGTCACTGTATGCCACAGGTTACATACTGTATGATGCCATTTATATAACATTCTTGAAATGCCAAAATTATAGAAACTAAGAGCTGATTAGTAGTTACCAAGGGTTAAGCAGACAATGAGGATGAAAGAGAAGTATGTAAGGCTATAAAAGAGCAACAAAAGGGATTCTTGTGGTAATGGGAGTATTCTGTATCTTGATCGTATCAATGTCAGCATCCCATTTGATATTATACGTTTTGAAATTGTTTCCATTGGGGGAAACTGTTTAAAGAGTATACCAGATTTCTCTGTATTATATCTTCCCACTGCATGTGAATCCATAATTATCTAAAAATGTTTTTAAAAAATTAATTAATTAATTAATTTATTTATTTTTGGCTGTGTTGGGTCTTTGTTGCTGTGCGCAGGCTTTCTCTAGTTGTGGTGAGCGGGGGTTACTCTTCATTGCGGTGCGTGGGCTTCTCATTGTTGTGGCTTCTCTTGTTGCAGAGCACAGGCTCTAGGAGTGCAGGCTTCAGTAGTTGTGGCAAGTGGGCTCAGTAGTTGTGGCTTGTGGGCTCTAGAGCTCAGGCTCAGTAGTTGTGGTGCACGGGTTTAGTTGCTCTGCGGCATGTGGAATCTTCCCAGGCCAGGGCTCGAACCCGTGTCCCCTGCATTGGCAGGTGGATTCTGAAACACTGCACCATCAGGGAAGCCTTAATAATAAAATTTCCATTCAAAAATTTTTGTTGCGACATATCTGTTATACTTTGAAAGCTATGACACTGAGGTGAAATTCAGTATTTTGGTTAGGAGACCATGATATGGGTTCGGTTCTGAGTGGAGTAGACTCAGATGCTCCAAATTTTAAGAACATATGCAAGTGTTTATTGCTTTACGGTCTGTCTCATGTCAACCAAAGTTGAAAAGTCTAAAGAATTAGTTTGAAATCCAAACCACAAGTTTAGTTTCTGAAATAAAATTGCCAAAAAGCTTAGAATATTCAAGATCACACAAAGATCTACACGAAAAGCAAAATTATAATACGAACTTTGTGTAGTAAATATAAACAGTTAGGACATGATTGGATGCTTGTTAGACGACCTTGGCTACAATAGCCTGAGGCTCATCAGGCATTGGGCATGTCTTCTTCAAGGCTGTCGCAAAAACCGTTTACCAGTTTCTCCTCTCTTGTCTTTTCACTTTCAAGTACCACATTCTATTGACATATCAATACCAATGTACTGCTGATGTCTTAATGCTATCATGGTTTCCTAAGACTACTGCACAGGAAGGGGAAAGGATGTAACTAAGCTTTGTTGAGCATCTAAAATTCTTGGTCTAGAGAACCAAGCTTTATGAGGAATCAAGTCATTTAACTCACACAAAAACCATCCAGTGGTATATTGTCATTTTTATATATGAGTCTTAGACCTATATGTAAAAGTTTATCAATTAGTTACAATCTATCAATTAATTATTATTTAGGTCTGGCTTTTGCTAATTCCTTTTTAGATTCTCAGAGGGTAAACTCATCCCTAAGCTCTGAGAAGTACCTTGCTATTACCTATCAGGGATTGGCCACATTTTTAGCATCACACAATCCAATTTAGGAAACTAAAGTTCAAATAGGTTACATTTAATTGTTCACACTTAAATTCTAGTAAGTGATAAAACTAGATTTTGATTTTCTCTGTTTATCACTCTCCTCTGAAACTTTGTGAAATTTGAGTAAGTGGACATAATACAACAGTAAGACATTTCCCCTTTTATTTCCAGCATTTTTGAAATATAGTTAGAAACAAAATGGGCTAACCTTCTGACACATTAATGTTGATCACTCTCTTGAGTTCCTCTGCAGATATTCTAATTTTTTGCTGTGTCCAGTGTGCTCTGGAAAAGATGAGGTTATGGCAGCTAATTACTTTTTTTTTGGGGGGGGGGAGGAGAAATGAGACATTATTTGGATGATGTGCTTTTTGTCTTGGCCTAAAACAAATGAGTCATTCTGCAATCCTGTCAAGAAATTTCTCTTTAGTCGCTTGTTTATTTTCTGAAATATATCCAGCCCCAGAGATCCTGGCATTGTATACCAGGCCTATAAAAATACAAAGAATTAGGACAATCATTCTGTTCAATTGAGACCTTCACTGCTATGTTCATGGGGAATTCTTAATTGATACATGTTCAAATTACTTTGGAATTGAGGAAGAGAAAACACCAGCTATTTTGAAATAATGAGAAACTTTCCCAGATTTTATACACTAGCCAGAACCCGTGCCATCGCCTAAAGAACTGTAATTCCCTCACGAACAGAACTGGCCCAAATAATTATCAAATGCTTAGAGCAACATAAATATGATTTCTACGACTTCTAAATTTTCAGCAAATGGAAGATGTGGGGGGAAGGCAGGAAGAGGAAGAGGAAAACACATTTAGCAGTTGTCAACTACAAAACAAAAAATTATGTTCAACTTCATCCTTTAGTGAAACAGTGAAGTTGTTCAAGTTTCTGAGACACCTTAACCTAACTTAACAACACTCCTGCCCGCATCTAAATGCCAGGTAGATGCCTTTTCTTATCGCATTTTTTAAATAGATTTTACATTCAGAGGATTGTGAACTAAAGTATTAACTATCTTTTAAGGTATTACACAATGAAGGTAAAACACATTTGAGAGGTATTTGCATATAAACTGGGGTTCTTGGAAGCTTTAAAGACTTAAATAAGACAATATGTAATGGTACATATTGAGCTTTATTTGTTTGGATGGAAACTAGGCTTTGCTTAGTGAGGGCTGAGCTTGTCTGCACAGGGAGTTGCTCAGTGACAGGAGTTCAGAAAGGGTCTCTGCATTTATGACTGACATTAGGTAAAGCTGTCATGATGGGATATGAATTTTCAACCTGGTTTAATACAGAAACACGATTTGTTTTACTTCCTTTTATTTGTTGCTTTAGGGGGAAAAAACCAAGTATTTATTCTCACTCAATATGTTTTGAAAATAAGTCATCTACATGCAATGTGGAAAAAAAGGGAATCTGTTTTCCACTTGCTGATTATTTGGGTGCTGTGTTAAATAAGCTTCCAAAGTATGTTGTGAAAGAAAAAGAGGAGAATTTTATTTGAAAGTTGGAGAAGAGAGGGAATGGAAGGAGAAAGAAGGGCAGGGACTGAGGAGGGTAGAGGATTAATTCAGTAGGCTAACCAGATGGGGCTGAGAAAACAGGCTGCTGGTGTAAGTCCAGTAGAGAGGAGTCCAATCCTATGTAAGAGAGGTGAGAAGATCTGTTGAAGGGGCATGAGGAAGATGGTTCGATTGTCCAAGAGCCTATGAGAGAAGTTTCTGCCAGTTGATTGATCAGCTTTTACACAAAAGAGAACTTCCCATGTTCAGTACACATGTTGACACCAGTAGGTACTCTTCTCAATGCAGGTGACAACTTTGTCCATCTGAATCAGCACTGTATCTCTCGTCTACTCCACAGAAGGGATGCCTGTCTGGGTCACATAACTCTCCCAGGACTCTGATCACAGTTCATACTATGTATGACCACACCTATTGATCCACAGGAGAAAAGCTCTTCAGGCACCAGGTACAGGGTGGTATATCAAACCAGTGATCCCTCATTCATTTACCAAGTATTTTGGGAGACTTCCCATTTGCCAGACCCTCTGATAAATTTTGGTGATACAAAGATAAGTGAAGCAGTGTTCTCACCTGAGGCACTGTTTAACACGGAGAAATGATTATAGCGTATCTGTTCAGTGCCAAAGTAGAAATTAGGGCAAAGTTCTCCTGGAGAAATTTGGAATTATGGAGGTTCTCCTGCAGCACAGCAGAGGGAGGGATCAATTGTTCCCGGGAAGAAGCAAAGTGGAACTAAGAGATCACAACACATTTGAGCTGGGTCTGTAAGGATAAAACAATGCATCATGCAGAAAGGGGGCAAAAGTGATTGGACAGAATGTGCAATATTTTCAAATGTTAATGGCATGAACATGCTTAGAGAATTTGAAATAGTATGGCTGACCATAGGGTTTGGGGGAGGAGAGCAGAAGTTGAGGGTGGAAAACTCAACAGGGGGTAGACTAAGAAAGGTCTCTGTTTGAGTTTATCCTGTGGGCAAAAAGGAGCTCTCAAATCATTTTTTGGGAAAAATGTCACAACAAGGGCTGTTTCTCAACAGGATGAGCCTGGTGGTCATGTTGTTGGAAGACTTGGTAGACAGATTATATTCAAGAGGCATGTCATGGGAATGGAGAAGAAGAGCTAAAGGTCATGTGGAACATGGATGGGGGTGCCAGGAAAAGGACCTGTAGGTTTGTGGATGGAAAATTAAAAACAGGATAAGGTTTAGAGAAAGATCAAGAGTGAGCCGTTTCGGGGGGTGGAGTCAAGATGGTGTACTCGGAAGATGCAGAATTTACATCCCCCCACAACTAGAGCACCTACCTGGCACCGGTGGGGGACCATGGACACCTAAGGGGATGGGAGGAATCCCCAGTGACTGGGTAGGACGTGGGGCATGGGGAGAGTGAAGGCGGAGGAGAAGTTGAGGTGGGACGGGACTGGCACCCCTGTGGGGTGGCTGGGGGAGGGGAGGGGATCCCATGTCTGAAGGGGGAAATTGGGGAAACATTGGAGGGCAGAGGATCAAAAGTGAGCATGGCCAGGTTTCCCCTGCCCACTTGGGCCCCCAGGAACCTGCTGAGATCCCAGGCCTGATCCTCTGTCCACCTAGGCCCCCTCCAGCCATGCAGGTACTGAGCGAGTGGGAGGGAGGGAAGGGGGAGCAAAAGTAAAGGCTGAACCTCTGAGACCAGCACCCCTGAGGAGTGGGTGGGTGAGGAGAGGAGTTCCTACTCCCAGCGGGACCAATCCACAGTTAGGGGTGCAGCAGTGACAGGGGAGACCCTGGGGGAGACAGTGGAGGGGGGTGCGAAGGAACAGAAGGGAACTCGGCCAGCGCTTTCCCTGTCCACTTAGGCATCAGGAAGCATGTTGGGCTCCCGAGCCTAAGCCTCTGCCCTTGGAGCCTCCCTTCTGCCGTGCAGAGCCCAAGCCCCGCCCCTACAGCCCCACTCAGGGCCCTACCTCTACACTCGGAGACCCCCTCCAACAAGCTGGGGCTAAACTCCACCCACACACCCTCACTCAGGGTCCTACCTCCAAACTCTGGAACTCCACACTCCAGAGGCCCTCCTTTCCAAATGCTGCCTCTCCCCTTCTCCACAGGTCCTAAGCAGAGACCATTCCCCATGCTTGAATGTCGCCCACCTAGGCCACGCCCCCAGGGCCTTTTCTGGCTACATAGGTCTTGAGCCTAGGCCCCACTCCAGGCTCAATTGTCACCACACCACCTGCCTACGTACTGCCCCACCCTAAAACCCACCCCTGCCAAAGTACCACTCCTGCCTAAACTCTGCCCACATAGCCAAAGCTTTGTATTTTTTTTTTTTTCTTTTTTCCTCTTTTAGACTGGGGTTCTGTTTTACCTTGTTGATTCATTGTTGTTGATCCTTTTATATTTTTATTTTTCCTAATACATCTTTTAATTTTCTAATTTTATTATATTCTATATACTTTGCTATTGTTCTCTACTTTTGGCTTGTTCCACCCCACCTTTTTTATTTTATTTTATTTTATTTTTTCTGTTGTGGTTTTATTTTACCTTGTTGCAGTTATTTCAATTATAGTTTTATTTTTCCTAATATATTTTTTATCTATCTAATTTTGTTTTTTATTCTTTGATATCGTACTGCTCTTTTATTTTTTTACTGTGTCATGAAGCTTGTGGGATCTTGGTTCCCAGGCTGGAGGTTGGGCCCAAGTTCCTGTGGTGGAAGCTCCCAGTCCAAACCACTGTACTAACATAGAGCCTCAGACCCCAGGGAATATTAATCAGAATGAAGCTTTCCAGAGGTCCTCATCTCAGCACAAAGACCCAATTCTATCTAACCGCCTGCAAACTCCAGTGCTGGAAGTCTCAGGCCAAACAACCAGTAAGACAGGAATACAGCACCACCCATCAAAAAAAAAAAAAAAAAAAAAAAAGAAATGATAAAAAAATATTTTACAGATGAAGGAGCAAGGTAAAACCCTACAAGACCAAATGAAGATGAAATAGGCAACCGACCTGAAAAAGAATTCAGAGTAATGGTAGGAAAGATGATCCAAAATCTTAGAAACAGAATGGAAAAAATACAAGAAACATTTAACAAGGATCTAGAAGAACTAAAGAGCAAACAAACAGTGATGAACAACACAATAAATGAAACTAAAAGTACTCTAGAAGGACTCAATAACAGAATAATGGAGGCAGAAGAACAGATAAGTGACCTGGAAGATAAAATGATAGAAATAACTGCCAGGGAGCAGAATAAAGAAAAAAGAATGAAAAAAATTGAGGACAGTCTCAGAGACCTCTGGAACAACATTAAACACAGCAACATTCAAATAAGGGGACTCCCAGAAGAAGAAGAGAAAAAGAAAGTGTCTGAGAAAATATTTGAAGAGATTATAGTCAAAAACATCCCTAACATGGGAAAGAAAATAGTCGATCAAGTCCAGGAAGTGCAAAGAGTACCATACAGGATAAACCCAAAAAGAAAAACGCCAAGACACATATTAATCAAACTATGAAAAATTAAATACAAAGGAAAAAATATTAAAAGCAGCAAGGGAAAAGCAACAAATAACATAAAGGGAATCTCCATAAGGTTAACAGCTGACCTTTCAGCAGAAACTCTGCAAACCAGAAGGGAGTGGCAGGATATATTTAGAGTGATGAAAGGGAAAAACCTACAACCAACATTACTCTACCCAACAAGCATCTCATTCAGATTTGACAGAGAAATTAAAACCTTTACAGGCAAGCTAAAGTTAAGAGAATTCAGCACCACCAAACCAGATTCACAACAAATGTTAAAGGAACTTCTCTAGGAAGGAAACACAAGGGAAGGAAAAGACCTACAAAAACAAACCCAAAACAATTAAGAAAATGATAATAGGAACATACATATCAATAACTATCTTAAATGTAAATGGATTAAATGCCCCAACCAAAAGACATAGACTGAGTGAATGGGTCCAAAAACAAGACCCATGTATATGCTGTCTACAAGAGACCCACTTCAGGCCTAGGGAAACATACAGACTGAAAGTGAGGGGATGGAAAAAGATATTCCATGCAAATGGAAATCAAAAGAAAGCTGGAGTAGCAATAATCATATCAGACAAAATACACTTTAAAATAAAGACTATTACAAGAGACAAAGAAGGAAACTACATAATGATGAAGGGATCAATCCAAGAAGAAGATATAACAATTGTAAATATTTATGCACCCAACATAGGAGCACCTCAATACATAAGGCAAATGTTAACAGCCATAAAAGGGGAAATCAACAGTAACACAATCATAGTAGGGGGCTATAACACCCCACTTACACCAATGGACAGACCATCCAAAATGAAAATAAATAAGGAAACACAAGCTTTAAATGATACATTAAACAAGATGGACTTAATTGATATTTATAGGACATTCCATCCAAAAACAACAGAATACACTTTCTTCTCAAGTGCTCATGGAACACTTTCCAGGATAGATCATATCTTGGGTCACAAATCAAGCCTCGGTAAATTTAAGAAAATTGAAATCATATCAAGTATCTTTTCCAACCACAACGCTATGACACTAGATATGAATTACAGGAAAAAATCTGTAAAAATACAAACACATGGAGACTAAATAATACACTACTAAATAACCAAGAGATCACTGAAGAAATCAAAGAGGAAATAAAAAAAATACCTAGAAACAAATGACAATGAAAATACAATGACCCAAAACCTATGGGATGCAGCAAAAGCAGTTCTAAGAGGGAAGTTTATAGCAATACAATCCTACCTCAAGAAACAAGAAATATCTGAAATAAACAATCTAACGTTACACCTAAAGCAATTAGAGAAATAAGAACAAAAAACATCCAAAATTAGCAGAAGGAAAGAAATCATAAAGATCAGATTAGAAATAAATGAAAAATAAATGAAGGAAACAGTAGCAAAGATCAATAAAACTAAAAGCTGGTTCTTTGAGAAGATAAACAAAATTGATAAAGCATTAGCCAGACTCATCAAGAAAAAAAGGTAGAAGACTCAAATCAATAGAATTAGAAATTAAAAAGGAGAAGTAACAACTGACACTGCAGAAATACAAAGGATCATAAGAAGTTACTACAAGCAACTATATGCCAATAAAATGGACAACCGGGAACTCATGGACAAATTCTTAGAAAAGCACAACCTTCTGAAACTGAACGAGGAAGAAATATAAAATACAAACAGACTAATCACAAGCACTGAAATTGAGACTGTGATTAAAAATACTCCAACAAACAAAAGCCCAGGACCAGATGGCTTTACAGACAAATTCTATCAAACATTTAGAGAAGAGCTAACACCTGTCCTTTTCAAACTCTTCCAAAATATATCAGAGGGAGGAACACTCCCAAACTCATTCTACGAGGCCACCATCACCCTGATACCAAAACCAGACAAAGATGTCACAAAATAAGAAAACTACAGGCCAATATCTCTGATGAACATAGATGCAAAAATCCTCAATAGAATAGTAGCAAACAGAATCCAACAGCGCATTAAAAGGATCATACACCATGATCAAGTGGGTTTTATCCCAGGAATGCAATGATTCTTCAATATACGCAAATCAATCAATGTGATACACCATATTAACACATTGAAGGATAAAAACCATATGATCACCTCAATAGATGCAAAAAAAGGCTTTTCAAAAAATTCAACACCCATTTATGATAAAAACGTCTAGAAAATAGGCATAAAGGGAATCTACCTCAACATAATAAAGGCCATATATGACAAACCCACAGCCAACATTGTTCCAAATGGTGAAAAACTGAAACCATTTCCACTAAGATCAGAAACAAGACAAGGTTGCCCACTCTCACCATTATTCAACATAATTTTGGAAGTTTTAGCCTCAGCAATCTGAGAAGAAAAAGAAATAAAAGGAATCCAAATGAGAAACGAAGAAGTAAAACTGTCCCTGTTTGCAGATGACATGATACTATACATAGGGAATCCTAAAGATGCTACCAGAAAACTACTAGAGCTAATCAATGAATTTGCTAAAGTAGCAGGATACAAAATTAATGCACAGAAATCTCTTGCATTCCTACACACTGATGATGAAAAATCTGGAAGATAAATTAAGGAAACATTCCCATTTACCATTGCAACAAAAAGAATAAAATACTTAGGAATAAACTTACCTAACGAGACAAAAGACCCGTATGCAGAAAATGATAAGACACTGATGAAAGAAATTAAAGATGATACAAACAGATGTCATGAACATGTTTTGAATTCAGAGGCCAGAGAATGATTCTAGCAGGATCAGCCCTAATTGCTCTAATAACAGTATTAAGAGTATCTAGATGATAAAATCACCATACAGCCTTGGTTTAGAATCAGTATGAAACCATGAAATAGCAGTGAAGAAAACTGCCATGTAATAAGCCCAAGAAGAAACAGGGGTAGAGTTCTTCCTAGCCAGAAGATGAGTCACACAAGAGAGAAGAACAAGAAAAAAGGAATCGATGGACACGACAGTTGACAATAATTACATCTCTAGTTTGACTACTACAGAATTTTCGCACTGCTTTTTTATATCCCCATTGTAGTAGACTACTGCAGTGGGCAGTATATTATATTTTGTTTTCCCCAAATTTAGTTTTCTGATTCAGGTACTGGCCTTCCTCACAGAATTTATTATATTAGGAGAGAAGCAATCAAGGTTTTATAACACAGTGTCTCAAGGCACTTAGAATGTTTTTCACCTAATGAACAGTGCAAGTAATAAGCTCTATGAGTTGAAGCAGGGGGAGAGAGATCACTGAATAGATGGATATTTACAAATGACTTATCTGTATATGCAAATCCATTGGACAATCCATTCAGTCTGAGAAGGAGGCAATATCCTAATTTTGTATATAAAATTCATTAAGGTTTTATGATCTCTCTTGGTTTCTTCAACAGCTTGCTAAAGGACTCTGAAAACTGCCAAAAGCCTTTTTTGTTAAATCACCCCAACCCCATCAGTTACGCAAAAGTGCTAGATGTTGAGCACAACGTGAGGTGAAATAGTCGGCCTTGAAAGTCCATGTTTTTTTATTCTGTTGATATATCTAAAATGTTTCAAATAAATAATACACAGAGAAACAACCATAGGTTTGATCTAGGAAGATGTTAAAGAACAGTTGCAAAATAAATGGCTTTTCCCAATATTAGTGAATTTACTCCTATTTCCCCCCTCCCAAAGAAAAAAGCAGAAAACTTTGCAGAATATTGTAAAATTATAGCATATTTCTTAACATTACCCTTCAATATTTGATGACACATCTGAAGCGCAGTTATTTACTGGTGATAAGACAGAAATTGTGGAAGAGAAAGAGAGGCAGACTAAGTGTAAATGAATAGTATGAATTGCTCCACAGGCTTGAGGGTATCAGCCCACTAACATTTCTAATTTTTTCAGATAAATTTTGCAGTCTCTCACCTGTTTAATATCAGGAATTTCAGTATCTCCTTCCATTTCTATTTAATTATCAGATAATTCTAGGAAATTTTTCAGTCTAAAGGAGCTTTAGCATGATTGAGTCCAGTTGCTGGTTTCTCGCTGTTATAGTACGTAACAGTTGATGACTGTTGCTTTAGTCTGATGGATGATGCCAGCCCTCTGCTCTGATGGTGTTTCTACTCCTTCAGATTTCTGTGACAGAAAAGGCAGTTTTAATTTTTTAAATTTTTATTCATTTATTTTATAAATTTATTTATTTATATATTTATATTTTTGACTGTGTTGGGTCTTCACTGCTGCACGTGGGCTTTGTCTAGTTGCGACGAGTGGGGGCTACTCTTCATTGCAGTGTGCGGGCTTCCAATTGTGGTGGCTTCTTTTGTTTCAGAGCACGGGGTCTAGGCACTCAGGCTTCAGTAGTTGTGGCTTGTGGGCTGTAGAGCGCAGGCTCAGTAGTTGTGGTACATGGGCTTAGTTGCTCCGCGGCATGTGGGATCTTCCTGGACCACGGCTCAAATCTGTGTCCCCTGCATTGGCAGGTGGATTCTTTACAACTGCACCACCAGGGAAGTCCCAGAAAGGCAGTTTTTAAATGAGAAGGATCCTCTAGTGTAAAGATCATCTTTCTTTGGGTTCCCAGGATGACGGCTTTTGATAATCAGCTATTTAAGTTCATATATCCAGTCTCAGCCTCAAAGTACTGGATCAGGACTCATGCTTGTGTCTACTCCTTTCACACCTGGAAAACTATCTTCTACTTTTCCACCTGGTGACTACCTCTCCCAGAAGGATGGTACATTTTCTTTAAATCTTCACAAATCAAAGGGTATGTACAGTCCTCTCCATGAACAATTGGACAGTTTAGGGCTTACTCAAAGAAAACCTACCAGTTAAGGGTGACGCCTCTCAATAGTTCCAAGTAATATTATATCTTAGGTTATGATATGAAAAATATGGCATTTCTCTAGCATAGGAGGAGGGAAAAGAAAGGAAAAAACTAAAACTTTTTTTTCTCTATCGGCCCATTCTCTGGCCTGCTAATAAAATATTTTGTAATTCTTATGACTATACTAATTACTTTAAAAATATTATCCTGTTGAAAATTTGTCATTTTGTAAGGGAACACAATCTAAAATCAGAGAAGTGAGTACTTACTCAAGATGACACATTTACTAACATAAATGAGTCAGGATTTCAACTTATATGTCTGAGGTCGTAGCTATGCTCCTCCTAGCACGTTACTGAATGTACTCAGGAGAGAGCCGTAGGGCATAAAAGAAGTCCATCACACAGTCTTTAAATAGTTTGCATTAATTTGAAGGGGCCAAGGAAAATGCCAGACTTACACATATAGAAGTGTTGGAAAATAATAAAAGATAGCACATAGAAGAGTGATAAATTAAATTTAACCACGTATGGTATTGGGAGGACTTCTCAAAGGAGTTTAATTCATTTCAATAATGTTTATTAATGTTAATATAGTGTGACTGACTGACAGATTTCTGCTTGCAAAGCACTTTACCTAGATTGTGCCTATTGGCTTAATGCCAACTCTAAATCTCCTTTAGTGTATCTTCTTACCCTGTAGAGGTTAGAAAGCTAAAAATTTTCAGCATGGATTTTGTGTGTGGCCTAAATTCCACTAAGAAAATGCACTATATAAGACTTGGAAAGGGGAAGTCAACAATATGAAGGGCAGCCACAAGCATGGAGACTGACTCTTTGGAGGCAATTAGGTGGCATGGGTGTCATCATAGAACAAAAGTGACTATGGGTTTTTGTTGAGTCCTGTTTTGCTAAAAGCCTTTTTTTCCTGTCCCTATCATCTAACAACTGGACTACTAGAAAATCTGTAAGATAATTGTAATAAACCCCTTTCTGCTTAATAGAGCTGCAGGAGATTATGGCATTTGCTGCAAAGAACCTTGAAAGGTACAGTAACCAATATCAGAATGGCTTCAGATAAGGCAATGAGAGTTGGGATTGTTTATCTGACCTGGTTGGGTTGAAGGTAGGGGTGGTCTAGTTGACAGTAGAGATTGGAACGCTGGTAGTCTGTAACACTTAATGGCAAAAGAATTATTAAATTATGGCCCTTTGTTCCTAGGAAAGATATAACATATCTATGGAAGGCAGAGGATATGATTTTAGATGGAATTGTTGAAGGGTGTGAAGAGTTAATGACTGTGGGATTGGCCATTGCTTCCAACTGAACTGGAAAGCATAAGGCAAGACAATGATAGAGGCAAGTTATCAAATCCTGGTCAAAGAACCAAGAAGTTTCTACAACTACCCTCAAAAATATCTTATACTTCTTTTAGGTATTGGGTATATACAATTAAGAGTCAAATCCAGAGACTAGTGGTGAAGCTGATGAAAAAGCACAGGCAGAATTCAGATCTTTGCCAGGTTTAGAGTAAAAATATAGGTATTGACAGGAAAAAAGTTAAACCTAAAAAATTCTAATGTGGGAATTTGAGATGACTTAGTTGACTTTGAATATTCTGAACCCCCAAATTTTACAGAATGTTACCAGAGAGCACTAGCAGCCATGTTTTCCCCCTGGGCTGATGAGGCTCTTCCTACTTCATTTGAAAACCATGTAATCAGTTATTTTGCAAGGGAATAGCAATTTTTCTCTGTGTTCCATCCTGCCATCTATATAACTACAGATATACATCAGTTTGACCCAAAGGAAACAGATAGTCAAGCCCAAGAGAATAAAAGTTTTCTCATTTAGACTGACAAATGCTTGGAATTTGTTTATTAAAAACTAGACATAAGAGTGGTTTATGTTAAATGAAGTTGAAATGCCCAAAATTCCTTAGTTTTATAGAAGGAAACATATAAAAGCTAATAGAGGTTTAAGAGATGAAATGAGCTTATCAAGTGCTCAGTTATGTTTAAATATATCCATAAAGACAGTAATAAAATAATCCATTTATTATGACTTTGAGAAATGTCATGTTATGAATGCATCAGTGTGTTTGTAAAGCTCTGTAGCAAAGAGACTCCGCAATAAGGCAAGAGAATAGGTGGAAGGTGTTGCTATTGAACTCGGCTCTCTGATGGCAATGGGACTGATTGTGTCCCAGAGTGGAAGCGGCCAGGAAACAAGTTAGGAGTAATTACTCAATAAGCAGTGAGGCTGGAGTGATCATCAACATGGTTTGGCAAACAAGCAGCTTTGGCAGTGGCTACTGATCACGGTGTCCCTAGGACTGAATTAGTTAGACAATACATTAGAGTTCTACTTGAACATTATCATGATGAAAAATCTGCTTCTCAGAAATGGTAGACAGACTTCAGTCAACCACAACTGCGATGCAATTGGCTCTTCACCCTATTCTTGGGTATTCAGAAGTCCTAGAAAGAAGGGCAGCCTGGATATCTGAAAAAAATGAGACTGCAAATAATATCATATATATTTTATATAAATCTCTTCCTAGCCATTCACAAAGCAGACAGTGGATTTCCAGCCTTGTGGTTTTCCTTTTGTGTAGACAGTCCATACCATATGTAAGGCAATTCCTTGTAACAGAGTTCTCACTCTTTATATACGTGAGTGTGTTTGTGTGTATGTGTGTGTGTATCTCTCCCTTTATATACATAAATGTAATATAATATAAAAATAATAAATATAAATATATAATCTAGTCTCTATTCTCTGCTACTCTGTCTCTCTATATATGCATGTACATATATACACATGTATGTGTGTATATGTATGTATATATATACATACATATGCATGCATGGATATACATATATCTCTTACTTATTCTGTTTCTCTTGTTGAACTCCAACTGATACAGTGGGTCAAGTTACCATATATGCTACCTGAGTTGCTATCATGAACGTGTATGCCACAAAATTTGAATGTGCTTAGGAGGACATCACTATCAATAGGAAATTAAATATACAGGATTGGGTCCTAGTGTGTCTAAAGGCTGAAAAAAGTTGCTTTATCAGATGACTAACACTCCCAACACGTCCACTTCTGTGACTGTACTGTCATTTCTAGCCAAACTATGATTCAAAAAGAGTTCTCGTATTATCAATTAACTGAGGAAAAAAATTAAGATTTATTAACAGTAGATTCAATCTAATGTGTTGGCATCAGCCAAACATAGATTGTTTCACTCTTGTAGTCCTATTCAGGGATACCCCTGTACAAAAGTAGAGATGGTAATCCTCCTATTGGGACTAACATAAGTGCTAAATATGATAGCCACCTTTATTTAAAGAAGAGGTCATTGTGATATGGATACATATCACTTCCATGGGTAGTAGGGGTAGATAATATTTTGCAAAGATGGTCAGAGACTTGAAATTAAAGAAAATGTTGGAATATCATTGACAAGGGAGTTTTGGTAAGAGATTCATGGATGCATTGCTTAAAATTGTCCAGAATGTAACGATATTTGTGCCTTAAGGGGATGCTTCCCATGATTATCACGGCTTTCAGTAATCATGTGAACAAGATAATTGTCTCTGTTGGTATTACTCAGCCGCTATTCTCTGCACTCCACATTTGCTCAATGGATTCATGAATAAAAGTGGCTCTGGTAATAGTGAGGAAAGTTTTAAGTGAATCCTTAAAAACATGGATTTCTCATTAGGCTAATCAGGTAAGTGCCACTGCTGAGTACTGCATCTGCCAGCAGCAAAAATTAATCACAATACACAATACATCACAATAAAGTCTCATGTCTCAAGGCACTTAATGGGCAACTCATGGCAGGTCAATGAAACCTCTTTTTTCATGGAAGAGAAAGTATTCTCACTAGAATAAATAGTAAACTTTACACTATGAAAGAATATGGATTTATCTTCCCTGTATGCTTTATGTAATGACTCTCCATGTAGATGTACCAGGTTCCCTGTTCACTGTCATGGAATTCCCCACAACATTGTTTCTAACCAGCAAACCATTTTACAACTTACCAGGGATATTTGCTTCTGCTCTTACTGGGAATCAGAGAAGACAGAGCTGGAAATATATGAGTTCAAGAAGAGTTGCAAGAGATCATGTGGTGTTGTGAAGAGAACTTGACTCTCTGAGCCCAAAAATGTGAGTCTGTGTCTGATTTTTACAACTTTCTTAGTCTTTGACCCCTGGCAAATTACATAACCTCTATGGGTTTGAGTTTATCTCTGTATAAAATATGTAAATAATAAGTAATTCATGGGATTGCTGTGAGAGTTAAACAAAATACAAGTGTTAATAGGTTTAGCACATGGAGATAATTTTTAATAATTTAAAACAGGGCAAGTTGTAAGTTTCAAATTCAACAATCTAGAAACAGCAGAGATGAATTTTTCTATATGGTACTCATTATTGCTTTTATTATTGACATATATTAATCAAACACTTAATATGTTCAAGGCATTGTGATTTTATCCAGAAACAGAAAAATAAACAATCTTTGCAAATTTGGTCTGGTATATATATTTCTTTTATTTATTCCCCCTCTTTTCTTCTACATAATGTGTATTTGTAGAACTTAAATATTTCACCATGTTATGAATACGAATGAAATTACATCAGTAGTAGTTATTTAAATGTCATGGTCTTTTTGTCCCAACCACATAATGCAAGGACTCAGAGCCCCTTCAGGTGTGTTAAACTCTTCAAATTCAAAAGCTATGGACACTTCTATATTTAGGTATTTTTTGAGAAATCTACCATGTGACCCAGCAATTCCACTCCTGGGCATATATCCAAAAAAACCAAAAACACTAACTTGAAAAGATACATGAACCCCAATGTTCATAGCAGCATTATTTACAATAACCAAGACATGGAAGAAACCTAAAGTCCAACAACAGATGAATGGATAAAAAAGATATGGTATATATATGCAATGGAATACTACTCAGCCATAAAAAAAAAATTTTGCCACTTGCAGCAACATGAATAGACTTGGAAGGCATTATGCTAAGTGAAATAAGTCAGACAGAGAAAGACCAGTAATGTATGATATCACTTACATGTGGAATCTAAAAAATACAACAAACTAGTGAATAAAACAAAAAAGAATGAGACACAGATATAGAGAACAAACTAATGGTTACCAGTGGAGAGAGGGAAGGGGGAAGGGGCAATATAGGGATACAGGAGTTAAAAAAAGGTTATTATGGGATTATATGAAATCATGTGTGTGAAACTTTTGAAAATTGTAAAGCAACAGAGAATTTAAAGACTCCTTCATTCAATTAAAATAAAACTTAAAAAAGTATGAACACTTCAAATACTTTTTTTTTGAATTCAAATATATATTTGAAATTTTGAGAGTGAAAAATTAATGTATTTTATTCTCTTGCTTTGTTCTGTGTTCTTTCTTAGCGGAGATATTTAGTTGGAAAACTGGCAAAATAAATAGGGAAAGGTGGAAGAGTAAGAAAAAATCAGAAGAAAATGCAAAAATACATACACTCACACGATCTCTATTATGCCTACTATATGTAGATAGAGAGATGTCAAGACATGGATACATAAATAGAAAAATATATTTTCATATACAGCAAGTATTTGTAGCGAGGTGTTTAGAAATAGACTTTTCAAAAGGACTAAATTTAAATGTTTCTAGTAGTTTCTATAGATAAAGAAAGCAAATTACTTTGAAATATATCATTTTGTTTTGAAATAGCCACCAGAATAACTGTCTAGTCATTCAGTATAGAAGGAATGTTTTATTCATTGTTCAGAGTGAAGACTCTACATAGTGGATTGATGCCAAGTATGAAGCTTTCAACTGGAATGTTAACTATTATTTTATAAAGGACTTCTCAGTGGTGAAAGTTGAACCTCTATGTATGGAGGTTTTTGATGCTCTCTGTTGGTGTTGGAGAGCAGGGCTTTTATCTCTCCTGTGGAAGCTAATTGACAGCAAAGCAGAAGCATCAAATATGAAGTATAGGGCTTTTGTACTCTGTTACTAACTGTGGAGAAACCTTGCATTTAACCCAGGTAGAGAGAGAACACTGTCATGAGAAGATGAACAACATGCAGAAGACTCAGAGAAAAGATCAGTTTAGGACAGAGTCAACTGATGAAGGTGAGGAGAAGCTGGTTGAACACAGGGAGCATGCAAACATCCTTTTGATGAGCTTCATAAACAACAGGAAAACATTCTGATGGAAAGGCTCAGGTCCACCAGACTCATCAGTTTGCCCAAGACTTCCTCAATTTTAGCACTGAAAATTCTGAGTCCCAGAAAAACCCTCAATCTTTGAAAGAGAGGGATGGTAGGTCTCCCTATCTTCTGCAGATATTCTGATATACTTGCTCTTGGCTGGGGACCCTGGATGACTCTTATGTGCAGCCACAGCTCAGGGTCACTTATGTACTGATGGATAGAACTAGATGAGTGGTCTTGGGGCTGGATTGTGGAGGCCCTTGAGTTTTAGGCAAAAGAGTATGTATGTTGTTCTGTGAGCACTCAGTGCTATTTTAGAACATTATATTATTATGTGTTCAACACAGACATGATGGATTGGAGGGAAGTTGGAAGAAAAGGTGGCTACCAAACAGTCAGGCAGATAAGTGGGCCTAGATTTGGGTGGTGGTGGGAATATGAACATCTTCGAAAGGGAAGAGTTAGATTAAAGAACTTACACAAAGAGGAGGAAACATAACATAGATTATTTTTCCCTTTTTATTCCCCCCGCAAAAAAGGAGACCCAGGGCAGGTAAGCATCATCGTATAATGTCCTCTAACTTCAGGTTATGTGACAGCAGTCCAGTTTAGAGACATAGTGTAAGGCATCAATGATCCTTCATGGTATGACCTTATATTGTGATGCCAGAAAAGTGTACAAGCCAGCACTATCCTCCCATGACCTTCCTTTGCCAACAGTCCCTTGGAAAGCAAAGATTTTCTTTGCATGTGTTCATTGTGGTGGTTGATAGCTGAGAATATTTGACGAAACATCACCTGGCAGTGTAGAGTATAAGGGAGCAACAGCACATTTGGGATGTATTTCTGGGCCAGAAAATATACTCAAATATTCAGAAACACACAGCACACATAGTATTCTCCACTCACACACAATTATACACACACACACATGCACACACGTACACATGCACACGCTCTTACATATCATACACACACGTAAAATCTCATGCACATGCCTCCATGTCTTTTTAAAAACCAAGCTAGCTGTGAGCACAAAAGATTTGAAAGGAAAATAGAAAGATGAAAGAAAAAGTCACCTTTGCTTTGTTGAATGTATAAGAAACGCTTTTGAGAAGGGTATTGATTTATCATCAGGTAAATAATTTCATCTCCTGTGAAATCCTGTAGACCCTACAGCAATTACTGGGGAAACTTTTATCTAATGGTCCCTTGGAGGTGGCAGGTAGCAAAATATCAACTCCTGAGATGAAAAGGGGACACCTAACCCTTTAATAGCTGAGTACATTGTGAGGCAACTGACTCTCCAGTTTCCTTGGCTAAAGAGAAAATTATCTGTTTAAGCCTTAGGCAGAGACTGTCCTGCCTTTAAGGAATGGACAAAAGGTTGGGAACAGGGAAGAGAAAAAGATATTTAGTTAAATGGATCCTGCAAGTAAATCGATGATTCTGGTTTGAGTGAGAAGATAGGAATAGAAAGAATTTATAAATAGATATAAATATGAATGTAGCTATATATATATATATATATATATATATATATATATATATATATATATATATATTTATGTATATATGTATATATATATAAAGATGTATGGTTATATCCTTATATATGAATATGGCTATAAATAGAGAAATAGATTTATCTAGAAAACAGTAGAGAAAGAAAACCTCAGGTGGAGGGCTGGGGAGGTTTATCTGTATTCTGAGGATAGGGCATGCATTTTATTTGGAGACTTTTAAGAGTAAATAGTCTTAGGTGAATTTTAAAACAATGAAACTGAAAGCGTCTTTAGATATTCTTTTGTAAATTCAATTTTTATTTTATATTGAAGTATAGTTGATTTAAAATGTTGTGTTAGCTTCAGGTGTACAGAAGTGATTCAGTTATATATATATATATATATATATATATATATATATATATATATATATATCCATTCTTTCTCAGATTCTTTTCCCATACAGGTTATTACAGAGTATTGAGTAGAGTTTCCTGTGCTATATGGTAGTTCCTTGTTGATTATCTATTTTATATACAGTAGTTTGTATATGTTAATCCTAAACTCCTAATGTATCCCTCCCCCACCACATTTCCCCTTTGGTAACCATAAGTTTGTTTTTGAAGTCTGTGAGTATTTTTCTGTTTTGTAAATAAGTTCTTTTTTTTTTTAGATTCCACATGTCAGTGATATCATATGATATTTCTCTTTGTCTGATTTCCTTCACTTAGTATGTTAATCTCTAGAGTATAAGGCCACCCAAAAAGCTATCCTTAGAGAAAGTTCAAAGACTTAAGGACATACTTTTGGTCCATGAGGGTCCCCACTTCTTATCACCAATGGTGCATCTGTCATTCCTTCCATGGGTTTCTCTAGCAGAGTGGAGTGAGTGACATGAAGTGGGAGCACTTCTAGAATGTCTGGGATGTCTTCCTTCCTTACTGCTGCTATTGGTGTTAATCGCTATCTGAATTCTTCTGATCAGAGAGAGCTGTGGGTGGACACCTAGTGTGAATTTCCAAGACTCTCCTGTTCCTGGAATTTGCCTTGGGGCCCGCAGCTTGAAGGGAGGTATATAAATATGGTACAGTTGTTAAGAAGTTACTTCTCTTAAGCATCTGATGACTATTCCTACGGGATGGATTTTTACCAAAAAATTTAGACCTATACCTGGCCAAGAATGTACATCTACTTACCTTTGTTTTTACAGAGCTCCTGTGTATCAGTCAGCAAGCTGGTTCCAGGTGTTGTATATGATGTTGTAGGTTCTGTGTGTGTGGTTCCTTCTATGACTCTTTTCCTACCTCTTCATTAAATGCCTTCCTCGGGATTATTTATGTCCTCTCCCTTATTTTTCTGCTTCTACTTATTTACAACTATTGCAATAAAATTCTATTATCTTAGTGAATAGGTCTAGAGTTTTAACATGTATATGCCATTTTAAGGATACTAAATTTAGTCAATATCACTTCCTCACCCTGAACTCAGAAATTTGGATTTTATTTTAATCATCTCCATCCTGTCTTACATGTTATTGTCTAGTCAAAAGTTTTTTTGATTTACCCATACATTTTATAATTTCGTTGCTTACCTTTGCTTCTAGTCTTTTAGTTCCTCCTTCAGTGTTTCATTTCCTTCTCAATATACATTTTTATGAGTTACTTTAGTGATTAGGTGAAAACTTAGTTTTCCCCTGGTAAATTTATATTAAGAGTTATTTTCTCTCAATGTTTTGAAATAGAATTTTATTGTCTTATGGCTTCTGTGGTTGCTGTTGAACTACTATTGGTATACTTGTAACTCCATTCCAGAAAAACCCTCCAAGATTCCCACCCCTGATGTACACACATTGTATAATCCCCTCCTCTTGGGTTTTATAGGTTCTGTGACTAAGATGGGGTAACACTCTGAAGATTAGATTACATTAGGTGGCAAAGTTGAAGGGATTTTTCAAACATGATTAAAGTGACAAGTGTGTTGATTTTAAGGTAAATAAAAGTGAGATTAATCCTGTGTGAGACTGATTTAATGAGGTGAAAGTCCACAAAAGATATACTGGGACCTTCCTGAAGAGAGAGATGCTCTTCCATTGGCCTTAAAGAAGCAAAAAATTCATTTGTGAACTGTGTATGGTGAGGGCAGTCCTCTTGGAGCTGAGGGCCTCAGTGTTACAACCATGTAGAACTGAATTCTACACACAATATGAATGAGCGTGAAAGAGAACCCCAAGATACAGGTGAGAAAACTGCCTAGCTGACAACTTAATTGCTTCCTTCTGAGACCTAACCGAAGGATATAGTTAGGCTTTGCCCAGACCCCCTAACCATAGAAACCTTGAGACAATATGTGTTGTCTTAAGCCACTACATTTGTGGTCATGTTACATGCCAATTTAAAAAAATGAATACATCACGTTTTCCTTCTTGCACCTTTGAAAAATCTTCTTTTTTTAAATAATTTTCTGCAGTTTCATTACAACATGCCTAAATGTGGATCTAGTTGTATTTGTTTTATTTGAGCATTTTGTGTTTCTTGAACTTGAGCATTTTTATTTTCCATAAATTCCGAAAAAGGCTCAGCCTTTTTCAAATATGATATTTCTATATTCTCCTTATTCTTATTATTTTTTCTCAAAGTTATGTATTTTAAACCTTCTTATGTTCTCTGTACTTCTTAATATAATTTTTATTTTCCTTGTTTTATCTTTCTGTGGCTTATTTTGGGTACATTCTTTAAATTTAATATCCAGTTTACTAAATCTATCTTCAGCTGTGCTAATGCAATATTTAAAGAATTCATTGATGTTTTAAAATGTCAAAGACCTTAGTTTTTATTTCTAGAAGTTCTAATAGGTGCTTTTTCAAGTATGCCTATGTATTTAACTGTGGATTTTCCCCTCATATTTTACTTCCTTATTTTAGTTATTAAATCATTGTAAACATAATTATTTTATATTTTGTATCTAATTATCAGTGATTTTTTTTCAAATTTAATTTTACTCAGTATGGTCTCTGCCTAATCATTTATGGTGACTTGTTTATGGGTTTTTAATTTTGTAATTTGAACTCATTTTGGATGGTACTTACCTTGGAGAATCTTAAGTATTCTAGATCAAATGTGACCTGATGGATTTGTCTTTGTTTCTGCCTAGGTTGCTTAGGTCTCCTTTTTGTGACAACTCAGTGGGGTAGGTCCTGTATCACTCACTTGCCTGAGTGATGTCAAGCCTAGGTTTATAACTTCTCTGGAGAGAATGTCTTTATTTTGTTTTTCCTTATTAGAGTCTGAGTTAAGATCTTCAATCTTCCTTTTCCTCTCTCTTATGTGGAGAATTTATTTCTCATTCAATGCATCAAGGATTCTGATTTATAAGATCTTACTTTATCTCCCCATTTCACACAAGCCTAATATTTATCTCCTGTCATTTTGAGGCCATATAAACTAAACCTCATGGTTAGTGAGATGGGCATATGTTCTTAGGATAGCCAAAGCTTTAGCCTAACCACTCTGGTTTCCATTCTCCTTTGAGTGCTGGTCCTTGGGCATTTCCCTAGTTTTCCTATTTCCTCAGATCTACATTTTAAAGTATATTAGTTATATTTCTTCAGCATTTCACAGTTATTTCTAGAGAAAATTTTTTTCTAGTGATCTATTTTGTTGGAAACATATTTTTAGAAATATCTTAAAGGTCATCTAGACTAATGTATTATCCAGTGTTTGAATTCTCCTACCTCTAGTAATACCACCATTTTTTGAAATTTGATGTGTGTGACAGGGAGTTTACTAAATGCTTTCATGCATTGTTTAACTTATCCTTACAAAAAACTCACTGATTTTAAAGAAATTATTTACAATTTATAGAGAAGAAAAATGAGGCTCTGAGATGTAAAATGACTTGCATATGTTCACATGCCAATGAAGCAGTTGCAAAATCAGAATGCAAATCAAGGTTTTCTTTTTTACACTTTATAGCCCATTTGTTCCTACTGCATAGTATTTCCTCTCAATAGCTTTGGTACCAAATGGTTATTCAGCTTAATCTTAATTGTTAATAAAAATGCCAGGCTTCCTCTTTTTCGATATAAGTCATTCCATATGGATGATAATGAATATTTAACTACTATTGGTAATTTTCCATCCTCAACTATTGGGAAGCCAAAATACATTTACAGATTTTTGTCTTAGTTTGAACCTCTGAGTTCATGCCATGGCAACACTTTAATATTCTAGACCCAATGAATCTTTTTTATTTTTTCTTTCATTCCTCATATAAAAATTTCATGATTTCCTTCTCCTCCTTTCTGGTCATTCTCCTCTAAATACCCAGTTATTCTGGTATCACTCAAAAAACTGTGTCATCAAGAACTGAACATGATTCCCTAGGTATGAGCTGAAGTGTGATGTGTGGATTTGACTGACATTTCTTGAATGTAAGTTCATTTAGTCACCATGTGGAAAGACTCTTTTAGAAAATTACATTTACCACTCTATTTTTTTCTCTACATTTAGTCTATATCTCTATGGGTTTTTTTCCCACTGGAGCCAGCTCATATTTCAAAGTTCACCAATGAATTACATGTCTTATAGCTAGAGACTATCCGTGCCTTATTGAGACATTTTAACATTTTGGTAAATAAATGGCAAGCAAGCTTTGAATGAATGTCATGCTAAAATTATGATTTGTTCTATGAAGCAAAGCTGTGGCTTAATCTTTCACTAGTTTATGTTAGGGTAGATTAAGACCATCTTTGAGTCAAAGCTTGGCTCTGAGTATTGGCAAAGAAGAAGTCAAAGAGGATTCCTAAGGTTTCTTGCTAATTCAGTGGGTGGGTGGCAGTGATGGCTGGACTCAGTGTGACTATGTATTTGTGGGATGTTTGGGTTGAGATAATCAGCAATTAGTTTTATATTAAATTCTGAAGTTCAGGAGAGAGATGTGAACTAGACTCAATGACTTGGAAGTTCTTAGTATATGGGAACTATATTTGTTTCCAATTGCTGCTGTGACAAATCACCACAGACTTAGTGTTTTAAAACCACATGAATTTATTGTCTTACTGTTCTGGAGGTCAGAAGTTCACAGTCAGTTTTACTGAGCTAAATCAAAGTGTTGGCAGGCCTGCATTCCTTCTGGAGGCTCTAGAGGAGGATCCATTTCTTTCCCTTTTCCAGCTTCTAGAGAGGCTGCCTACATTCCTTAGCTTGTGGCCCCTTTCGTCATCTTCAAAGCCAGCAGCATAGCATTTATTCTCCTTTCTTATCTATGATTCTGTCCTTACATCTTTTTCTCTGACCCTCTCGCCTCCCATGGGGCCCTTGTGATTACATTTGGCCACTCAGATTATCCAGGATGAGCTCCCTATTTCAAGATCTTTAACTTACTTATACCAGAAAAGTTCTTTTTGCTATGTAAGGTAACATACTAACAGGTTCTGGAGATTAAGCCATTGTTCAGGCTACCACAGGGGAGAATTGAAACTGTGAGACTATAATATTATACAAGGAGTGTGTGTAGACCAATAAGAGAAGAGTGAGAAGATAATGATTTGAGGAACATTGTCCTTCAATGAGCAATAGAAGAAAGAGGTCTTTGTAGAGGATCATAAGAAAGAAGAATAAGGAAGATTGGAGGGAACTATTGTTTGATATATTTGTCCACTAAAAGGTTCCTGAGAGTTCATGAAGAAAAAGATTGTTATGTTCAAAACTCTGCTATAGAAGGCAAAGTAAAAGATAGCAAATTTTCAAAGAATTTCCTTGAAAGAAATAAAGATTTAGAAAGTTCTGATATTTGTAGACTTATAACTTAACAACCTGAAACATCCAAACTATTCAGCACCACTTATTTCTGCAAAAAGCATGTGTAATGGAAAGACTTCTATCAATATATCAGATGCTCTCTTGTTTAGATCGTAGCTCCATCACAAAATAGTTGTGTGTCCTGAGCAACATGCTTAAACTTTCTAAACATTTACTCCATTTTCTCCCCTGAAAATTGGGATAATAATTTTAATTTGCAGAGTAATTGTTAGCATTCAAATGAGAACAATATAAAGTACCTGGCCCACAGTGACTCTTCAATAAATTATACTTAGTATTATTACTACCACTTTGGAAGATATATACACACACACACACACACACACACACACACACACACACACACATTCTGTCTCTATATATACACATATATATACACACACACAACTTTTGTCTCTCTCTTTCTCTCTCTCTATATACATATATACACACACATTGTCTCTCTCTCTAGAGAGAGAGGGCACCACAAATAATAACTATTATAATTTAAGTTGTTCTCAATTTCAAATCAGAAGTAGGGCCAGCAAAATATGTACATGCCCTAAATAGACTTTAATTCTGGCCAATATTTGTCTCCCAGTTAATACACTCTCCCTTAGGGAATAGAATATCAAATAAAATGATATTTTTGTTTTCTCTCATCACCAGTGATATCAGCTGTTGTGAGGATTCATGGAGATAAAGTTTCAGAGTTGCTTTGCCTCACGTTTAAGTCCCTAATCTGCAAGTATCCACCATCCACTGAAACAGATCACTCTGGGATCCATCTTTGCAGCTTCATTCCTCATTACTTCCCTCAATGAGGGATATTCTGGCTGCAGAGGGGGAATCCCTGCATGTGGCAGGTTTTTTCATGCTTCTGGACTTTTCTTTCCCCAATCAAGAACACTTGTCCTATCTGCCTACCTTTAAGATTCCATATGGCCTTCATAAACCAGCTCAAATGCTCCTTGTCTCTAAAGGTTTTTCATAGCCCCTGTACAGAACTGATTATTCCTAAGTACTTACCACAGCACTCCGCTGCACCTCTGTTTAACACCAACTTCTTTTGGTCTTGGATTTAAGCTGGTGGTTTCTATGTATTATTATGTCCCCATGATACGTTTAATTTCTGTCCAGTTAGAAAGCAGCTTTTTTAGCAGAGCATCTTTCCCTAACCCTGGCAGAGTGAGAGCTGTATGGTAGAAACTCAGTCGTGGTCCATTTCCTGATATATGTTGTTCAACAAATACTTGTTAAAATAGTAACTTTTCCTATTAATGAAAAGAGTTGCTATGAGGGCAACAAGAGCCAAGAACCGCTCTTGTTTAGCTTTAGGACAAGGCAGCTTAGTAACCCAGAGGGTTAATTCATCAGGAGGATAATCAGAATTGTCTGTATACACAGATGCATTTTGCAAAAGGCAGAACTAGATTTGTCGTTTCACTCTGTTTTCTCCAAGACTCTGGTGGCATTGAAGAAAGCAGTTGAAACTAATTTAATGTTCTATTTAAATCTTTCAGGCATTTTTATTTGCCCAAAGCAAAATATCTCATTCAATAAAGGCATGTCAGGCCCTCAAATGGATGATAACCAGGTGAAAAATTTGCCTGAATAGATAATGAGGCTTCAAATCCCGAGTTTGCTGGAAATTAGTACTGGATTCAAAGGACTGAGAGGGAGAGAGGACTGAGTTTGGAATCAGTAATAACATTCAGTTCTCCCCTTGCCCTGACACCTCTGGATCACAAAGCTCCTTGCAAATGAGTTCTCTCATTACAGACTTTTTGTTTGCATCTGAATGAGATGAAACTAAGGTCTGGGCAAATTCAGAGTCTCGCAGAATCTGACTCCACCATATGCATTACACAGATTTTTGAGTAGAGACCTGATAGATTTTCAGGTGAAATGCTCTTTGGCCTACTCAAGAAGTGATTTTCAAGAGATACTGTGCTTACATATGTGGGAAACAGAACATTTTTAGTTCAGCCAAACACTTTGTTTTGTTTGATTCACATGACATCAAAATGCATTTGCTCCCAGGAATTAGAAAATTAGAAAAAGCATAGGTGATTATTTAGTTCCCATGTATACTGAGGTCAACAAAGGGTGGTGTAATGTCCTAATAAAAGCATGCGCTTGAGCACGTCCAGCCCAAGTCCAATGCTTGCATTGCATTTCTGATACAAGGTCAAAGGCAGGAAAAGAGACAAGAGATCAGGAGTTGAAAGGTAAATATGGTACAATACAGAATAATTCTAAATTACTTGAGACATAATTAAAGAACAGAACTAAGGGGCTACAGGTTCATTCTTATTAAGTGCTGCCACCATATATTCAAATAGTTTGGTAGATTTAAAAGTAGAGATCCAAGGTTAGAAAGCAGGAAAGAAAGGGGAAAGGAGAGGTTCTTTCTATCAGTTTCTTGCAGTAGCAAGTCCAAAATCTTTGGAGTGGCATCATAATCTCACTCTAACTTCTTGGTAAATTTATCTCCAACTTCTTGCCTTCATGCCTCTTATTCTTCAGTCAAAATAGGAGTCATCTCCGTGCCTTTCACATATGCTCACCTCTCCTTAGGCCTTCAGTACTGCCCTTGTAGAATCATTAAAATTTCTGAGTCAGTTTTAAATCTTTCAGTTGGCCACCCTGGTGGCGGCGGGCAAGAAACATTTAAAACTATGGAAGTGAAGCTACATAAGAAGGTTTGACAAAAGATGTAGATTTTTTTGTCATCAATATAAGAATCAGAGTAGAAGCAATGCATGGATGAATTCAATCAAGAGAAGAATACAATAGAAGGAAAAGCCATCTAGACTACCTGTATATTTTTCCGTGGAAAGGGAAAGAGCAGTCAGAGAACAAGGAAGCACAGGGAGGAAGTGATCTTTAGGGTTAATTGCAATAGAAAAATCAAGGAAGATTGAGACTCAGGAAAGTCCTGCTGGAATGGAATAATTGGAAATTAAATTTCTATATCAGATGTTTTTTTTGCTGTGCTAGGGATAGGAACAGATTAGCACAAAGTAAAGAAGGAAGGAGGAGGAAGCAGTGGAGGTAGTCTAGTAGAGAGAACTTTTTTAAGAATTTTATAATTTGGAGAAAGGAAACAGATGAGACAGTAGCTTGAGGATTGAGCTGGGATTCAAAACCCACTTTGGTAAAATTTCTCAATATCACATTCAGCATAAGAGGTTTTCCTTTCAAAGCACTCTTAAAGGTTATGTCTACCTTATACGTGGTTGAGTCCTAGAGAAAGACCTGAATTCTGGGCAAATAACTAAATCTCAGTGGCCTCCATATTTGTCATCTGAAAATAGGGATATCAATTATTGCTTTTTAAAAGTATGTTGCAAAAATTCCAGGAAATATAAAATCATATTTTAAACTGCAAAACCTACATAAAATATGGTATTACTATCATTATGACCAACTACATAATTTAAAAAAAGTCTAACACAAAAGGTCTCAAAATATTCATATTTCAAAACATGTTAGTAGCAAGTAATTTTATAAGTAATAATTTGAAATTAAATTAAGGAAATGGCCGTTTATAAAGTACTCACACTATATATGCCAGGCATAGAAATAGATATTTAAATGAGTTCTCTTTCTTAACTTTCTTTAAGGCACAATGAGATAAGTACAGTTTTATTTTATAGAGGGAGAAAGTCTTTGAGATATTAACTAGTACTCTTAAATTCACTTAACCAGTTAGAGAGAAGGCAGGATTTAGAATTCAAACCCATGGTATAAAGTTAAAATTTATGTTCATCAATCAAGTCTAAGTGCTTGGTTGTTTTCCAAAATTATTTTATATATAAAAACAAGACACTTAGTAAAATAACTGTTTGATTTGACTGGACATGTTGGTTAAAGTAACTACTTGTATAATTATGATCTGAATTCAGAGTTGAGGAAGACATCTTCAACAAATGAAAATCTCCCCAGGGGTTTTCTGGGTCTGATTCTCTTTAGATTTCCTGTGTGTTGTTTGAAGAAATGAGCATCAGAAGTCCTAAATGAAATGTATTAATACCAATCTTCCTATAAACTTATTTCACTACCTAAATCCTAACAATTTCTCATTGATATATTCCATTCTTCCTCCTTTGTTCTCTAAGGTGGGTGTGTTGAAAGTTGGCATACATTAGTCAGCTAATTGGGTCCTATTCCCCAATCAAATACTCCCAGTTATGTAGAGAGGTATAATTAGTAAACATGTATTCATGTATTTCAAAGTACCATGTGAAGACAATTTATCACTATTCTCACCATTGTACAATAATTAAAATTCTACTTTTACTGAGGACAGAGAAGCTAGGGAGCAAGGATAGAAAGATGATGAGGATGAATGGAAAGGAAAATAATTTATTCCAATGTAAAACCTATTATTTCCTTTAGGTAGGAGAGATGGCACAGCATAGTGGTTCAGACCTAGGTTTGAATGTAGACTCTGTCACTTACAAGCAAAGTGATTTTGACTTCACTATTCTGTGCTTTGGTTTCCTTATCCATAAAGTAGGATTTTTATAATTTTTAAACATAAAAGAGTTATAATAATTCCTAGCCCATAGAAAGCACTATATGTATTAGTTATTACTACTATTATTATTAATGTTTTAATTTCAGAGTTATTCTGAAGGTCTCTCTTGATTTTCTTTCTTTCTTTATTTTTTTACAAATAGCCAAATAATATACTGTCATCCAGAAAAATCAAATTTTCAACTCTATTTAATACAAAAATAAGGCTCCTTTGAGACATATATAAATTCCAAAAAGAATATTAGACCTTGTTCTAAGTAGAAGAGTTCTTTTGTTGCAAGCCACTGACTCATTTATTCACATTTATTCAACATTTATTGAGTGTCTATTACATGACTGTTGCCCTGTGTATATGAGATGACAGCCATCAATTCCTTCTTTACTATATATGCATGTCACTCCTCACATTAAAGCTGGAGTCTGTTTCACCTCCCGTTGAATCTGACTTACTTTCACAAATAACATGTAGCAGAAGGGATGTTGTGCCAGTTTCTCCTCGCTTTTAAAATAACTGCCAACTTCTGCTTCCTCTCCTTTGGAAACTGGCTTCCACGTAAGATGTTCAGCTAAGCTTAGACTCAACCTACTCTGAGAGAGTGCAAGTCAGACATGTAGAGAGACTACATGAAGAAGAGAGAGATGCTCCTCTGGTCCCTCCTGGTTCTAACCATCCCAGACACGTGAGTGAAGACACAAGCCTACATTGCCAACCCTATCAGGTACCATGTGGAGTAGAACTGTCCAGCAGCATCCAGACCAGACTGCAGATTTCTGAGAAGTAATAAATTGTTGTTCTAAGCCACTGAAGTTTAGGATGGTTTGTTAAACAGCGGTGAGTAACCAAAACAGTGCTATTAACTCAGCAGCAGTAGCACAAGAGTAGTATCCCTAGCTCTGAAGAACTCAATGGAAATCGTTGGGTAGTGTATTACTTTTCATGTCTGGTTCTCATGAAGGCAGATCCAGACACTCATATTCAACAATATATCCAGAGATTAATAGTTTGTATAAATCAGAATGCCAATTTACTAATATATTATGTGATGTGAACTGTAATATTCTAGTCAGCAAATTTTACCCTCTATACTTCAAGCTAAACAAATGGCCAATTTATCATCAAAACATTGCATGATGGCCATGAAACCCAACGTGAAGAGTTATCCCTATGCTCTTAATTGTAGAAATTACAGAACTAGGATAATCAGAGCCATCTAAGTGGGATAAACCTGATAAGGAGGAGAGACTACACATATCAGCTCCTCTGAAAACCCTCTCTGTCCAGGACACATATAGGCATTGACAAATTCGAGCCATCTGATCTTGAGACATAAATGTACTTAATTAAAGTTTAAATAAAGCCATCTGATCTCTTTTTTAAAGGCTTCATGCTGCCTACTACCTGTTTTCTTCCTGACAAGGTGTACATGATTGGGTTAGTTTTTCCCATTTGCTATGACTGGTTTAGAATGATTGACCCAAATTCATTCTCTTGAAACAAAACCAGTAACACTTATCTGGCTCTGGATGCTCCGAAAATTCTTAAGCCTCTGATTTCTGGTTAATACTTAGGGTGACTTTTCTACATTTTTATTAATTTTACTGTCATTTACTATGTTATCTTGGCTGCATGTTTTACAATGGAAGCTTTTATGCATATTCCCAGGCTTCTTTACTGCTATTTGTGATAAGATTGCCTGAAATGTGTTCTTCCTCCCTGAACATGAAACTATCCTGGAGATCCACATTATTTCTTGGGCTCTTTCACTATCTGTTTCCAAAGATGACTTCACTTTTTCTCAAACATATTCATGACCCAAGGTTCTATTGTAAGAACTCATCACTTCTCTTTCTATACATGCATCTCTGGATATTGGGTCCGTCACAATAATATCTGTGTAAACAACTTCTATGTAGAAGACTTTCAGGTCTGTCTTTTCATCCCTTATCTCTCTTCCAATTCCAGGCCTACCAGATAAATTCATTGGAGATTTTACCTGCACTTTAAAACCAACATGCAAATTGTAGAATTCTCCATAGTTCCCTAAACATCTCCACAAAGCTTTCATAAACATTTAATCTCATTACTCTCATGTATAGCCCATACACTGAGAAACTTGGAATCTGGTGGTGTTTACTAAATATATCACATTTTTTTTCAGCTACTCTCAACTTACAAAGCTCCCTGCCTCATCTTCCTACCTAAAAATGAAATAATATCTGCCTTTGAGGCACACTGCAAATACAGGCTCTTCCATAAATTTTTTCATAATTCTTCCCATTCTTTCCTTCTTGAATATTTGCAGCAATTTGTCTATATCTCTTATAACATTACTTATAACTTCAGTCATTTAATGTACCAGATTTATCCAATCTTTTCCACCAGGTTCTAGGATTCTTGAAGAAAGTAGCTGTGTCTTATTCAGTTTCATAGTCTTAATGAATTGCACAGTACCTGGCACATTGTAGAAGCTTCATAATGTTTTTAAACTTGGAATAGATCAGAGTTAAGTGGCCCACATGGGGATCAGGTCCATGACCTTAGTCTCATTATCACTGAAGCCTGGCCACAAGAAAAATATGAAAAGTGGCGAACACTCTTGTTATATTTAAGCTTTAATTAAAGTCCATTTAATTCTCAAGACAAGTTCCAGTTTAGTGACCCTGAAGAAGAATAGAGAATGTCCTCTGTTCATTAACTGAGCAAGGATAAATGCAAGTTCCTCTAAGAATTTCCATTTTAAAACAGTCAATATTTGCCCAAACTAAGAACAAAGATAAGTGCCTAGAGATAGAGACATGGGTAGTCATAAAGTTTTTTGAAGTTAAGTGCATTTGGTTAGCCAGAAATGTTGTTACTTCCTACATTAGACCTACTTTAAGTACTGGAAAGGATCAAAAAAAATTAAAACATAAGATCACTATTCTCAAAGAGCAGATGTTCATTTCATATATATGAATTTATATTTGAATATACTTTTATATATACATAATATACCTATATATGTATATAATATATAAATGAAATAACTAAAGGGTAACACAAGTATATAGATATACATATACATACATGTATATATACACACATGTACATATATATTTGTGTATTTTTTTGCTGTTTACTTACTATAAAGATAGACTGCATGCTCAAATTTCCCTCTCTGCCATAAAGCTTCTATTCTTTTATACCTGGATTATTCTTCAATTCCATCTATGACAGCCGTCCCCAACCTTTTCAGCACCAGGGACCGGTTTCGTGGAAGACAATTTTTCCATGGACGAAGTGGGGGGTTGTGTGTGTGGGGGTGGTTCAGGCAGTAATTCGAGCGATGGGGAGTGATGGGGAGCAATGGGGAACAGCAGATAAAGCTTTGCTCCCTCTCCCACTGCTCACCTCCTGCTGTACAGCCAGGTTCCTAACAGGCCAACGACTGCTACCGGTCGGTGGCCCGGGGGTTGGGGACCCCTGATCTATGACAATCTAGTTCAGGGATCAACAATGTTTTTCTCCAAAGGGCTAGATAGTAGATATTTTAGTCCAAGACTAAAAATTTAGTCTAGGAGGCCACATATGGTCTCTGTCAAAACGATTCACCTCTGTCGTGGTGAGAAAGCCGCCATTGACAATGCCTAAATAGATAGGTGTGGCTGCATCCTTAGCTGTGCAAATCACAAAGCAGGCTGGATTTAGTCCATAAGTTTTGCTCATCTTGATTATTTGTGGGCTCCAAAGCTTTCCCCATTCAGGAATTTACTTGAGTTTCTCACTGATTTTTTACTTCTTTGGCAAAGTTGTAATCTTTGATATAATACTGAAATAGGCAGGGGAGAGAGATTGAAGACTAAAAAAGCTGAAGATAATTAGATGTTTCATTCAGGGCATTATGGCCAGAGAATTGGAACACCAAGGAAAGGGATTACCTCTGCCAAATGAAATCTTCCTCTAATTCTTTCTTTGGGATCCAGGGAGACTTGGGTCAAACCCAGGTTCTTCCTAAAACAAGGGAACTTTCTTATTCATTATAGATAAAAATAATCACGGACATGAAAAAGAAATAAGCAACAGAGACAGTTTAATGTCCCCCGAACCTCCAGTGTTAGGAGAAAAGTAAAACCCTCTGAGCAAGAAGAAAGAAATCAAGATGAGGAAGAAGTCCTGACACGTAACTTCCTTTTCATTTTTGTGAACTTGTTGCTCTTGCTCTCAACCTTCCAGGACACTGATAAGGTAGGAAAAGCAACCCAAGAAGCAGACTGTCTAGACTGCTCTGAACCACAGGAAATCTGAGTGTAAATTTCCTAGGTCAAGTTTTCTGTTATAGGGGATTTCCTTCCCCAGAGCTATCCCAGAGTAGACTCAGGAAAAATAAGGTGGATATGCAGTTGTATGTCATATCATTGAACATTTACCAAGCTCAAAGTGAGTGGTACCAAAAATTGCCTGAAGATTTTGATACTCATTTAACTTTTAGTAACTTTTAAACCTTAAGTTTCAATTTTCCTCAACATGACACAATCATTTTTTCAAAAAAATTTTTGAAATAACTCCCTCAGTTCTTATCTTTCTATCCAGAATTTCTCCCAGGTGGAACTAACTTAGTAATATCAGGCCTTACAACTAGTTAATTTTTACTTGTGTTCATGGATTTATTTTTTTTAGAATGTCAATATTACAAGTTAAGCTTTGAATGAAAACTTAAATTCTATTTGATCAGATTTCTTCTGGATTTTTGGTTACCTTTACTCTTGCGGTTAAAAGAATGCACACCATTTCAAGTTCTGTGTATTTTTTATCCAATTTTGTTTTTCTTCTGTCTCCACAAGGTCTTTCTTTCTTTTAAGAGCCCAACAACCAGCTCAATTTTTCCTAAATTTAATAATTTAAGTACATATTGTTGGCATGCCTCTCCCATAACCGAATTCCCCTGGTGATCAGTATTTACCAATTTTGGCAGAAATTAACTGCTTACCACACTTATTTCCCTTTCTTCCTGGGCATAGGGGTTGATTGTATTTCCCAATCATTCTGTTTGGTGTGATCATATGACAGAGGCTATTGAAATGTGGTGGAAATGATGGGTGTCCCTTTCAGACCTGGTCTAAAAGACCTACCACACCATCCTCATTCTTTTCTACTTGCTGGCTAGAAGTAAATGACTCAGATGCTCTAAAAGATGGTGGGACCATGAGATGGAAAGAAATTAGGCCCTTAAATCACCATGTGGAAGGCTACAGACTGAACATGTTCATTGCGTTGTTAGTTGAGCAAGAAATTGAGTTTTATTATGGTGAACCACTAAGATTTCTGGGAATTTATCTGTTACAGCTGGCCTTACCTTAACTTATCTACCACTTAACACTATTACCCATTATTTCCATGATGCTTTCTATGATTTTATTGTTTCTTCCTCTGTAACCATCTTCTCTTCATAGTTAGAACCATTTGATCACAAATGAGAGGGATTTCAAAATACAAAGCAGCAATATATTGCAATCACTTTCATTCCATGTAATTTTAACAGCACACCTGAAATGCAGTTATTGTTTATCCTTATTCTTCAGATGAAGACAAGTATACCCAAATTATTAAGTGGTTTTCAAAATCATACAGCTAATGACTTAAAGACCAGCACTTAAATACAATTTGGTCTGGTGCCAAAGCTCAGGATTCTTACATTATGTCATCTTCTATATCATGTTCCAGAACCTCTAAAGAGCCTTTAATGTTATCACAACTCCAACAATCTCTTTCTCAACCTGCAATGAATACAAATCTCCTGGGGAATCATTTATGACCTGCAATGTCATTAAGACATCTAAGGATTAAACGGTAATAAGAGGGCCAAGAAAAACATTTTCCTAAAGTTTATTAATAACTTCCCTTGGACAAAGTCCAAGAAGTTTGGTTATGCTGCTTTCTGCACTTCAGGGATTCTACCATGGCACCCAGGCCAATGAGAACATTGTAAAACCTCTAAACCCAAAACGTGGAATTTAAGACAAAACTCCATTGATTTAAAAGAAGTTGTTAAATATTCTTCTCAAATGTGAGAACATCATAAATCTTGAGTTCCAGGGGGAGAAGTGACACTTGACATGGTGATCCACATCATTTTTATATTTATAGGTAGAACAAGAATAACATTGTCCATCTAGTTCACTGCTGCATACCAGCATGCTCAAAGAACTGTATTTGGTAAACAGTCATGGATCAGTAAATATTTAAATAAAAGTCAAAATAATATAAAAGAATGTTAATCAAATTTATAGCTGACACATAGTAGAAATTCAATATAAATGCCCAAATCCTGGAACTATCCATATGTCAATTGGCTTTACCATTAGTTTAGCTGATATTCAATGATTTAAATCTCTCTCTCAGTCCAAAGAGAATAACAACAGCTTCCTCATTGAGCATCACAAGGCAAATGGATGATGAGAACAATGGTGGGACTCAAGGAAGTGAAGAAAAGGTGTCCAGGGGAGATAAACCAACATGTTGGAAAACACAGAAAGGGAGAGACTTATATGTGGATCATGAGAAGTTAAAACATAAATAAAGTAGCTGGTTTAGAAAAATAAGTATCAAGATGTGAATGAGATCTATTAAGATATGTTATTGAAAGCCAGAAGAAAAGTTCATATTTTTAGGAGGGTACTTGGAACCCAATGCATTGATAATTGTTCAAAAGTAAAGTATAAAAAATATCTCTAGAAGGGAGGAACCGAGATGACAATAGAGGAAGCTCCTGAACTTCCTGCCTTTCAAAAATGCACCAAATTTATAGCTATGCATGTAGCAATTCTCTCTGAAAGAAATCCAGAAATTAGCTGAGTGACTTCTATACATTGGGTGATTAAGAAAATACCCATTTCAAAATGGGTAGGAAAAGCTGAGACATACTCTCTTTATAAACTCCACCTCTGGTACAGCGCCATACCATCAGGAGGGAATTCCTAACTTTCAGGTTCTCCCTGAGGAATGAAGGATTTGGACCACACATATAGTGTCTCAACTTTTAAGGCTCCTATGCAGGGAACAGGGCCCACAAACACGTAACTCTTAAAGCCAAAATAACTTACGTCCATGGGATCCAGAGGACCATAGCAAACTTAAAAGGCATGTGCATGTGAGCAATCACTGTAACTATCCCTCCAAGGCTTAGCACAGAAGAAACAGACAAAAATGCTAATCTCCAGGTCTTTCAATGAAAAGGATTTGACTGCATATTTTATTAGTTGCTGCCTGAGGGTCAGACTGTTAATTTAGCATGTATCTATGGTCTGGCTGCAATCCTCTCCAGAGGCAGAGGGAGCTGATGGACACTTTCCTTGCCTTCTCCCTTCATCTTGCTCCAATGATAAAACCAGGTTGCCAGCATCTCTATGGAAGGAGCTTGTATATACATCTGGCACCACAAATTTTGTGGACTATGGCCTTTGATTCCAAAGGGGTTTGCATTCACAAGTACCAAAGGACAAAGAAGCAAACAAAGAAGCAGTTTTAAAACAAGCACAAGAGCACCCCCTCCCTAATGACATTATGCTCAGGCTCAGCACAGAGGGAGCAAGCAAAAATGCCCTTCTCCCAGTTTCTTCCTGGAACGGGCTTAACCACATACTTTCCCAGCTGCTGCTTGAGGGTCTGGCTTCTAATTAGCCTACATCTGGGTATTGAATGTAATCCTCCACTTTGGGACCCTGACAGGGCTTGGCACACCCTCAAATACTGGGAGCCACTAAGAACAAAGATGGTGGTTTGGACAATTGCAAAGACTTGAAAGACTACCAGAAGCTCAGGGTGGGCAGATTGCCAAGGTTCATCTACACAAGACCAGTCTGTCAAGACTGGGAGAGGTAGCTATTTTATCTAATGTGCAGAAACTAACACAAAGAGTGAAAAAAGGAAGAAACAAGGGAATATATTTCAAACAAAGGAACAGATAAACCTCTACAAACTGATCTCAGTGAAAAAAAGATAGGGAATTTACCTAATAGAGAGTTCAAAATGGTCATAAATATGTTCACTGAGTCAGGAGGGCAAAGAAGGAAGAAAGTGAGAATTTTGACAGAGACAGAAAAATACAAAAATGTATCAAACAGAAATCATGGAGCTGCAGAACACAATAATTGAACTGAAAAAGTTAATAAAGTGATTCAACAGCAGACTTGATCAAGTGAATGAAAGAATCAGTGACAGGACAATGAGATTTGTTCAATCAGAGGAGGGAAAAAAAAAAGAATAAAAAGAGTGAAGCTAGCTTAAGGGACTTATTGGTCCCATCAAGCAGAGCAACATGCATTTTAGGTGGTCAAGAAGGAGAGAGAGAGAGAGAGGGAGCAAGAGATATAGATATATAGAGAGAGAGAAAGAGAGAGGCAGGATGCTTATTCAAAGAAATAATGTCTAAAAATTTCCTCAACCTGCGAAATGAAACAGACATCCAGATCCAGAAATCCCAGGTAGTTCCAAAGAAGATGAATCCAAAGAGGTACCTAAGGAGACGTATTATAATTGCCAAAAGTTAAAGACAAGAATAGAATATTAAAAGCAGCAAGAGAAAAGCAACTTTTTATGTACAAGTCCCCTCAGTAAAACTATCAGTGGATTTTTCAGCAAATACTTTGAGGTGAAGGGAGTGGGATGATATATTCAATGTCTTGAAAGAAAAAAAATGCCAATCAAGAATACTCTATCTGGCAAAATATCCTTCAGAATTGAAGGAGAGATAATTTTCCAGACAAGCAAAAGCTGAAGGAGTTAATCACCATTAAATTAACCTTACAAGAAATGTTAAAAGAAGTTCTTCAAGCTGAAATAAAAGGATGTTAATTAGTACCAGGAAAATATATGAAAGTATATAAAACTCACAGGTAAAGGTAAATATATAGTTAAATTCATATACTTTAATATTTTATTGGTGGTGTGTAAATCATTTATGACTTTAGTATAAAGGTTTAAAGCAAAGTATTAAAATATCTATAACTACAATAATTTGTTAATGGATACACTATATAAAAAGATGTAAATTGACATCAAAAACATAAAATGTGGGGAGTGTAAAAGTGTAGAGCTTTTGTATGCATTTGAAATTCTTATCAGCTTAAAACAAGCTGTTGTAAAATGTTTTATGTAAGCCTCATTATAACCACAAACCGAAATCTATAGTTAGATATACAAAAGATATAAAGGAAGGAATCAAAGTGCACCACTTTAGAAAATCTTCAAATTATAAAGGAAGAGAGCAAGAGAGGAAAAAAGGAACAAACAAGTTACAAAACAGCCAGGAAACAATTAACAAAATGTCAATAATAAATCCATACCTGTCAATGATTACTTTAAATATAAATGGACTAAATTATTCAATCAAAAAATATAGAATGGCTGAAAAGATTGAAAAAAAAAAGGACCCAGCTACATGCTGTCTATAAGAAATTCACTTCAGTTTTAAGAACACACATAGACAGAAAGTGAGGAATGGAAAAATATATACTATAAAAATGGAAATTAAAAAAAAAAAGCAAGGGTAACTAAACAGGCAAAATAGACATTAAGCCAACACTGTTACAATAAACAAAGAAGGTAATTATATAATAATACAGGGGTCAAGCCAACAAAAGAATATAACAATTGTAAAATTTATACACCCAACATTGGAGCACCTAAGTATTTTAAGAAAATATTAACAGATCTAAAGAGAGAAATAGACAGCAATACAAAAATAGTATGAGAGTTCAATATCAGACTTTCAACAATGCATAGATCAACTAGACAGAAAATGGGTAAGGAAAACGTTGGGCTTAAAATACACATTAGATAAATGGACTTAACAGACATTTACAGAACATTCTATCCAACAGCAACAGAATACATATTCTACCATTTCTTCATTATCCATTTGTGTGTTCACTGACACTTGGGTTGCTTCCATTTCTTGGCTATTGTAAATAATGTAGCTGTGGGTATTGGGGTACATGTATCTTTTTTGAATTAGTGTTTTTGTTTTTCTGGATATATATACCCAAGAGTGGAAATGCTGTATCATATGGTAGTTCTATTTTTAGTTTTTGAGGAACTTCCATTCTGTTTTCAATATTGGCTACACCAATTTACATTCCCATCAGAGGTGGGTTCCATTTTCTCCACATTCTCTTCAAAATTTATTTGAAGACTTTTTGAGGATATCCATTTTGACAGGTGTGAGGTGATAACTCATTATGGTTTTGATTTACATTTCTCTAATAATTATATATTTTGAGCACCTTTTCATGTGCCTGTTAGCTGTCTCTATGTCTTCTTTGGAAAAATATCTATTCAGGTCTTCTGCCCATTTTTTGATTGGGTTGTTTGTTTGTTTGTTTTGATATTGAGTTGCATGAATTGTTTATATATTTTGGATATTAACCCCTTTTTGGTCATATCATTTGCAAGTATTTTCTCCCATTCCATAAGTAGTCTTTTTGTTTTATCAGTGGTTTCCTTAGCTGTGCAAAACCTTTTAAGTTTAATTATACCATTTGTTTATTTCTGCTTTTATTTCTTTTGCCTTAGGAGATGGATCTTAAAAAAATAGTGCTATGGTTTATGTCAGTGAGTGTTCTGCCTATGTTATCTTCTAGGATTTTTATGGTTTCTGATCTTATATTTAGGCCCTTAATTCATTTTGAGTTTATATTTGTATATGGTGTAAGAAAATGTTCTAATCACATTGTTAGGAAGAAAAGTTTGGGCTCTGTTTGTCCTTCTTTTTGTTAATTCCTATAGGTAGTAGGTTGGGTTGTTTATTTGAGATTTTTCTTGTTTCTTGTGGAAGCTCTGTATCAGTATAAAATTCCCTTTTAGAACTGCTTTTTCTGGATCCCACTGATTTTGGAACATTGTGTTTCATTTTCATTTGTCTTGAGGTATTCTCTGATTGCCTCTTTGACTTTATTGGCCCATAGTTATTTTAGTAGCATGTTGATTAGTCTTCACGTGTTTGTTCTTTTCCCACTATTTCTTTCTGTAATTGATTGCCAGTTTGATACTGGTGTGGTAAGAAAAAATACTTGATATAATTTCTATCTTCTTAAACTTGTTGAGAATTGTTTTGTGGCCTAGCACATGACCTATCCTGGAGAATATTCCATGCACACTTGAAAAGAATATGTATTCTGCTGTTTTGGGATGGAATATCCTGTACATATCTATTAAGTTCAACTGGTCTAATGTGTCAGTTATGACCACTGTTGCTGTATTGATTTTCTGTCTGTATGATCTGTTCATTGATGTAAGTGGGGTCTTAAATCTCCTACTACTATCATATTATTTTCAATTTCTCCCTTTATGTTTGTTAGTATTTGCTTTATACTTTTAAGTTCTCCTGTATTGGGTGCACGTATGTTAACAAGTGTAATATCCTCTTCTTGTATTAATCCCTTTATCATTATGTAATGCCCTTCTTTGTGTATTTATAGCCTTTTAAAAAAAAATGTCTATTGTTTTGATGAGAGAATTGCTGCCCTCACTTTCTTCTTGTTTTATTTTGTATGAAATATCTTTTTGCATCCCCTCACATTCAGGATGTGTGTGTCTTTAGATCTGAAGTGAGTATCTTGTAGGCAGCATGTAGAAAGGTCTTTTTTTTTTTTTTAAACAAATCAGCCACCTTATGTGTTTTGATTGGAGAATTTAGTCCACTGACATTTAAAGTAATTATTGATAGGTATATATTATTGCCATTTTATTACTTGTTTTCTGGTTGATTTTGTAGTTCTTCTTTGTTCATTTCTTCTTGTTCTTGTTTCTTCCCTTGTGGTTTGATGATTTTCTTTAGTAGTATGCTTGTGTCCATTTCTTTTTAATTTCTGTGTAACTATTGTAGGTTTTTGGTTTGTGGTTACCATGTGGTTCATATATGTTGACCTATAAATGTATATACTTGTTTTAAACTGGTAGTCATTTAAGTTTCAACATATTCTAAAAGATCTACATTTATTTTACTGTCCTCCTCATAAATTATATTTTTATGTCATATTTTACATCCTCATGTTTACCCCTTAACTGTTTATTTTGGTTATAGTTGCTTTTACAATTTTTTGTATTTCAATTGTTTTACTGGTTTATTTATGTGGTTGATCCTCAGTCCTTACTATATTTGCCTTTCCTAATGGGACTTCCCCTTTCCTATAAATTCTCACTTTTTTTCCACTTAGACAAGGCCCTTTAGCATATGTTTTAGGGTAGGTTTAGTATTGATGACATCTTAGTTTTTGCTTGTCTAATAAGTTATTTTTCTCTCCTTTGATTCTAAATAATAGTCTTGCTGGGTAGAGTATCCTAGGTTGCAGTTTTTTCCTTTTACAACTTTAAATATTGCATGCCACTTCCTTCTGACCTGTAAAATTCCTGCAGAGAAATCAGCTGGTAGCCTTATGGGTATTCTCTTATTGATTAATCTTTTTTTCCTCTTACAGCCTTTATAATTCTCTCTTTAACTTTTTATTTTAATTATGATATATCTTGCATGAGTCTGTTTGGGTTCATCTTGTTTGGAACCCACTGTGCTTTCTGTACCTGGATATCTATTCCTTTCTTCAGTTTGGGGAAGTTTTCAGCCATAATTTCATCAAGTACATTTTCCATCCCCTTCTCGCTTCTCATTCTGGAAGCTCTATAATGTGAATGTTGGTACACTTAATGTTACCTCAGAGATCTCTTAAATGGTTTCAAATTTTTTTTTTTAAATTTGCTTTTCTTTTTGCTGTTCTGGTTCTGTGATTTCCATTATTCTATCTTCCAGATCACCTATGTGTTCTTCTTTATCACTTATTCTACTATTTATTCCTTCTAGTGTGTTTTTTATCTCAGCTATTGAATACTTTTCTCTTGATTGGGTCTTTTTTTAAAAAATATTTTGTAGATCCTTGTTAAAATTTTCACTGTGTTTATCCATTCTTTTCCCTAATTAAGTTAACATTTTTATTTCCAATGCTTTGAATCCTTTATCTGATAAATTGTTTATTTCTGTTTCATTGCATTATATTTTCAGGGTTTTTCTCTTGTTCTTTCAGTTGCAAGCAGTTTTTCTTCCTTTTCCTTTTATTTAGCTTTTTCTGACTCTATGAATTTCTGTGAAACATTTACCTATTGCAGTCTTAAAGGGGTGTTCTTATGTGGGAACTTCCCTATACAGACTTGGTGTGCTCAATGCCTTTGGGGGGAGAGCTAGATTTGACTCGGAGGTAAGCCACATCATTCCTCAAGGTGTGCTATCACCTTGGCAGGGTGTGGGATTGGAGTTGGAGTGGCTAGAGCTAGAGCTGGATGTGATGCAGGACTTCCCCTCTACTCAGTGACCCTCACTGCCCTATCTGGGCTGGGGTCTTATCCCAAGTTGGATCTTAAATCTTGTTGCTCAGGTCTGAGCTGGCTCTGTTCCCCTTAAGAGTGTTATTTTCCTCTCTCCCTGCACTAGAACCCTTTTGCTGAGGTGAAGAGGAGTGCCAAAGCAAGGGTGTGACCTGTGTGGGCTCTTGGCTGTATCGGCCATAGACAGATGTCTGAGCTGTCTCCAATGTGCTGCTGTTCAGGTGCCCTCAATTCTTTCCCTCACTTTGCTCAGATGCAGCCTCAGGTGCAAGTTTCCTTTGTCCCTCACAGCTTACCACTTCCCCCAGCCTCCACCATCCCTGCTCTGTTGTGGAGCCCCACCCCAGGGCAGGGCAGGTCTGCCTGGACTCTTGGCATAGGTTGGGGCATGAACTTTAATAAATTTTAGATGTTTTAAATCATATTGAACATTTTTTCCTTCTAATGCTACAAAAATTTAAATCAATTACAAGAAGAATTCTGGAAAATTCACAAACATATTGTGACTAAGCAACATGCTCTTGAACAACCAATGGATCAAAGGCCAAAAGAAAAAAAAAAATCAAAGAATATCTTGAGTCAAATGAAAATGAAAATTTAATACAATTAAGCATCTACATTAAGAAAAAAATTAAATACATACCCCTAAATTTGCACCTCTAAGAACTAGAAAAAGACCAAATGAAGCCCAAAGTTAGTAGAAAGAAAGAAATAACAAAGATCAGAGTGGAAATAAATGAAATAGAGACTAAACAGAGAGTAGGTGTTTTTTGTTTGTTTGTTTTTTGGAAAAAAATTGATTAACCTTTAGCTAAACTAAGTAAGAAAAAAAAAGATGACTCTAATATATAAAGTCAAAAATGAAAGGAACCATTACAACTGGTAACACAGTAATATTACAGATAATAAGAAACTGTATGAATAATTATACACCAATGAATTGGAAAACCTAGAGGTGGATAAATTCCTAGAAACATCCAGCTCACAAAGACTGAATCATGAAGAAATAGAAAATTGAAACATACCAATTACTAGTATGGAGATTGAATCAATCAAAAACCTCTCAATACAGAAAATCCCAGGACCATATGATTTTACTGGAGAATTCTACTAAACTTCTAAACAAGAATTAATACCAATCCTTCTAAAGTGTTTCCAAAAAATAGAAGAGGAGGAAACACTTCCAAACTCATTAACATTCCTCTGATACCAAAATCATACAAGGGCACTATAAGAAAGGAAAATTACAGGCCAAAATTCCTGAGGAACATAAATGCAAAAATTCTCAACATAGTATTAGCAAACCAAATTTAACAGTACATTGATAGAATCGTACACCATGAGTAAGTGAGATTCATTCCAGGGATGCAAGATGGTGCAACATCCATAGAATCAATCAATGTGATATACCATGTAAAATAATGGTAAAATGAAAGACAGAAAATTATATATGAACATCTCAATAGATGCAGAAAAAGCATTTGACAAAATTCAACATATTTTCATGATAAAAACTCTCAAACTGCATGTAGAAGGAAAAGACCTCAACATAATAAAGGCCATATATAAGCCCACAGCTAATATCATACTCAATGATGTTAAAAAGAAAAGATAAAAGGTTTTCCTCTAAGATCAGGAACAAGGCAAGGATGTTCACTCTTTGCACATTTATTCAAAATAGTACTGAAAGTCTTAGCCAGAGAAATTTGACTAGAAAAAGAAATAAAAGTAATACAAATTGAAAGTAAAATCATCTCCATTTACAGATGGCACGATCTTATGTACAGAAAACTCTAAAGACTTTACTCAAAAAAAGTTTTAGAACTAATAAAGAAGTCAAGTAAAATTGCAGAATACAAAAGCAATATGCAAAATCAGTTGTATTTTTATATGCTATCAACAAAGTATTCAAAGGAAAAATTAAGAAATAAATCCCAATTACAAGAGACAGAAAAGAGTAAAATACTTAAGACTATATTTAACCAGAGAGATGAAAGACCTGTACACTGAGAACTATAAAACACTGACTAAATAAACTGAAGAAGATACAAATATATGTAAAGATATTCCATGTTCATTGATTGGCAACTAATAATGGTAAGATGTCCATATCACCCAAAGTGATCTTCAGATTAAACGCAATCCCCATAAAAATTGCAATGGCATTTTTCACATTAATAGAAGCAGACAGGGGCTTCCCTAGTGGCGCAGTGGTTGAGAATCTGCCTGCCAATGCCGGGCACATGGGTTCGAGCCCTGGTCTGGGAAGATCCCACATGCCGCAGAGCGGCTGGGCCCGTGAGCCACAACTACTGAGCCTGTGCGTCTGGAGCCTGTGCTCCGCAACGGGAGAGGCCGCGGCAGTGAGAGGCCCGCACGCCGCGATGAAGAGTGGCCCCCGCTTGCCAGAACTGGAGAAAGCCCTCACACAGAAACGAAGACCCAACACAGCCAAAAATAAATAAATAAATAAATTAAAAAAAAAAAAAAATAGAAGCAGACAATTCTAAAATTCATCTGGAACCACAAAAGACACTGAATTGTCAACGTAATCTTGAGAAAGGAGAATAAAGCTGGAGACATCACACTTCCTAATTTTAATCTATTTCACAGATCTGTAGTAATCAAAGTGTTATGACACTGGCATATAAAAGGCACATAGACCAATGGAACAGAATGGAGTCAATTAATTTTTTACAAAAGAGCCAAGAACAAATATATAAAGAAACCAAGAATAAATATATAATCTTTTCAATAAATGGTGTTGGGAAAACTGGATATTCACATATAAAAGAATGATCTGGACTTCTACCTTAAAATATTCACAGTAATCAATTCAAAATGGATTAAATATTTGAATGTAAGTCCTGAACCCATAAAAATAGAGCAAGATATCATCACACATCTCTTAAGACGTCTATTATCAAAAAGACAAGAGATGACAAGTGCTGGGGAGGATATGGAGAAAAGGGAATCCTTTTCAACTGTTGGTGGGAATATAAACTGGTACAACCATATGGAAAACAGTATGGAAGTTCCTAAAAAAATTAAAAATTGAAGCATTATATAATCCAGCAATCCCACTTCTGGGTATACATCCAAAGGAAATGAAATCATAATCTCAAAGAGATATCTGTACTCCCATGTTCATTGCAGCATGATAGCCAAGGTATGCAAACAACCTAAGCGTCCATCAATGGATACATGGATACAGAAATTTTATATATCTATATCTATATATATATATATCTCATGTATATATTCCTGGCTTTAGACAAATGTTAGCAATTATTATCACTAATATTGAAGAAGTCAAGGTTATGTTTTATCATTTTCATTTATGAAGAACTAACAGATCCTAAGGATCTTGGATGTCTGCCTGTTTCAACACAGTGACCATCTCACTTTGCCCAGCCCCTTCTGCCTTAGGTTCAGTGCCACCAGACTCTTTTCTAAAAGTGACCTTGGTCCAGCCCTATGCTGCTTCGACTTTAGCCTTGTATTCCTGTATTAATTCTTGGATTTTGTCTTGTTCTCATAACCCACATCCTTCTCACAAACCTGAGCCCTCTAATAGAAGAGAGGAGCACGACCTATTTGAACACTTACAGAACTTGGGCCCTATCTCTAAGTCCCAGCCCTCCTGGTTGAATCTGTGGATTCTAACCATGACACTTGTCTGAAAGCTTCTCCTCATAGCAAAGTAGGAACTCTTGCCTACTTCTCTGTCAACGATCTTGGGCATTGCATGGCTCTCCCCTTCCTCACGGCCAGAGAACTCCCCAGCTTTTTATGAAAAGGGCTGAATAAACATTTTAGTCTATGAGAATCATATGGTCTCTGTCACAACTACTCAACTATGCCATTGTGTCACAAATACAGCCATGGAGAATACATAAATTATGGGCATGGCTGTGTTTCAATAAAACTTTATTTACAAATCAGGAAGTGTGGAAAATTTGCCTGTGTGCTTAGTTTCATTTCTGGATCCCTGTCCTAGGCCACTGATGGGCTCTTCTTTTAGTTTACTTTATTCTTGAGGAGTAACTAACCCAGGGCCACTAATTGTGCCAAAGGAGTGACATGTGCCGTAAAGAAAGAAGAAAAAAAATTCATTCCAATCTTTTTTTCCCATGAATCTCAGAAATGACACTTAGTCTGTAGCTTGACCTTGTTTTTCTCCATTCTCCATTAGTAAGTAGCTCAGGCTCCTGCTTCCAAGATAAAGATACATAAGCAACATAAACACAAGCTGTCACTGGTTGTTAGGGACACACCACCATGCATGTGCTGCACACTTTCAGGCTTACCTCAAGTTTGCCTTTCTATCTGGCAGCAGGTGGAGTTACAGGTTTCTCATCACCGTAAAAATAATGTAATCCCCATCTCAAATTGGAAAAAGGCTCCTAGGAATAAACCTTGAATATGCTGCTGGTGTTTCAGGAAGAGAGAAGCAGGTCTCAGCTGACAGAATGGAATTACTGACCTCTGGCACTCTTCTGAAGAGTTAATGACAGAGCCAAGAACTGCCCCTCCTCAAGTCTAGGGCCAAGCCTTATACCTATGCTTTGCTCCCTTGAATGCTAACCTGCTGAGGAACCATGCCTTATTGCTTAATCTTTTCTCTTTCTCTTATATATACAACTACTTCGTCTGAACTGAATTGTTATTTTTAAACACACTTAGGTCTCTTCCAAGCAATAGAAAACCAAAAATAAACCAACATTTCCACTCTTCTTTCTCCCCATATTTTTACTCCCCCATGTCTATACTAATTATCTCCATTTCATGCCACTTACCCCTCAGCCCTTCTAATCTGCTTTCTACCCTCATCTTTCCACTAAATCAAGTCTTGTTAGAGTCACCAGGGACATATAGGTTGTTGAATTCAATAAGCATTTCTCTCTCCTCAGTTCACTTGATTCTGAACAACATTTGATATAGTTGACTTCTCCTTTTTCCTTAAAATACTCTACTTCCTGAGTTTTCATGACAAACCTCTTCCTGAATTTTGTCTTCTCTCTTGCTACTCACAGTGCCCTGTTGCATGCTATATTTTCTCATCTTTACCACCTGAGTGTCATGAGTCTCACATTTCATGCTAACCACTAGGCAAATCTTAGAATATAATCAGGTATAAAAGAAAGTCTGTAACTTTGCTGTGCTAAAGAAGTGGTATGTAGTAGTCCCTGGCCCCTTATTTCTTCTTGTTTTGCAGTTCTTTGTATCTTGTGTTTAAATTCTGAATTTGTAGTTTTTTTTTCAGTAATAGCAAATGCTGATATCAGTGGAGCCCAAAGGGTATTTTATATTCACTTACTCTTTACCTGACTCTTCCCTCCCCTAAAGCTTGAATCTCACTCAGTTCATCTGTTCTCTGATCTCTGACACATTTGTTGGGACCAGTTCCAGATTATGTAGCTCCCTTCTCCTTATCTTGACTTTAGGACACTTAACTGACAACTGAAGACTAATTTTAAGCTAAAAGGGTTTCATGATAACAAGTCATTCTAATGTCTCTAATGGATTCAAGTACTCAGAGAACAGTTTCCATGAGAGACTAGGGCTCTTATTAAACTCTTAATATTGGAGGCAAAGAGGCCCAAGGCCCCAAAATATAGGCTGTGGGAGGGGTGATATGTGTGGTGGTATTGGGGCCAAGTAAGTCACACCAACACAAAGAAACCTAGAAACAAGTTATGCAATGATGCTTTAAATAATTGAAGTAATTCCCAGAGAAGGAGGTAGAGTTAAGCTACCGAATATTTTTACTACATTATTTTTCCCTAAGACTCTTTTAATTTATTTGATGAGAGTCATTAATTCAATCTTAACCCTAGAAATTATTCACAATTTTTCTCTAGTGATACAATTTTGGCCTTCATTTGAGAGTAATTTGTTGTCTGATAATTTCATGTCTTTCAGTCTCTGCTGTATTGTCTGGAAATCATCCCATGGATCAAGAGTTATGAAAGAAAAGACAAACGACTAGACAGCTTCAATGAGACCCATAACAATGCTCCAACCGGATGGTGGAATTTAAGAGAGATGGCACATGCCAATTCTGAAGCACTTCTGTAAGAATTTTGTATCTCCCGTTAGAGAAATAATGCAGCCACCATCTAATTTGCAAGTTTAAAATTGCAAAATCAACTCTTGGGAGAAAATTGGGTGAATCACAAGTGACTATTGCTTAGGTTTCACATGAGTAAATATATTGGCTGTGTTGGTATTATTCAACACTCAGAGCCACAAAATACATTTTTGTATAACTTTATTTGTAGAAGAATGACACAATTATTTTCAGAATAATTAACTCCTCAGTTTAGTGACAATTATGTTCCATTATAATAATTAAAATCACACACTGCTATTTGGATGAACTCAATAGAATAATGATTTCTTAGGGGAAGATTTAATCGGACCATTATTTTTTCTCCAGCATTAAAAATATCTGTAAATTACTTCAATTCATTGTACCACTGCTTAATTTTGAATTTTTTGCTCTCTTATGGAAAGAAATATCACAAACAAAATGGACATCTCAACCCACCCTTGAACCATCTGTACATCATAATTGTTGTTGGAGGTATGCCACCACTTGGCAAAATGCAGAGCTCATGGATGGACATAACAGCAGGGCTACAGATGGTGGAAGTACCTGAAATCAGATGGGTGGAAGCAGGTGGTGGGCAGAATAGTGGTGTTTCAGGAGATTGGTCTATTGAAAGGAGAGTCTAGCAAGTGAGTGAGAGAAAGTGAAGAAGACTCAGTAGCCCTCCTGGGGATGATGTTAGCAAGAGCTTGGAAGAGTATTAGGGCCCCAGGCAAAAAGGCTGAAGTTCAGGAAAGCACTCTTGCTTTTAAGGATGAACTGAAGTATAAAGCAGAAAACCAAGGGAGGATGTGTCAGACCAATAAGTCAGGAACTGGGGAAGAGCTAAGGCTTTTTGGGCATTGTGATGTTATAGTTCACTTTGAAGTGTATTTGATACTGGAATCAAAGCAATGAGATTATCAACCCTAATTGGACTATTGGTAGTCTATTGTTAGTTACTGCTAATGCTACCTGCTTTCGTGTCAGCTTGGGTTACCTCATATGCTGGATGCAGGGGGCAAGGAATGACCATTTGGATTAAATGAGTGAGGTGTTGGGGATCTTGACAGGAAAAACCTAAACCTGGGACATCAAGGCAAGAGAGTGAGAAGCGATAAAGCCAGAAGTGCTCTCATTTGGGGCTTCCCTGGTGGTGCAGGGGTTGAGAATCTGCCTGCCAATACAGGGGACACGGGTTCGAGCCCTGGTCTGGGAAGATGCCACATGTCGCGGAGCAACTAGGCCAGTGAGCCACAATTACTGAGCCTGCGTGTCTGGAACCTGTGCTCCACAACAAGAGAGGCCACGCTAATGAGAGGCCCGTGCACTGCGATGAAGAGTGGCCCCCACTTGCCGCAACTAGAGAAAGCCCTAGCACAGAAACGAAGACCCAACACAGCCATAAATAAATTAAAAAAAAAAAAAATCTTAAAAAAAAAAGGAAGTACTCTCATTCCTTAGATAATGATAGGTTGCTCTGCGGTCCCCTTTGTATGCCCTTGTGAATGTGAATGACTTGAGAATTAAGAGGCAGTTTGTTGCCAGAAGGTCAGAGCCCACTAGACTGAAAGGTCTACAGAGGTGGGAATCGAGAACCTAATAATGTCTGCCACATAGTAGGTACTTAACACATATTTCTTGAATGAAAATGAATGAATTAATGAATAAAAAAAACATCAAGTGAATTCTATCACTTGCAGAGTTTCCAGATTCTGAACATGGAAGCAGGGTCAGGGGTCATCCTTCATTGGCTGGTTCTTTATTATTTTCTGATTTTTTTCTTACCACTTTTATTCTGTTATAGTAAGTATATATCTCATGAAACTCAAACTTTCTAGCAACAACAGGAGCAGAGAAACATTATGAATTCTGGAAGAGAATAGTTTCTCCAAAGAAAATGTGGAAAGTCTTCTATGGAGAAGTAGAATTTACCTGGAAGGTGGGGTAAGACAGGAGCCACTGTAAGAATTCCTAATTACATTAAAAAAGAAAAGAACTTAAAAGGATGGATATGGACATTTCTTGAAGAGATGCAGGTACTTTGGACAAGATTCCTCCACTCTACCCTGTTGCTATAATGAATTCACTCTTAACAAGGGGGCTCAATAGGACCTCATCCTAGGAAAAAGGAAGTTCCTGATACTCTTATTCTGTAGAAGAAGCTATATAACCTGCTGGTGGCTTAGTACTGGAATGAGATGACCAAGTGTTTTGTTTGTTTGTTATTTTAACAATGTAAATAGAGTCAAGATTGACAGTATATAGAGAAATATCTGCTTTTTGGGAGAAAACTGCACCCCATTAGAAAAATAGTTCAAACAATAAGGATCAGAATGTCCTGTACTCAGTGGGGCCAAGTCTCACTGATGTGGGGTGCAGGTAAGATCCTCTAAGGTCACAATGTTACCATCTACGTCTTCAGAATTAGCACCACCTATGTCTTGTATTTCAGTCCATCCATAAAAATCAAGCCATGTATGTCAGAAAACTTTTTTCTTTAGTCATCATGCTGTATACTTTTGCTTAGAACTCAACTCTTTCAATTCCTCCCACCACACTCATTCCAGATACTTATTTTTTCACCTCATTACTCTTTCTCTTGGTGGATCTGACTCTTGGCCTAACTCTAACTTTTGGGTCTTTGGCTTTCCATAGTTTCACTGATACCTTCTTACCCAATCATCGTTTTGATCTTGTGAAACTTATTCTAGAATTATATCTTTTCCATTTCATGGTATCTTTCAGAGTAACATTACACTTAACCATAAGCTTCTTGAGGCCATAAAGCATTTTTCATCATTGTATTCTGGTCCCTGACACAGTGGTTGGTAGTCACTACATACTGGTTGAATGAATGAATGACAAGTTTGCATCTTCCTCATACTTTGGGCTCTGGGAGTTTATAAAAGGTTGTCTTTATGAAATAAAAGCTGGAATAGTTTTTAAAAGTTCTACATTCACTTCACATCATTATTCTGGAGTTGTGGACATACTTCCTGCCCTTGAAAATCTCCCAGTCTATTGGGAAAACCAGATACATAAATAGTATCTATGACAGGTTATGATAAACGTGTATATAGAGTTCTGTGGAAAGGTGGAGGAACAACTCTGCAATCTTTTAGGGACAAGAAAAGGAAATGACACCTAATGTGATCTTTAAATATTGAAGAGTAGGGACTTCCCCGGTGGCACAGTGGTTAAGAATCCGCCTGCCAATGCAGGGGACACGGGTTGAAGCCCTGATCCGGGAAGATCCCACATGCTGTGGAGAAACAAAGGCCATGCACCACAACTAGTGAAGCCCACACACCTAGAGCCTGTGCTCCACAACAAGAGAAGCCACCGCAATGAAAAACCCATGCACCGCAACGAAGAGTAGCCCCATGCTTGCCGCAACTGGAGAAAGCCCATGTGTGGCAATGAAGACCCAATACAGCCAAAAATAAAATAAATAAATAAATTTATAAAAGAAAAACCTTGAAGAGTAAGTAAACAGATGAAGAGGAGTGGGCAATAGTTTCTGTGGGAGAGTTGGGTAGAGACAGATATAGAGCATTGCTAGCAGAGGCTTATTACAACAAAAGACAAGAAATATAATATAAGATGATTACCTGCAATTTAAATGTTACTGGAGCGTAAAGTTCCAGGCAGAGGAAGACCTGAATGGGACTGGGGAGGTAGAAGGGACCAGATCATAAAGGGCTTTATACTTTGATAAGGATCTTAAGTGTTGTTCTGTGAGTTGTGGGGGATGACATAGGTAATTTGCAATTTAGAAAGCTCTGGGAGATGTATAAAGGATTAATCTGAGGTGGGAAAATCTCAAGGAAGAGAAACTAGAGAAAAATAGTAGCACCCTATAGGAGAGAACTATGAGAACATGAACAAGGCAAAAATAACCATGAAAATGAAGTGTCTAAACTTTATGTTTGAATGGCAAGGGGTCTGAAAGCTATACTGGAATCAGGAATAATTCCCAGTTTACTAATTAGGCTGAACAGTTGGATGGTGGTGACACTAAATGAAAAAGAGATTGCAAGAGAGGAAAAGTGAGGAATTCTGCTCTGAGTAAGGTGTCTGCAGAACGTCCACATGAGTATGTCTGATATTCAATGGACTGCATGAATTGGAAGTTAGAGGAGAAAGGGCTGACAATGTCAATTTGGAAATCATTAACATATAGGCAGTTAAAATCATGAGAATGTATGAGCTCACTCAAGGAGAATATCTGGAGAAGAACACAGAACTGAGCACTGAATCAGGGTGAATAACTACATTTAAGTAGTGTGAGATAAAGAAAAGCATATAAATTTAACCAATAATTATCAGGCTTTCCTTAGGTGACAACATAATATTTCCCCATTTTCAGTTTCCTCTCACCTTAGCTCTAACCCACTGCAATCTGATTCTGCCTCCTAATACACTTTTGGTTTTTAAAAAAATTATACTGTTCATTCATAGATAATTATAGATTCACAGGTAGTTGAATGAAATAATACAAAGATCTCATGTGCCCTTTACAATTTTCTCTTCACGGTAAAACCTTGCAAACTATTATCACAACCAGGATATTGGCATTGATACAGTCAAGATAAAGAACATTTCCATTACTACAAGGATTTGTCATGTTGTCCTTTTGTAGCCAAATCCTCTTCGCTTCAGCTCTAAACCCCTCCTTAAACCCCTGACAAGAACCATCTTCTTTTCTATGATTTTGACATTTCAAGAATGTTTTGTAAATAGAATCATACAATATATAACTTTTTGGGACTAGCTTGTTTCACACAATGTGATATTACAGAGATTCATTCAGGTTGTTATGGGTATCTATACTTTCATTTATTTTTATTGCAGAATAGTATTCCATGGTAAGGATGTATTACAGTTCATTTACCCATTCACCTTTTGAGGAGCATTTGTTTTTGTTGTTGTTGCTGTTAGGAATAAAGGTCCTATAAACATTGTGTACAGCTTTTTGTGTGAACATAGGTTTTCATTTATCTGGAATAAATGACCAGAAGTGTAATTGCTGTGTCCTATGGTAGTTACATATTTAGTTTTTAAGAGAGTGCCACAGTGTTTTTGAGAGTGATTGTACAATTTACATTCCACTCAGTATATTATGTGTGATCTGCTTTCTGTGAATCAGTGTTAGCATTTGGTGCCATCACTATTTTTTATTTTAGCCATTCTGATAGATGTTTAGCTATATCTCATTGAGATTTTAATTTGTATTTTCCTAGTGGCTAATGATGTTGAGCATATTCTCATGTGCTTGGCTGCCATCTGTAAATCCTGTTGGGTAGAATGTATCTTCATATCTTTTGCCCAATTTTCTATCAGACTTTTTCATTTTTTACTATTGAGATTTAAGTTATATGTTCTTGATATTTCTACTTTGTTAGCTATGTGGTTTGTAAATTTTATTTAAGTCTGTGATATATTTTTAGTTAAATTTTATGTATTTAGGTCAAATTTTAGGGTTTTAAAAATGCCTATATAGGTCCAATTGCTCAAGTACCATTTGTTAAAAATGGTATCTAAAATTATTTTGCACTTCTGTCAAACATCAGTTGGACATATTTATACAAGTCTATTTCTGAGCTCGCTATTCTGTTCTATTGATCCATGTGTCTGTCTCTCTGCCAGTTCCACCTGTTCTTGATTATAGCTGTCTCACAAGTCTTGAAATTGGGTATACTGATTCTTCACTTTTTATCCTTTTTTAAAAATTATTTTAGCTATATTAGTTTTGTGACCTTTCCAAATAAATTTTAGGATAATCTACTATATAGCTACCAAAGACTGCTGGGATTTTGATAAGAATTGTGTCAAAGAAGTATATCAATTTGGGGAGAATTGACATGTTTACTACGTTAATCTTCCCAATCCACGAACATGGTATGTTTCCCTATTTATTTTCATCTTCTTTGATTTCCTTCATCAACATTATATAGTTTTCAGCATACAAGTCTTATACAAGCTTTTTCTTTATTTGTTTGTTTTTAGATTTACACCGAATAATTTCATTTTGGGAGCTATTATAAATGGTATTATATTTTGAATTTCATTATCTATGTGTTTTTTTCCTAGTATGTGGAAATACAACTGATGGCTTTGTGTTTAACTTTTATCCTGAAACCTTGCTGAACTCACTTATTAGCTCTAGAAATATTTTTATAGATTTCTTGAGATTTTTTTATTCCAAGAATTATGCATGCTATTGGCATATGGGGACAGGTTTATTTCTCTCCTTCTGAACTGGAAATCTTTTATTTCTTGCTTATTCCACTGACTAAAACTCTTAGCACTATGTTGAATAAGACCAGTGAGAGCAGACATCATCGTTTTGTTCACAATCCTAGGAGAAAAAATTCAGTCTTTCAGAATTAAATACAATGTTACCTCTAGGTTTACTGTAGATGCATTTTATCAAGTTGAATTCCCTCTATTTCTATGTTTTCAAGAGTTTTTATTATGAGGAAGTATTGTATTCTGTTAAATGCTTTTTCTGCAACAATTGATATGAACATGATATTATTCTTTATCTTATTAATATAGTGGTTTGCATAGATTGATTATTGAGTATTTAGCCAGACTTGTACCATGAAACAAATACAACTTGGTCATGGCTTCAAATTATTTTTACATATTGCTGAATTTTATTGGCTAATATATTTTAGGAATATTTGCCTCATATTTATAAGTGATATTTTTCTTTAGTTTTTTTTTTTTTTTTGTCTTTTCTGTTTGGGTATAAAGGATATACTAGATTCATAAAATGAATAGGGGGACCTCATTCTGCTCACCAGTGAGCCAGCACTCTCATTACAACCTCTTGGGCCTCAGCCCTGTGGAACACTGGTTTGACTGCAGCTAGGCCACAAAACAAATCTCAGTAAATTTAAGAAAACTGAAATCCTATCAAGCATCTTCTCTGACCAAAACATTACGAGACTAGAAATAAAGTACAAGAAAGAAAAAAAAAAAAAAAAAACTGCAAAAACACAAACATATGGAGGTTAAACAATATGCTGTTGAACAACCAATGGATCATTGAAGAAATCAAAGAAGAAATAAAAAAAATCTGGAAACCAATGAAAACACAACAATCCAAAATCTATAGGACACAGAAAAAGCAGTTTAAGAGGGACGTTCATAGTGATAAAAGCCTATCTCAGGAAACAAGAAAAATCTCAAATAAACAACCTATCCTTACACTTAAAGGAACTAGAAAAGAAGAATAAACAAAACCCAAAGATAGTAGAAGGAAAGAGAGCATAATGCTCAGAGCAGAAATAAATAAAATAGAGAATAACAAAGCAATATAAAAGATCAATGAAATTAAGAGCTGGTTCTTTGGAAAGAGAAACAAATTTGATAAACATTTAGCTAGGCTCATCAAGAAAAAGAAGAGAGAGGGTCAAATCAATAAAATCAAAAGTGAAAAAGGAAAAGTTATAACTAACACCACAGAAATACAAAGGATCATGAGAGATTACTATGAACAACTATACACCAATGAAATGGACAACCTAGTAGAAATGAACAAATTCCTATAATGTACAATCTCCAAGGACTGAACCGGAAAAAAACAGAAAACATGAAGAGACCAGTTACCAGTAATGAAATTGAATTAGTAAAAAAAAAATTCCCAATGAACAAAAGTCCAGGACCGCAGGTGAATGATACCAAATATTTAGAGAAGAGTTAACACCTATCCTTCTCAATTCATTCCAAAAAGATTGCAGAGGTTAGAACACTTCTGAACTCATTCTATGAGGCCAGCATCACCCTGATTCCAAAACCAGAGAAAGATATCACATAAAAGAAAACTATAGGCCAATATCACTGATAAACATAGATGCAAAAATCCTTAACAAAACATTAGCATATCAATTCAACAAAACATTAAAAGAGTCATACACCATGATTGAGTGGGATTTATCTCAGGATGCAATGATGGTTCAGTATCTGCACATCAATCAATGTGCTATCCCACATTAAGAAGTTGAAGAATAAATATATGATCATTTCAATAGATACAGAAAAAGCTATTGGCAAAATTCAATATGCAATATGCATTTATACCCTCCAGAAAGTAGGTATAGAGGTAACATACCTCAACAAATAAAGGTCATATATATTATAAACACACAGCTAACATCATACTGAATGGTGAAAATTTGAAAACATTTTCTCTAAGATCAAGGAAAATCCATGGATGCCCATTCTTGCCACTTTTATTCAACATAGTATTGGAAGCCCTAGATACAGTAGTCAGAAAAGAAAGAATGAAATTAGAACATTTCTGCACACCATATACAAGAATAAACTGAAAAAGGATTGAAGACCCAAAAGTAAGACCAGAAACCATAAAACTCCTAGAAGATAACATAGGTAGAACACTCATTCCCTTAAATCATAGCAATATTTTTTGGGTCTGACCACTTGATACAGCAATTCCACTGCTGGGTGTATATATATCCAAAGAAAATGAAAACATGAATTTGAAAAGATACACGCACCCTAATATTCATTACAGCATTACTTGCAGTAGCCAAGATATGGAAGCAACCTAAGTGTCCATCAACAAATGAGTGGATAAAGAAGTGGTACATGTACAAAATTGAATACTACTTAGCCATACAAAAGAGTAAAATTTTGCCATTTGCAACAACATGGTTGGTACTGGAGGGCATTTCCTGTAGTGTTCCCTTATTATGCATTTGCTGTCTGCAAGATCTATAGTAATATTCTATTTCTTTGCTGATATTGATAATTTTTATCTTTTCTCACTTTATTTTGTCAGTGTTCCTAGAGGATTTTGCAATTACTGATCTTTTCAAAGAACCGGCATTTTGTTTCACTGATTTTCTCTATTTTTCTTTTCTTTTTTTTTTTTTTTTTTTGTAAAGTGTTTATCCATTTAATGTATTCATTCTTCTAAATATTGCCAGAGAGGATGGAAATTTTAATAATGGTGGATAGAGCACTTACGCACAAACAGCACATACACTTTGAATCACATTCCACAATTATATTGTTAAAACGCTGTGGCGGAGGGCTAGAAATCACAACCTTCTGCCATGATGTATAAGTTATAGTACAGGTTGTGCCAGGAGTATAAACACACATTGTGACCAAGGAGAAGACTTTGTGAGAAGATTACTTCAGGGTGTTCCTTATCAGATGAGCACACCCTCGAACTTATACTCATTGTCAAACCAAGGTTGATGTGAAATGGTCAGGTGAGGATTTTTCCCTTCCACAACTGTCAGCTGCATCTGAGTTTCCAAATCAAATGCAGATTTGTCCATCTTAAGCATCTGTAAAGCACAGTACAGGTGCCTCAAAGCTTCACATAGAAACACTGCCCCATCATGGTCAAGGTAATCTCATCCAGCTTCAGTCTCCTCTGTGATTTGCAAACAGTGAGATGTGATTCTATTTTTAATTTCATTGATTTCTGCACCTCTTTGTTGTTTATTGTTTCTGCCTGCCTTCTTGAGGTCATTTTGCTTTTCTATTTCTAGATTTTTGAGGTGGAATCCTAGATTATTCATTTGAGATCTTTTCACTTTTCAAATGTGGGCATTTAGTGATGTAAATTTTCTACTCAACACAACTTTCATTTTGGCACACATATTCTCTTTTATTATCATTTTCATTAATTTAAATTTAATTTTTAGACCTCCCTTGAGACTTTCTCTTGATCTATGGATTGTTTAGTAGTGTCCTGTTTAGTTTTGAAGTATTTGGAGATTTCCTGTTATCTTTTTATTATTTCAACTTTGCTTCCATTGTGGATGGAAAACTAGACTGCATGATTTCAACTATTCTATATTTATTAAAATTTATTTTATGACTCAGAATATGGTCTATTTTGGTATGCGTTCTGGGATCACTTGAAAATAATGTATAATCATCTTTTGTTGTGGGGTGGAGTGTTCTATAAATGTCTATCAGATCTTGTTGGTTACTGGTGTTACTGAGTTTTCTATCTTTTCTAATTTTCTATCTAGCTGTTCTATCAGTTGTTCTGAGAGTGGTGTTAATATATTAAACCACTACTGTGAATTTTCTATACTCTTTTCAGTTCTACTGGTTTCTGCTCCACATATTTGGCAGCTCTATTGTTTGGTGCACACTAATTTAGTGTTTGCTTTTCCTTCTTAGAAGATTGACCTTTTATCATTATATAATGTCTTTGCTCTGATGTCTACTTTGTCTGATATTAATGTAGATATACTTCCTTTCCTTTTATTAACATTTGCATGATATATTTTTCATCCTTTAACTTTCAATCTACTTATACATATATATTTTTTAACATCTTTATTGGAGTATAATTGCATTACAATGGTGTGTTAGTTTCTGCTTTATAACAAAGTGAATCAGCTATACATATACATATATCCTCATATCTCCTCCTTATTGTGTCTCCCTCCCACCCTCCCTATCCCACCTCTCTAGGTGTTCAAAAAGCACTGAGCTGATCTCCCTGTGCTATACGGCTGCTTCCCACTAGCTATCTATTTTACATCTGGTAGTATATATAAGTCCATGCCACTCTTACTTGGTCCCAGCTTATCCTTCCCCCTCCCTGTACCCTCAAGTTCACTCTCTATGTCTGCATCTTTAATCCTGTCCTGCCCCTAGGTTCTTCAGAACCTTTTTTTTTTTTTTTTTTTAAGATTCCACATATATGTGTTAGCATACAGTATTTGTTTTTCTCTTTCTGACTTACTTCACCCTGTATGACAAACTCTAGGATCTATAGATTCAGTCATAGATTGTTTTAGCTTTTTTGATGGTCACAACCACAATTAATCCATATTTAGTTTGCCGTGAAATCTATTCTTAAACTATTGTTACATATACATCTGTTTCAAGCTTCATTTTCTCCCAACTTTTACTTAGGCAGTTGGTTTTGAAATTCCAAGGTGAGATATATTAAATAAAAATGTAACATGCAGACTTGTTCAAAATCATAGGACACAGTTACACTTTATACAGGAGTATACAACCTCAGCATGCACTGGAGCAACAGCTATAAAATACTTGACACAGTAGATACCTATTTTAGTATGCCTACTTTGTTCCAAGTTCTGCATCTGGGGGGGTGTCTTTGCATAAAGAGATGACACAGTGATGTATTGTTTCCTTGACTGTTGTATTTTTTTATGCCCCTTGTGTAAGTACTGGTCAAGCAAATCAATAAGCACAGAATACATTAACTACTGTATAAGGAATATTAATCTTGTAGCTCTATGTGTAAAATCATTGAAGCTTCTGACCTCACCTACTCTGCTCTTTCTCATGTAATCACTTAACCTCATTATCTAAGACTTTACAGATGCTTCATCTCAGGAATATCTTGGAGTTAAAAAAAATCTTCTCACTGAGTTTTCAGAAATACTTATTCACAGGGCTGTTTTTCTACAAATAAAATAAAATAGTTCTCTCACAAATGTAGTTAAATATTAACATAAAAAACAGGGAAGGTGGTACTTGGAAATAAATTTTGAGAGTCATCTACAGAAATTTCCATTTCTGGCTATGGTAGAATTACTAGTATAGAATTTTTTCACCTATTGAAAACAAGTAAAACACTGGACAAATAAATGAAACAAATGAAGCACACATTGGCCAGACAGGCAACTCAGTACGTTGATATCTGAGAGAAGGGGAAAAAAAAGAGGTGAGTCCTATATTTCTGCCTAGAGGCTCTTCCTCAACTTTTGTGCAGGGAGAGGTGACCCCATTAGAGCATAGTGATCTTGCTGAACTGAGGGAAAAAAGATCCAAGTTTGGGGGGATTGAAGAAACTAGACTTCATAGGGCAGAGCATTAGAGAAGAGGATGGTACAGAGAAAGAGCTCTGGAAGTATGCAGAGAGTTTACACTGAGGCTTTGGTGAATAATGTATTAAAAAAAATATCAGAGAGAATGTGTCACCAGTAATTCTGACTATAAGCATGTTAATTTTTTTTCCACAAAGAAGGAAATATTAGCCAAAGGAATCTCAGATCACCACAAAGGAAGGAAGAACACCAGAAGTGGTATAAATGTAATTATAGACGATTTTTTTCTATCATTTAGTAAAATAGTAAAATATAACTGACTATGTAAAGCAAAAATAATAATGTACCGAGGAGTTTATAATATAGAGAAAAGTAACATGTATGACAACAATAGGACTAAATATGGCAAAAATAGATACTTATTGTATTTCTTAGACCATGTGGGAAGTGAAATAATATTCAAGGTAGACTGTGATAAGTTAGAAGTTTATTTTGTAAATGCAGAGCAACCACTGAAAAAATTTAAAGAGGAGACAAAATGATCATAACAGTGTTCAATTAATTAAAAGAAAAAGGCAAGAGAGAATATAAAACAAAAACAGATGGTAGGCTTAGACAAAAGCATGTCAATAATTACATTAAATATAGTATACACATTCTAAGTAAATGGTCAAAACAGACCAGAAAAAAAAAGCAAGACATAACTAAATCCATTTTGTTTTAAATATAAATTTGCAGGTAGGTGAAAGTAAGAGGAATATATATATTGCTAACCCTAATAAAAAGAAAGCTGAGCAGGCTATATTGATATGAGAAAAAGTAGATTTCAGAATAGAGAATGCCACAGGGATAAAATAGAACATTTAGTAGTAACAAAAAGATTAATTCAACAAAGAAAGAAATACCAAATGTGTATGCTCTTAATTACAGAGCTTCAAAATACATGAAACAAAATACTAATAGAACAAAAAGAAATTAGAAACCCACAATTGTAGTTAGATAATTCAATACTTCTTTCAGCAATTATAGAAAAAAAAGATGGAAAATCAATAAGGATATAGAGGACCTATATCCTCTATATCTTGATGTAATTGACATTTATAGAACATCCCACCAAACAACTGCAACACTTTTATTCTTTTCAAGTGCTCATGGAATAGTCACTATATTAGACAACATTCTGGGTTATAACAAGAGTCCATAAAGTTAAAAGAGTCATATAAAATATGTTTTCTTATCACAGGCAAATTAAGCTAAAAATGAATAACAGGTATCTGGAAAAGAAAGCTTAAATAATTTATATAAATTTTCATGTTAAGAAGATAGGAAAATATAAGAATATTAAATTTAAAGTAAACAATAGAAAAGGAACATAAGATCAGAAGTCAATAAAATAAAACACATATACACAAAAATAGAGTGAAAAAGAAACTCAAAAGCAACACTTACTTATGATCTCACAGTTCTGTAGGCCAGAAGTCCAGGTACAGAGTGGCTCCCTGGTTTTCTATACCAGTTTTCATAAGGCTGAAATCAAGTTTTTTGGCAGTGCTGTGTCTTTTTCCTGAAGATCAGAAGACAAATCCTCTTGCAAGTGCATTTAAGTTTCCAGAAGAATTCAGTCCCATGCATCTGTATATATATATACATATACATATATATATATATATACACACACACATATACATATATATATACACAGTAAGTATATATATATGTATATATATATACTTACTATCTATCATCTATCTTTCTATATATCTATCTCTCTATCCATCCATCCTATTGATTCTGTTTCTCTGGGGGACCATTATATTTTATACTTTCAGCACATCTCAGTTCAACTAAATCTTCTGTTCCTTAGTTACACCAGCTGCATTTTAAATGCTCATTAGTCACAGGTGGCTAGTGGCTACCATGATGGTCTAGAGCAAGAGGTGGCAAAATTTTGTCTTTATAGGGCCAGATAGTACATATTTTAGGCTTTCTAGTTCATATGATTTCTGTTGTAACTGATGTTGTAATGATCATCATTTCATACACTCATCTCTACTAGTGTAGCCAGTAAGTAGCCACAGACAATATGTACAAGTAGGTGTGGCTATGTCCCAATAAAACTTTATTTACCAAATCAGGCAGCAAACCAGATTTGTCCAGCCAGCTCCAGGTGTCATTTGCCAACCCATGTTCTAAAGGAATTGGAGCAATTTTCTGGTTCTACTATACTATGATTAAAGAGAGCTTTTGTATTTCATTAAATTTGTCCTAAAAAAGTAGTCTTTCAAATACCAAGGCAGTTTTACCAACTTTACCTTTTTGTTAAGTATCAAATAGATCATAAGTTTACAAAGACTAAAGAAGTTCACTTATACATTGATAACCTGGAGTACTTAAAAATATTAATGTGGTCATGATATTAAGAAAAAAATTAGAATATTTTAGTATACTTTACTTCTTTTTAGGAGAGTTTCCTATAAAGAATATTTACACAGTAGCATATCCGCTTTCTTATTACTTTAGTCAAAGCATTTAACAAATGCAGGGCTTTATAGATTTATAAGTGGTTCTAAATGGAAGGGTAGAAGAAGAGCAGACATAAGTTCCAGTGGACTTTGACATCTTCATATAATCTGTAAGCATGTACTTCTTCACATTCTGGCTTGAAGACAAATTTTGACATTTTTGTCATGCCCCCAGTGAAGGTGTGGGTGGGACTATGTAGGTATTGAGGTTGGTTCCAATTGCACCAGCTCCTGTGTCAGAAAATTAGTAATTGGAATATTCTGTCCTAATGTTTTAAGTTCAACCTAACTTTGGAAGCTTTGGGCAGGAATTGAGCCCAGTGTCAGTTGAGAAAGAATGTGCCAACCGAGAAAAGTACCAAATGATTCTTTTATCCTCAGGGCCACTATGAACTCTGCAGTGTGCACTGGGAATCTGCTTTGCGATGACTCCTAGACATTGACCTTGGCAAAATCAGGCAGTGTTTAGACAGAACTGTTACCATGATTATATTGTCTGAATGGATGGTTAGGTCAAGTAATTAACTAATTAATTAGACATTCAATCAATCTTTAAGTCATTTAATTAATTAACTTGATACTTAAAATGTGAGACATAGCTACTCCTAAGGGTAAGACACGGTCATAAAATGCAGTTAATGCCCTCTACGAGCTTTCTCTTATTCTCTGACTCCCTGACTCTCTCTCCCTCACTTTCTTTCTTTCTCTCTCTTTCTTTCCCTTCTTTCCTTCCTTCCTTCCTTCCTTCCTCCTTTCCTTCCTTCCTTCCTTCCTTCCTTCCTTCCTTCCTTCCTTCCTTCCTTCCTTCCTTCCAAAACTTCTGAACAGTCTGAGGTTCTTTTTTGTTTGTTTTTGCATCTTAATACAGGATGTGATTAAGGTTTACACCATTGTCTTTTGTAATTATGTTAAGGATCCCACATTTTTATGAACTGCTTCAGTCTTGGGCCCTATGACTTTGTGAAATAATTATTGCATTCTTTCCTCTAGATCTGAGGCACTTTTCATATTCTTCCATTTTCATGCCCTTGGTAATGTAAATATTTTGATCTTCCTCTCTTCCAATTCCTTCAGAAACTTATGTGAAACACTTCTAACCATTCTGGCTTTTTTTCCCTTGCCTTATTGCTGATCATCTGAAAGATGTCTATTTAAAGTTTTAACACAACCTGGAATATATACAAGTTTCTTACTGGGTGAAATTATAAATTCTAGCTGATAGTTAGGAACTGCTAAGCCATAATTTTCCTTGAGCCTGTCAGCTCCATTTTGACAGAGACTTAAACTTTATATTAAAGTGTTCTTTATCCTGTCCTTGTTTCCAATGGGACCCTGAGCAAGCTGAAGTCAGTATGTCAGGTTTTCTGAGGTTTCATGTCCAAAATATTATTTCTTTATCTCACCATCCATCCCCAACACTTGTGTGAAACTTCCTTTGATTAATTTATTTGTGAATAACTGTGTTTTCTGTGATATTGCTGCCTCCCATGTTTAAAGAAATCATACTTCCTGTAACAGAAGCTGTGGATCCCTCATGTCTCCTGACCTCACCCTTGAATTCACCTACAACTGAGGTGACAGTGTCATGAAAAAAAGCCTCATCTTTAAGGCCTGTGTCTCTTTGAGGGCTTTGCTCTAGAACTGTGAATGAATGGTGGTCAACAATAATGGCTGCCCAGAATGACCAGAGATCTAACACCTCCAGGAGTGACTGTCAACAGAGGATGGACTGGAGTTGATGGACAAATGCCCCAGCTTCCAATTACTCATATGAAAATATTGAAACACATTCTACAGACTCCTAAGAGGGACCCAGTTGGAATGAGTCTTAATTGTCCACAATGGGGGCTTGTTCAATAGCACACCCACTATTGATTTTTTTCCCTTCCTTGGTTCACTTTCCCCACTCCCTTACTTGTGCTTCCTGAAATCACATCCCAAATAAACCACCTAACATTCCAGATAATTTATCAGGTTAGGTTTGGGAGGAATCCTACCTAAGACCCTTTTTTTGGTTTAATAGCACAGGGAGAACGCATCTGTCCCTGACTCTGTATACTCTCTGATACTACAGGCCTGAATGAGTCTCCCAGGAGAGGACCAGACTATGATTCAGCTGCTGTTTAATTGTCTTCTTATGCTTCTCACTGTACAAAGCATATTGGTACACACAGATGGAGACTTCTTTTCAACTTTCTGAGGCAAGATTGAAATTAACTAACGGCATAATCATTTGCACTGGGAAAAATACATTCATATGCTTATCTCATTGATTCTTCAGCATTTTGAAAGGTCAGCATATTTAACCCCATTTACAGTTGGAAATACTGAGAGCTGGATTAAAGGACTGTATAAAAACACAAGTATGACATGGACTGCAAAAGACCACGTCAGTAAAAGAGTCCTTTTAACTTCATAGTCAGTGGACGCTTCTAGATACCATTCAAGGTATGAAATCATTACTTAGAAACTGAAAATCCTAGGGAACACTTTATTTTCATTAGTATGACCACTTTGTATCATCCCATCATAAGGAAAAACAAAACCTAAAAAACTTTTTTTTTTCCCTGAAGTTCAATAAGGTAGTGATCGTTCAAGCTCCCTTGTCTTCAATCATAAAAAGCAAGAGGCTGGGGGAAGGAAAGAAGGACTTTAATGTAGATCTAAATAGCCATGTTTCAAATACCAGAAGTAAGCTCACTTCCAATTATAAACAACTCTTCTCTCATAACATTACCACTGTCTTCAAGATACTTCACCACTTTCTGCTTACTGCATCATATCTTCACTGCTTTTCCCTGGCCTTTGAAGTTATTCTAAATATATTCCTTCCTGTCAGAACTTGTTGTATTATCATTTGGTCTCAACACACATCCTCCTTAGAGTCAGATCACTTCTCTCACCATCACTTCTTTCTGCTCAACCAATGCCTGTATCCCTCCATTCAAATTCCACCCATACTTCATTGTCCCATGGGAATTCACCTTATTCTGCTCCCAAAGAACCCCACTGTCCCCATCCTTTTGGGCCATCTTCCTTTCCTAAACTGTTACGTATATTGGTTTTCAATCCATTTAAGGGAAATAATAGGTTTCCCAAGTCCTTAGCAGCTTGCTAAATACAATGTAATTGCACAAAACACATCTCAGGCAAAGCAATAAGGAGAAGTTCCAAAATGGAGAGACAACCTGTTGTAATTCTGAGACTTTGTTTCTTTAACCAGGAGATCACTAACGAACTCTGTTTATTGCTCTGGGCCTTAAGTGCAGGAAAGTAACAAAAGAAAATTGCTTTGAGCACCCCAATTTCAAACATATTATGTATTTTCAGTCACAGAAGAATGTATGAGAACTCACCTCCAAAAATTTATAATACTCAGTCTTCACCTGCAATGGGGAAGAGTCACTCAGATACTTCTGGGATTAGGTTTAAGATTTTTCCTTGTGATGAAGTCTATGGAAAACCTTTGAGGCTTCATAAAAAAAGAATATTGAGATTGTCTTGCAAGCATTTTAGGCCAAAGGGAAGAGTAAGCATTTTGTCTGGTTGGAGTGCAAATAAGGGAAATTTCCCTGGAGCTGTTTAGGAAGTGAGTCTGGCCCAATTTTAAGAGAGCTCCTGATCTGCTCTGCAACCTCTTCAAGGAGCTGATCTAGAGAGTCTTCATGAAATAACTTGGAAGCAGCTCAGAGTTTTGGTCAGCTCTGTAGGGAAGACAAAGAGAACTGGCCATTGAGCTGAATGGATTATTGAATCAGGAATTTGGAAAGGGGTGGTGGGCAAGACAGGAAAAGGGTTGCTTCTTAAAAGAGGGAGCAGAAGTTTTGCAGCAGGGCTGAAGATGATCTTTCTGCCAGGGCTGCTAGATAACTGCCAGCTTCTTTGCTTATGGAAGGATTGTTGTTACTAAGGTCACCTTAGGTATTGCAGATAAAACCATAAACAACTGTGCTCCTCACAGTTCAGGAAAGGTTTAGCTGAGGGCAAGCTAGATGGATGGCAAGGAAAGTGATTAAACAGATGAAAGCCAAGAACTATTAAATGAGGAAGCAGTCTAAAAATAACAAAACAAAACTTCACTCTGTTAAGGTAAAGGTTACAGGAAAATGGCCAGCCACTCAACAAATTATAAATTGCAACTAATGTGTCTCAGGCTGGGTTTGTCAGATGCTAGGACAAACATGGTAAGTTGGTCAGACCATGAGATCTTGCTCTGCCAGGAATTTGTGTTCAAAGAATGCCTGAGTAGGAAAGGATTAAGAGATGATTTATTCTAGAGGCAAAACTGACCAGAGGTCTGAAGATATGCACTGTTTATTTCTAAAACTTGAATTTGAAAGTTAAATGCTTTTAGACTAGGTATGTAAATCCCAGTTGCCTTTGTTCTAAGCCCTTCTTATTCTTGAGCCATTGAATTTCCTGAAATGCTTTCTTGCCACTGAAAGTATTTGAATTTGCAACTCCTGCACATCTCCTACTTTTACAGATGGGGAAACTGAGGGTGAGAGAGGGTAAGGGATTTACCTCTGTTTTTACTGCTGAATAAGAGCAGAGGCAGAACTAGGACCTGGACTTCCTTACTCCTTGTCTAGCTCACTCACATCAGAGCTGTTACCATTCTGTGTAATCATGGAGAATGAGTCAAGTCCCGAATGTCTCTCTTGGGTTATTCAGAATATCAGTTTCCAAACAGTATATGACCATAGTCTATTGCTTTAGTCACTCAGCACCCCTCCTACCCCTTCTGCTGCTTTTTTCCTTTTCCCAGGTGAGTAAGACAATGAAGCAATCTCAGACAGGCTTTAGAATGTTTGGAGCAAATTGAGATGGACTGCTCCAAAATTCAATTACTGTTTCAGGTCCACTGAAGAGAGGCAACATGATAGAGACAGTTGTTCAAATCTGTTCCTTCTCCCCCACCCCTGTACCAAATTCCTTATCTTAGCCTCTTCCACTCTGTAGGCTCATGTCCCATCAGCTCTTCAGTCTTCATGTCTGGATAATCGCCCTGATGTAGACTAGGGATTACAGCCACCCTTCTTCCCAACAGCATCACCCAGAAGCTTTTGGGTTTCAGTTAATTTTCAGTTGCAACTGAGCAGGATGAGAGTATCATTTTAATTGTTATTGAATAACTGTAAATTCAGCAGGGCAACAGAAAAGACAGGAAGTGATGGGGATGGGAATTGTGCTTCTGTTCAGAGCCATAAATTTTGGACTACTGCAATTGTACTGTGACTCTGAAAACAGAGAATTTATGATTTCTTTTATATATACTGGGAAAACTTCTAGAATCTATTGCATTTTCTTTCTAATAGTAGATTTAGTTTGTTCTCTATAGAAAAATGACAGGACAATAAAAGAGATCCTTGCTTTATGGCACCAGAATATTTTAGATAAGACTCACTCCTGAGACTTAATTGCTTTTATGCTGGTGGAGAGCAACAGCAAAGCAGGGGGAAGACATAGAATGGTGGTGTCACAGCCCCAGCCAACTTAGTCACAGGCTGAGAAACAAAAGAGGGAGGAAACTAGCATTTTATGTATTAGAAAAATCAACAGGTTTTTCACCCATTCATTAACAGCCATGTGACCATCCCTGGGCTAGGTTGTTTGGGACATTGAGTAGAATGAGAATAAAACAGAAAAACAAGCAAACAATCAAACAAACCTGGTCCTGTTTGTATGTAATTTAGTTTGGAAAACAGAAAAGATGTTTAGAATCAAAGACTAGGTTGTGTGGTTCAACTAAATTACATGACTCTGAGGAGGGAAAAGGCAGGTATGAGTTAGCAAAATCTAGGAATGTTTCTTGCACAAGTCAGATATGGAGAGAAGATTTGAACTGATAGAGAGAAGCAGGGAAGGGGTGGGGTCTCAGGAGATGAGTATGGTGTGATATAGTTGAGGCTGGAACAATGGAAGGGGCACTGAAGGGACTCACTAATCTGAAGCAGAGGGTCTGTGTGAGAATGTTGCTGATAGATGGCCATAAATGTCAGTTACTCAAAGACAGAGCTGCTAAAGGCTTTCTGAAGGTCCTCATCCTGACTTATCAACAGGGATAACAGCCCTCTTTCAGCAACACGAAATAAGGCTTGTTACCTGGCTGAAGTAGGGAGCTAGCTAGGTGGAATACTTGGCCCCAAATATGTCCCCTGATCTGCTTGATGAACTCTGAGGTCATCTAACCAGGAGCAAAGCCTTTCCGTCTACCATGAGAAATGTTGTTTCAAATGCCAAGGACCTTGACAGAGGAGACAGAGATGGACAGTCATTGAATATGACTGATGGCCGAGGCTTTTCTGAGAAGATAGTTTGGTGAGTGGAGAGGGAAAGAGGGTGTGACTTGACTGCCTGGAGGTGATAGAGGAAGTGGCACATTTTGTTGGTGGGGTGATGAGCAGTAAGAAAGGATGCATATACTTCACTCATTATGACAATCTCTAGGTCCATCCATGTTGCTGCAAATGACATTATTTTGTTCTTTTTTATGGCTGAGTAATATTCCATTGTATATATATGTAACACATCTTCTTTATCCTTTCCTTTGTTGATGGATATTTAGGTTGCTTCCATGTCTTGGCTATTGTAAAAGTGCTGCAATGAACACTGGGGTGCATGTATCATTTTGAACCATATTTTTCAGCCAGAGACAGACAAATATTGTATGATATTGCTTATATGTGGAATCTTAAAAAAATGGTACAAATGAACTTATTTACAAAACAGAAATAGAGTCTCAGATGTAGAAAACAAACTTCCCAGGGGGGGAAAGGCAGGGGGAGGGATAAATTAGGAGATTGGGATTGATATATACACACTACTATATATAAAATAGGTAACTAATAAGGACCTACTGTATAGCACAGGGAACTATACTCAATACTCTGTAATGACCTATATGGGAATAGAATCTAAAAAAGAGTGGATATATGTATTTGTATGACTGATTCACTTTGCTATACAACTGAAACTAACACAACATTGTAAATTAACTATGCTCCAATAAAAATTATAAAACACTAAGAAAAGTAGGCACAAAGGGAGACCTCCTGATGTGGGAGAAAGAGCAAGGCTCTAAGGTTCAGATGGACCTGAGTTTAAGTCCTGACTGTCAACTTCAGGGGATCAGCAAGTACTCAGGTTTCAAATAAAGATGGCAAAATTTATGTTAGATTAGAGAATTAGAGAGTGTGTAAGTAAAACTTATGGCACAATGCCTGGCTCCAACAGGAACTGAATAAATGGTAGTAATTATTAATTTAAAGAAAAATATGGGAACATCACAAAGGAACTTAACCAGCTTGACAATTTTGACAACTTTAGCACTGATGAAAGGGGAACTGAGGCTCAATTGTGAAATCATTAAAAATCTCTTCCTGTTCTTCACCCCATGCTTCCCAACCAGTGTGAAATCATGTCAGGACTTCCTTCTCAGGACTATGAGATACATCTGTTGTTTTAAATCTACCTAGAATCTTTCTCTTTTTCTGGTAACCACACCTCGATTTTTCCTAGAGAAAGCATCTCACTCTACACTTAGCCCACAGAGTTGGTGAAGAGTTGAGCCTAACTCCCAGCTCCAGGGCAAGCATTTGATTGAGGTATAACAAGTGAGAATTGTCCACCCTCTGTCACCCCCACACTCAACTACACCTCGTATCCCCAGGAATTTAATTCTAACTCACCAATCAGTCCAATCAGAGCAAGTCAAAAGTCTTGTAACTATTGGGGAAAGAAGCTTTCTACTGGGGTTGCTGTGAGGACAGGAAGAAAACTGACAGCTGGCTACCTAATGAGAAGAACCTGCCAGAATGAAGCCACCTGAGGAAAGCAGAGAGGAGAGATGAGAAAGAGTCCTGAGGTGAATACAGCAAATGTGCCAGCCACTGGATATCAAATTTACTTAAACTTTTCAAAAACTCTACGGGAAAGTTATTAATAATATCTCTATTTTAGAGAAGAGGAAACATTGATTCACTGAAAGGCTGAATGAGTAGCTTCGAATTCCACACCAAATACATAACTGTACTGGGATTTAATCCCAGGCCATCTGGCTTCGGAGTGCTTGCCTTAATCAGTGTGTTGTGCTGTCTTTTCAAGCAATGTTTTAGATTCTGGGTTCCCTATACTTTTCAGTTATGTGAACCAACACATTTCCCTTTTTCCTTAAGCCAGTTTGATCTAGGATTTTGCCACTGTCATCTAAAGGAGTCCCAAGTAATTCACTTGCACACCCAATGTTCTCTCTGCCTTTCTCAGGCTACAGTCTTAGCTCAGACCCTCTTTACCTGCTGAGGTCATAGCCCAAATATATAGACTTTCATTCAGAGTCCTCCACATTCTAGTACAAAACTGTATTTGGAACTTATTTCCATTCCTCCTCTACAAAAATTTCTCTTTGTTGCTTATTGATGATCTCTCAAACCTACAGCTGAGCTAAATACCTCCTCTAAGTCCATTGAGATCTCTGATCCTGTGCTCACTCATATTACTAGGGAAGAAGTCTAAAGTAATACCTTGCAATTTCTGAAAACTCCATCTCTCGTTCAATAAATTTAGTCACCACCCCCCATCCCTTTTTTTTTTTTCTCCTTTGCAAATGGGAGTGAGAGGCTGCAGTCTTCTCACCACACACCAATGCTCCTTGTTAGCTTTCAAGGAGTATTGAAATATTTTAAACAAGGTTTCCTTGTAACCATTTCTTCCTCCCTTCTATATTTTCTCCTTGTCAAAGTGCACTCCCAGCTGTGTGGGATTGTTTGGTGTTGGTCTGTAGTGAAAGGATGAGAATAATAGTTGGTTAACATAAAGACTGAGGGAGGGTTTCCCATACGGCAAGGAGCTAATCTTTGATGGGAGAAAGCTGCTATTTCTAACTTGGTTAGAAAAGGCAGCATTTTCAGATTGAAATCTCTAGGACTGAGACAGATTTCTTGAGAATGTTCATGGTCCTCTACTTGACCACATGGATTTGTTTGGGACTTTGCCCTGCCTCAAAGGCATGGAGGAGAGTAATCTGTTAGCAACACACCTGAATTCCCTCCCCACCCTGTGTGCTCTAAAATGATCCCCCAATCCTGAAGTAGGCTGAGCTTTTCCCCTAAGGCACTGGATATACACTGCCAGGTTCTTAAGCTTCATTCTCAGCTTCCCCATTTTCTGCTTTCCCCAATACCTGATTTTCCCATCAGATCTGCAAACACACAAACTTTAACTATGAACTGCTTGCAGCTTCAAAGAACAAACAACAGGATGGGGAAGAAACAAACACCCACAACAACCCAAGAGATTGTCCTAGGGAAGATCTGGTTGTCCTCACAACCTATTTTCAGAGAGAAACAGTTGTTGTTTCAGATGATTGAGGAGGAGTACATTGGATTATCACAGTGCTGGATTGGAATTTCTACATAAGGCTAAATAAAAGTCCATCTTAAACATGGTCTGCCTCCCTGATAATCAATTATGGCAAGGTCCCTGCATCATTGCAGTGGTGAGAGTCTCCTCGGGAAACTCAGTGTTGGTGAAGAACCCAAGGAACACACCTTAGAATCTGAATTTTAGCAGTGCCCACTATAAATCCCTGCCCCTTCCCGAACTAGCAGAAGCTCAGTTCAACAGCAGCTTGAGATGGTGGCCAAAAGGACCAAGGGAAGCTCCTCAGCTCTGGCTCTAGAGCCTATAAAGTGCTTGAAGTTTTTGGGAAAAATGTGTAGAGTTATGAATATATTTTATACTTTCCCCTAGCATACCCTGAGCACAGATTAACCTAATTTCTCCAGTGGTTTTCCTGTAACAGAGGGTAAATGCACCTTTATGAATTGCTTGAACAACGCTAATACACTGATGGGACTTTGTTTTTAACTCATATCACAAGATTGGAAAGAGAACTTATGCATCTTAAATGTTTCCATTCTATCCTGAGTCCTGAATCTTAAAAAGAAGTATATATGCCTTTTTAATATCAAAGATTTCTGTTGATCTAGCCAATTGCATTCTGTTGATTGTGAACTATTTAATCAGATTTTCTAGTTCCCTGGTTCCATCACCATAAGAAAAGTGATTTGTTTCTTTACAGTTCACTGGGTGAATAAATGTCCAGTCACTTTCTAGGGACATCACTGCTTACTGTCATTTGGAGTTTTTGCCTCCGGGCTCCACTTCAGTTTCATGTCCAGTTACCTAATCCCATTTCTCAGTGGCTTGGCTATGTGAGGCTTCTAGGACACAATGCCATCTCAAGGCACAGAGTTGCAGGGAAAAAATGATGCATGTGGTTACTGTTTCAGTTCATAATGTAGAAGTCATATACACTGCACTCATCTCAACTATTACTGAAACAGGAGGGAAGAGGGCAAGGCATAACCTTTGAAAAATGACATAGCCTGAGGACAGGACCTAAATGGATTAGAACCAAGTGGGTCCAAGATGGTGGACAAGTTGACTTCCACTGAACCTTGAGCCTCAGTATACGCTCATTGTAACACATCAGCAAGCTAAATGACACACCCACAGGCACCATGACAGTTCTAAGGTGACCATAAGGATCAAAAAGTGGGCAGTGGCCCAATTCCTGGAAATCCCTGCCCCTTCTGGAAATTGCTGGAATATTCCTCCCACTCATTAGCCTATGAAATTACCCACCATTATAAAAACTGACAACCCCATACCCTGGTGCCTTTCTCACCTTCTGAGATGGCCCACACTCTGTCTGTGGAGTGTGTTTCTCTCTAAATAAATCCACTTCTTACCTATCACTTTGTCTCTCACTGAATTCTTTCTGCAATGTGAAAGAACCTGAGCTTCATTAAGTCCTGAAACCAGGTGTGTGATCTCAGTTGGAAGACTGTGGGTTTTGGCCAGGTTCGAGTCCCAGCCATGTGGATTCAAGTCCCAATCTGGGTTTTGGCCAGATTCAAGTCCTGGCTGCTTGGGTTCAAGTCCCAATCTGGGTTTTGGCTGGGTTTGAGTCCCAGCACGTGGGTTCAAGGCCCAATGTGAGGTACACGGTTTCATTACTTCTTTGATCCAAACATCTTATTGGCATCTTTTACTTTTATATTAATTCTTCTTACATCCAACTCCAGATACTCAATAACAGGTCAGTCTTTTTGTTCTCCAAAGAAAGAAGACCATCGCCTATCTATACTTGGGAATTATTAGATAATTAATTCAATGTTTCTTTCTGAGAACACCTTACAAAAACTCTTGATTTCTCCTCCACTCCTCCCAAATTACAATCTACAATCCAACTCTATGAAATAATTTTAATTGCTTAGAAAGAAATAGAGTGTAATTCCTGGGCTATTTTAAACAGCAGTTTGCCAGCTTTATGAAAACTATAATAAATTATATTATTTACCTGCCTCACCCTTTAGAAGATAGAGTGAAGAGAATGGAAAACTTACACAGAAACCTAGATGAGGGTATACGTAATACCGTAGAGTTTATTATTTCCACTGTAGAAAGAAAGTTAATAATTGGGAGTAATTCCTACTGTCTTCTAGTGGGTGTTATAACCAAGGTTAGATTTACTTAGGTCAAGAATAACTTTGAAAAAACAAGGGTGTCCTTCTTATAATCCTCATTTTTGGAATTTAATGAAGAACATTAAAAAATATATAAAACATCAATGAGTTAGCTTCACTTCTCACCAGTTTCTTCTAGTGTTAAGCAGTAATTGTATGGCTTATTTATAACCAATTTTTCACCCATGTTGTCTAAACATGTTTATCTTATCTTTTTTTATTATAATGGGTGTGTCCAGGCAATTTTCATTACTTTGGGAAGGGAGTCCTTTTACAACCAAAAACTACTGCAACTTCAAAGGAAGGAATCATAAGTGAAGGCAGAAACAAATAACAATAGCAACAATAATAATAACACAATGAGATGCCCTCTGTAAAGTAAATGCCCTCAAGTTCACTGAAAGACTTTTAGCATAACCCATGTTTTAAATCAGTGTGTTCTAAGGCCAGGGACCTGAGTTTCTCTTCCAGCAAATCTTCACCTCATAAGACTATATCCTTTTTGTTCTCAGTGCGTCAGAGGGATATGTTCAAATGGCTTGTCTTCTGGCTCACCAAATCTTTCTTTAGCTGTATCCAACCTGTTATCAAGCCCATCTATTGAGTTCTTAATTTAAGCTATTGTGTTTTCCAGTTGCAGAATCAATTTCCATTCCATTCATTTTTATAGATTCTAGTTCTTAGAAGAAAGTCTAAATTTTGGTCATCTATTATTTTGAATATATTAATCAAAATTAATTAAAAGTTCGTGTCTAATAAAACTGATATCTGGGTCAGCTATAGTTCAGTTTCTATATTTGTTTGATTTTTTTAATCCTGGTCAATTTTTGATAATTAATTTTAATTGAATGCTGAATTATATATATATATATATATAAAATTGTAGTGTCTTAAGATGATGCTAGATTTTTTCCAGGGGAGTTCATCCTATTCTCTGGCAGGCAGCAGAGGGACAGATCACCTTGATGGACTCAGGGACTTGAGGCTGCTTTGCAGTATTTGTGAGACTTGTTATAATACTGGTTCTATGGCATTTCTCAGGGATAGCCCTGCAGAGATACAAACTGAGAACTTGCATTGTTATCCAGGGTTCTCCCTCTTTGTGGGTCCTGAACTTCATTTTTTTCTCCCTGGGACTAAAAGATGATAAGAATCTCTGCTCAGATATTCAGCCACTTTCTTTTGGTGTCTGCAAAGCTCTACAAGCAAATTTCTTGAGGGGAAATTTGGAACCTGTCCTGTGTCTAGTGTCAGGCTCACTTCTTTGTGTCTCCCTCCTTCTGGGACCTGGATCCTTCAGTCCTGCCTGCCTTGGCAATCTTGAACATCAATCTTCCCTGCTCAGCCCTGTGAGTTTTCCTAAAGCTCTGTTAGCTTCTCCGTATCTCAGTAACTACTTTCTGCCTGGCTGGTCAGCCTCTTTCTTCATTCATAAATGAGAGAAGGGCCTGAGGAAAAGAGCAACACCTAGAAAGTTAGGCTCACTTTGATGATATTTTCTTCTCTCCAGGTCCTAGTCCCTCAAGTCCTGGCTGTTTCTGAGGCCTTTGACCAGGTTTCTTTTTAATTTAATCTGACTTATATGATTGGTTTTGATTGGATAACTGCTGCAAGCTTTTCCATTATAGACAGCACAGAAGCCTCTTCATGCAATTTGGAAATATAATTTCAAAAGGAGTTAAGAAACAAGTGTTCACTTCCCAGGTTTCCAATTATTTTGACCAAAGCTGTCTTTCAATTACAAGCTAAAAAACCCTGGCTTCTTTAGCATATTCTCACATACTTTTTGCATAATTTTGATACCTTAAAACAGGAGTTTCTCTGATGCCATTTTTCCTGTGTGAGGAATGACATTTTCTGTCTCCTTGTGTTTCCCAGTCTCACATCTCTTTCAATGTATGCTAGTGACTTCAAGTAATAAGGTGGAAGAATAGGCATATATCCAAGTGTGTTTTACAGAACTCAAAGATATTAATAATGATTATATGTAAAATGTAGTTAGGATCATAATAAAGTTTATTACTTGAATTTTCCTACGTGTAAACATTTCCTTGGCAGAATTTCTCAGAGCTTTTAAAATACTACTTTGACTCATGATGAAGTGTGTATAGTGTACACTGTTTCTCAAACTTATATGACCAAGGAATCCTTTTTCATAAAGTGTCTTGAAGGATAAGCATACTAAGGAAACATATTGTTAAACACAGTCTATACTGTTGATTTAGGACTAGGTTACCTTGATAAGTATCAAAGGCTGAAATATCCCTTAAATATGTAAAGTGCCACTTTTAGTTTGCAGAATTTTGGGAAGTAGGAGTATTTACAGTTGAGTGAATTTTTGTAGTCCATTATTATTTTTAAATTGAATTACTTCTGTTAGCATGTATGGACATTCCTTCTCCAATAGTAAATATTCAAGAGATGTTAGTTTCCTTTAGTTCATAATTTCCCTTAAACCATACAACAACCCATATGAAATAAATGATATCTGTAATTTAAATATGAACAGATTCAGGCTACAAAAAGTTAAATAACTTTTCAAAATGTTAGAAATATTGTGACAATGTTGGGATTTGACTTAATATTATCTAATTCTAAACAAAAAGCCTGAATAATCGGACTCCCACACTGCCAGGCTGAGAAGCGCTAGAGAAGGACAAAGGGAAAATGGTGCGATGGGAAAGCAGATTTTGAGAACGTCAATATTTTATGTCTTAATATGTTGAGGTGAAATGTCATGGTGATTGGATCTTCCCATGAGTATTTTTAGTTACCCATGAGGTAGAAAATTCCAGGAAAGAGGAGTGTATATATCTTGATGGTAAAAATACATGATGATATATTATAGCTAACACTTCAATGGTACGTATTTTATATACAAGATACTGCTCTAAGTGATTTACAAATACTTATTAACTCAATCTTTAAAATCATTCAGATGATGTTAGTAATAATTACCATGTACAGAAATTGCTATCAATGATCAGATATTTATTTTGCGGTAGGCCAGGAGTTTTATATGCAGTGTCTCTTTTAATCCTAACAATGCATTAAGAGACACAAACTATTTTTTTCATGATGATACTGAGGCATAGAAACTTAAATGAGAGGTCTCAATATCACCTGATTAGTGATCCCAATCCAGAGTGTATGAAACAAAACTAGTATTTTTAATCACTATATTATACTTGAGCTAAACTTTGAGGGCTGTGTTAATGGGGAAAATAATCTGTGAAACACCACTTAAATTCTATGCCTCTTTATGTTTTCTCAGTTAAATTTCCATAAAAGATTGATTACCAGCACCTAAGCAATTATACTGGTTTGTATGATTTTTATGGTTAAATAATAAATGTTATGAGATCCAGATATAATTAACTATAAGAAAATAGTAAAAACATGTCCCAAGAGCAGATTTTTCAGTTTTTTACTCCAGCAAAATTACAACTAAATTCCCCTAAGATAATAAATGTAATTAATTTCTAACATTGGTAAGCAAAGGATTCAATTGAGAAGGGCAACTTTGGGAGTACAAAAATAAATTTATAGCCATAGAAATGACAGCATAGTGTTCCTTGTATTTAAATTGTACTGTTCCCTCATCAACAAACTCTACCACATCCAGCCAGATTAGGGAAGAGGATAATACTTTTACTAAGGATTTAAGTAATCCCTAAGAAGTGTTCAAGTCAGTGCTTCAGCTGGATGTTTGTGTAGCTAACAGCAGATATTAAAAGATTCAATAAATGCATAAATATAAGACAAGGTTGCTCCTCAAAAACAAGTCTCAGAAAAGTTTGTGTTAGATTTTGTTCTTGATCCTACTTATCTGCTGCCCTCTCTGGGATAGGATTATATATCCCCACCAGTTGCTATGTGACTTGTAGTGCTTTTTTGCAGGATGAATGTATATGTATGTCCCTATTCCAGTGATGTGGCGAATGGTGATCTGACTTGCTTTGATCAATGAAATGTGAGTACATTTCATTGGTAGGGCATACTTCTTCTGCCTGAATTTCAGGATAAAGAAGATATTGAAACATGAAATAGAATGGTATGGAACTGACATGTAATGTGAATAATAAATAAAATCTGTTGTTGTAAGCCATTAGGATTATAAGGTTGTTACCTCAGCAAAACACAGCAAAAGTTGACTGATCTAAAATTACTATATATACAAGTCCTTATGACTTTTCCCATTTAGAGTGCTATTTTACTTACTTAATTTGAGAGAATAGTTACTGTTTGGTAAAAATAAAAAAATCATACAAGTCTAATTTTGGATGTCTCTTGGGTTAACTTCAGGGAACTGATTAAAAAGGAAGCGTATAAAGTTAACATAAACTTAGTAATTATTCCTAGGGATATGAACTCACAATTACAAATGTTGGATATCCTTGTAAGCTGGTGTTTTGAAAGATTTTAATGACCACTATAAACAGGAATATATTAGTGATGACTTTGAAAAAACACAAAATTATTGAGATAAATAGCAACAACTGTATATCATTAAGCAGTTACTTCTTACTTAAAGCAAAAATTTTAGTGAAAAAAAAAAACCCTATAGCTCAGATTATAAAAATGCTGTATCTCAAACAACTTAGAAAGAAGGGAATATGTTATATTCTGGAGATCTGTGATGACGCAAAACTAGACTCTGTACCTATACTAAAGTTGAAGATGCATGTGAAAAAGTAGAATAATTTTTTTTATTCATGAGATATGAATAAAAACTTGCTAGATTAATATATTATTGTTTGTAATATGTATTTTAAATATGCATACATAACTATATTAATAAATTAAATATTATAATAAACATTGGCATAGTTTCATCCATGTCTATAAGTATTTTTTAACCATTTTGAGTATATAACCTGTAAGAGACATGGATGAAAAAATTTTACTTGGGAAGATAAAAGATAAGCTAATATTGGGGGCCATATTATATCCAAAAGAAAGTGCATACTGTGAAGATAAGGGTACAATTCATTCTTAGCAGCATGGAATCTCTAATAATGCTAGTCCTATATTTCACCATGTAATAATTGGCGCTCTTAAAGATCTTTTTTAGATGATAAAAAATGAAAGTATCTTATTTTCCATAATACATGTTCCCTGTTTCTTAGACTGGGCCATCCAAATCTTTAATGTTTATTTCCTGGATCTTTAATGTCATTCAACTTATCAGCTGTAGCTTTGATTGTACCAATTTGAAAAACTAATGTTTCCCCTTGGGTGGTGGGAGATGTATGTGTCAGTGAGAGAGTGGATGGGGGTGGGTGGGCCTGAATTAAGAGTTTCTTTCGGACTTTTCAAGATGAAATAAAAAAGGAGACGTTACAATGGACACCACAGAAATACAAAGGATCATAAGAGATTACTACAAGCAACTATATGCCAATAAAATGGACAACCTAGAAGAAATCGACAAATTTTTAGAAAGGTACAACTTTCAAGACTAAACCAGGAAGAAATAGAAAATATGAACAGACCAATCACAAGTACTGAGGTTGAAACTATGATTAAAAATCTTCCAACACACAAAAGTCCAGGACCAGATGGCTTCACAGGTGAATTCTATCAAACATTTAGAGAAGAGTTAATATCTATCCTTCTCAAATTCTTCTAAAAATTGCAGAGGAAGAAACACTCTCAAGCTCATTCTATGAGGCCATCATCACCCTGATGCCAAAACGAGACAAAGATATCACTGATGAATATAGAGGCAAAAATCCTCAACTAAATACTAGAAAAGCTAACACAACAACACATTAAAAGGATCATACACCATGATCAAGTGGGATTTATCTCAGGCTTGCAAGGATTCTTCAATATACTCAAGTCAATCAATGTGATATACCATATTAACAAATTGAAGAATAAAAACCATATGATCATCTCAATAGATGCAGAAGAAGATTTTGACAAAATTCAACACCGATTTGTGATAAAATCTCTCCCAGAAGTGGGCATAGAGGGAAACTACCTCAACATAATAAAGGTCATATATGACAAACCCACAGCAAACATCATTCTCAGTGGTTAAAAACAGAAAGCATTTCCTCTAAGATCAGGAACAAGACAAGGATGTCCACTCTCACCACTATTATTCAACATAGTTTTGGAAGTCCTAGCCAGGGCAATAGAGAAGAAAAAGAAATAAAAGGAATCCAAATTGGAAAAGAAGAAATAAAACTGTCACTATTTGCAGATGACATGACACTATACATAGAAAATCCTAAAGATGTTACAAAAAAACTACTAGAGCTCATCACTGAATTTGGTAAAGTTGCAGGATACAAAATTAAGATACTGTTTAAAGAAATCAAAGATGACACAAACAGATGGAGAGATATACCATGTTCTTGGATTGGAAGAATCAATATTGTGAAAATCTACAGATTGAATGCAATCTCCAGATTCAATATAATGCCTATCAAATTACCAATGGCATTTTTCACAAAATTAGAACAAAAACATTTACAATTTCTATGGAAACACAAAATACCAAAGTAATAGCAAAAGCAATTGTGAGAAAGAAAAAGGGAGCTGGAAGAATCAGGATCCCTGACTTCACACTATACTACAAAGCTATAGTAATCAAAACAACATTGTACTGGCACACAAACAGACATATAGATCATTGGAACAGGGTAGAAATTCCAGAGATAAACCCACACATCTATGGTCACCTAATCTATGACAAAGGAGGCAAGAATATACAATGGAAAAAAGACGGTCTCTTCAATAAATGGTGCTGGGAAAACTGGAGAGCTACATGTAAAAGAATGAAATTACAACACTCCCTAACACCATACACAAAACTAAACTCAAAATGGATTAAAGACCTAAATGTAAGGCCAGACATGATAAAACTCTAAGAGGAAAACATAGGCAGAACATTCTTTGACATAAATCGCAAAAAGATCTTGTTTGGCCCACCTCCTAGAGTAATGAAAATAAAAACAAAAATAAACAAATGTGACCTTATTAAACTTAAAAGATTTTGCACAGCAAAAGAAACCATAAACAAAATGAAAAGACAACCCTCAGAATGGTTGAAAATATTTGCAAACAAAGCAACCAACAAGGTATTAATCTCTGAAATACACAAACAGCTCATGCAGCTCAATATAAAAAACACAAACAACCCAATCAAAAAATGGGCAGAAGACCTAAATAGACATTTCTCCAAAGAAGACATACAGATGGCTAAAAAGTACATGAAAAGATGCTCAAAGTCACTAATTATTAGAGAAATGCAAATCAAAACTACAATGAAATATCACCTCACATTTGTCAGAATGGCCATCATCAAACGATCTACAAACATTAAATTCTGGAGAGGGTGTGAAGAAAAGGGAACCCTCCTACACTGTTGGTGAGAGTGTAAATTGATACAGCCACTATGGAGAACAGTATGGAGGTTCCTTAAAAAACTAAAAATAGAGCTACCATATGATCTGGCAATACAACTCCTGGGCATATATCTGGAGAACACCATAACTCGAAAAGATACATACACCCCAACATTCATTGCAACACTATTTACAATAGCCAAGACATGGAAGCAACCTAAATGTCCATCAACAGAGGAATGGATAAAGAAGATGTGGTACATATATACAATGGAATATTACTCAGCCATGGAAAAGAAAAAATATAATGCCTTTGCAGCAACATGGATGGACCTAGAGACCATCATACTGAGTGAAGTAAGTCAAACAGAGAAAGACAAATATCATATGATATTGCTTGCATGTGGCATCTACAAAAATGGTACAAACGAATTTATTTATAAAACAGAAATAGACTCACACATTTAAGAAACAAACTTATGGTAACCAAGAGGGAAAGGGTGGGAGGGATAAATTGGAAGATTGGGATTGACATATACACACTACTATATATAAAAAAGATAACTATCAAGAATCTACTGTATAGTATTGGGAACTCTACTCAATACTCTGTAATGGCCTATATGGGAAAATAATCTAAAAAGAGTGGATATATGCATATGTATAACTGATTCACTTTGCTGTACAGCAGAAACTAACACAACACTGTAAATCAACTATACTCTAATAAAAATTAATTTAAAAAAAGTTTCTTTCTTTACAAATCAGCAATTCATGCTGATGAACACATTTTGAAATGATCCTGTTCTATAGGATTTTGAGTACCAATACCCACCCTGGATTGTCTTGCTGGAGCTTGAGGATTTATCTTAGAGTGGGTGACTTGGACTAAGGGAAATGTACTTTTAGGAAAATATGATGGATCATAAGATAAAACCAACACTTTTGGGTAAGGAATGGAATTTTCAGAAGTGTAGTTAAATATTTGCATGTGAAAATTTGCAGACCTAAGGACAGAGTGGAAAATTTAAAAACCAGGTTGAGCCCATTTTGACATACTTTATGAATGTTTTACCTTACTGAGCCTTATGGTAGATTAAATATAGACACAAATTCTTTAATTCTCCCAGTGACATATGGAATGTCGTCTTGAATCTGGTAAGTTCTGTGATTGCTCTGACCTATGGAATATAGCAGACATGGTCCTGTATCAAGTGCTAGATCTAGGACATAAGAGACTGGCAGCTTCCACTTTGTCCCTTGGAATGCTTGAAACGGGAGCAGCCAACTACCTTGTAAGAAAAATGAATATTTTGAGACTGTCATGCTGTGAAGAAGCTCAATCTATGCATGAGTAGAAATGCCAGAATAGACTTCAGCTGTTCCAGCCATCCTAGTCCAGATGCCAAACATATGACTGAAGAACATATGTTCATGTGACTCCAGTCTCAGTCACCATCTGACTACAAACATATGAGGGACTCCAAGAAAGAATCCCCCTGCTGAATTCATCAACTCTAGACATTTGTGTTATAATAAAAAAACAAGCTCAATAAACAACACAAATAATTACCATGTTGCTTAATCCAGAAACTTGGGAATCATGCTTGACTCTTCCCTCATTTGTACTGCCCACAATGTATTCAAATCTCAGTGTATTCCTGAGCATAATAGGATATATCTATTTCTATTTATACTTATATGTATTTTATATGCATATATACACATACATGCATATATGCACATACACATATTTATGTATATATAATGAATAAATGGAACTTTGAAGTATATCTCAAGGAAGCAGATGATATATTTTCACACATTTGGAAATCATTTATGTTGCTTAGATGAAACCAGAATGTAGGACGTATCCTACAAAATGTGTTTTGCATTTAAAGGGTATTCTGAAGCACAGAATTTCATCATTAAAAACAAAAACGAGTTTTCTAGAAACACATATGAAACCAGATATATTCAAAGATAATAAGAGGTTTGGCGTAACCTGTTATTCATAGTTAGACAAACTAAACAGGATTTTTTACCTTGGGTTATGGTAGAAGTCATAATTAGCATAGAAAATTAAATTAAGTATATTTTCTCTTTTGTTGTCTTCTTCTTTAGTTTTCCCTTAAATTTTTGTAACTACACAAATAAAATTTGAGTGGTAGTGTTGTTAGGAGGAGTGAGGTATGGGCTCTGCCCTTTTGAAGGTAACAAGAACATACTGAGGAAAATTGTAATCTCTGAACGTACATTGTCACCAGCCACCAATCAAGGTAGAGGTAAAAAGAGGAAGAGAATGCCACCACCCATAGTAGCTGTGGTTAAGCATGTGGCCCAGCAACATACATAAACCAACCTCCCTACTTAGCCATTACTCTTTACAAATATATTAGAAGAATATAATTTAAGGGGAAGAAGAATTGACCTAAAAAATTTGTGCAGCCTGATTTCATACCATACAGAAAAGAGTCTACCTACTTCTCCAACAGTAGAGAAGAAATGCATCCAGTTATTTGTACGCTTCTCACTCTGGTTCTGAATGCATTTCTCAAAAAGTGGTTTGGATTCAAGGCTACATTCTGTGACTAGAGAGCAAAAATTGATCATAGTTCTGGGAAAAAGATGGAAGATGGCCCCAAATTCCCGAAATCTGGTGATGTTGCCATCGTTGATATGGTTCCTGTCCACAGGAAATATCCTGACAGTCCCACCTGTGAATGACTACAGAGAGGAAGAAATTAATACATCCCCTCTGGAGGCTGACCAGAACCAGGTAAAGTTTGACTTTACTCCCTCCGCTAACTCGGGCAAGATGGTTCTTGGGGACACAAGTCTACCATCTTCTTGGTCTGCTGACTTTCTGAATAAGTCACTATACCTTGCACCCCCCACAAAAAAGTATTACTATTACATTTAAATAATTACTATTACATTTACTATTACATTTAAAAAGGTATAACTATTACATTTAAATAGTATTACAATTACATTTAAAACATTACATTAAATAAGTATTATTTATTTACATTTAAATAAGTCCTAAAAGTGTAGTTATCCTAGAATATAGGAACATATGTAATGACGGAATTTCAAGCTTCAGCATAGCCCTTAAACACACAACATTTACAGGATATATACTAGTGTGGCTAAATTATGTGCTTTCATGTAAACAACATGAAAGACCTCTGAGCTTGTGAAACTGTATCATCTAGTCTCAATATATAAATGAAAGTTTCATTTATTTACTATATAAATATATGTGTACACATACAATGTGTTCAGGCACTAAAAGTTGAAGAAATGCATGGTGGGCAGGGAGGATAAGGAAGAGATCAAGTATGATTTCTAAATTCCTGGCTTAAGCAGTGTGAGGATTGTTTGCACTGTTGATCAAATTATAAAACACCAAAGGACGGTATATTTTGTGAGTGGAGAGATGATAAGTTCAGTTTGGACATATTGAACTTAAGAAGCCCAGAGATAAACCCACGCACATAAGGTCACCTTATTTTTGATAAAGAAGGAAAGAATATATGATGGAGAAAAGACAGCCTCCTCAATAAGTGGTGCTGGGAAAACTGGACAGCTACATGGAAAATAATGAAATTAGAACACTTCCTAACACCATACACAAAAATAAACTCAAAATGGATTAAAGACCTAAATGTAAGGCCAGACACTATAAAACTCTTAGAGGATAACATAGGCAGAACACTCTATGACATAAATCACAGCAGGATCCTTTTTGACCCACCTCTTAGAGAAATGGAAATAAAAACAAAAATAAACAAATGGGACTTAATGAAACTTAAAAGCTTTTGCACAACAAAAGAAACCATAAACAAGACAAAAAGACAACCCTCAGAATGGGAGAAAATATTTGCAAATGAAGCAACTGGCAAGGATTAATCTCCAAAATTTACAAGCAACACATGCAGCTGAATATCAAAAAAACAAACAACCCAATCCAAAAATGAGCAGAAGATCTAAATAGACATTTCCCCAAAGAAGATATACAGATTGCTAAGAAACACATGAAAGGATGCTCAACATCACTAATCATTAAAGAAATGTAAATCAAAACTACAATGAGGTATCACCTCACACCGGTCAGAATGGCCATCATCAAAAAATCTAGAAACAATAAATTCTGGAGAGGGTGTGGAGAAAAGGGAACACTCTTGCACTGTTGGTGGGAATGTAAATTGATACAGCCACTATGGAGAACAGTATGGAGGTTCCTTAAAAAACTAAAAATAGAACTACCATACGACCCAGCAATCCCACTACTGGACATATACCCTGAGAAAACCATAATTCAAAAAGAGTCATGTACCACAATGTTCACTGCAGCTCTATTTACAATAGCCAGGACATGGAAACAACCTAAGTGTCCATCAAAAGATGAATGGATAAAGAAGATGTGGCACATATATACAGTGGAATATTGCTCAGCCATAAAAAGAAACGAAATTGAGTTATTTGTAGTGAGGTGGATGGACATAGAGTCTGTCATACAGAGTGAAGTAAGTCAGAAAGAGAAAAACAAGTACCGTATGCTAATACATATGTATGAAATCTGAAAAAAAAAAAAAGGTTCTGAAGAACTTAGGGCAGGACAGGAATAAAGACGCAGACATAGAGAATGGACTTGAGGACACGGCGAGGGGGAAGGGTAAGCTGGGACCAAGTGAGAGATTGACATGGGCATATATACACTACGAAATGTAAAATAGGTAGCTAGTGGGAAGCAGCCACATAGCACAGGGAGATCAGCTCAGTGCTTTGTGACCACCTAGAAAGGTGGGATAGGGATGGTGGGGGGGAGACGCAAGAGGGAGGAGATATGAGGATATATGTATATGTATAGCTGATTCACTTTGTTATAAAGCAGAAACTAACACACCATTGGAAAGCAATTATACTCCAATAAAGATGTTTAAAAAACATAATTAATTAATGGGTGCTCAAAACCCAAAGGAAAACTCCATCCTGGAAAAAAAAAAAAAAAAAAAAGATGTCTGCTATGCATCTAAGATGAGAGGTCATGTAGACAATTGGCATTATATGGATCTGGTAAACAGGTTATATGTTTGGACTATATAGATTTGGAAGTTTTCAGTCATCAGCAAATAGATGGTAATTGAGGCCATGAGAGAGATGAGATGAGTGGGATAGAATTTGTTTAGAATTTCCAAGATAAGGTTTCAGTGAGATTGAGCAGAAGTCGGAAACCAGCCAACTAGTTAAATATGTATGATTATAGAGGTAGGAAGAAAATCAGGAGATCTGGTTGTCAGAACTAAAGGGAGAAGAGTTTTTCTAGAATGATGACATGGTTGGTAATGTCAAATATTTCTGAGTCAAGAAAATAAATAAATGAAAAGTACCTGTTGGATTTAACTATGTAAATGTCATTAATGATTGTGATGGCAACAGTTTTTGTAGAATAATGGCACAAATCCAGGTAAGAGCTAGTGGAAGAATTTATGGAATATAAAGAATTTAAAGTAGAGACTATAAATAAGTCTCTATGGAATGGTAACTATGAATGGAAATAAAGATAGTGGAGGTACCTGATTGGGTATATTAGGATGAAAACCTATTCTATTATTTTGTATTCATAGGCATGCTAATTATGAACCCTCACTTGGATATTCAGAATAACTTGTTGGCTTTATGTACAAAACACCAAGCAGCATATTGTGGACACAAAAGAATAACTCACAATCTTTTAAAAATTGTGTGTTTGTTCCAATGAGAATGAAATATTCTTAAGAATTGGAACTTAAGTTCACCCTTTTGAGTATTTCCTCCATAGTCACTCACATACTGCTTGTCATACTCTGTCCATTCAACTACCTCCCTGGAACTGCATCCAAACCTAGTTTTGTCCTTCAATCTAAGGTGACCTAATGTTGACAATGGTCATCAGGAAGTTTATCCGTATGATATTCTTCCTCATTCTCCTGCCCTGTTTTAAATCGCTTTAGCTCTTCAGTAGTCTAGCAAATAGAAGGAATCTAATACAGATATGTGTATGTGTGCACTGTAATTGATATTGTCAATTTCTGTCTTTAAAATAGTAATTCAGAATTTTGCTGTTAATTAATATCAATTTTATCGATTTATGGTTTTGAGAAACTAAATTTATCCTATCAAAATCAAGATACAAATTTTTCATGTTCAAAAGATTTTATTTTACCTTTCTCAATATCCATAATATCTTAGAGATTACCAATAGTGACTTTAGATTTGGCAATTACTTCAGTATTCAAACATAACTTCTCTGGAATTGAAAATGTAAATAAAATGAAAATGAGTGGATGCTTCCTTTTTATCTCATCACCTATCACAGACCTTAAGTCTCTCATGACCACCAGAGACAATGTTTATTTTAAATTTATTCTTTATGATGTAGATGTAAACTAAAAGTTGTGTAATTTAATTCTTCTTCATGTTACTAATCTCATAAAAAAGCAGAAAAGAACTTAATTTTTAAAAGCTTGTATTTTAATGGCATAGTTACAGAAAATATTCAGCACACTGCTTCTCACTTTAGAGCTTTTATAAAATGGCGTTTCACACTCCTACAATAAATTATGTTGATTGTGTGTTTCCTTTCTTTTCTAAATCTATTGGTCACAAATTTTACTTCTTGGCTTCAATCATTTGATACGAAATTATTTTGTAGTGTGTTTATGGCATGCTTATCAAATTAGCATTTAAATATTTGTTATAGTTTTATGATGCAAAATTGGACCTATGATGATTTATTATAGTATAATCCTACAAGAAAGTTTCGATCTTTTCTGGTTGTGTGATGGATAGTTCCCCAGAGTATATGCTGGAAAAATAATAATATTCATCAAACTTGTATAGAGAAGGGAACTTTTAGAAAATCCTCATGAGGGGGAGACTTCAAGATGGCAGAGGAGTAAGACATAGAGATCACCTTCCTCTCCACAAATACATCAAAAACACATCTACATGTGGAACAACTCCTACAGAATACCTACTGAATGCTGGCAGAAGACCTCAGACTTCCCAAAAGTCAAGAAAATCCCCACGTACCAGGGTAGGGCAAAAGAAAAAATAAAAAACAGAGACAAAAGAATAGGCACATAATGCACACCTCTGGGAGGGAGCTGTGAAGGAGGAAAAGTTTCCACACACTAGGGAAACCCTTCACTGGTGGGGATGGGGTCGTGGGTGGGGGGAAGCTTCAGAGCCACAAAGGAGAGCACAGCAACAGGGGTGCAGAGAGCAAAGCGGAGAGATTCCCACACAAAGGATTGGTGCCCACAAGCACTCAACAACCTGAGAAGCTTGTCTGCTCACCTGCTGGGGCAGGTGGTGGCTGGGATCCGAGGTTCAGGCTTCAGAGGTCAGACCCCAGGGAGAGGACTGGGGTTGGCTGCTTGAAGACAGCCTGAAAGGGGCTAGTGCACCACACCTAGCTGGGAGGGAGTCCAGGAAAATGTCTGGACCTGCCAAAGAAGCAAGAGACCATTGTTTCAGGGTGTGCAAGGAGAGGGGATTCCTTCCTTGTGTGCCCACAGAAGGCAGGTCACCACCTAAGTGAGTTCCAGAGACCGACACAAGCCATGGCTGTCAGCTTGGACCACAGAGATGGGCATGAACTGCTAACACTGCTGCCACAGCCACCAAGAATCCTGTGTGTAATTTCAGGTCACTACCTGCACCCCCCGGGAGTCTGTTCTGCACGCCACTGTCAGAGTCCCATGATCCAGGGACAACTTCCTTGGAAGAACAACAGCGTGCCTCAGGCTGTTGCAATGTCATGTTGGCCTCTGGCACCGCAGGCTCACCCAGCATTCCAATTATGACTACCGTACCCCTGCCTCTCCCCAGCCTGAGTGAGCAAGAAAGCCCTAAACAGCTGCTGCTTTAACCCTCTCCTGTCTGGGTGGGGAACAGACTCCTGAGGATGGCCTACACACAGAGGCAGGGCCAAAACCAAAGCTGAACCACAAGAGCTGTGCGAACAAAGGAAAGAAAGGGAAATTTCTCTGTGCAGCTTCAGGAGCTGCAGATTAAATCTCCAAAAACAACTTGATAAACCCTGCATCTGAAGAATACCTAAATAGACAATGAATGTTCCCAATATTGAGTCAGTGGACTTTGGGAGCAACTGTAGACCTGGGGTTTGCTTTCTGTGTCTAATTTGTTTCTGGTTTTATGTTTATCATAGTTTAGTTTTTAGTTCTTATTATCATTGGTGGATTTGTTTATTGGTTTGTTTACTCTCTTTCCTTTTTTTTCCCTTTTTCCCTTTTTGTGAGTGTGTGCATGTATGTTTCTTTATGTGAATTTGCCTGTTCAGTTTTGCTTTTACCATTTGTTCTAGGGTTCTGTCTGTTGATTAGATTTTCTTTCTTCCTTTTCTTCTGAGCTGTGTGGATGGCAGGGTCTTGATGCTCTGGCTGGGTGTCGAGTCTGAGGCTCTGAGATGGGAGGACCGAGTCCAGGACACTGGACCACCAGAAACCTCCCAGCCCCATGTAATATCAATCAGTGAGAGCTCTCCCAGACATCTTCATCTCAACACTAAGACCCAGCTCCCCCCAAAGGCCAGCAAGCTCCAGTTCTGGACACCCCATGCCAGAGAACTAGCAACACAGGAACACAACACCACCCATTAGCAGTGAGGCTGCCTAAAATCATACTAAGTTCACAGACACTCCAAAACACATCACTGGATGTAGGCTTGCCCACCAGAAGGACAAGATACAGCCCAGCCCACCAGAATAGAGGCACCAGTTCCCTCCACCAGGAAGTCTACACAAGTCACTGAACCAACCTCACCCACTGGGGGCAGACACCAAAATAACGGGAACTACAAACCTGCAGCCTGTGAAAGAGAGGCCCCTAACACAGCAAATTAAACGAAATTAGAAGACAGAGAAATATGCAGCAGATGAAGGAGCAAGGTGAAAACCCAGCAGATCAAAAAAAAGGAATAGGAAATACACAGTCTACATGAAAAAACAATTCAGAGTAATGATTGTAAAGATGATCCAAAATCTCGGAAATAGAATGGAGAAAATACAAGAAATGTGTAACAAGCACCTGGAGGAACTAAAGAGCAAACAAACAATGATGAACAACACAATTCATGAAATTAAAAATACTCTAGAAGAAATCAATGGCAGAATAACTGAGACAGAAGAATGGATAAGTGACCTGGAAGATAAAATGATAGAAATAACAGCCAGGGAGCAGAATAAAGAAAAAAGAAGGAAAAGAATTGAGGACAGTCTCAGAGACTTCTAGGACAACATTAAATGTGCCAACATTAGAATTATAGGGGTCCAAGAAGAAGAAGAGAAAAAGGAAGGGTCTGAGAAAATATTTCAAGAGATTACAGTTGAAAACATCACTGAAAAAGGAAAGGAAATAGTCAAGTCCATGAAGTATCGAGAGTCCCATACAGGATACATGCAAGGAGAAACACACCAAGACACATAGTAATCAAACTATCAAAAATTAAATTCAAAGAAAAAATATTAAAAGCAGCTAGGGAAAAGCAGCAAATAAGGTGAAAGGGAAAATCAATAAGGTTAATGGCTGATCTTTCAGCAGAAATTCTGCAAGCCAGAAGGGAGTAGCAGGACATATTTAAAGTGATGAAAGGGAAAAACCTACAACCAAGATTAGTCTACCCAGCAAGGATCTCATTCAGATTTGACAGAGAAATTAAAACCTTTACAGACAAACAAAAGATAAGAGAATTCAGCACCACAAAACCAGCTCTACAACAAATGCTAAAGGAACTTATCTAGGCAGTAAACACAAGAGAAGGAAAAGACCTACAAAAACAAACCCAAAATAATTAAGAAAATGGTAATAGGAACATACATATCGATAACTACCTTAAATGTAAATGGATTAAATGCTCCAACCAAAAGACACAGACCAGATGAATGGATACAAAAACAAGACCTGTATATATGCTGTCGACAAAAGGCCCAATTCAGACATAGGGACACATACAGGCTGAAAGTGAGGGGATGGAAAAAGATATTCCATGCAAAAAGAAATCAAAAGAAAACTGGAGTAACCATTCTCATATCAGACAAAAGTAGACTTTAAAATAAATACTATTACAAGAGACAAAGAAGGACACTACATAATGATCAAGGGATCAATCCAAGAAGAAGACATAACAATTGTAAATATTTATGCACCCAATAGGAGCACTTCAATACATGAGGCAAATGCTAACAGCCATAAAAAGGGAAATCGACAGTAACACAATAATAGTACGAGACTTTAATGCACCAGTTTCACAAATGGACAGATCATCCAAAATGAAAATAAATAAGGAAACACAAGCTTTAAAAGACACATTAAACCAGATAGACTTAATTGATATTTATAGGGCATTCCATCAAAAATAACAGAATACAATTTCTACTCAAGTGCTCATGGAACATTCTCTCTCTAGGATAGATTATACCTTGGGTCATAAATCAAGCCTTGGCAAATTTAAGAAAACTGAAATCGTATCAAGTATCTTTTCTGACCACAACCCTATGAGACTAGATATGAATTACAGCAAAAAATCTGTAAATTATACAAACACATGCAGGTTAAACAATACACTACTAAATAACAAGGAGATCACTGAAGAAATCAAAGAGGAAATTAAAACTACCTAGAACCAAATGGCAATGAAAACACGATGACCCAAAACCTATGGGATGCAGCAAAAGCAGTTCTAAGAGGGAAGTTTATAGAAATACAACCCTACCTCAAGAAACAAGAAAAATCTCAAATAAAGAACCTATTCTTACACCTAATGCAATTAGAGAAGGAAAAACAAAAAAACCCAAAGTTAGCAGAAGGAATGAAATCATACAGATCAGATCAGAAATACATGAAAAAGAGATGAAGGAAACAATAGCAGAGATCCATAAAGCTAAAAGCTGGTTCTTTGAGAAGATAAACAAAATTGATAAACCATTAGCCAGACTCATCAAGAAAAAAAGGGAGAAGACTCAAATCAACAGAATTAGAAATGAAAAAGGAGAAGTAACAAATGACACTGCAGAAATACAAAGGAACGTGAGAGATTACTACAAGCAACTATGTGCCAATAAAATGGACAACCTGGAAGAGATAGACAAATTCTTAGAAAAACACAACCTTCCAAGACTTCACAAGGAAAAAATAGAAAATATGAACAGACCAATAACAAGCACTGAAATTGAAAATGTGATTAAAATTCTTCAAAAAAAAAAAAAAAAAAAGCCCAGGACCACATGGCTTCACCGTTGAATTCTATCAAACATTTAGAGAAGAGCTAACACCTATCCTTCTCAAACTCTTTCAAAATATAGCAGAGCGAGGAACACTCCCAAACTCATTCTACAAGGCCACCATCACCCTGATACCGAAACTAGATAAAGATGTCACAAAGAAAGAAAACTACAGGCCAATATCACTGAACAACATAGATGCAAAAATCCTCAACAAAATGCTAGCAAACAGAATCCAACAGCTCATTAAAAGGATCACACACTGTGATTAAGTTGGGTTTATCCCAAGGATGCAAGTATTCTCCAATACACACGAAAAAATCAATGTGACACACCATATTAACAAATTGAAGGATAAAACCCATATGATAATCTCAATAGATGCAGAAAAAGCTTTCTACAAAATTCCGCACCCATTATGATAAAAACCCTCCATAAAGTAGGCATAGAAGGAACTTATCTCAACATAATAAAGGTCATATATGACAAACCCACAGCCAACATCATTCTCAATGGTGAAAAACTGAAAACATTTCCTCTAAGATCAGGAACAAGATAAGGGTGCTCACTCTTAGTTTTGGAAGTTATAGCCACAGCAATCAGAGAAGAAGAAATAAAAGGAATCCAAATAGGAAAAGAAGAAGTAAAACTGTGTCTGTTTGCAGATGACATGACACTATATGTAGAGAATCCTAAAGATGCTACCTGAAAACTACTAAAGCTAATCAATGAATTTGGTAAAGTAGTAGGATATAAAATTAGTGCACAGAAATCTCTTGCGTTCCTATACACTAATGACAAAAAATCTGAAAGAGAAATTAAGGAAACACTCCCATTTACCACTTCAACAAAAAGAATAATATACCTAGGAATAAACCTACTTAAGGAGAAAATAAGCCTATATGCAGAAAATTATAAGACACTGATGAAAGAAATTAAAGACATTACAAACGGATGGAGAGTTATACCATGTTCTTGAATTTGAAGAATCAACATTGTGAAAATGACTATCCTACCCAAAGTAATCTACAGATTGAATGCAATCCTTATCAAGCTACCAATGGCATTTTTCACAGAACCAGAACAAAAATTTTTACAATTTGTATGGAAACACAGGACCCCGAATAGCCAAAGCAATTTGAGAAATAACAATGGAGCTGGAAGAATCAGGCTCCTCTACTTCAGACTATACTACAAAGCTACAGTAATCAAGACAATATGGTACTGGCACAAAGACAGAAATATAGATTAATGAAAAACTATAGAAAGCCCAGAGATTAACCCACGCAATATGGTCACCTCATCTTTGACAAAAGAGGCAAGAATATACAATGGAGAAAGACAGCCTCTTCAATAAGGGGTGCTGGGAAAACTGGACAGCTACATGTAAAAGAATGAAATTAGAACACTTCCTAACACCATACACAAAAATAAACTCAAAATGGATTAAAGACCTAAACGTAAGGCCAGACACTATAAAACTCTTAGAGGAAAACCTAGGCAGAACACTTTATGACATAAATCGTAGCAAGATCCTTTTTGACCCACCTCCTAGAGAAATGGAAATAAAAACAAAAATAAACAAATAGGACCAATGAAACTTAAAAGCTTTTGCACAGCAAAGGAAACCATAAACAAGACGAAAAATCAACCCTCAGAGAGGAGAAAATATTTGCAAATGAAGCAACTGATAAAGGATTAATCTCCAAAATATACAAGCAGCTCATGCAGCTGAATATCAAAAAAACAAACAACCCAATCCAACAATGGGCAGAAGACCTAAATGGACATTTCTCCAAAGAAGATATACAGATTGACAACAAACACATGAAAGCATGCTCAACATCACTAATCATTAGAGAAATGCAAATCAAAACCACAATGAGGTCTCACCTCACACCTGTCAGAATGGCCATCGTTAAACAATATACAAACAATAAATGCTGGAGAGGGTGTGGAGAAAAGGGAACCCTCTTGCACTGCTGGTGGGAATGTAAATTGATACAGCCACTATGGAGAACAATATGGAGGTTCTTTAAAAAACTAAAAATAGGACTACCATATGACCCAGCAATCCCACTACTCAGCATATACGCTGAGCAAACCATAATTCAAAATGAGTCACGTACCACAATGTTCATTGCAGCACTATTTACAATAGCCAGGACATGGAAACAACCTAAGTGTCCATCGACAGATAAATGGATAAAGAAATTGTGGCACGTATATACAATGGAATATTACATAGCCATAAATAGAAAGGAAATTGAGTTATTTATGGAGAAGTGGATGGACCTAAAGTCTGTCATAGAGTGTGAAGTAAATCAGGAAGAGAAAAACAAATATTTTATGCTAACACATATGGAATCTATGTGGGTTTATATATGGAATCTAAAAAAAAAAAGAAATGGTTCTGAAGAAGCTAGGGGCAGGACAGGAATAACGATTCAGTGGTAGAGAATGGACTTGAGGACACAGTGAGGGAGAAGGGTAAGCTGGGACAAAATGAGAGAGTAGCATTGACATATATACACTACCAAATGTATACTAGATGGTTAGTGGGAAGCAGCTGCATAGCACAGGGAGATCAGTTCAGTGCTATGTGACCACCTAGAGAGGTGGGGTAGGGAGGGTGCGAGGGAGGGAGACACAAGAGGGAGGGGATATGGGGATATATGTATACATATAGCTGAATCACTTTGTTATACAGCAGAAAGTAACACAACATTGTAAAGCAATTGTACTCCAATAAAGATGTTAAAAAAAGAGAAAATCCTCATGAGCACTAGTGTTAAATTAAATTATTCTTAATAATTTCACTTAAATACGTATTTCCATTAAAGTATTTAAGTATGCACCCCTATGACCATAAACTCAAAGCAAAGGGTAAAATTCAAAATAAATTACAATCCCATTAAAATTTAAACAAATATATTAATATGATGGCTGAAATTGTTTTCCTGAAGCTAAATTGGCAATCTTTAATTTACTAATAGAAATGTATTTGTATATTCTGTGTTTTGCTTGAGACTCACTTGACTATTTTGATTTAGAGCATAGTGCACCAGCAATTAAATCATCTTCATTATTATTGCTTCTTTAAAAGTTGTCAATTGTTTTACTTTTAACCAATAATTCATCATTTTGATTGTCAGTTCACTGGTGTATCAAAATATGGCATAGTAATACACACTATTTTAATAGAAAATTACATATTGTCCAATTACTCCTAAACATTTTGCAAAATAAATTGTTTTAATGGAAAAAGTCTGTTTTATTATTTTGGGTAAGATTTGTTATTGCTTTTCATTAGACGGAATTCTTATAGTTAGTTACCGTCTTTACATTTTACTTGCTTAGAATTTTTCTTAGGAATGACTGCCAAATTTATCAAATGCCCTATTAGCATGTAACAGTGGTTTTTGCGTTTGTGCCTGTGTGTGTTTCTAAGTAATTGTATCACATGTGTAAGTTCAGATTCATGCCATCACCACCACAGTCAACATATACAACTGTTCCATCACCACAGGGATCTCCTTTCTGCTACCCCTCTATAGTTGTACCCATCCCACTCCTGTGATACTGGCAAATACTATTCTGTTTACTATTTCCATAATTTTGTCATTTAAAAAACATTTTATACAGGCTCATCTCATTTTATTTTGCTTCACTTTATTAGACTTTGCAGATATTGCATTTTTTACAAATTGAAGGTTTGTGGCAACCCTGCATTGGTCTGTCAGTGCCATTTTTCCAATAGCATCTGCTCACTTTGTGTCTCTGTATCACATTTGGTAATTCTATTATTATTTTAAACTTTTTTATTATTATATTTGTTTTGGTGAACTGTAATCAGTGATCTTTGATGTCACTATTGCAGAAATATTACGACTTGCTGAAGGCTCAGATGAAAACAATTTTTAGCAATAAAGTATTTTTTAATTAAGCTATGTACTTTGTTTAGACAAAATGCTATTGCACACTTAATAGACTACAGTATAGTGTAAACATCACTTTTATATGCACTCAGAAACCAAACAATTCATGTGACACATTTTATTTCAATATTTGCTTTATTGTAATGGTTTGGAACTTAACCTGAAATATCTCTGATGTATGCTTGTAAATGCAATTATACAGTACATAATTTTTTGAGATTGGCTTTTTTTTAACTCAGCGTAATGCTCTGGATTTCCTTCCAAACAGTTAAAGTATATCAATAATTTGTTTACTTTGTTACATACTATTCCATTGTACAGATTTGCCAGTTTGTTTAACTATTCCCCTACTGAGGGCACTTTGACTGTTTCCACGTTTTGACAATTTTACAAATAAAGCTTTACAAATAAGCTGCAATGTTTACAGGTTTTATTTAAGTTCACTGCATTAAGGGAGAAGACCGCTTATTAGAGATTTAGCAGTGTCTCGGAAGAAATTTGTCAGAAGTGGGTTAATTATAGGGCTTTGTTGTCTGGTTTAAGGTAGATCTTTCAAGGTGGAGCACTGATTGGGATCAGGTACATTTTAAGATATAATAGTTTTGGATTGGTAATCATAGAAAAGTAATGGCTTTAAGGTAAGTTTGGTAAGTAAAATGTCATTTAATATGTAAACTGGCCAAGTCAGCAGACCCTGTCTTTGATAATTTGTTCTGAAGGAATTTTGCAGACAGATAGTGAAATAATTTATTGGTTTATAGTCTTATCTTTCCTGGGCCAAGTTTTCCTGGAACAAATAGCCAAGATATGTTGGCATAGGTGGTCTAGTCTTACCTAAGTCGTGGTGACACAGATGGTCTCAGTTCTCAAAAATGAATTATATTATAAATTTCCTAACATTTTGACTACTCTTTGAGCCTGTGAAATAAACTTTACCTGCCCATAAAATATTTTACTTGTTATGAATTATTAGATAGTATTTTTGAAAATATAATTGGATATATAGTTTACATATTCATAATTGCAATTCATCTCATAAATGCAATTGATCTAGAGCTTTCTTTTTTGTACTGTTGTCAGATTTCAGTATTAAAAGTAGGCTGGCTTCAAAATATGAACTAAGTAAGCTCTTAAACTTTGAAAATTCTGGTAGATTCTAAAAAAGTTTGAAATCATCCATTCTTTAGAGGTTAGATGAACTTCATCTCTAAACACATCTGGTCATTATGCTTTTTTCCTCAGGAGATCTTTACTCACCTTTCAATTTTCTTCAGTGTCAATGATCTAGTCAATTTCCCGCTTCTTCTAGGGTACATTTTCTTGTTCTGTTTCTTTCTCATTTGTTTTTACATGTCCTTTATTCTTACTGTATGTGTCTTCATGTTTGCTTCCTCTTCTCCCATCACACCTGATTTTAGGTTGGGCAAAGTTGCCAACCTGAAAAGAATATATAAAGTCAGCTAGTGCACTGTTGATTTCCTGTGTCTATAAACTGTCGGCTGTGTAAAAATGAAGAATATGATTACATTCCCTAAACCTCAATTTTTGTCAGTAAATGTAATACATCATGTGGGCCAGTACCCAGGCCATGCTTTCAGGACTGAGGCACTCCTTCCCCCATTTGACAATGATGCACAGTTGAGTCCCTTTGTAGGAATTACCCTCAATCATAGGGAACTCCCTGACCTTATGAGTGGTCAATGTGCAGATACAAAGTCCAGGTCCCTTTGATTTAATTCAGGATAAATCTGAAGAGTAACCTTGGCTCTGGAGCTCCATCTGGGATCAGCTGAGGCTTCTGTTGTAAATGACTGAAAGTTCAACTTTTCTCCTGACCAGTCCTGTTACCCTCAACGGCTCACAGATATTTTTCCTAGAAGCATGCCCCGGTGAACCTCTTGTGGGAAAATCTCCTTATCAGAATATGTTTCCTGTCTTACCCCACCAAAACCAGTAAAGTTGGCATAACAATAATGCCTACCTCTTAAAGTTGTTGTGAGCATACTGTGAGGTTTTAGATATAGAGTGTATGTAACATGAACACTTAACAAATGTCATTATTTTATAATGAGATGTTAAAAAATAACTTTCTCTTTACTCAGGCTTTTGGCTCAGGATTAGCTTTGTGAGCTGAGAAATTTTTATATATTTTAAAGATAAGTGCTAGACACATCCATGCAGAACTTACAAAAGATATCAGAACTGGTTCTGCCTCACTCTATCATAATCATGAAACTCCAGCCTATGGAAAACACTAGATTTACATACTGTTTGATATTTTGAAAGGAGTTTGTACAAGTATAGATATATTTGGCTTCCCTCCCTGTCCCCTACTCCAAGCATGTACTTGAGACTGAGGGAACTATGGTGAAAGAGATTTGGGAAAAACTTACATGTGTCCCAAGAGTTTTGAGGGTAGAAAAGAACAAAGGCACTGGGACCCACTTCTTCCACAGAGAATACCAAAGGAAGGAAGCAGGCTGGATCTGCCTGGGATGGCAAGCCAAGGAAAGAGCAGAGAGTGTTGGGCAAGCATCACTTCTGCCATTTGCCAGGCAGAGACATTTGTTACCAGTGCAGAAGTAACTCCTACAGAGCACTAGTGTGCCTTCCCAATACAGTGGCTTGCCTAAATGAATAGAGATTTATAGTAGGAGCCTGTGGGCGGTGGTAAGAATATAGTCAGGACACAGAGAGGAAGCTTGCGAGGGTTTAGCCCAAAACTGAGATACTTCTTCAGGGAATTAGCAATGTAGAAGGAGGCGTTAGAAGTAATCTTCAAAGATACTACAAACACACTTGAAAGATGCTTGTCTCATGAAAGATGGATGTTTGCCATGGAAGAAATTATAAACAGCCAGATTATAAGGACTCTCTATTTTCCCTAATCCCTTCTTCCTATGATACAATCCGGGAAGATGCAGTAACAGGAGCATGAGAAATGTGTAACAGTAGTAAAACCTATCTGCAAATTATTTGATATTATTCCTATCAAAAGTGGCATCTAATTTTCCTAGCCTTGAAATGGGTCAGTCTTATTAAAAGTATTGCACTTTCCGGATCCACGTTTTAGCTGTGATTATATTTTGCACAATATAGATGGATTATTTTTTTCTTTAAATAGGAAGGTTAATCACATTAAACTTATTATCATAGTAAGCTTATTACTATTATTTCAGCTACATTATTTTGTTTTCTACTTCTTTGTTTCAATTTTCTTCCTATGCATTGTGTAAGCCAGGAATATTTTTCCTCTGGTAAAATGATATGTTATAGATGAATTTTCATTCTCCTTATGGTTATATTTAATTCTCTACAAAGCATTTAAGTCTATATTTCTCAATTTATCAGCATTGAGAATGAAATTATCATTTGATTACATGGAAATGATGAACATATTAGGCACACTTATGCTTACTTTTTAAAAAAAATTATTATTATTTTTTATACAACAGGTTCTTATTAGTCATCAATTTTATACATATCAGTGTATACATATCAATCCCAATTGCCCAATTCAGCACACCACCATCCCACCTCCCCCTCCCCCCGGGGTTTTCTCCACTTGGTGTCCATACTATTGTTCTCTACATCTGTGTCTCAACTTCTGCCCTGCAAACTGGTTCATATGTACCATTTTTCTAGGTTCCACATATATGAGTTAATATATGATATTTGTTTTTCTCTTTCTGACTCACTTCACTCCATATGACAGTCTCTAGATCCATCCACGTCTCAACAAATGACTCAATTTCGTCCCTTTTTATGGCTGAGTAATATTCCATCGTATATATGTACCACAACTTCTTTATTCATTCATCTGTCGATGGGCATTTAGGTTGCTTCCATGACCTGGCTATTGTAAATAGTGCTGCAATGAACATTGGGGTGCATGTGTCTTTTGGAATTGTGGTTTTATCTGGGTATATGCCCAGTAGTGGCATTGCTGGATATTATGGTAATTCTATTTTTAGTTTTTTAAAAAAACCTCCATATGTTCTCCATAGTGGCTGTATCAATTTACATTCCCACCAACAGTGCAAGAGGGTTCCCTTTTCTCCACACCCTCCTCAGCATTTGTTGCTTGTAGATTTTCTAATGATGTCCATTCTGACTGGTGTGAGGTGCTCCCTCATTGTAGTTTTGATTTGCATTTCTCTAATTATTAGTGATGTTGAGCAGCTTTTCATGTGCTTCTTGGCCATCTGTATGTCTTCTTTGGAGAAATGTCTATTTAGGTCTTCTGCCCATTTTTGGATTGAGTTGTTTGTTTCTTTAATATTGAGCTGCATGAGCTGTTTATATTTTTTGGAGATTAATCCTTTGTCCATTGATTCATTTGCAAATATTTTCTCCCATTCTGAGGGTTGTCTTTTCATCTTGTTTATGGTTTCCTTTGTTGTGTAAAAGCTTTGAAGTTTCATTAGGTCCCATTTGTTTATTTTTGTTTCTATTTACTTATGCTTACTTTTAATTATCATTCATAAGCTTGTTGTCCACTTCACTTGCTGTATTTTCTACAATGTTGATTCCCTTTTTATTACTAATAATATTATAATTTTGCTTTGGCTTTTTTTTTTTTTTCCTTAAAGTCTTTCTTTAACTAGGTCATTTTTATTTCTCATTGTAATGCTTTCTCTTATCTTCTATTTTTCCTTGCTTTACATTAGCTGTGTTTTAATTTCTTTAAGATCACAAATAAATTTATATCTAATGTGCTGTTGATACTTGGACTAGATCTTTTTCAAACATAAGCAATTCCCATATATGTTGCATGTCTTGTTCAAATTTTTATTTCATTTCATAGACAAGTTTTAATGCCTTTGTCTTTTGTAACAGAAAGTTGTCTGAGACCTTTCTTTTTGCCTTGAATTTCAGGTAAAGCTCAAAGCTGAAATAAATAGATAAGCACTAGCACAGTCTAAATGGAGTTTCTAGACAAATCTCTGCAGGGCTGGTTTAACTATTTTGGCAGACACACCCTAAGGAGATCCCCAATATGTTACACCCTTGTATATTTCCCTGCCCTTAAATTTGAGGGGAACCTGTGACTTGTTTCTTACCAGGACAATATAGCATGGGTGATAGGATGTCATTCCCTTGGTTAGATTATATGTCAGAGGGACTGAATCTAATCTATATATGTTATATAAAATACGTAAGATGCCATTTCTAAGCCTCCATCTTAACCAACTGCAGAGAGACACTTTTCTCCAAGCCATAACAAGGCAAATAGCCATATTGAGAACTACCTATGAGTAGGGTCACACATCAGGGAACTGTGGGTAGCCTCTATTACCTGATGACATGTTCCAATCTGTATCCAGTGAGAAGCTGGTGTGCTCAGTCATACAGCTGCAAGGAAATGAATTATGTCAACTGTCTGAATGAGCATGAAAGCAGATTTTTTTCTAATTGAGCCTCCAGATTAGAACACAGCTTAACCAACACCTTGAGTGTAGTCTTGTGAGACCTTGTGCCAAGGACCTGTTAGCCATACCTGGACACCTGATACATAGGAAATTGTGAGATAACAAATAGATATTGTTTTAAGCTGCCACATTTCTGGTAATTTGCTATACAGCAATAGAAAACTGATATAGTTATTGAGTTTTTTGTCAGTTACACAAGCATCTGCCTCCAACCATCTTTATAGCGATGAGAAGACTAGAAACCAGAGAGAAGTATTAAGATAATGTGATATAGCACTAGTTAGTGGGTGTAAGCCTTGAACTTTATCTTCTTCTTTATGGTGGAAGAGAGAATTGTTCCAACCACAAACAATTCAAGTGAGGAGAGCTCCCAGAAAACTACCTATAGAAATTGGAGGTTTGGGGAAGAATGGAATACTGACATCTTTTGTCTACATGCCTACTGAAGAACTGCAACTAACTGACCCACCCTGTGGTAAAAAAACAAAAACAAACAAACAAACAAACTTCTTGGGAGAGCCTTTCATGTATCCTTGGAATTTAGAGAACTATATGAACAAAATGACTGTTTTTGCCCTTCCTTATTAAAGTCTGGCTTCTGGCTACAACAGCACAGGAAGAAAAGTTTTGACAGAGGAGTCATTAGCACTGTACCACTTGCCAACCATTTGGCAAGCCAAGAATCTCCTGAGTTTTCCATGGAGGTTATCCATTACCTAGTCGTCTTGAAGATTACTCAACCCAAGATGGTTTGTCAAGATGAAAGGGACTGAATGGTAAGAGGATATGGGCTGTACTATTACAAGCAGCACTTACATGGGGACTGTGAGGATTCACTCAAAAAACTTATCCCCCAAATCAGGAAACTCTATTGTGCAGAAATCCATATGGTACTTCTAAATAAACCCACAAATACATTACACAAGATATCAATAACTTTATCCAGGAATTGAGTGTCTGCTGCATAGGACACTGGCAATGTTACATCAATACTGGTGAAGCAGATTTTTCTCTCTTTTCCCATGAAACCTCTTTCCACTAACTTGGCCCTGGAAGATTCAGCAGCAGAAGAAGATGAAGGAAAGGCACATGGACAGATCATGGTTTTCTTCTCCATAGAAATTCCCTAAGCCATGAGTCAGGTATGAATTTGGGGTAGAAAAGAAATTTTTATCTTTATAGGAGTCAGCTGTTTTAAATTAAACTTTGCTGAACTTTAATTTGTTTTAAACAGGAGAGTGATCAGTCAGAAATGAAATTTGCTTATAGTATTACCAAGAGACAGAGAAAAGAAATGTACCAGGGCAATGTCAAAGGCAATAGCTGGAGGAAAATAAAAATAGTCTTTTTTTTTCTTGTTCACCATAAAGTACAACCATTAGTGTAATCTTATTATTTCTTTCAACCTTGTTTATACCTTGTTCAAAGCAGATCTCTCCAGGACTATTACCAATCCCCAACTCTAACATCCACCTCCCCACCCCTCCCCAGTGTGGGGAGGTTCTTTTTGCATTCTTTCACTTAGCATTTTTCGATTCTTTCAAAGTAAGTTGAACTGGGAGATGGTATAATTATCTATCACCAATTCAGTTGTAACTTAGTCTGAAGAGGGTAAGGTGGGAACTATGGTTATGAGCAATCCTAACTAGAGAGCATTGCCTCTACACAATTATTTTTCTTTTGTTTACTAGAAATTATTAAACTAAAAACAAAATTTTCAGCACTAGAGTTCTGTTTATCTTGTATTCAAGGTATACTGTTGGTAATTCTGATATTCTTCCTAGGATTTTGCACACTAGAGTTGGGAGGAATGCTACATTCTGGGGATGATATATAGTACTCCTAGAGTTTGGAATTTTCTGGCTTTAGAATATATTGGCTACCTTGGTGAGGATTGGATGGACCCAGGTCAGTTGTCCACAGACTTCTTAATCATGTGGCTGCATGTTCTTCCCCAGTATTTCCTTCAATGTCTGTTGGCTGGGAATGACAAAAATGGATTCATTATGACCTTATGAACCCTGAGCATTTGTCTCATGCTCTTGCTCCTCCAAATTAGGAAATTCTCCCTCAGACTTCGCAAATAATCTCTCATGCTGAAGGAAACCCTTATTATTATTTACAAGTAAGTATTTATTATTTAGAAGTAGGGATGACTGAACCTAAATTTGTTTATGATACCCCTGGTTTATATTTATTTTCATGCTGCAAATAAATATAATTATAATATAATAAATAGTATAAATAAAGCCACTTTTATTTTCAAAAGTAACTTGACTGGGGCTACAATTTATATACTTATCCTATTGAGAATTCACATCAATCATCATTCCAAGCCTTTTATTACACAAGCTAGCACTTATTCTTATAGGCCCATTGTTGCTGAGTCAGAATGTTCTCAATTCTTGTAAGATAAAAGTGCTCCAAAGAGAGTGAGATTGATCTCACTTTCCATGCCCTGCCCTTGCCTCCAGATGTTGTCCTTCATCCCTTAATTTAGACAACAATGTGCTAATTTTTAGGAAAAAGATTTGTAAGTTAGTCCATGGTGACTTCTTTCTCAAGTTGTTCCCACGTGCTCTATATGTTGTTAAAATTCCTATTTTATAAAAGAAAACTTGATGAGTGTTTTCCCCTCTAGATTTTACAGAGTTTGGGTTTTATGTCTATGATAATGGGTTCTGTGCAGACAGTGAATGGAACACACAGACCTTGGGGCTTGTAAGGGAACTTTTAGTCCAGTTGTTTACTTGGCTAAAACTCAAAATGCCTAGGGCAGATTCCACAAATCTGTATTTTTCACAGAGTCCTTTGGTGCTTTTGATGAATAGAGAATTTTGGAAATCTCTGGACTGGTTTTACTTTTCAGGTACTTGAATGGCCTGATTGGCAAGAGGTATATATATCCAATTATACCTCAATCTGTAACAGAGTCAAATAAGAAAACTTTGGGTTTAGATTTGATTCTGTGTCTTGCAGGATTCCATTCCTTTCTGCAATATTTCTTTGAAACTTCATATATATAAAATAAACTATGGCTGGAGGTTTTTTGTTTTGATTTCTACTCCACCCTCATCTCTGGGCTGCAGTCTAGATGGCTTAGAGTCAATTTGTTTTTCTTTTCTTAGGTATCACTGAGCTTAAATTGTTTTCTGCCCGTCTAGAAGATTTCTCTCCCTTAATGTTATGGAGGAAGATGAACTACTCATCGAGGTGACAGGAGTAAGAGTAGTAGGATTAGTTGGGTTTCGGAAATGATATATGGCTGCAGGTTGTAAAATCAACAGAGATTCATATCCTGGAAGACTAGTTAGTCTATTGCAGCTGCTGCCATTATTTTTTTCAGTTCACAAATCTGCAGGAAAAGCGTCAAGGTCAGCTACAACTATTTTTGAATTATCTGGTTTTGTTATCGACAAAATTGATTAACACTGCCTTCCACATTGTGTCGTATGTTTAAGGGAAGCAGAGATAATTAGATGGTTATGCAGAAGTATTTAAGGAGTCAGACAAAGTTAGGTGAAGCCAATGACTAATGAAAATATAATACTGATTATTTTCACCTAATTAACCTCTGAGATGCTCTGATGCTTGGCCAAAATATGAAATTGGTAAAAGGTATTTCTTCTTCCAGCTATTTTTACCTTTCTTCATTTTCTCTTTACAACCAAGCATTGGGGGATTGGTCCTTTTTTGTAATCATCTAGTATTCATACTAGCCCTTCTTCCCTCAGGTGTAAGCAAAAATCTATCTTATCTGTCATATGATTAATGGATGGCCCTGACCCTCAGTATCAGTTATTGGAATATGATTTTAGATATGAGTGGTTTGTAACTGTCAATGAATTTTATCCCTGAGCCTATGGCATATAGAGAATGGGGGTCCATCCAGGTGTTGGGTAGCTTTCAGAATTCAGTGAGTTGTACTGTGCCTAATTAAAAATCAGGCTATTTTGTTTAATCATTACTAAAGTTCAGACAAATAATTTATATCTTCCTCAAAGCATAAGTTTCCTCTAGAATTATAACTGAAACAGTGCCATTCTCATTCTAATGAATCAGTATAAACATAATACCCCAAAGGTTAATGGTAATTGCAAAATGGGTAAACCTTTAAATAATTCAAAGTGTTCTGAATCAGATTCTAAAATTTATGGATGATTATTTGTTAATATGTCTATAGCTCTTTACAGCTTACAATGGACTTTAAAATATAAAATCTTATTTAAGGTTCATCACAGACCTTGAAGATGAGTTCTATGATCTTTATTTTACAGAGGAGGTAACTGCACTCAGAGCTGAAGGTGGTAACTTAGGTTCCTAACCCAGGTCTTCTGACTCCCAGTCTATTTGTTTCTCCATTTTACAGATCACTCAATCACCCTGTTATTATAGTATGTATGCTACCAAATATAATACATATTTCCAACATTGCAGTTATTTAGGAATTCAGAGAATATATTTGACTGCCAGTAAAGTACAGGTAATATTGAAGATAAAATCCTGGACTAAGAATTAAAAATATGTGTAACACTATCTGAGTTCTACCTTCTACTAGCTATATGACCTTGGGTAGATAGCCTAAATTTCTCTGATATTCACTTTTCTTTTCTTTGAAAGAGATGATGAAGATTCCTGGTGGACCACAGTTCCAGTTTTCTATTGTGGTACAACACAACATCCCAAACTTAAAAGAACAACAGAATCATTATTTATTATGATTCTGCTGTTAGGACTACAAGCAAAATTCAGCAGGAAAGTTCTTCTAGGCATTCACTGGGGTCATTATCTTGGCTACATTTATTTAGAAGCTGGGTTGGGCTGAGAGGTCCAAGAAGGAGTCCCAAACATGTTTGGCACCTCAGTACTCCTCCATGTGGCCTCTGCCTCTGTTTCTGTCTGTCTCTGCCTTTGTCTCTTCCCGTGTAATGTGTCAATATTCAATAGTCCTACTTAGTCTTTTCATTATGTGGCTAGCTTCTAAGGGAGAGGAAAAGGGAGATGTCATTTTCTTAAAAGCTAGGCCTGAAATTGGCACACAATCACTTCCTCAACATTCTGTTGGCCAAGCCAAGTCTCAAGGTCAGCCCAGGTTCAAAAGAAGGGAAAATACATTTCATCTCTTGATGGGTGGAGCAGTAAGCACATATGGGGAAGGAAGATATTAATGTCACTCACCTTTGGAAAGTATACCACCATCAGCCTTAGATGGCTGTTGAGATTACTCAGTAAGAGACCTAAAGTTACATTTTTTTTCAAACACAAATAATGATTAGGTACCTGTTATAGAAGAACAGTTCTATGCTTTGAGTATACAGTCTTGAACAAAGCAGGTGTTTTTTTCTTCCTTGTGATAGTATAAATGGTGGATATCAACTAAATGAATACACAGAGAAGCATTTAATTATAAACACAGCAAGAGCTATGAAGGAAAACTACAGCATGCTAAAGCACAATGGCCTGACTTAGACTGATGGGTCAGGAAAAGCCTTTGAGCAAGTGATATTTGTGTTGAGAGCTGTAGTCCAGGTTGGAGTTAGTCATGTGAAAAGAAAGAAAAAGAACATTCCAGGCAGAGGCCACAGCACATAGGATGGCTTGAGATGTGTTCTAAGCACTGAAAGGTCAGTGTGGCTGGAGCGTATGGGTCCAGGGAGTGTGGCATGCAAATGATCCTGGAGAAGCAGTCCAGGTAGCATTGTTATTACTGTATGAATGTTCCTCATTTCATCCAGATGTTGAAAGCCAATTCAGTCAAAGTTGTACCCATGCAACAAATATTATAGCATGGCTGAATGTGACTGAATAAACGAATGCTCAAAGAGATTCTGGTTTCTTCCTTTTTGTTAAGTATGTTCCCACAGTTACCAACAGGTGTGTGTGGGCAGGAAGGAGAAGAAAAGAAAAAACATTCAAAGGATAGAGATTCAGGAGCTTATTTTTATAAAACAAGCTCATTTCTCCTTCCTGAGCATCTATAATTCCTAATGTTATTACTCTTATGACTTCTACATTATTAAGTGAATCTGTGATCTTAACCTGCAAATTCAATCTGCACCAGACCTGCAAACATAGAATCACACAAATGAATACTTTGAGCTGACAAAGTCCAAATGAAAATTACTGTCACTTAAATTTTAATTATGCAAGCAGAACAAAAATGATGTCCCAAATGTAAGTTTTTTTTCTCAAAAAAGTAAAGCCCCAAACTAAATGATAAATTCAAAGTCAAGCAGTTAAAACAGGCTCTAAATCATCACAGATCTTGGATATCTTTGCTTGGTACAGGATGAATAAACTGAAAAAGATACACTGCCTTCTGGTAGAGAAAAATAATCTGCTAGATAGTAATTTACACCAATTAACCACCTATTTACTGCATATTTATTGTGTGCTTAGCCCCATAGAGTGTATTGAAGGAAGATACAAAAAAATGTATGATGCTGTGAAACTGACAGTGTTGCTGAATGCACAAAAGCAGCCTCGTCAGGAGGGCAAAATGGCAAAATAATGTAGCATTAAGAATATCAAAACAGTTATACTGTTTTGTTCTTGATCTTTAGAGGAGAGTCCCTTATGTGTAAAAACAAATAAGAGTGATTAGGTCCATTGAGACATGAATAAATAGCCACTACAACCAGGCACTGTGATATCTTTATTGTCTTCCCAGCATTCATTCTTCTCTTCTTCCTTCCACCTGTGATTATAGGTATACAGACTAGAAAAACCAGTGTGTGTCTTATGACTTTATGGCTCAGTGGTTGGGTGACGTGGAACAGTTGCTGGGAGTGAATCTCAGCTCTCATACTTGGGGTGCAGGGATATATCCTCAATCTCATAATCCAAGGATTGCTGATGATCACTTGGGAACCACAGAGAGATATCTGCTTGAGAATGGAATCGATACTGAACAAATGTTGACCCAAGATTTGAGACATGGAAAAAGGATTGCCTGAAGCCTTTGCATTGTTTTATTTTGAAAATTTTATTTACCCTTTGTAATCTAACTGATAAGAAGGATACCACCTCTTGGATGATTCTGGTTGTTCAATCAATACCTACTTTCACTTATTCTGATGAGAGAATTGTCAAATAACCCTAAGAATACCTATCATCCTGAGAGTTCATTACACTAATTTCTTACAAGAATCACTTCCAGTACCAGACATGACCAATATCTCCACATTGAAACTGGTGATCATATGGTGAGTGGAGTAAGGTAATTGTATGAGCTGGAGTGGAGAGTTTAGAGCAAAAAAAAAAAAAAAAAAAAAAAAGAAAGAGTACAAAAAGGAAAGAAAGGGTGGGCAGAAGGAAGGAAAGAAGGAAGGAAGGAAGGAAGGGACCTAAAAAGAAAGTAAGCTCAATTCCTAGCTAGATAATAAAGAATACCATGGATTTTCCCCCTCAGTATACTTATACAGACCTAAAAACCTAATTTGTAATCATAAACAAGCCATACATTATTAACATGCATTAAAAACAATGTAATTTCAACTGCATTGTATATTCTCTAAAGGCAGATTTCATGTGATATTCAAATGTGTATTGGATGAGCCTAGCGCAGTACTGGGGTTTCTGGTTAGAGAAATTTCAAGTTTTCTTAACAAACATGTCAGGAATGAGGGACAGTTGGGTGCAAGTACTTTGTATTGGCTTTAATGAGAAATCACAAGGGTGGTGGAAGCAAAACAAGAAAAACATGTGGTGATTCTAATATATATATATATTTTTTCTTTTTGCCTGTGGAATAAGAGATAAAATGCTAGAACTAAAATTAAAGAAGTAAGTTTGGATATTTCCAGGGAGAGAATTGGAAAATGTTAAGCCTCTCTTCTATTTGGTATTCAACAATGCCCAGGAGTAATAGCTTTGTTGCTCTTGACACTTTTCTATATTCTTCCTTTTTTATTTTTAATTTTTTTTTTATTTTTTATTTTCCTTTCTTTTACTTATTATTTTTTTTATACAGCAGGTTCTTATTAGTCATCCATTTAATACACATCAGTGTATACATGTCAATCCCAATTGCCCAATTCATCACACCACCCCCACCCCACCACAGCTTTCCCCCCTTGGTGTACATATGTTTGTTCTCTACAACTGTGTCTCAATTTCTGCCCTGAAAAGGGGTTCATCTGTACCATTTTTCTAGGTTCTACATATATGCATTAATATACGATATTTGTTTTTCTCTTTCTGACTTACTTCACTCTGTATGACAGTCTCTAGATACATCCACGTCTCTACAAATGACCCAATTTCGTTCCTTTTTATGGCTGAGTAATATTCCATCGTATATATGTACCACAACTTCTTTATTCATTCATCTGTCGATGGGCATTTAGGTTGCTTCCATGACCTGGCTATTGTAAATAGTGCTGCAATGAACATTGGGGTGCATGTGTCTTTTGGAATTGTGGTTTTATCTGGGTATATGCCCAGTAGTGGCATTGCTGGATATTATGGTAATTCTATTTTTAGTTTTTTAAGTAACCTCCGTACTGTTCTCCATAGTGGCTGTATCAGTTTACATTCCCACCAACAGTGCAAGAGGGCTCTCTTTTCTCCACACCCTCCTCAGCATTTGTTGTTTGTAGATTTTCTGATGAAGCCCATTCTAACTGGTGTCAGGTGATACCTCATTGTACTTTTGATTTGCATTTCTCTAATAATTAGTGATGTTGAGCAGCTTTTCATGTGCTTCTTGGCCATCTGTATGTCTTCTTTGGAGAAATGTCTATTTAGGTCTTCTGCCCATTTTTGGATTGGGTTGCTTGTTTCTTTAATATCGAGCTGCATGAACTGTTTATATATTTTGGAGATTAATCCTTTGCCTATTGATTCATTTGCAAATATTTTCTCCCATTCTGAGGGCTGACTTTTCGTCTTCTTTATGGTTGCCTTTGCTGTGCAAAAGCTTTGAAGTTCCATTAGGTCCCATTTGTTTATTTTTGTTTTTATTTCCATTACTCTATGAGGTGGATCAAAAAAGGTCTTGCTGTGATTTATGTCAAAGAGTGTTCTTCCTATGTTTTCCTCTAAGAGTTTTATAGTGTCTGGTCTTATATTTAGGTCTCTAATCCATTTTGAGTTTATTTTTGTGTATGATGTTAAGGAGTGCTCTAATTTCATTCTTTTACATGTAGCTGTCCAGTTTTCCCAGCACCACTTATTGAAGAGACTGTCTTTTCTCCATTCTATATCTTTGCCTCCTTTATCATAGATTAGTTGACCATAGGTGTGTGAGTTTACATCTGGGCTTTCTATCTTGTTCCATTGATCTATGTTTCTGTTTTTGTGCCACTACCATATTTTCTTGATTACTGTAGCTTTGTAGTATAGTCTGAAGTCAGGGAGTCTGATTCCTCCAGCTCCGTTTTTTTCCCTCAAGACCGCTTTGGCTATTTGGGGTCTTTTGTGTCTACATACAAATTTTAAGATTTTTTGTTCTGGTTCCGTAAAAAATGCCATTGGTAATTTGATAGGGATTGCATTGAATCTGTAGATTGCTTTGGGTAGTGTAGTCATTTTCACAATATTGATTCTTCCCCTCCAAGATCATGATATATCTCTCCATCTGTTGGTATCATGTTTAATTTCTCTCATCAGTGTCTTATAGTTTTCTGTATACAGGTCTTTGGTCTCCCTAGGTAGGTTTATTCCTAGGTATTTTATTCTTTTTATTGCAGTGGTAAATGGGAGTGTTTCCTTAATTTCTCTTTCATATATTTCATCATTAGTGTATAGGAAAGCAAGAGATTTCTGTGCATTAATTTTGTATCCTGCAACTTTACCAAATTCATTGATTAACTCTCGTAGTTTTCTGGTGGCATGTTTAGGATTCTCTATGTATAGTATCATGTCATCTGCAATCAGTGACAGTTTTACTTCTTTTCCAATTTGTGTTCCTTTTTTTTTTTTCTTTTTCTTCTCTGATTGCTGTGGCTAGGACTTCTGAAACTATGTTGAATAATAGCAGTGAGAGAGGACATCCTTATCTTGTTCCTGATCTTAGAGGAAATGCTTTCAGTTTTTCACCATTGAGAATGATGTTTGCTGTGGGTTTGTCGTTTACAGCCTTTATTATGTTGAGGTAGGTTCCCTCTATGCCCACTTTCTGGAGAGTTTTTATCATAAATCGGTGTTGAATTTTTTCAAAAGCTTTTTCTGCATCTATTGAGATGATCATATGTTTTTTATTCTTCAATTTGTTAATATGGTGTATCACATTGATTGATTTGCATATATTGAAGAATCCTTGCATCCCTGGGGTAAACCCCACTTGATCATGTTGTATATCCTTTTACTATGTTGTTAGATTCTGTTTACTAGTATTTTGTTGAGGATTTTTGCATCTATATTTATCAGTGATATTGGTCTGTAATTTTCTTTTTTTGTAGTGTCTTTGTCTGGTTTTGGAAGCAGAGTGATGGTGGCCTCATAGAATGAGTTTGGGAGTGTTCCTTCCTCTGCAATTTTTTGGAAGAGTTTGAGAAGCATGGGTGTTAGCTCTTCTCTAAATGTTTGATAGAATTCACCTGTGAAGCCATCTGGTCCTGGACTTTTGTTTGTTGGAAGATTTTTAATCACAGTTTCAATTTCATTACTTGTGATTGGTCTGTTCATATTTTCTATTTCTTCCTGGTTCAGTCTTGGAAGGCTATACCTTTCTAAGAATTTGTCCATTCCTTCCAGGTTGTCCATTTTATTGGCATAGTGTTGCTTTTAGTAGTCTCTTTGGATGCTTTGTATTTCTGTGGTGTCCACTGTAACTTCTCCTTTTTCATTTCTAATTTTATTGATTTGAGTCCTCTCCCTCTTTTTCTTGATGAGTCTGGCTAATGGCTTATCAATTTTGTTTATCTTCTCAAAGAACCAGTTTTTAGTTTTATTGATCTTTGCTATTGTTTTGTTTGTTTCTTTTTCATTTTTTTCTCCTCTGATCTTTATGATTTCTTTCCTTCTGCTAACTTTGGGTTTTGTTTGCTCTTCTTTCCTTGGTTCCTTTAGGGGTAAGGTTAGATTGTTTATTTGAGATTTTTCTTGTTTCTTGAGGTAGGCTTGTATAGCTATAAACTTCCCTCTTAAAACTGCTTTTGCTGCATCCCATAGGTTTTGGATTGCCGTGTTTTCATTGTCATTTAGCTCTAGATATTTTTTGATTTCCTCTTTGATTTCTTCAGTGATCTCTTGGTTATTTAGTAACGTAGTGTTTAGCCTCCATGTGTTTGTGTTTTTTTACGTTTTTTCCCCTTTAATTCATTTCTAATCTCATAGCATTGTGGTCAGAAAAGATGATTGTTATGATTTCAATTTTCTTAAATTTACTGAGGCTTGACTTGTGACCCAACATGTGATCTACCCTGGAGAATGTTCCGTGCACACTTGAGAAGAAAGTGTAATCTGCAGTTTTTGGATGGAATGTCCTATAAAGAGCAATTAAGTCGATCTGATCTATTGTATCATTTAAAGCTTCTGTTTCCTTATTTATTTTCATTTTGGATGACCTGTCAATTGGTGTAAGTGAGGTGTTAAAGTCCCTCACTATTATTGTGTTACTGTCAATTTCCTCTTTTACAGCTGTTAGCAGTTGCCTTATGTTTTGAGGTGCTCCTATGTTGGATGCATATATATTTATAATTGTTATATCTTCTTCTTGGATTGATCCCTTGATCATTATGTAGTGTCTTTCCTTGTCTCTTGTAACATTCTTTATTATAAAGTCTATTTTATCTGATATGAGGATTGCTACTCCAACTTTCTTTTGATTTCCATTTGCATGGAATATTTTTTCCATCCCCTCACTTTCAGTCTGTATGTGTTCCTAGGTCTGAATGGGTCTCTTGTAGACAGCATATATATGGGTCTTGTTTTTGTATCCATTCAGCAAGCCTGTGTCTTTTGGTTGGAGCATTTAATTCATTCACGTTTAAGGTAATTATCACTATGTATGTTCCTATGACCATTTTATTAATTGTTTTTGGTTTGTTTTTGTAGGTCCTTTTCTTCTCTTGTGTTTCCCACTTAGAGAAGTTCCTTTAGCATTTGTTGTAGAGCTGGTTTGTTGGTGCTGAATTCTCTTAGCTTTTGCTTGTCTGTAAAGCTTTTGATTTCTCCATTGAGTCTGGATGCGATCCTTGCTGAGTAGAGTAATCTTGGTTGTAGGTTCTTCCCTTTCATCACTTGAAGTATATCATGCCACTCCCTTCTGGCTTGTAGAGTTTCTGCTGAGAAATCAGCTGTTAACCTTATGGGAGTTCCCTTGTATGTCATTTGTCATTTTTCCCTTGCTGCTTTCAATCATGTTTCTTTGTCTTTAATTTTTGCCAATTTGATTACTATGTGTCTCAGCATGTTTCTCCTTTGGTTTATCTTGTGTGGTGCTCGCTGAGCTTCCTGGACTTGGGTGGCTATTTTCTTTCCCATGTTAGGGAAGTTTTCAGCTATAATCTCTTCAAATATTTTCTTGGGTCCTTTCTCTCTCTCTTCTCCTTCTGGGACCCCTATAATGCGAATGTTGTTGCATTTAATGTTGTCCCAGAGGTCTCTTAGGCTGCCTTCTTTTCTTCTCATTCTTTTTTCTTTAGTCTGTTCCACAGCAGTGAATTCCACCATTTTGTCTTCCAGGTCACTTATCTGTTCTTCTGCCTTAGTTATTCTGCTCTTGATTCCTTCTAGTGTAGTTTTCATTTCAGTTATTGTATTGTTCATCTCTGTTTGTTTGTTCTTTAATTCTTCTAGGTCTTTGTTAAACATTTCTTGCATCTTCTCGATCTTTGCCTCCATTGTTTTTCCGAGGTCCTGGATCATCTTCACTATCATTATTCTGAATTCTTTTTCTGGAAGGTTGCCTATCTCCACTTCATTTAGTTGTTTTTCTGGGGTTTTATCTTGTTCCTTCGTCTGGTACATAGCTCTCTGCCTTTTCATCTTGTCTATCTTTCTGTGAATGTGGTTTTTGTTCTACAGGCTGCAGGATTGTAGTTCTTCTTGCTTCTGCTGTCTGTCCTCTGGTGGATGAGGCTATCTATGAGGCTTGTCTTTTTTACTTATTTTATAAAGTTTCTCTGAGAACTTAATAAAAATGCAAATTCTGAGCATCTTCTCCAGACCTGATAATGTTGGAGGGTCTCCTGCAGAGGCAGGGGGTGGCTGTGGCCCACCGTGGGAACAAGGACACTGGCAGCAGAAGTTCTGGGAAGTACTCCTTGGCATGAGCCCTCCCAGAGTCTGTCATTAGCCCCACCAAAGATATATTCTTTCTTAATTAGTTATTTTTTCACACCTTCCCTGGAAGGCAAGATCATGTTATTAGCAGTTATCCACAATATACCAATGAGATGATCTGTCTAAACGAAGAGGGACCCATGCAACCTGGAATGTATGCAGCCTTACTCTGAAGAGTGTCACATTACAGTATATTTTTAAAATGACTTTTTAAAAATAATTCAAGTGATACAAGTATCATTGCTTTTTATCTTGAGGCAACACTTCACTCTTTGCAAAGCACTATAGATGTTACTAGTGGTCACCATAAGGAAATACCTCTACTGATGATCTCTGTGGATACAGGCATATGTTCTCCCAGTCAGGAAGGTTTGTTCTAGATAAATAAGAGTGATCAGCTGTATCCCTCAACTCAGAACCAAAGAAAATAACTGAGTTGTCTGATAGTGACAAACGATTGTAATAGCCTGTTTGATTCACTGAGGATTCCCACTTCACAAAGGTAGTTATTAACATGCTCAGCTCCCTGTCAGCTGCACTGACAAGCTAAGACTTAGCTTAGCTTGGTTACAAAAATATGCCCTCAAAGCAAATGGTAAAGTTACTTTCTAAGTGTCAAACCACCAAGTATAAGCTCAGAATGGGAAAAAGATCAATCAGTTGGAGTTATCCCTGTGGCTAAGAGACCTGGAACATACCCAAGTTCAATTAATGCAACCAAGCTATATATTCAAGCTGAATACCACTAAAGTAAGTCATAACCTAATCAATACCATTTAGGCCTTCCCTAAATCTATTCAAATTTTTTATTAATCACATTTTTAAGTTGCAGGCCTCACAGGGTTAGGAATTATAGATGCAAAGATAACTCAGACATGGCTTAGTCTTTAAAGATTTGTAATATAGCAAGAGACACAGATGTATAAACATATGACAGTGCTATGTAAGAGTGTTATAATAGAGACATTTACAAAGTTTGTGTAACACAGAGAAGAAAGCCAACACTATCTAGAACCAAAGGCAGTCAAGAAGGGACTTACAGAGAAGGTTCTGTTTGAGCTGGTTCTTCAAGATAAGTGTTGCAGGTGTCACAATTAATGGTAAGTGGTATGAAAATGCCTTATAATGCAGACATCACTCATTTTTAACATGATAAGAATAATTTAGAGTTGGTACTATTTCCAAGCAGGCAGGAGGCCTCAGAGGGGTTGATTGGCTAGAAAAAGTACACACCATCTAAAGTGACCATAGAAAAGTGAGTTGTGATTTAGGTCTGAGGGATGGTTGGGTGCACTGAAACTTGTGGCACAAGAATAACATTAAAGAATTACAAAAAGAAGGTTGACATGGCAAAAGTTTAGACAGTTTGAATGTAAAGGCGCTATTTTTGCACAATGTTAATGAAATGTAGTAGGTGTACTAGAAGTACCATTGACTAGGGAACATTCAATGTTTAGAAAGCACAAGGGATATAGATGATGCTGTGCTGGGGCTGTATAATATGCTGTTGAATTTCATAATGAGTTGATATTCAAGGAGTGCTTTGGTGCACAGAGGTATGTAAGGTATTAACAGTCCTCCCCCTCCAAATCTATTGCACTTAAAGACCATGACGCTCTTTGAAAATCTGGGATTGGCAGATTGATATAAAAAAAGGTATTAGTCCTTTTACAGCTGGGAAGTATAGGGAAAGGGGTGTTTAAGAAAGGCAGAAGAGAATGTGTATGAAAGGTTATGGAATGTTTTGGAGACACCGAATTCAACTGAATATGTGATTTGAGGGAGGAAATATTGCTTAGTACTTTGGGATGGTGGGAGACAGACAATACATGAGGCAAAGATAGCAGTAAGGTGGGTCATAAAGTTTATAAAAAGAGAACTAATATGAGCAAATGGTATGGATGAAGAATTGACTCTGGCTTTTTCATGGAGGGCTGTTAAGGAGGAGAGATGGTTCAAATAAAGAGATTTTAACGAAGCAAATACTTACATAAATGCTTAGAAACATTCCAGATTAAGGGAATGGACAAGTAATGCTGAGGCATCCAGAGACTACTGTTTACTGCCCACAGGAAGGGGAAGGAGAAGGAAATAATTATGCAGGATCCTGATGACAGGTGGAGTCATAGAGGGAAGGGCTCATGGTGGGAGTGGTGGTGGTGGTGAGGTTTGGCACCAAAGCAGGGAGGGCACAGGGATAAAATACTGCAGCTTTTCTCTCCTCTCATACTCCAGTCTCCTGCTACTGCCTCCCACTGGTGAATTTAATTTAAAACTAACTGGAAGTGCTGCCCAGCTGATTTATCCCATACAGATCAGCCTCCTGGGGCAAGAGAACAAGGTAGAAAAAGCATGAAAGAAAAGGGCCAGTGGCAAATGGAGATAACAAGCACAACAGACTGGGAAGAAAAAATAGTTGGCTGACTCTTCCATAGACAAAGAGATATTTCATTCAAGATCTTCCAAATCCTGTAGTTCTGATTTATTTATTTTTGTCTCCCCAAGGAGTGTTTTAATAAATTAACATGACTTTTTGTGTTTCTTGATAGCCAGATTTAAGGGGTCTTATTAGCCAGTGCAAGTCTTTTGAACACAAATAAAACCTACCTCCTGTGGTCTATAAATATATTTATAACTGGCTTATCCATTAGCCTATTTTTAAGATCGGTTAGCGTGAATCATTCCTCAAGAACTTGGTCACCTCTGGGTACTACTTTCCAACAAAAGACGTGAAACTTTAGTGAGTTGGTTTCACCAAATTAACAAACATCTATCAGTACCTTGTTAAATTATAATTTTCCACAATGTAAAATCATGATTCATACAAATGTAAAATGAACATATGAAATTAATGAGGTAATCAGTAAGATATTAAGATCAGTTGAAATGAGAATTTGAAGAACTTGGTATTCATAAGCAATTTAGTAAAGGGATTTTAGGAAAAGACAATTGGACTTGATACAAAATAAAGTCCTAGAGAATAATAAACTGCAATATTAGAGGTTTTGTTTTTTACAAAGACAAAAATTATTTGCACGTTTACTGAAATAAAAGTTACAAGTTAATCTTGGCCTTACAGAGTTGTAAATAACACAGTCAAGAGAGTGTCAATCAAACATACAGGCCATCACTGCACTGAAAAAACATCCAATATTCTCTTTTGCCTAATTCTAAGTTTCAGATACTTTTTTTTTTGAGCCTATTTAAGAATCCACTAAGCTTCCTTCTCAGATTTCTCTATTTTTAGAAATCTTTTTAGGAGGAACAAATCATGACAGTCACAGAGAAATTTCTGGTTTGCTTGAATGTAGTAAGTTTCAGGTTACTTTCTGGGAAAAACAACTAGAGAAAATAGAGAGGAGAGAAGGGAGAGGGGAGAAAAGAGAGACAGAGAGAGAGAGAGAGAAGAGAGATTATAGAAACTTGATTCTCTATTTTATGTTAAAATGTGTTATTTTGTTTTTGTAAGGGTTATGAATATTTCAAATTTTAATTTAGGTGGTGTCTCCCATTAAATTTGTCTGACCTTTATTTAAACATCTAAGTTTCCATTCCTTCAACCTGAGAGATAGAAAATTTCAGGGACTTTAAAATCTTATGTTGGCAATAGATGTGGGTGCCATATTTAGTGTTCCCTTGGTCTTTAATTGTTATTAATTAAATATTTTATTTTGCTTCCTTGGAAACCAGGATAATTTGTTTCTTGGAGCTTTCTCTAACTCATCTTCTGATAGTTTTTGGCCTGTATAGGAACCAAAGAATCACCAATGTTGGTTTGCAGACATTTGATAGACTAGCCAGTAGTTCTGTTTTGGATTCTGCTGCTTGTGCTTTCTTGTTGCTTTCTATTACATGTTCAGCACCATCCAGTTTATCTGACCTAGAGTTCCTCTTGGAAGGGAGAGCTACTTTGTATTTTTCATTTAAGTACAAAAAACCTGCCCCCACCTTCTATATCAGTCAGAGTAGACTGGTCAGAGTAGGTCTCATTTTTACTTGTTTGACCCAGATGGCAGCATTTTCCGGCTATCAAAGCAGACTCTGAGAAGGTGTTCATGGGGTAGAAAGCATCATGGGAAGATCTTAAAGGAAACTTGAATTTGCCCTCAACTGCAGATTTGGCTATTAACAATAGGCCTTTATTATTTCAAAGCTGAATCCTTTAAGATCCTTCTTAAAACTCAACCTTTTGTTTTTCCAGAAAATAATGCCCATCCTGACACTACAACATTACTGTACAAAATCTGGTTTTCAGTTTCAAAGCACTATTGTCTATATCTCTTATTAGGCCTTTAAACCTGTTGTTGGTCATCTTATTGTTTTTATGGGTCTTCATCTCTATTTTAAAATCCTAAAATGCAGGGATGCAGGGTTTCCCTTAGGCACTGAACAGACAAAACTGCCAAAGAAGAACAGTCTGGGAGCCTAGAAACGAAGGCAAGAGCTGTTGCCATTTACTATAATCAAGTCCTAGGGAATATTATGAATTCAGGAACAAGGTAATTTCTTGAATTTGTCATAATATTGCCAAAGTATTTTCATGTTGCTTTTTTGGCCACTAAAACTTCAACTGGGTAGCCAATGATGGCTAAATATTATTATCTTCTCAATTGCATTAAAATGCACTCACACTAACATAATAGCATAATAGCCTAGGATCCTTCTCTCTGAAACACAACAATAGAGACTGAATAAGTTAGTCAAATAAATGCTTATAGAAATCCCCCCCCTTATCTCTACGGGATATGTTCCAAGACCCTAAATGGATGCCAGAAACCACAGATAGTACTGAACCCTGTGTATACTGTTTTTTCTTATACACACATACCCATGATAAAGTTTAATTTATAAATTAGGCACAGTAAGAAAATGTTAAAATTGCCAATATCACTACTCCAGTGTTTTGGGGCCATTATTAAGTAAAATAAGGGTTACTTGAATACAAGCACTGCCAGATCACAGCAGTTGATCTGATAACCCAGACAGCTAAGTGACTAATGTGTAGGATATGCTGGCCAAGGGGATGATTCATGTCCCAGGCACAACGGGGTGGACAGCATGAGATTGCTCAGAATGGCACGTTATGTAAAACTTATGAATTGTTTATTTCTGGAATTTTCATTTTATATTTTGGACCATGATTGACTGTGAGTAACTGAAACCACAGATTAGGGGGGATTACTACACTAATGTTTACTAAGGAGTTACCCCTCCTAGTTAGTGAAGTGTTTAAACTATTAGGAATCTTCTAAATGCCCCACAGGAGGCCTATAACTATATACCTCATAACTCACAGGAGATTATTTCTTTGCCTGTGAATGACATCCTGGGTGATTGGACTGTGTTGGGTGTGAGGCACTAGAAATCTTTATCCTAAGTCATTGATAATTACAATTGACTCTTAGGTAACCTTTTTTTTTTTTTTTAAAGAACTTCCCTTTTATTTTTTTTAACAAATCATTTGTACTGTTTTTTGTTTGTTTGTTTTAAATTTATTTATTTATTTATTATTTATTTTTGGCTGTGTTGGGTCTTCGTTTCTGTGCGAGGGCTTTCTCTAGTTGTGGCAAGCGGGGGCCACTCTTCATCGTGATGCTCCGGCCTCTCACTGTCGTGGCCTCTCTTGTTGCGGAGCACAGGCTCCAGATGCGCAGGCTCAGTAGTTGTGGCTCACGGGCCTAGTTGCTCTGCGGCATGTGGGATCTTCCCAGACCAGGGCTCGAACCCATGTCCCCTGCATTGGCAGGCAGATTCTCAACCACTGCACCACCAGGGAAGCCCTTAGGTAACTTTTATTCATTTGAAATACTGAACAAAAATATTTTCTTTTGAGATTTTTAATTTCAGTTTTACTGGCAAGATATATATATATAGATAGATAGATAGATAGATAGATAGATAGATATAACTATATATATATCTATCTTTATTTTTCTCCCCTTGTATTTTAAAATTATTTTATAGCCCCGTTCATTTAGATATTTTTTGTGTGAGTTGTATTACTGTACAATACCTGGTCTTTGTCCCATGAAACAACTTTGCTTCCCCCTGGCCAAATCCTGTAAGTCATAACACTAAGTTAATGGAACACTCTACTTTGGTTCTAGACTTTTACCTTATCAGTTCAGGGATCAGTTACTAATATTCTGCAGCTAAATTTTTAGCAGCACTAATATCCAAGTGTATCAGACAAAATTCAGAATTGGGTTTCTCTTTCTGATAGCATTTAGCCTTTAATCTTCTGAATAAATGTGAAGACTAGCATGTTACTTGGAATCAGAATACATATCCATATTTGTGAATTTACCTACTTACTATAATTTGTTTATAACCTCAAAATGAATACTACTGGTATTTCCCCAGTCATTTGCAGACATGCACAAAGTGGTAAAAATTTTAAGTTGCCTGACACATAGGTTCCCAGCTGACACTGAACAAGGTAATGCTCTGCCTTTTGTTTGGTTCCCATTCAGAGATGACCAATTATAGAAGTGGTACAGAACAGTGCAGTGTAGTGCAAGAAACATTAGTCCTGGGCCAGTTGAATGTGGTTTGAATCCCAACTCTGGCCCCTGTTAGAGGGTGGCCTCTGGCAAGTCACTTAACATTTCTGAACCTCGTTTTCTCTTTTTTAAAACAAAGAAAATAGAATCTACCTGGAGAGCTGTATAGAGCATAACTAGTGCAAATAATGAGAATCAACAGTATCTAGGCTAACTCCAATCAAACCGATTAAAGAAAAACTTTAACAGGGATTCCAGTGTCATCTCAGAGCAACAGAGACTAGAAAACCCAAGAGAAACACTTAAATCTATTACAGATGTTAAGGGGATTCAGTAAGGTGGCTGGACCAAAACTGTATAAAAATCAATATCCTTCACATACACTAATATTAGGATCTAAAACTATTTTATCTATACAACAAGTGTTAGATTATATCAGGAAATAGCAGTAGCCTCTCATCATTAGCAGTAGTTGGAAGTTAGAACTTCACTCCCCTGACACCTTCCCAGCAAGTCTGACAGATTTGGATGGTAAAGAACAATGATCCCTTTTCAGATTCAGATGTTTTATTGCTTACATGGACAATAAAAACACAAAAAACAAAGGTAATATCTCACTATGTTTCCTGCTCCACAGGACCACACCAAAACCAAAGGGGACTGATGACAATGCAACATGAGTGCTAGGGCACCCTGTTGCTGAGTTGCTGATTACATGCTGCAGCTCACCAGTTTTATAGTTTGCAACTGTACTATGAGGATGAGGGCAAGGCAAAATTCTTCATACCTCTTCGGAACCTGGGAGAGGATGAGAAACTCTCTCATAGATTGATTCTAAGACATAGGTAGGTGAGAAATGGCCTTATAGCAATTCTTCACAAGACCCGGATGCTCGTGTGTTCCAGAAGAATCACAGGTCATTCTGCCAAGGTCGGCTGTGGTTAAGCCCTTTCTCATGTGGCCTTTGTGGATTTGTCCAAGGTCATCAGGGCGCTAGCCTGCATCAGTTCCTGTTACCTCATGTTTCTCAACAGTGAAATTGGGTCTTAGATCAAGTTCTGACAAAGATATAAACAGTTACTAGCAATAATTCAAAAAGTTGTCATGGTACTATTTTTGTTTCTCAAAGCAAGAAACACGCTGACCAATATCTACCTCAAAAGGCTCAATGTGAAGTGGACATAATGGCATTCTAGTGGGAGGGCCAGTCAATTGGGTCATTCCACGGAGAGCTCCATCAAGGAGAGGAACATAAGGTGAATAAGGCCCTACATCTCAGGAGCTGCTACAAAACTTTGGGAAACAGGGCTCACTTTTCTTGAGAATCTCTTACTTCATTTCTGCTAAGGCACCGGGATTCCTAAAGAGCTTCACAGCCAGATCACTTTTCTCAAACACCATTAATCTAACTAGGTAATACACATTTCTGACATCTATTTTACTAACCTATAAAGCTTTGGGCTATTTAAATAACAATATTCAAAGTGATCAACTAATATATTTTGAGTGTATATTTCTTTTTTTAATTTTTGAATTTTATTTTATTTATTTTTTATCAGCATGTTCTTATTAGTTAGCTATTTTATACATATTAGTGTATATATGTCCATCCCAATCTCCCAATTCATCCCACCACCACCCAAGCCCCCACTTTCCCCCCTTGGAGACCATACGTTTGTTCTCTACATCTGTGTTTCTATTTCTGCCTTGCAAACAGGTTCAGCTGTACCATTTTTCTAGATTCCACATAAATGCAATAATACACGATATTTGGTTTTCTCTTTCTGACTTACTTCACTCTCTGTGACAGTCTCTAGGTCCATGACGTCTCTACAAATGACCCAATTTTGTTCCTTCTTATGGCTGAGTAATATTCCATTGTATATATGTACCACATCTTCTTTATCCATTTGTCGGTAGATGGGCCATTAGGTTGCTTCCATGACCTGGCTATTGTAAATAGTGGTACAGTGAATATTGGGGTGCATGTGTCTTTTTAAATTATGGTTTTCTCTGGGAATATGCCTAGTAGTGGGATTGCTGGGTCATATGGTAATTCTATTTTTAGTTTTGTAAGGAACCTCCAGGCTGTTCTCCATAGTGGCTGTATCAATTTACATTCCCACCAACAGTGCAAGAGGGTTGCCTTTTCTCCACCCCCTCTCCAGCATTTATTGTTTGTAGATTTTTAAATGATGGCCATTCTGACTGCTGTGAGGTGATACCTCATTGAAGTTTTGATTTGCATTTCTCTAATGATTAGTGATGTTGAGCATCCTTTCAGGTGTTTGTTGGAAATCTGTATATCGTCTTTGGAGAAATGTCTATTTAGGTTTTCTGCCCATTTTTGGATTGGCTTATTTATTTATTTTGATATTGAGCTGCATGAGCTGCTTGTATATTTTGGAGATTAATCCTTTGTCAGTTGCTTCATTTGCGAATATTTCTCCCATTCTGGGGGTTGTCTTTTTGTCTTGTTTATGGTTTCCTTCGCTGTGCAAAAGCTTTTAAGTTTCATTAGGTCCCATTTGTTTATTTGTGTTTTTATTTCCATTTCTCTAGGAGGTGGGTCAAAAAGGATCTCGCTGTGATTTATGTCATAGAGTGTTCTGCTTTTGTTATCCTCTAAGAATTTTATAGTGTCTGGCCTTAAATTTAGGTCTTTAATCCATTTTGACTTTATTTTTGTCTGTGGTGTTAGGAAGTGCTCTGATTTTATTCTTTTACATGTAGCTGCCCAGTTTTCGGAGCACCACTTATTGAAGAGACTATCTTTTCTCCTTGTATATCCTTGCCTCCTTTGTCATAAATTAGTTGACTATAGGTACATGGGTTTGTTTCTGGGCTTTCTATCTGGTTCCATTGGTCTATATTTCTGTTTTTGTGCCAGTACCATATTGTCTTGAATACTGTAGCTTTTTAGTATAGTCAGAAGTCAGGGTGTCTGATTCCTCCAGCTTCATTTTTTTCCCTCAAGACTGCTTTGGCTATTCGGGGTCTTTTGTGTCTCCATACAGATTTTAATTTTTTTTTTCTAGTTCTGTAAAAAATGCCACTGGTAGTTTGATAGGGATTGCATTGAATCTGTAGATTGCTTTGGGTAGTATATTCATTTTCAAAATATTAATTCTTCCAATCCAAGAACATGGTATATCTCTCCATCTGTTTGTGTTATCTTTGATTTCTTTCATCAGTGTCTTATAGTTTTCTGAGTACAGGTCTTTTACCTCCTTATGTAGGTTTATTCCAAGGTATTTTATTCTTTTTGTTGCAGTGGTGATTGGGATTGTTTCCTTAATTTCTCTTTCTGATCTTTCATTGTTAGGGTATAGGAATACAAGAGATTCCTGGGCATTAATTTTGTATCCTGCAACCTTATCAAATTCTTTGATTAGTTCTAGTAGTTTTCTGGTAGCATCTTTAGGATTCTCTATGTATAGTATCATGTCATCTGCAAACAATGATAGTTGTACTTCTTCTTTTCCAATTTGTATTCCTTTTATTTCTTTTTCTTCTCTGATTGTCGTGGCTAGGACTTCCTAAAATTGTGTTGAATAATAGTGGTGAGAGTGGACATAGTTGTCTTCTTCCTGATCTTAGAGGAAATGTTTTCAGTTTTTCACCATTGAGAATGATGTTTGTTGTGGGTTTGTCATATATGGCCTTTATTATGTTGAGGTAGGTTCCCTCTTTACCCACATTCTGGAGAGTTTTTATCATAAATGGGTGTCGAATTTTGTCAAAAGTTTTTCTGCATCTATTGATATGATCATATGGTTTTTATTCTTCAATTTGTTAATATGGGGTATCACATTGATTGCTTTGTGTATATTGAAGAACCCTTGCATCACTGGGATAAATCCCACTTGATCATGGTGTATTATCCTTTTAATGTGCTGTTGGATGCTGTTTGCTAGCATTTTGTTGAGGATTTTTACATCTCTATTCATCAGTGGTATTGGCCTGTAATTTTCTTTTTTTTTTGTAGTATCTCTGTCTGGTTTTGGTTTCAGGGTGATGATGGCTTTGTATAATGAGTTCGGGAGAACTCCTTCCTCTGCAATTTTTTAGAAGAGTTTAAGAAGGATCAGTGTTAGCTCTTCTCTACATGTTTGATAGAATTCACCTATGAAGCCATCTGGACCTGGATTTTGTTTGTTGGAGGATTTTGAATCACAGTTTTAATTTCATTACTTGTGATTGTTCTGTTCATATTTTGTATTTCTTCCTGGTTCAGTCTTGGAAGGCTATACCTTTCTAAGAATTTGTCCATTCCTTCCAGGTTGTCCATTTCATTGGCACAGAGTTGCTTGTAGTAGTCTCTTAGGATGCTTTGTATTTCTGCAGTGTCCATTGTAACTTCTCCTTTTTCATTTCTAATTTTATTGATAAGAGTCCTCTCCCTCTGTTTCTTGATGAGTCTGGCTAAAGGTTTATCAATTCTGTTTATCTTCTCAAAGAACCAGCTTTTAGTTTTATTGATCTTTGCTATTGTTTTCTTTGTTTCTATTTGATTTATTTTTGCTCTGATCTTTATGATTTCTTTCCTTCTACTAACTTTGGGTTTTGTTTGTTCTTTCTCTAGTTCCTTTAGGTGTAATGTTAGACTGCTTATTTGTATTTTTCTTGTTTCTTGAGGTAGGATTGTATTGCTATAAACTTCCCTCTTAGAACTGCTTTTGCTGCGTCCCATAGGTTTTTGACCATCATGTTTTCATATTTCATCTTTGATTTCTTCAGTGATATCTTTATTATTTAGTAGTGTACTGTTAGCCTCCATGTGTTTGTGATTCTTATGTTCTTTTTTCCCCTGTAATTGATTTCTAATCTCATAGTGTTATGGTCAGATGCTCGATATGATTTCATATTTCTTAAATTTACTGAGGCTTGGCTTGTGACCCAAGATGTGATCTATCCTGGAGAATGTTCCATGCACACTTGAGAAGAAAGTGTAATCTGCTATTTTTGGATGGAATGTCTTATAAATATCAATTAAATCTATCTGGTGTATTGTGTCATCTAAACCTTGTGTTTCCTTATTAATTTTCTGTCTGGATGACCTGTCCGTTGGTGTAAGTGAGGTGTTAAAGTCCCTCACTATTATTGTGTTACTGTCAATTTCCTGCGTTATAGCTCTTAGCAATTGCTTTATGTATTGAGGTGCTTCTATGTCGGGTGCATATATATTTATAGTTGTTATATCTTCTTCTTGGATTGATCCCTTGATCATTATGTAGTGTCTTTCCTTGTCTCTTGTAACATTCTTTATTTTAAAGTCTATTTTATCTGATATGAGGATTGCTACTCCAGCTTTCTTTTGATTTCCATTTGCATGGAATATCTTTTTCCAACCCCTCACTTTCAGTCTGTATGTGCCCCTAGGCCTGAAGTGAGTCTCTTGTAGATAGCATATATATGGGTCTTGTTTTTGTATCCATTCAGTGATCCTGTGTCTTTTGGTTGGATCATTTAATCCATTCATGTTTAAGGTAATTATTGATATGTATGTTCCTATTACCATTTTCTTAATTGTTATGGGTTTGTTTTTGTAGGCCCTTTTCTTCTCTTGTGTTTCCAACTTAGAGAAGTTCCTTTAGCATTTGTTGTAGAGCTGCTTTGGTAGTGCTGAATTCTCTTAGCTTTTGCTTGCCTGTAGCTTTTGATTTCTCCATCAAATCTGATTGAGATCCTTGCCAGGTAGAGTAATCTTGCTTGTAGGTTCTCCCCTTTCATTACTTTCAATATATCCTGCCACTCTCTTCTGGCTTGTAGAGTTTCTGCTGAGAAATCAGCTGTTAACCGTATGGGAGTTCCCTTGTATGTTATTTGCCATTTTTCCCTTGTTGCTTTCAATACTTTGTCTTTTTGTCAATTTGATTACCTTGTGTCTCGGTGTGCTTCTCCTTGTGTTTATCCTGCCTGGGACTCTCTGTGCTTCCTGGACTTGGGTGGTAATTTCCTTTCCCATGTTAGGGCAGTTTTTGACTATAATCTCTTCAAATATTTTCTTGGGTCCTTTCTATCCCTCTTCTCCTTCTGTGACCCCTATAATGTGAATGTTGGTGTGTTTAATGTTGTCCAAGAGGTCTCTTAGGCTGTCTTCATTTCTTTTCGTTCCTTTTTCTTTATTCTGTTCCATGGCAGTGGTTTCCACCATTCTGTCTTCCAGGTCACTTATCTGTTCTTCTGCCTCAGATATTCTGCTATTGATTCCTTCTAGTGTATTTTTCATTTCAGTTATTGTATTGTTCATCTCTGTTTGTTCTTTAAATCTTTTAGGTGTTTGTTCTTTAATTATTCTAGGTCTTTGTTAAACATTTCTTGCATCTTCTCGATCTTTGCCTCCATTCTTCTTCTGAGGTCCTGGATCATCTTCACTATCATTATTCTGAATTCTTTTTCTGGAAGATTGCCTATCTCCACTTCATTTAGTTGTTTTTCTGGGGTTTTATCTTGTTCCTTCATCTGGTACATAGTCCTCTGCCTTTTCATTTTGTCTATCTTTCTGTGAATGTGGTTTTCATTCCACAGGCTGCAGAATTGTAGTTCTTCTTGCTCTTGCTGTCTGCCCTCTAGTTGATGAGGCTATCTAAGAGGCTTGTGCAAGCTTCCTGATGGGAGGGACTGGTGGTTGGTAGAGCTGGGTGTTGCTCTGTTTGGCAAAGCTCAATATAACTTTAATCCACTTGTTTGTTGATGGGTGGGGCTGGGTTGCCTCCCTGCTGGTTGTTTGACCTGAGGCAACCCAGCACTGAAGACTACCCGGCTCTTTGGTGGGGCTAATGGCAGACTCTGGGAAGGCTCATGCCACTGAGTGCTTGTAAGAACTTCTGCTTTCAGTGTCCTTGTCCCCGTGGTGAGCAACAGCCACCTCTCACCTCTGCAGGAGACCCTCCAACATTAGCAGGTAGGTCTGGTTCAGTCTCCTATGGAGTCACTGCTTCTTCCCCTGGGTACTGATGTGCACACTACTTTGTGTGTGCCCTCCAAGAATGGAGTCTTTGTTTCCCCAGTTCTGTTGAAATCCTGCAATCAAATCCTGCTAGCCTTCAAATCTGATTCTCTAGGAATTCCTCCTCCCATTGCTGGACCTCCAGGTTGGGAGGTCTAACGTGGGGCTCAGAACCTTCACTCCAGTGGGTGATCTTCTGTGGTATAAGTGTTCTTCAGTTTATGAGTCACCCACCCAGAGGTTATGGGATTTGATTTTATTGTGATTGCACCCCTCCTACCATCTCATTGCAGCTTCTCCTTTTTCTTTGGATGTGGGGTATCATTTTTGGTGAAGTCCAATGTCTTTCTCTTGATGATTGTTCAGCAGTTAGTTGTGATTCTGGTGCTCTTGCAAGAGAGAGTGAGCTCACATCCTTCTACTCCTCCATCTTGAACCAATCTCCTGAGCGTATATTTCTGATAATTGTACATCAAGTGCTAATAAACTACCCCTATGGTGGAGATTAACTTAAAATAAACACACACACACACAAACACGAATGCACAAACATATCTCAAGTGCATCACTTGAGTTAACTATATCTACTTGAGTTTACTAAAGGAAAATCATCAAACAACTATGTAAAAGATAGAAACACCCAGATAGACTATATGCAATGGAAGAAAGGACCCCATTTACTGAAGCACTTTAAAAAAGTAAAATGAACACACTACTCAAGAACTTACTTGCTAAGAAGTGGACAAGTTCTAGATTAAGAAATTCAAATGTTGCTGAAGGACTTAAAAATAGGCTTGAAAATAGAAAGTTATTGAGTATATTGTGCTTTTGATTAGGAATGTTAAATACCATGAAAATGTCAGTTCTCTCTAAATCATTCTATAAAATTAATATGATTTCAATAAAAATACCAATGGCAATTAGACAGGATGACTTTAAATTTTATATTTAAAAAAGCAAATAAAACAAACAAAAAAATTAACCCCCAGAAAATTTTCAAAAAGAATTGGCATGGGTGATGGTCCTATTAGATATTATACTATATCTTCTGAATAAAACAGTGATTAATTTGTACATTAAGAGATAGATTAATGGAGTAGCCCCAAGTTTAGACAGAGAAAAAAAAATAGGAATTTTGTATATGATAAAGTTAATATTGAAATCATAGGTGGAAAAATAGATGATAAATAAAGTTAACTAAGTAGAGATATCCTTTCTTAACAATTTATACAAAAAATAAATTCCAGGTGCATTAAAGACTTAAATGTGAAAAATAAAACTTAAAGTACAAGAAGAAACATTGGAAAATTTTGTCTTATATTGGAATGGAAAAGTTCTTTTAAATTATGGAATAAAATAGACTTCATAAAAGAAAAAACTCGTGATTTTGATATATAGTTCTAAAACTATCCTACATAGAAAAAAAGAATAAAAAAGTAAGAAACAAAAATTTTCAATTCATATAAAAGAAAATGAATTAATTTTCTTAATAGATAAAAGTTTTCTATAAATCAATAAGAACCAATAACAGCAGCCCAAGTTAAAATGGGCCAAAAATTTAGACAGGTTAGAGAAATGTAAAAATTAATGGCCCTTAAATATGTGAAAATATGCTCAAACCCATTCATAATAGGATAAATATAAGTTAAAACTACATTATTTTTATATTAACAAATATTAAACTGTTTACAAACACATTGTGTTGGTGAGGGTATGTAAAATAGGCACTTTCATATATTTTCCTGGGAATCTAAAATGGTACTATATTTATAGAAATGATTTGGCAGTATCTATGAAAATTTGACACAGAAGCAGCAATTCCACTTCTAGGAATTTGTTCTATGTGCATACTTTCATAAATGTATGCATATATTCATTGCAGCATTGTTTGTAATAGCACAACATAAAAGAAATCCTAAATACGAGGACTGTTTAAATAGGTTATGGGACATCTCTATAATGGAAGTGTTTGTTTTAAAAAAAGAACAAGGGAATTAATCAGATATGGATTTAGAAAATCTTCAGAATGTATGCTAAGTGACAAAAGTAAAGTATAGAAGAGCATGTTGTGTATTTGTTAAAAAGGGGAAAAAAACACACATGTTCACTTGTCTCATGCAGAGAATGTGTCTGTACAAAGGTATGAGAATCTGACTCTGGTGGCGGCTCCTGGAGAAGAAAACTCAGTTGCTGGGAGATTCAGTTGAAAGGAAATTTATGTTTTATTTTATACCTTCTTGTACCTTTTGTTGTTATATTGCATATCTGTTCCAAAAACACCAATTTATTTTAAACCTTTTAAAAGGATGTGTGGAGATTTATCAGTCTATCTGTCATAGAGGCAAGTTACCAAGGGAGAGAATCATATTTGAAGTTTAGAGAAACAAGGTATCTAGCTAGGAGTAGAGCTACCAGTCAGGAGTAGAGCCAGAAAACTGAACAAAAAGGAAGTTTAAGAGCTAAATCAAGGAATACCAACTGTCTGCTCCAGCATCAGCCAGTCTTATTTTAGGCAACATATATGACTGTCTCCAGGGTGTGACTCAGCCTGTCTTGGCAATTTGAAAATCATTTTAATAATTCCCTCAAACTTTAAGGCACTAAAATCAATAGCATTTACTGTATCTGATTAATCTACTAGCACAGATGTTTTTCAACTAATTTTAGCATCACAACTTTTTAAAAAATAAAATATTGTACAGCATCTCAATATCTATATAAATAAAAGGAAGTTTTTCTGCTTCAGTGAGGGAAGGGTAGTAGAAGCCCACCAGTCCATCTGCTCAAAATTCCTTGTTCAAATACACATCTCAGCAGCCCACCAACCTTTAGTCTTATTGAATGCAGCTTGAAAGTCTTTGTTTCATGTACAAAAAAAGAAGTAAAGATAAAAATAAACATTTGGTGTTGGTGACATAAGGGTTCTCCTACAGGTAGCAAGAAAAGTCATGGGTGGCTCTGGCTTTGTGGGCAGAGTAGTGGTCAATAGGGATAAACCTTTAGAACCCTGGAAGTTTTACAGGGAACTTTTCCTATCTTGGGATGCTCAGTTTTTACATCCACTTAATGTGCAGCCATGACCTAGACCATGAAGAACAAGAGAATTGGATTATCCTTCTCACCTGTCAGAATGTCTGTGCAAGGTGAGAAGATTTTCTCTTCCATCCATCTTATTTCCATCATAGGTTTACTTCTTCCACATTCTCTGTGCTCTGCCTCTCAATGTTGACAAAATATTTTATTTAGTAGTACAAGCAAGATTTCAAATATGTCTCTAAATAGCTGTTCAGACTACCAACTTGTGTGTGTGTGTTTGTGTATGTATGTGTGTACATGTTTGTATGCACTCACACACACACAAAGGACTTCCTGCCTTTCAGTCTTCACATTCTCATGTTCATACTCATAAACAATATTTCCATTGCACTCCTGAACCAGAGCTTTGACCACTATAAAGTGCCATGGTTAGTGCTTGGAGTAGAGAGGCTCAGACATCTGATATTTTCCCCAAACAGTTTTCTCTTCCACTATGCAAAGTTGAGCAAGTTATTTGAAGTCCAAAGCAGTTTCAAAAAGGGGAGTGTGCATGTATTTACTTAGTAGTGTTTCTATGAATCCTGATCCTCATATGTGAAGAGCCTGGATTGTGTCTACTTTTCAATAAATTGTTAGTCTGTTTGCTGTTGATTAAAGGAATGGCAGCCATAATCAGGGAACATCAAAGATACTATGTATTTTCAGCAGAAAGCAAATACATGTATCATTGTCTTAGTGTTTAGCTAACACATACAATGAAAATGGAAAAAAAAAAAACAAATCAAACAAAAAAGGTGATCAACATCAAATCTATGGGTTATTTGTACTTCAAGAGAATTATACATAATTCATTGTGAGTTTACTAGCAGGTTTATCATAACACTAGTGTCAATAAATAATATTGTGTGTATTATTTATAAGAATACATGATATCCATGCCTATTCCTCATCACAGCTGAAGCGAATCTCACAAAACACACACATAAGGAAACCTTGCAAGTAAGGCAAAACATTTTTAATGTATGAGTCCTGCTTGAATTAGACAAGTAATATAGATATTCTGGAATGAGAAGTTGCACAGGAGTCTCTTCCATGAAATTTAGTTGATCTCAGGATATCTCAGAATACCTCCCTTGTCTCTGATTTGGTCTTCTTGCTTTTGTTCTTGTACATCATGCCAACTCCCTGCTTAATGAGTTATATTTGTTATTATTTAAGGACAAAGGTTGAACAGTTTAGGTAATTGTCCAAGACTATTCCCAATCCAGCTCTATATTTCCCTTGTCTGTGTGTAATAACAGTAGTTAAGACAGGACTTGAGCTCACATTCTCTCACTCCATATCAATATGCCACATGGGCTGTCATGATGCCACATATGATCCCAATCCAGCCTGGACTCTCCATGTCCCTTCTCACCTCTGGGATTTTTATTCAACTTTGCCCTTGTCTAGAGTCCCATCACCCCTTCTCCACCACCACATACTCAATAATTTCTCTCAACTTCTAAGACCCGGTACAATCCACTTTAATGAAGCTGGAGGGATGGAGGCAGGGGAGATGAAGAGGAGGGATGTGTGGGTTACTTACTGCCAGCAACTACACCTTCCTTGCATGTAGAGTCCTGATATCTCGTTAGCTCATTTGATACGTGAGCAATGACATATTTAAGTTTAATAGTTTTATGATTCTTAGTCATATGCAGGAATTGTGATTGACACTTTTAAAAAATCTCTTTAGCATAATAGAAGGTGTGAATAGTGTCTAGTCTAAATGTTCTTGCTAAATTGATTTGGGTTGAATCTATGTAAATGACTGCTTTTTTTCACATTAGCTTTTACTTTAACACTTTAAAATGTTTTAGTGTTGGTTTTTTTATCTTTCTGTTTAAATTCTTGCTACTTTACATTGAAGCATTTGGTAACAAACTTTATGAGTTTTAGTTCAGTGGTTTTTGAATTTTTATACAAATAGATTTTCCTGAGATCATTTTCAAAAGGCACAAGCTGGTTTCTATTTCCCACAGTATAGTGGAATAGATACTCTGAATGACATTCTTGATTACAATAAACTATGAAGGTTGGTAAAGTATTAAAACAATACTTTTAAATTCATGACTGACTGAGCTGAGAAGACTGTAAGATTTTTGCAGAGGCCAAGATGAAATGAAAGTCAGGACTTTAGGAAGTGAAAAGTCAAGGGGAAAATAAAAAGTACAATTAGTCACACAATGATACCATTTATTTAATACATTTAATGGAGAGTCTCAAATAAGAATATGCAATATGTATCAAGAAATCAGAGAGATGTTTGATGGAAACATTCTGTATCCATCGACAATATGGTGGAGATACATGACTGAATATATTTTTCAAAAACTTGTTGAATTATACATCTACAAGGGTGAATATAATTGCTTGTAAATTGAAACTCAATAAACCTGATTTAATGAAAGAATTACCATCTACAAAGATCTTTAAAAAAAAGAAAACTGTGGGGCACAAAGTGATAATTAGAGTGACATTTACTGTTTTAAATGCTTCTAGTTGTGAAGAAGAAAGGATGAAAATAAAAGATGTAAAATATTAGACAATAGGAAACAAAACAAAAATGTCTAAGAATAGTAGAAAAGAAATAATAAAATCAATGCTTAAATTAATATAATAGGAAATGAGTATTCAGTAACGAGTGCCAACAAAGAGATAAAAGTTGATTTTTTTTTCGGAAAGTAATTAATTATTCAGTACCCTCAATAGAAAGTTACTACCAGAACTCTTTTGGAACCTAGTCAATGAATGACAGCTGCTTCACTAATTTGCTTCTGAAAGTCAGCTCACCAATAACAGACACACTCTGATAATCATGCTTCCACAGCTAAATGCTAACCAATCAATCACGAAACACTTGTATCTCTGTGATTGGGGCAATCCTTGAATTGCGTGCTTGTCAAATCCTACATCAATGTTCTCTGGTTTGCTCAGAGAGGTGGTAGTAAATATAACTTTTTCAGACACTCGGTTGTAGTTTTGTTTTTTTTTTAATGCTAATTTTTTTAAAAAATTATTTATTTTTGGCTGCGTTGGGTCTTCATTGCTGTGTGCGGGCTTTCTCTAGTCGTGGCAAGCAGGAGCTACTCTTTGTTTTGGTGTGCGGGTTTCTTATTGCGGTGGCTTCTCTTGTTTTGGAGCATGGGCTCTAAGCATGTGAGCTTCAGTAGTTGTGACATGCGGCCTCAGTAGTTGTGGTGCACAGGCTTATTGCTCCGCAGCATGTGGCATCTTCCCAGACCAGGGCTCGAACCCGTGTCCCCTGTATTGGCAGGTGGATTCTTAACCACTACATCACCAGGGAAGTCCCTCAGTTGTAGTTCATTTGGTACCATATACCTCTGGGAAGTATTCAACAGGTTCAAGGGTCTTCTGCTTTTCTGAATCACATAGTGCCCTTGCTCAGAGAGAGCCTTCCTGCTCATCTGTAAACTTGCAACCCACACCCCTTCCCTCTGTTCTGTTATACCACCAGCTGCCTCCTGAACATCACCTGCATCCCTTATAATCACTCCAGAGATATTATACATAAACTGATCTCACTGTGTTCCCTATCTAGTACCAACATCTACCCGGTCTCCCAAGCTGGAAATCTGAGTTTCATACTTAACACCTGTCTCTCTCTATGTCCTACATCAATCACCAAAACTTGCTAATTTTACCGCTTAAAAGTGTCTCTAGTCAGGAGTTTGCAGCCTTGGCTGCATATTGGAATCACATGGACAGCTTTTAAAACGACCCATGCTTCAGTGTAAATTTTTAATTAAATGGTCTGTGGTGGGGGAGGCGGGGCACTGGGCATCAGGATAGTTAAAAGCTCTGTAGGTGCTCTAAAGTGAAGTGGAAGTGGAGAGCCAAGCACCGCCCTATCTGTCTTTTCACCTCCATTATCACCTTCCTTCTGGTCCCCACAGTTTCTAATACGAATTAGTACAGTGATTATTAAGACCAGTTCGGCTCCTGGTTTCCAGTATTATTCACTTCAAATTCATCCTTTGCATAGCTGTCTAGTAGCTATAGGAATATGACATTTCTCTACCTTTAAAAAAATTCTCTCCTTGACTGCCCATCAATAAACAATAAATTCTAAGCTCTTTTAACAAGTCCTACAGCATCTTCTACCATGTACCCCTATCTGATGATGCACAGCCTCATTTCCTGTCACTCAGCTTTTCAATGTAATCTAACATCATTGAAAATATTCTGGTCTTTACACATGGTTGTGCTTTCCCTTCTGTCTAGACTGACTTTTTCCATCTCTTCTCCAGACTAGTAATCTAGTTAGATTTATCTATTAGTTTATAAAATAAGCAAATGTTCCCTTCTCCAGGAAGCCTTCTTTGACTCTCTGAGGCAGGGTGTTGTTAATCTCCTTTATGCTCCCTTAATACCTCAAATTTTTCCTTATTTCCTTTAGCATGTGTCATTATATCCCTATGTTCCTGCATCCTTCAATAGGCTGTAAGTTCCTTGAGTCCACTCAGAGTTTGGTTCTACCCTTGATGTAGTTTGGGCTGATGGGAAGTACATTAATCAATAAAACCAATAATTGTACTCCATTTTCTTATAACCATTATGCACACATACATAAAATTGTAGTAGAGTTGGACAAATGCAACAGTAACCATATGAATACATATGAAACAGAAACAGAACAGAAACACAGAGGAGGAAGCAATTTATGGAGTGTGGAAGGGATGGGGGTGGGAAGGACGTTTCCATTAGGAGATCAGCCTCTATCTAGAACTGAATTCATTGCAACAATTGCAGTTAAAATATATTTAAGTTTCACCAGACCTGTTATTCCTAATGACAGCTTCTTTTACTTTGCATTAGGATGTCTTTGCTTTCTATAATATCTGTTATAGCCACTACATTTTCATTTTACAGGCAGAGCATCTGCTAGAAAATTTCCAAGTGGCAATTCATGATAATGGTATCTGGTTATAATGCCTTGCATATGGTGAATTCTCCATAATATAGTACTTTCTCTGGTCCTTGCCTATTTAATAGTCATAGAACTATACATAAGGTTGTGTGACCAGGTGGACCACAGTGTGAGCAGGGAGGGGAGAATGGGCTCTTTGCAATCTTTTTCCTGCCATGAGGTTGCAGTTATCATTCAACTTCCCTCTCCATTATGTATTTCTAAGCTTTCAGCAGCCTAGTCACCAACTGCCTGAATTTTCAAAATTCCTAATAAAACCACGAAGACTTAGAACACAAGATGTTTGGAGAATCAGTGGGTAAGAGTAATGTGTGCATGCCACATTTCTGTTTCTCTTTTGAACACTTCCTTTTGCTTACATATACACGACAGCAGCATTTGCATTAGCTGAATTTTATCTCTAGCTCTAGCATACTGGAAATGTAACGTCTAGTAGCAAATTTATTATCACAAAATTATGATGCAATCAAACTATTTGGTTGCCTTGTGGATTTCATTATAAAGTGATTCTACATAAATTGTGTGATAAATGAAGATGGAGAGTATATGGTATTGCATTTTCAGAGAACATTTGCTTAAAATCATCTCCTTGGAAATAATTTACGATTTTAGAGCTATATTAACTCTTTCAGGTCAGGCAGTGTAATATTTAGTGCACCAAACAGTTACATTCTCACTGATTTTCTCCCTGAAGTATTTCCTTCCTGACCTAAATGTACTCATGCCCTCATCCAAAGCTTTTATTAACATGTACATGGAAATTTTGTGATTTTCTTCAGCATGAAAATGTTCTACGTTTCTAAGACCATTTCTTCTCCTCTGAAGGAAAACTTTCTTTCCTTTCTCTACACTTTCATTCTTTGATGTAAGAAAAAATTCAAGCATCATATTCTAGACCATTAATATCTACAAAAAAAAAGATTGCTCTGTGATCAAATTCAACAATGCAATGTTAATCAAGGACAGGTACTTCTCTTTCCCATGATGAAGGGCAATGTCAGAAAAGATATATGTGTTTGGTTCTTGTTTATGACTGGCCTGGGTTGGCATTACAGCTGATGAAGGAAATTGCCTAGAACAAGAGTTTCTATAGAGGTAATACTTGTGCTTGATTGCCCCTCTTTTTGAAGTCATGGGATTTGACATGTCCATCCTGATAGAGACCTGTATTCTGGCAGGTCTTCCAAGGTGTGGAATAATAATAGTTACTTTTCTTTCTATCTGCCTAGTCTTCTTCTGTAGTTTATCAGCAAGGCTGAATACTAAGCACTTTTCTCAAATTACTTCTAATTAGAGCAATGGTTTCCAGGCTCTGTTCCTCTTTGTCACATGACTGATGACACTCAGGTGGATTGGGCCACTCTTTTTTTTTTTTTTTTTAATAAATTTATTTATTTATTTATGGCTGTGTTGGGTCTTCGTTTCTGTGCGAGGGCTTTCTCGAGTTGTGGCGAGCGGGGGCCACTCTTCATCGCAGTGTGCAGGCCTCTCACTGTCGCAGCCTCTCTTGTTGCGGAGCACAGGCTCCAGACGCGCAGGCTCAGTAGTTGTGGCTCACGGGCTTAGTTGCTCCACGGCATGTGGGATCTTCCCAGACCAGGGCTCGAACCCGTGTGCCCTGCATTGGCAGGCAGATTCTTAACCACTGCACCACCAGGGAAGCCCCGGGCCACTCTTATGTATACTCCCAAGGTTATCTACAATTCCAGAGTTCAGTTCTTCCATTCTCATTAAGAAAGCCAGAAAGTGATCTGGATGACATAGGTATAACTGAATTCTCTCATTTCCATTAAAAAAAAAAACATAAAAAGAAAATAACTTGTGATTTTTGGTGTTTTAGCTTTCATAAGTAAGACATTATTTGATAACTCCTTGCAGTTTATCATATCATATCAATATTTAGGGACCCAGTCATGGAGAAGTGAAGATTTGATTGATGGAATAGGTATAAAATTTAGTTGTCTCTGATTCAAAATTTGTGGTACGTCCTAAAGCCTATACATAGTCCCTGCTATTTAAATTGTTTAAAAAAAATCTTTAATTACCTAGTGTCCTCAAGGATTTTCAATAAAAGTCTTTCATGAGCCTATAATTCTTGTACACTGAAGGACACTGAAGATTATAATTCATATATGATGTAGGTACATTGTGAATTTTATTGATAAACTCACTTTACTCTGTCTACCTGCAGGAAGCACAAGAGAAGGAAAAGACCTACAATAACAAACCCAAAACAATTAATAAAATGGTAATAGGGACATACATATCGATAATTACCTTAAATGTAAATGGATTAAATGCTGCAACCAAAAGACACAGACTGGCTGAATGGATACAAAAACAAGACGCTCTAATATTATTTTAAATTGTATGTGGGGGTCTGTAATCCCACTCAGAGTAGTAATAAAAGCCCTGTTTTTAACCACAAGTAAAATTTAAGTCCCCCTTTGAAGCCTTTAATCATGTACCACATATATTCCCCTTGTTTAAAAGACATGAAATAATTCAGACAAAAAGAGGAAAATATGAAAAAGTTTGATTATTTTAAAAAGTACCATATATATATTTGACATACAATATTATATTAGTTTCTGGTATACAAAATAATGACTCAACATTAGTATACATTGTGAAATGATCACCACAATATGTCATTACCATCTGTCACGACACAAAGTTACAAAATTTTTTTTTCTTGTGGTATAAACTTTTAAGATTTCCTTTCTTAGCAGCTTTCAAATTTGCAACACCATATTACTGACTAGTCACCATATTATAGATTACACCACAGCTCTATTAAATGGGTGGGTTAGGAAGCCATCATCTAGAAGCTTTTATCTCTGATCCCTTGTGTTAAATATCTTTGTATATTACACAGCTGCTGTTGTGCTTCTGTGCTATCTGCAAAGCATCTTACACAAACCGATTTCTATACTTCTCCAACCTGATTTTTTCCAACCTAGAGCATTCATTAGTGGACCATGTTGAGTTTATCCAATGAGAGGCTCTGGTAAGAGCAGTGGAGGTTGGGATGATGATGAGTTCCATGTATTTTTCTTCAGCTCCTTCTTTGACAGGTTGCAGTGAATTGACTATGTGTTTTTCCCAAAGGTCATAGCTTCTACTAGTAAGCCCTTTGCCTATTCCTTTCATGTCTTAGATCTGGTAACTTGTCTCTCTCCGTGCTCCTTTATATCAAAAGTGGCAACTCTGCTGTAAGTAGCTTTGGAGTACTGTACTATGTCATCTTGATGTCATTTTTAATTTTGCCCATACTTCTGTAAACAGTACCTTATAGGCATTATGGGTCTTGAATAACTCAAACATGGTATTACTCAAATTATCTTTCATCCCCACTATCAGGATCAAGTACAGAAGTACTACAGGAACCTACAAAGGGGGATAAAAGAAAACAAGAGAGGAGGCACAGTGCTACTGACTAACACTGTCACTTCATTAGGGATCAGTAATTATGGGGAAAGTGTCAAGAAAATAGATCAAAATAGAGACACATGCTTGCTTAATAAAAAAAAAAAATAAGTAACTTTAAGCAATTTTTTTCACATGGAAAAATATCTAAAAGAAAGTGAAAGAGAGACTACCTCACTTCAGCAAATTTGAAAGGTATAAAGAAAGGGAGAGAACAAGACTTTCAAGATGGTGGAGAAGTAAGATGTGGAGATCACCTTCCTCCTCACAAATATATCAGAAATACATCTACATGTGGAACAGCTCCTACAGAATACCTACTGAACGCTGGCAGAAAACCTCAGACTTCCCAAAAGGCAAGAAAATCCCCATGTACATGGGTAGGGCAAAAGAAAAAAAGAAAAAACAGATACAAAAGAATAGGGATGGGACCTGCACCTCTGGGAGGGAGCTGTGAAGGAGGAAAAGTTTCCACACACTAGGAAACCCCTTCACTGGTGGAGATGGTGGGTGGTGGGGGAAGCTTTGGAGCCACGGAGGAGAGCACAGCAACAGGGGTGCAGAGGGAAAAGCAGAGAGATTCTCGCACAGAGGATCAGTGCTGACCAGCACTCACCAGCCTGAGAGGCTTGTCTGCTCACCCACTGGCTGGGAGCAGAGGCTCGGGCTTCTGATGTCAGATCCCAGGAAGAGGACAGGGGTTGGCTATGTGAACACAGACTGAAGGGGGCTAGTGCACCACAGCTACCTGTGAGGGAGTCTGGGAAAAAGTCTAGAACTGCCTAAGAGGCAAGAGACAATTGTCTCAGGGTGCACAAGGAGAGAGGACTCAGAACACCACCTAAATGAGCTCCAGAGCCAGGCGCAAGCCGTGGCTATCAGCATGGACACCAGAGACGGGCATGAAACACTAAGGCTGCTGCTGCAGCCACCAAGAAGTCTGTGTGCAAGCACAGGCCACTATCCACACCTCCCCTCCCAGGAGCCTGTGCAACCTGCCACTGCCAGGGTCCCGTGATCCAGGGACAACTTCCCTGGGAGAACACATGGTGCACATCAGGCAGTTGCAACGTCATGCCAGCCTCTGCTGCCACAGGCTCACCCTGCATTCTGTACCTCTCCCTCTCCCCTGCCGGCCTGAGTGAGCCAGAGTCCCTGAATCAGCTGCTACTTTAACTCCGTCCTGTTTGAGAGAAGAACAGATGCCCTCAGGTGACCTACATGCAGAGGAGGGGCCAAATCCAAAGCTGAACCCCAGCTTCTTCATGCAAACAAATAAGAGAAAAGGAAATTTCTCCCAGCAGCCTCAGGAGCAGCGGATTAAATCTCCAAAATCAACTTGATGTACCCTGCATCTCTGGAATACCTGAGTAGACAATGAATCATCCCAAAATGTCGGCGGTGGATTTTGGAAGCAACTGTAGACTTGGAGTTTGCTTTCTGCATCTAATTTGTTTCTGGTTTTAGGTTTATCTTAGTTTAGTATTTAGATTTTATTATCATTGGTAGGTTTGTTTATTGATTTGGTTGCGCTATTCCTCCTTTTTTTAAATATATAGATATATGTATTTTTTGCTTTTACTCTTTTAGTGAGTGTGTATGTGTATGTTTCTTTGTGCTACTTTGTCTGTATAGCTTTGTTTTTACCATTTGTCCTAGGGTTCTGTCTGGCTGTTTTTTTCTTTGTTGCTTGTTTGTTTGTTTTAGTATAGATTTTAGTGTTTGTTATCATTGGTGGATTTGTCTTTCAGTTTGGTTGCTCTCTTCTTTCTTTCTTTTTTTTTTTCTTCTTTTTGTTTTATTACTTTTATTTTTTATTTTTAATAATTATTTTTTATTTTAATAACTTTATTCTTTTCATTTTTTCTTTCTTTATTTCTCTCTTTTCTTCTGAGCTGTGTGGCTGAAAGGTTCTTGGTGTTCTGGCCTATCAGAGGCAGAAGAAAGGATAAGAGACCTGGAAGATGAAATAGTGGAAATAACTACTGAAGAGCAGAATAAAGAAAAAAGAAATGAGTACAGTCTTAGAGACCTCTAGGACAACATTAAATGCACCAATATTTGAATTATAGGGATCCCAGAAGAAGAAGAGAAAAACAGAGACTGAGAAAATATTTAAAGAGATTATGGTGGAAAAATTCGCTAATATGGGAAAGGAAATAGTCAAGTTCCGGAAGCACAGAGAATCCCATATAGGATGAGTCCAAAGAAAAACATGCCAAGACACATATTAATCAAACTATCAAAAATTAAGCACAAAGAAAAAATATTAAAGGCAGCAAGGGAAAAACAACAAAAAACATACAAAAGAATCGTCATAAGGTTAACAGCTGATCTTTCAGCAGAAACTCTGCAGGCCAGAAGGGAATGGCAGGACATATTTAAAGGGATGAAAGGGAAAAACCTACAACCAAGTTTGCACTACCCAGCAAGGGTCTCATTCAGATTCTACACAGAAATTAAACCTTTACAGACAAGCAAAAGCTAAGAGAATTCAGCACCACCAAACCAGCTTTACAACAAATGCTAAAGGAATTTTACTAGGCAGGAACCACAAGAGAAGGAAAAGACCTACAATAACAAACCAAAACAATTAAGTAAAGGGTAATAGGAACATACATATCGATAACTACGTTAAATGTAAATGGATTAAATTCCCCTAACAAAAGACATAGACTGGTTGAATGGATACAAAAACAAGACCTGTATATATGCTGTCTGCAACAGACCCACTTCAGACCCAGGGACACATACAGACTGAAAGTGAGGGGATGGAAAAAGATATTCCATGCAAAAGGAAATCAAAAGAAAGCTACAGTAGCAACTCGCATATCAGACAAAATAGACTTTAAAATAAAGGCTATTACAAGAGACAAAGAAGGACACTACATAATGATCAAGGGATCAATCCAAGAAGATATAACAATTGTTAATATCTATGCACCCAACATAAAAGAACCTCAATACATACAGCAAATGCTAACAGCCATAAAAGGGGAAATTGACAGTAACACAAGCATAGTAAGGGACTTTAACACCCCACTTTCACCAGTGGACAGACCATCCAAAATGAAAATAAATAAGGATACACAAGCTTTAAATGATACATTAAACAAGATTGATTTAATACATATGTATAGGACATTCCATCCAAAAACAACAGAATGTACTTTCTTCTCCAGTGCTCATGGAACATTCCAGGATAGATCATATCTTGGGTCACAAAACAAGCCTTGGTAAATTTAAGAAAATTGAAATCATATCAAGTATCTTTTCCAACCACAATGCTATGAGACTAGATATAAATTACAGGAGAAAATTTGTAAAAAATACAAACACATGGAGGCTAAACAATACACTACTTAATAACCAAGAGATCGATAAAGAAATCAAAGAAGAGATCAAAAATTACCTAGAAACAAATGACAATGAAAACATGATGAACCAAAACCTATGGGATGCAGCAAAAGCAGTTCTAAGAGGGAAGTTTATAGCAATACAGTCTTACCTCAAGAAACAAGAAACATCTCAAATAAACAACCTAAACTTACACCTAAAGCAATTAGAGAAAGAAGAACCAAAAAACCCCAAAGTTTGCAGAGGGAAAGAAATCATAAAGATCAGATAAGAAATCAATGAAAAAGAAATGAAGGAAACAGTAGCAGAGATCAATAAAACTAAAAGGTGGTTCTTTGGGAAGATAAACAAAATTGATAAACCATTAGTCAGATTCATCAAGAAAAAAAGGGAGGAGACTCAAATCAATAGAATTAGAAATGAAAAAGGAGAAATAACAAATGACACTGCAGAAATACAAAGGATCACGAGAGGTTACTACAAGCAAATATATGCCAATAAAAAGGACAACTGGAAGAAATGGACAAATTCTTAGAAAAGCACAACCTTCCAAGACAGAACGACGAAGAAATAGAAAATATAAACAGACCAATCACAAGCACTGAAATTGAGACTGTGATTAAAAATCTTCCAACAAACAAAAGCCCAGGACCAGATGGCTTCACAGGCAAATTCTATCAAACATTTCGAGAAGAGCTAACACCTATCCTTCTCAAACTCTTTCAAAATATAGCAGAGGGAGGAACACTCCCAAACTCATTCTACGAAGCCACCGTCACCCTGATACCAAAACTAGATAAAGACGTCACAAAGAAAGAAAACTACAGGCCAATGTCACTGAGCAACATAGACGCAAAAATCCTCAACAAAATACTAGCAAACAGAATCCAACAGCTCATTAAAAGGATCATACACTGTGATTAATTTGGGTTTATCCCAAGAATGCAAGTATTCTCCAATACACGCAAAACAATCAATGTGCCACACCATATTAACAAATTGAAGGATAAAAACCATATGATCATCTCAATAGATGCAGAAAAAGCTTTCGACAAAATTCAACACCCATTATGATAAAAACCCTCCAGAAAGTAGGCATAGAAGGAAATTACCTCAACATAATAAAGGCCATATATGACAAACCCACAGCCAATATCTTTCTCAATTGTGAAAAACTGAAGCCATTTCCAAGAAGATCAGGAATAAGACAAGTTTGTCCACTCTCACCAGTATTATTCAACATAGTTTTGGAAGTTTTTTCCACAGCAATCAGAGAAGAAAATAAATAAAAAAGTCAAGATCAGAAAAGAATATGTAAAGCTGTCACTGTTTGCAGATGACATGACACTATACATAGGCAATCCTAAAGATGCTACCAGAAAGCTACTAGAGCTAATCAATGAATTTGGTAAAGTAGCAGGATGCAAAATTAATGCATAGAAATCTGTTGCATTCCTATACACTAATGATGAAAAATCTGGAAGAGAAATTAAGGAAACACTCCCATTTATCATTGCAACAAAAATAATAAAATGCCTAGGAATAATCCTACCTAAGCAGACAAAAGACCTGTATGCAGAAAATTATAAGACACTGATGAAAGAAACTAAAGAAGATACAAACAGATGGAGAGATACACCATGTTCTTGGATTAGAAGAATCAACATTGTGAAAATGACTATACTACCCAAAGCAATCTACAGATTCCATGCAATCCCTATCAAACTACCAATGGCATTTTTAACAGAACTAGAGCAAAAAAATTCACAATTTGTATGGAGACAAAAAAGACCCTTAGTAGCCAAAACAGTCTTTTTTTTTTTTTTTAACATCTTTATTGGAGTATAAGTGCTTTACAATGGTGTGTTAGTTTCTGCTTTATAACAAAGTAAATCAGTTATACATATATATATGTTCCCATATCTCTTTCCTCTTGCATCTCCCTCCCTCCCACCGGTCCTATCCCACCCCTCTAGGTGGTCACAAAGCACAGAGCTGACCTCCCTGTGCTATGCGGTTGCTTCCCACTAGCTATCTATTTTACGTTTGGTAGTGTATATATGTCCATGCCACTCTCTCTCTTCAATAAGTGGTGCTGGGAAAACTGGACAACTACATGTATATGAATGAAATTAAAATACTCCCTAACATCATACACAAAAATAAACTCAAAATGGATTAAAGACCTAAATGTAAGGCTAGACACTATCAAACTCTTAGAGGAAAACATAGGCAGAACACTCTATAACATAAATCACACCAAGATCCTTTTTGACCCAGCTCCTAGAGAAATGGAAATAAAAACACAAATAAACAAATGGGACCTAATGAAACTTAAAAGCTTTTGCACAGCAAAGGAAACCATAAACAAGATGAAATGACAACCCTCAGAATGGAAGAAAATATTTTCAAATGAAGAAACTGACAAAAGATTAATCTCCAAATTTACAAGCAGCTCATGCAGCTCAATATCAAAAAAGCAAACAACCCAATGCAAAAATGGGCCTAAATAGACATAAATAGACCTAAATAGACATTTCTCCAAAGATGATATGCACATTGCCACAAACACATGAAACGATGCTCAACATCACTAATCATTAGAGAAATGCAAATGAAAACTGCAATGAGGTATCACTTCACACCATTCAGAATGGCCATCATCAAAAAATCTACAAACAGTAAGTGTGGAGAGGGTGTGGAGAAAAAGGAACCCTCTTGCACTGTTGGTGGGAATGTAAATTGATACAGCCACTATGAAGAACAGTATGGAGGTTCCTTAAAAAACTAAAAAGAGAACTACCATACGACCCAGCAATCCCACTACTGGGCATATACCCTGAGAAAACCATAATTCAAAAAGAGTCATGTACTACAATGCTCATTGCAGCTCTATTTACAGTAGCCAAGACATGGAAGCAACCTAAGTATCCATTGACAGATGAATGGATAAAGAAGATATATATGTACAATGGAATATTTCTCAGACATAAAAGAAATGAAATTGAGTTATTTGTAGTGAGGTGGATGGACCTAGAGTCTGTCATACAGAGTGACGTAAGTCAGAAAGAGGAAAACAAATATCTTATGCTAACACATATATACGGAATCAAAAAAATAAAAAGTTCTTCTAGAACCTAGGGGCAGGGCAGGAATAAAGATGCGGACCTACTAAAAAATGGACTTGAGGACATGGGGAAGGGGAAGGGTAAACTGGGACGAAGTGAAAGAGTGGCATGGACATATATACACTACCAAATGTAAAATAGATAGCTAGTGGGAAGCAAGCCACATAGCACAGGGAGATCAGCTCTGTGGTTTGTGACCACCTAGAGGGGTGGGATAGGGAAGGTGGGAGGGAGTCACAACAGGGAGGAGATGTGGGGATATATGTATTTGTATTGCTGATTCACTTTGTTATAAAGCAGAAACTAACACACCACTGTAAAGTAATTATACTCCAATAAAAATGTTAAAAAAAAAAGAAAAAAAAACAAAAGAAAGGGAGATATCACTTATTGTGATGTAAACTGAAATCATAAGCAATTAAGAATAGTTACTTCTTAGGTGGTTCCTAGAATAGTTTTATTAATGATATCTTCAACCTGTTAGGAGGAAGGGTGATGATTTTATGCTCAAGGGAAAAAATTCTCCTTAAATATAATCAAGAATATCGTTTCTTAAAATTATGTGTATAACAGCATTTGATAGTTTCCAGAATAAAATGCACCCAAAAGACTAGAGAAACATATAAGTACTTTTTTAATGGTTAAGTCTTTGGTGATCACTGAAGAACTATCTCATTATCCCCAGTGGAGAATAGAGAGTAACTAAAAAATTTCTAGCCAAGTATATTTGAAAAGATGATGTCAAATTAAATGCATGATAAGATTAAAACGACTTTAAAGACACTTTCAACGATCTCAGTGTATGAAATTATTCTGTATCATTTTATCTTTATTGAAGATCTCACTTTTTAAGTAAAATAATGCCCATATTCTAGATTAAAGGGGGGAGAAATTGAAACTTATAAGTGGATGATTCATATCTTCGCAATACTCAACCTGAACATAATGTAGATAGGGCTATTTGAGAAAGAATCTCAATTTGCTGCTTTAATTCTCCTTGGTCAGTCCAAAAATGGGTAAACATTTAGAAAAAACAGAATGCTTTTGTCTGCCTTCAAGTACTATGGTTTTATTAGTGTAAAGGCTAGTATGTGGTAACAAGAGACATAAAAACAATTCATTGACTTAAGAAATAGAGTTCATTTCTAGTTCACATAACAGTCTATGGTATGTGTTGCAAATTCGTATATATCTCTACTCACTCAGTCATTCAAGGACCCTGATATAAGCTCTGGCAACTTCAATATGTGGTTCTCTTAACAGGGTGGCTGTCCCAGAAGAGGAACAGGCCACTTAAACTTTCATTGCTTGGGCTGAAACTTATTCATAAAACCTCTGCAAACTCAAGGAGACAAAGGAATGAAGTTCAGCTGAGTAGTTAGGGAAAAACAATTTAGGAAGAATCTTTGTGAATAGCTGTTGTTTTATTTATGATTGTTGCAGATATTTTGAGAGGAATCGTTTGCTCAGAAGAAAGTTCAACCTTTGTGGGATAGGTATGGAGTTATTGAGACTAGTGTTATCCAGTAGAAGACATGGGCCAGAAGAGATCTTCTCAGTATTCTGATGAGAAACCCTCAATATTCAGGATACACAAAATAATGTATAAAACGAACTTTTATCAATATTGTAGTTCACCAGATTTTTTAAAACTTCTTGTGATGTAACATTTGAACTGTTTATTCCTTTTAAGTGTCAGTATTCTAATCACAAGAATATGCAAAATGGGTCACTAACACCTACCACTCATGTCTGTTTTAAGAAGCAACTAAATTCTATATGTACAGAGCTTGGCACAAAAAGGCAGCACAAAAAAAGGATGGTTTTCTTTCTCACTCTTTTGGACCAAAACAGTTTGAGCTTGTGTTTACCTCTGGTCTTTGCCTTTGCATTTTTTTTCTCCTAGACTGACCCTATTTCACATTTCAATGTTTACCAAAAATCTGCATTCTACCTAACATTCTAGGAAATCACCTCAAAGACCACCTCACCATTGAAGCCTTCGCAGATTCTCTTATCTGGACTCTCCTTCCATTATTTACCATTAGCATTTTATTTGTGACACTGATGATGTTATCATTTCTAACTTGAATTAGAGTTGCTTTTAAACTGCTTTTCATCTTCCAAAAAAATTTAGAGTTCTCACCAAGATGTTTCCTTGGGGATATGGAACTTGATTTGATCCTTGAAGGGTTAAGAATTACTTAGGTGGGAGATATATAATAGATCTAATAATAACACAAGAGGCCAAGATGTGGTGGTATTAAAAGTAATCTTTTTTTTTTTTTTTCCTAATGAGAAATGAGAGAACAATGCTGATGTTGCAGCAAAAATAGAAATGAGACTTTTCTGATAAACAAGGAAAATAAGGAAACAATGAACAGGCTGGGGAAACAACATAAATAGGCCTGAAAGTGTTAAACAATCTTGTTTATTCTTTAGCTGTTACTATAACAAACACTTGTAGCTAGACTTGTCCTTCACAAAGCTGATTACTCTCTGACTCCATGTGAATTACTCTTTGCACCTGGCATTTATTCTCCCCCTACACTCCCTTGTAGTACTCTTCATTTCAGAAATAAGGTCATGGGACGATAACTTCAGGGACACCAGACCCGGTTGCTGTGCCACTGGACGCCAGCTTTGGCCATGAATTTGCCGAAGAAAAAACATACAAGACCTTTATTACTTTGAGCCTTATCACCTACCTCAGACCACGAGCCCTGGGCTATATAACTTTTCCCTATTCCTCAGAGAAGGAGGCACAGTTCTGTTATGCTAGCCTGCTGTGTTTTCCCCTTTGCCTGGCAAAGAAATAAAGCTTTCTTTCTTTTCCTCCAAAAACTCTGTCTCCATATTTCTGTTAGGCATTGGTGCACAAAGAGCCAAGATTTTTGGCATTACTGATAATCTATTACTGATAAGCATTCATCATCATCAATCACTGAACAAATGATATCTGCTATGAGCAAGGCACTTAGGAAATAAATATATAAAGTGGTGAAAGATGTGTGGTCTGTTTTGAAGAGGTTTATGTGATATGATATTTTTTCTTATAGTACAAGAGGATTTGCCCTAATCTATCCACCCTCTCTCCCTAGAGATTGTCAGCATGTTTGCACATCAACCGGTTTGTGTTCAGAATCCCATTTACAGTCATGAGTTTTGTGTTGATCACTGAACCACTCAGAAGCAAACCCTAATCTCATAGTCCTATTTCTAACATTTTTCTCTGTGTTAAAAAGAGAACCTTAATTCCTCCATACCCAGGTTCATGTACCCCTGGGGGCATACAAAGACGTACTAGAGTAAAATATTAATTCAAAGGACAAGCATAATTTATTTTCTAAAATGTTAGGTAATTTTAAATATTAATTTTTCATTAAAGTCTAGATACAGTGTGGAGTAGAAAGTTACAATAGTATATATCTTAGGACAACACATCAGAGTTCATAGAAATTTTACACTTACACTAGCCATTTCCTCTTTCTTCCCAAGAGTCTTAGGTTAAAAATCAATTCTCTGCAGCTCTTCGGAATTCTTCATTGGAAGAATTTGAGTATCCCTGCTTTAGTCAACTCTGAGATTATTAGACCAATGAGTGTTCAATTTGGATTTCTCCTTCCATTCATCTGAAGATCATGTTAAAATGTGGTTCCTCAGCTGGCACAGAGTGGAACAATGAGAACATTCGGGTTAATTAGTTGTGGATCTAGGATCATGGGTTAAGGGACTTGGCCTCTATGTAGAGATATCATAAGCTATTGAACATGTCATCCTAGGCAAGTTGGGTCAAGCCTGCTCACAATTCCATTTCTGACTAGAATCCTAAGGTATGCCTTTTGATTTCTAAGATTATCTTTTCTAACACATCTGCACAAGGCACTCTGAAGGCATCTTTAGTGGCTCCATCCTTCAGAAAATCAATGTCAGAAACTCTGGCCTAGTTCCCTTGTAATATCAGGCTACATCACTCTGTCCATTTCGAAACCTATTTTGTAAGGATTTAACATTATTTTTGATGATGTTCCATTATGTAAATATTGTACAGAAACAACCTCCCATCAAACTTGAGATGGGAATGGAGTAAGTTGTATGCTCTTATTCTTGCCCATTTTCTTTCATTATTTAGATGCTCTCTACTTTCAATTGTTTGAATTAAAGAGTGTTTCTTTTCTTTAATTCTGATTGCACTTCTCTCGACATTGCTGGGTCTTCCCCAGTATTGGGATGCAATGGGCTCTTCCAGAAACCATAAACAATAATCAGAAAATTGGTAGCAAATGTAGAATTTTCATGCATAGCAGACAGTAGATGATAACTGCTCTGGCAATCATAGTCATACCCCAGTTGTGTTTTTGGAAATGGACCCACTAGCATAGTGGTTAAACATGTGATCTTTAATATTAAACAGGACCAGGCTTAACTTTATCCCATGACACTTAATAAAAGTTTAATTTTGGGCAAATTACTTGAGTAAACTACGTTTTCTTATCTATAAAATGGGTACAATGAGAGTGCTGATCTTATAAATTTGTTGTGTCCATATTTGTATGACACCTAACTATAGTCTTAGTACTAATATTATGTTAGTGTTCTGTTTCCAGACATACTTTTTTTTCTTTACTTTCTATCTATTTCTTCTTTCTAGGCTAAAATTTTGAGATGCTTATCCTGAAAATTTTTGCTATCAGGCTCTGAAACTCTACTGTCTTGCCCAACTGGGACTTCTTCACACCTACTTTGGCTAGCCTATTTGTATGGGAGACTCTACTGTGCCCTCCAGTTTGGTTAGGTACTCTGATTCTGATATCAGCTTCATTCCATAATTTTGACTCACTTTTTTCCCCATATAAATTGATTTTTATTTTGTTCTCTCACCTGCACATCAGCCCAGTCATTTTACTCATTGTGCAACTTGGCCCTTGGTCTCTCCTTAATTATGCTGTTCTGTAGCTGTATGCTACAAATGCTGACTCCTGGACTATGAGATAAATCTTTAGCAATCCAGGGGTTCCTGGCTTCTTTATTCCTTCTTCTTTTTCTTGAGACTAGAACAGTGTACCTCAACAGGAAAAAAAATAATATCCGACTGAAAGTCATTAGCTTTTCAACCTTCACTGACAGTCTTAAGGACAAAGATTTTCATCTTTCTTGGCACATGCTGAACTGGTATTATTCTGCAACTCGATTAGAATCTATAGGTTTTTCTTCTCTTCAAAGTTGACTGATTCAATATTGGTATGATGGATGAAACCTAAGACAAGAAATCAAGTTGTTTAATGCCATATTTGCTTGCTGGTTCCTAAGAAGTCTCTATTCAGAAATTTCTTTGAAAGTTTGGGGAAAATTCAGGGTAGATCTTAGATGGATAAGAGCAGCACAAAGAGTGGGATGGTAGTCCCTGTTCATAATGAGAAGACAATACAATTATTTTGTAGCCTAGCCCTTGATAATTATCCAGAAAAAAATATTTATTAGATACTTGCTGCTTTCAGAATCTGTTTCAGTACCTAAGGCACTGATGAAGAATGTCAACAAATAGATTAATGAAGATTCTTTAAGAGGAAATGGCACTCAAGACCAATGAGAGCTGTAAGGTAGAATAATTTCTTTCCTTGTGTTGTGCGGGCTGGAAGGAATTTTCCTCATAGTCCTACTTAAAATATCCACCCTACTCCACTTGATCATATATCTATTATTTATACCTCAGATTCAATTTCTGGGAATATGTTTCTTCCAGTAAAAGCTTTCCCCCTTTCAGATTACATATAATACTGAAAGGAGTAGCATTGTGTTTATACCATTCTTAAAGCTTTCTGATCTGTTAATGAATTACTCTTGTGCTCTTCAGTTTGATGCCTAATTGAGAGCAGGTAAAGATAGGTATGGAGAGAAGAAAATGAGAGTATTGGACATCTACATGTGAGTAGAAAGGTGAGTAGGACAAGAGGAAATGGGAATGCATTGAAGGTAAACTAGGCCTATTTCATCATTTGGATGGTACAATTTTCTTTGTAGTCAAAGGGGGAAATTGCACTATTTACCTATGTGCCAATTTGGGAACTGACATACGTTAACTCAGAGACTCTCAGATGCTAGAAGGGGAGAGTTTATGGCAGTTCTACTGGTTGGGTCCCATCCCAATGAAGATGCCAAAACATTCACCAAAATATTCTCATTCCTCCCTCCTTTATTTGACTCTGTGCTTCCCTGTGAGTGCCATCCTGGTAAGATATACAGGTCCCTAACTTTTACCACTTAAGATCAAGGTAGAACATTCTGAGTCCTAATGCCAGGTTAGTTCTTCCAGATGATTAAAGCATTAGTCAGGATCCACTCAGGAGATAAAAAACACACACATTATTTTAATGGAGAGAATTTAACATAAATAATTCTTAATTAGGTAGACAGTTGTTAGCTAGGTAACTGAAAAGGCAACATGAGGACATCTAAGGTATCAAGGAAGTAGCAGCTATAGGGCACAGCTTCCATCACTAAGGGTGAGATAACGAAGGGGAGATACTAGGATTATTAAAACTTAGAAGCTTAATAGCTGAAACTCAGACAACAGAGGATGGGGTGCTGCTCATCTGGGGTTGGCATCTCTGATCTTGGAGAAGGAACCCCATGAGGTTGGGATTCATATCTCTGAGGAGGACATACTGGCTTGATGTGCTAATGTCTCTGAGGTGAGCACAATGATGTTAATTGGGTAGTGTCTGAAAAATTGCAAACTGACCTCTCATCAATAAAAGCCTAGGACCTGACAACTTCACAGGTCAATTCTATCAAACATTTAAATAAGAATTAATACCAATCCTTTTCAAATTCTTCTACAAATTTAAAGAGAAGGGAACACTCCCAAACTCATTTTATGAGGTCAGCATTACTGTGATACCAAAGTCAGAAACGGATACTACAAGAAAAGAAAATTGCAGGCCTATATCCCTGATGAACATAGATGCAAAAATCCTGAATAAATACTAGCCAATGAAATTCAACAGCACAGTAAAAGGATTATATAACACAATCAAGTGGAATTTATCTCTGGGATGCATACGTAAGGCAATAAATATGATACATCACGTTAACAAAATGGATGACAGAAGTCATGATCATCTCAATAAATGCAGAAAAAGAATTTGATGAAATTCAACACTGTTTCATGATAAAAACTCTCAACAATTAAATGTTGAAAGATGTACCATATTAAAGGCCACATATGACAAGTCACAACTAACATCAGACTCAGTGGTGAAAAGGTTCAAGTTCTTCTTTGAAGATCAGGTAGGAGACAAGAATGCCCACTCTCTCTGCTTCTAATCAATATAGTATTGGAAGTCCTAGATAGAGCAATTAGCCAAGGAGAAGAAATAACAGCCAACCAAATTAGAAAGGAAGAAGTAAAATTGTCTGTTTGCAGGTGATATGATTTTATATACAGAAAACTCTGAAGACTCTATCAAAAAAACTATTAGAAATAATAAATGAATTGTAAAGTTGCAGGATACAAAATTAACATACAGAAATCAATTGCATTTCTACACATTAGCAACAGACTTCCCAGAAGAAAAAAAACAAAAAAACAAACAAAAAACACTATCCCATCCCATCTACCATAACATCAATAAAGAAAAAATAAAATATTTAGGGATAAATATATCAAGATGAAAGATCTGTAAACTTAAAATTGTAAAAGTTATGAAAGAAATTGAAGACACAAATAAATGGAAAGATATCCTGTGTTCATGGAGTGGAAGAAGTAATATTGTTAAAATGTCCATACTACAAAAAGTAATCAAAAAAAGTGATCTCAGATTTGATGTACTCTCTATCAAAATTCTGATGGCATTTTCCACAGAAATAGAAAAAAACCCTGAAATTCATATGGAACCACAAAAGACCATGAATAGCCAAAGCAATCTTGAGCAAAAAGAAAATAACAAGTTGGCGGTATCACATTACCTTATTTCAAAATATACTACAGAGCTATAGTCATCAAAACAGCATAACAATGGCATTAAAATAGACACAGACCAGTGGAACAGAATTGAGAGTCCAGAAATAAATCCAAACATATATGGTCAGTTGATTTTCAACAAAAGTTGCCAAGAACACAAAATGAGGAAAAGATAGTCTCTTCAATAAATGGTATTGAGAAAACTGATCTTTCATATACAGAAGAATTATATTGTACCCTTATCTCACTCCATGTACAAAAGCACTCTAAATGAATTAAAAACTTAAATATATGAACCAAAACCATAAAACTATTAGAAGAAAACATAGGGAAAAATCTTCTTGATATTGGATCTGATCCCCAAATCACAGGCAACAAAAGCAAAAATAGACAAATGGGATTGCATCGAACTAAAATGCTTCTGCAATCAAAAGAGTGAAAAGACGACCTACAGACTGGGAGGAAGTATTTGCAAGACATATACTTGATAATGGGTTAATGTGTCAAATACATAAGGAACTCAAACAACTCAATAGTAAGAAAACAAATAACCTGATTAAAAAATGGGCAAAGGACATGAATAGACATTTTTCAAAGAAGACATTAATGGCCAACAGGGACATGGAAAAATGTTCAATATTGCTAATTATTAGGGAAGTGCAAATCAAAACCACAATGAGATACCACTTCATGCCTGTGAGAATGGCTATTATAAAAGAGACAAAAGATAACACGTGTTTGTAAGGATGTAGAGAAAAGATGGGGATGTAAATTGATACAGCAATATGGAATACAGTACAAAAGTTTCTCAAAAAATTAAAAATAGAACTACTATATGATCCAGCAATCCCACTGTTGGGTATATACCCAAAGACAGTGAAATTAGGATCTTGGAGCGATATCTTCACTCTCATGTTCATTGCAGCATTATTCACAGTAGTCAAGATATGGAAACAACCCAAGTTACCATTGATTGGTAAATGGATAAAGAATACATTATCTATATAATTATTATATTATTTAGCCATGAAAAAGAAGGAAATCTTGCCTTCTATTAGAGCATGTATCAATATGGAGGACATTATACTTCATGACGTAAGTCAGAGAAAGACAAATACTGCATGGAGTATCACTTATATGTAGAATCTAAAAAAAAAAAATCAAACTCATAGAAGCAGAGGGTAGAATGGTGGTCAACAGGGACTGGGACAGGGAAGATGGGGAGATGTTGGTCAAAGGAAACAAAGTTGAAGTTATGTAGGGATCTAATGTCGAGGCATAATGACTATACTTAATAATATTGTATTGAACAGTGGAAATATGCTGAGAGTAACTATCAAACAAAAAAAATAGTATCAATGTAAAATGATGTTATGTTAATTAGCTTGACTGTAGTAATCATTTCACTAGGTGTATGTATATCAAATAATCATATTATACAACTTTAGTATATACAATATTTTATTAAAAATATATACGTAAATGAAAAAAGTAAAGAAAAAAAAACCCTGCAAATTGAGTTCATTTGCTATGATGGGAAGGAACTGCTGCTATTGGGGTAACAAAGCATTTTCAGGTTAAACCGACAGGGACAGAAAGCAAAGAAGAATCAAACAGGAAGAAGCAGTCACTCTTCCATCCCTGAACCTCCCTCTAACTACCAATGTTGATAAGACCCATCAAAGAGCCAGCTGACAAAGCAGAGATGTCGTTGCTGAATTCCAGATAAGAGATAAAAAAAGTCATCTCTTACCATAATTGACTCACAGGGATCAATTCCAGAGCTTCCTACTTTCTACAGTTCAACCCACCAAGACTTGAGGCAGACACATAGCAGATGTAAAAATGATATGATTCTAATTAAGGCATAGTTTTTAAAATATATATTATTAACACCAGGTTTACATGTGCTCATTCATTTTCCAAAACAAAATATTATTCACAGTGTGTGAGTGAGATTCAAGGTGAACTCAAGAAATAGCCGTCTGTATGCACAAATGATTAAAATTTACATACTCTTACAACACCAAAATTGCATTTTTAAATTATGCACCATAATATAAATGTTCAGGAGAAAATACCTGGGAGAGAATATGTAGGATTGACACCATGAAAATGACCGAGATATGGAAGTCAGTGTTCATTTCAAAGGCATTCTGCACAGGTTTGTTTTCACAAAGTATTATATTGAATTTCTTTGTCTTGCGGTATAACAGCCTTAGAGAGAGGAGTAGAGATAAATGAACTTTTAGGCTTTCTTCAAGCCCAATAATTATTTTTCTGTTCCTTATGGCATACCTAAGAAATGTTCCCAAGTAATTCCTCCCCCTGGTTACCTCAAGTTGTTTTCAAATCCTTGAAATGGGCTATCAAAAGCCCATTTCACTTTCTCTGTTTTGTTGCTAAAACACTGAATCAAGGGGCCAGTGCAATGCCTAAAACTGACAGATGGTCAGTAAATGTTGTTAACTGATGTGTGAATGGAGAGATAGATGGAAGGATGGGTGGATGAAAGAATGAATAAGTAAGCAGTACTTTTCATGATTTGTGATGGGGCATATGAGAACTGTTACTATACTATCTCACTTATAAATTGAGACATTGTGTGATGGTTAATTTTATGTATCAACCTGACTGGGCCACAGACAGTGTGCCCAGATATTTGATTAAACATTATTCTGGTTGTTTCCATGAGAGTGTTTATGGAAGAGGTTAACATTTAAATCTTTAGGGTGAATGAAGCTGATTGCCTTCCCTAATGTGGATGGGCTTCATCCAATCAGTAGAAGGCCTGAATATAGCAAAAATCCTGACCCTCTCCTGAGAAGGAGATAATTCCTCTTGTCTGACTGGCTTCGAACTGGGACCATGGCTTTTCCATGCCTTTGAACTTCAAGTGAAATATTGTCTCTTCCAGTGTCTCGAGCCTGCTGGCCTTCAGGTGGGAACTACTGGTTATCCTATTTCTCGAGCCTTTGGACTGAGCCTGGAACTACACCATTGAATCTCCTGGGGTTCCATGTTTACATCTCACTCTGCAGACCTTGCAACTTGTCAGCCTCCATAATCTTGTGAGACAATGCTTTATAACCACTCTCTCTCTCTATCTCATTCTCTTTCTGTCTCTCTCTCTCTGGGTTTCTGTCTCTGTCACTCTCCCCCACCCCTATATATAGATATAGACATAGATAAACATATACACACATAATACACACTACATTACTCATGTCTATTGGTTCTGTTTCTCTGGAGAACTCTGACTAATATGGATAGTGACTCAAATAAATGAAGCGAGGAGACAAAATAGAGATTGAGGACCTCCTGGTTTTTCAATTTGAACTTGCAATTTGCATGTTTCCTTTCTCCTTTGATGCCGCTCATAATAATTACCACTACTCTTAGCTGCCATTTATTGTTCACTCTCTGCCAACAATGTGCTATCCATTTTTCCCACTTTATCTCATTCACTGCTTTTGAAAAAAATTTGAGGAAACCTAAAGCTCAGTGAACAGTAACTTGCCTAACCTTACAAGGTTAATAAAAGTCACACCCTATATTTGAATCCAGTCTTCTGATTCAATTTGCATTCTTAACAAGTTGTGGCTCCAACATTAACTCACTGGGTGCCCTGGGACAAACTTGTCCTTATTTTCCATTTGTAATTTCCTTACTTTTATAAAAATGAGGCATTACATGTGATGATCTTTACTGCTCCTTCCAGCTCTGACGGTCTGTGATTGTGTAATCCTTAAGAAGTAGATAGAAGGAATGGAGTTCGGACCAGACAATCACCATGCAAGCCCAAATTCAGCACCTGATTAGCACCTCCACAGTGATGTGGGAGATTTGACAGAATCTCTCACAGAGCAGGTGGGAGACCCTTTGACTACCCTAAAGCATTGTGCCTACTGTCCGCATGAGGTGGTTGTCCCCATCAGTTCTGAAGTAGTAAACTAAATAAGTAGATAAAATGTGAAGTTAGAAATTAGTATTTTCTTTGCACTTTCTCTCTCCTCTCTGAATATCCCATGGTTTGCTAATATCCTTTTCATGCTCCGGGTCCTCCCTTCCCCACCCCATCACCACCCAAAAGTCACTGACTCTGGATATCACTTCCAGTACTTCACCTCTCATGCTCTCCTGCTTCTGAATCCACACATTCTTCACCTTATCATCATGAGGACTCTGAAGTCAAATCTGACAGACTAAGCAGGTTTTCCAAAGAGTATGTTACATAGATTATTAAATTTATTTTTACCAAGAAAAAGAAGGTTCTGTCACCAGTTAACTTTAGAAAGGACTAAATTAAACATGATTAAATTTGTTTCTTTATTACAGAACTTCTCAAAGCCTTTAATGTGTAAATGTGTCCAATTGAACTCAAGAGGAGGTTCATGCAATAGATATCATACTTTATTTTACTCTGGTAGCCTCTTTTCTCAAAGTATCCTGAAGGATTAAAGTTCCGTAGGCTACATTTTGGAAAATAGTACACTAAAAGTTTCCCAACATGTAAATAACTCAGTGCATTCACCTTTCTAGAACACACGATTAAATAGAAGCTAACTTTCTTCAGATCATTGGGATAGGAACTAATGACTCCACGCAAGAGAACAGTCTGTGAGGTAAAAACTAATTTGAGAAGAGTCAGGGAGGTCTAAGTATCTTAATTATGTTGGGGTCCAGGGAAGGCTGTCCCCAAATGTCCCTCGATGGCATTGATTATTTTGAATTAAAGTTACTTAAGAAAGAGAGGATGCAAGAGGGACATGTTGACCCTTCTCTCTGTCTCCCTGAAGGCAGGAAATAAATCTCTCACATGAAAGGTGCCCTCCTGGCATCTGGAGGTAGAAGGACACCCTTATCACCAGAGATAGAAAATTTCGGGCTCTGAGAAGCCTGTATAAACAAACCATGTTACTTCTTTATTTTACTACCCCACCCAAACCCTATTTAAATTCTTCACTATTGGATACCCAAAGTCTAAGTGTCTTACTCCTGTCAAATTCCTCATAAATTAATTGTTTCTTTGTCTAAAAAGTATACATGCTGCCTGCTATGGCCACTTCTTAGGTCCTAGCTTTGAGATCTTCATGAGCAAAAGTTAAAATTTGTTTCTTTTTCTCCTGTTAATCTGTTTTGTGTCAATTTCATGATTTTATAATTGGTCCCTGCACAAGAACTCAAGAGGGATAAAAGAGGAAATTTCCCCCTCTGACGGCTATCACATGAAACACCATGCTTCTGCACCAAGGTAAAAGTTTAAAATATTAAGGCAAATTATTTACTACTTTTCAAAAAGATAATGTATTCAATCTATTCTTTAGTAATTTGGGTTTACAGAACTCAGTCACACCATAAAAATATCACAGAGCCCAACCTTTAGCATATGTTATCCTTTGATATTATGAACAAAATCACAATGAATAATCTTATATGAATGTTTGTTATATATATATTATTTCTCCATACGATATAGTAAAATACAAGGAATTATAGATCAAAGAATATGTGCATTTTTAATACTGAAATATTGGTGAAATGTTCTCCATTATGTTAGACCAAGTTACATTCCCACATTACCACTCATAAAAAGAAGATCCCGGGTGGCTCAGAGCCTGGAAGTTGGCCTCATTGTGAGTGGATGGTGTAGAAGGCTGCAGTTAGGAAGCTTGAAGCTTTGTGGGGGAAACATGCTGAGGCTTGGGGTAGACTTCTTTCTGGGCTTGCTGCTTTGTGTGTTCAGTTTGGCTCTGAGCCTGAGTCTCTGGGGAAGGTGGACTTGCTGTTTTGGGAGGCATGGACCTCTGCCTTGGACTAAATGATGCTTACTGTGTGACTCTTTTCTATGCCTATGCCGTACTGAAGTGATGGGGACTGGGCTGTTTTACAAATAAATCATTATTTTGTTGTTGTTAGGGAAAATAATATGAGTGGATTTTTTCCCACACCTTCACTCTTGGTTAAGGTGTGGGAAAAACACATTTTTTCTGAGTGTATTTTATGAATGTATCTTTTCCCTTACCTTCACCATGAATATCAAGCATTTTGAACATTTTCAATGTAATAGGTGAAAAAAACCTCTCAGATGTTTTCTTATACTTTTATTAAGAGATTAAACATCTTTCATTTATGCCTTATTTGCTACAAGCTATATATACATATTTGTTTCCTATACTATTGTGTTTTATTTTGCTTTGCTGTTGTTTTTATTCATTAAACTCTAAATTTTATTTAGAATTTATTTTGGTTTTAGATGTGAGGCAATAATCTATTTTTTCCAGATGGCTACCAAGTTACCTCAATAAGAACTGATAAATTACTCATATAATCTTCACTAAAATCCATCATACTTGGGGGCATTACTTCTAGATTTTCTAGTTGCATTGATTAGTTGGTCTATTTATGTACCAGTATTACATTGCCTTAATTATTTTACAATAGATTTGATTATATTTTGATACATTAATTTTCTAAGTTATATTTGCTTATTTTCATATGGACTTCAGGATTACTTTTCCAGTTACCAAAAAGTATTAGTATTTTTATGTGGATTACGTAAATTTTTAGAATGACTTAGAGATGATTGACACTTTTGGCCTACCAAGTCTTTCTATACAAGAATATAGTAATGAAATTTTTATCAGCATTTAAAAAAATTATAAGCATTGTATGGCTTTTGCATGAAGCTCTTGCAAATTATGAATTAGCTGAAAGCCTGCTGTTTAGAAAGGATCATGTAAACATTTGTACTAAAAATTCTTATCATAGTAGGAGTTACTGTTTCTACCATAATTTCTTGGGTTATTTGGAGTTTGCTTTTAACCCAGATCTTGTTTTCATGGTTTCATTTTTAATGTTACTGACCAAATACTTAACCAACAGATTATTTTCTATGGGTGGAAACTCACTTATAGAGAAAGTCATGTCTTTACTAAAATAAACAATTCTGAAAAATTCATGTATAAAAAGAAAATTAAAATCATTAAAAACAAAACAATTGAGAGACAGTTGATTATAATGGAAATTTGACTTATAAAAATGTGAATCCCTAAAAACAGAACATGTTTGAGGATTTCTGTTGGATTTTTAAGCTTTGATTGATCCTAATTGATTTTGAATGACATAGAAGGGAAATGAAACTGGATTCTAAATAAAATAATGATTAATGTAATCTGATTATCTCAAATTAGAACTAAACTCAAATATTTGGCAATGGTTTTAAAGTTTCCTGACAATCAACAGGGTTGATCTGGTCATTAGCTGATAGATAAACTGGTCAGAAAATGAGTTGTCTAAACTCTTTATTCTCCATTTGAGTCATGCTGTAGGGAGGGTGACAAAATTCCTAACTGTTGAGATGGTGGGAAATGAGACATAATATGTACCAGAGGGGACCATGGTGTCTGTGGGTTTAGCTCTTGGCAATGTCTATATCCTATGTTCAGCCTGTACATGCTTGCTGGCTCAGGGTATAAGACTTAATGCTCTCAGAGTATTCCTTGATATTAACATTTTTAATGACTAGTGTGGCACATCCCTTGTTGGAGTTCAAAAATAGCCTGGGTTCCTTTTTCCTTTTCCTTTTCTGGATTCTGAACATATTGAGAGGAAGGACAAAGAGTAAAAGAGCTAAGATATTAAAGATCAGTTTTATTCTTTAGAAAGGCTAAGGAAGAAGTATCTTGATGTGACAGCCAAATGGGCCATTTACTTGAACTCCAGGAATAGGCAGATTTTTCAAAGGAGACATAGGTACCCAAAGCCCACAGATAAGATTGGCCCGGTAGAAACAGTCAAAAATCATCCCTGTCTGAGGTTAACTCCACCCAGTAAGAAGAAGGGCTGAATTGCATTAAGCATGCCAAATAGCATTCACCAAATTTATCAATCAGAAATATCCTTCACCTCCCCAATGGTGAAGGAAATAAATGAGCAGAGATATATTTGAGAGAATCCTTATGGAAACTAGAACAAAAAGGCTTCTCTCCCTACTTCCATCCTACTTTTATATTTAGAAATATGACCTGGTTGGTCCACAGGCCAAATAAATGTAGAATAAATGGCTCAGCAAGAAAAAACTGTATGTATTTTTACCCTGAATTTTCTACATTGTTTGATGATCTTAACTCTAGACTGAGATGTTTGCTTTGGATGTCCATTGTTGTTTAAAAGGCAGCAGCCAGTTCTAGAATTTTCCTGAAGCTTAAAATCTGAGCACTAGTAGACTTGACCTCATCTTCCTTGTTTTTAAGTAATTAGAGGAGCAATGTCATTACTTAGTTGAAAAAAAAAAAAAAGTCAGATTTCTTTCTTTTCAAGTAACATTCTTCTAGCTCTATGTATAGCTGACCTAAACAAAGAAACTGTTAGAATCATCAGAGCCAGGGAGTATACATCCAAGTATTTTGTCCTTATCACAGCACCAGTTTAGAAATAATACAGTCTTGAGCACATTCTGGGTCAAATGCAAGATATATCTATAACTATAGGGCAAATGGCAGGAAGAGAGTGTACCACCAAAAGCTATCACACTTGGGGGGAAAAGAAAGCATTCTTTTGTTTAAGAATAATAAATTTCTTCCATTTAATTATGTATACAAGTTATGGATTGTTTTTGCTTTCAAAAACACCTAACAGTAGGAATAAGTACATGACTTGAAGGAAAGAAATTGTTAAAATACTTAATTTGGACTGGATCCCTTAACCACAGGCTCTGACCCAAGCAAGGGGCAGATGATAATTTTGATTATTATCTTATTGATAACTTTGATGCTGCTTCCTCTTTCTTTCACCACTGATTGACTAAATGTAACCTTCTAATTGTTTACATTACATGCCCAATAGATGCATTACTAAACATCACGTAGTGAAAATTAGAAGATATTGAGCTTCTCATCACTTTTGTGGCAATAGGAATTTTTGGTAACCTAAAAGTTAGCATGTTTCTTTAATGAATAACTTGGTGCCTCTTAATCAACGTGGTGGCAAAAACAGACAAGTATTAAGTGGAATGTTTTCATGGCAATTCTCTATGGGTGAGATCAAGTCCAGAACAGACACATTCTTTTGTTGAACTGTCAGAAAGTGCCCAACCAGTGGGGGTTCTTGGTCATTACACAAATAAGTTTGCTTGGAAGCAAAAAGTTTATATATATATATATACACATATATATATATATATATATATATATATATATATATGTATATATATATATATACACACATACATACAAACACACATATATGTGTATATATACAAACGTTTATATATATAAACATATATATATAAATATTTGTATATATACACTTATATATGCAAACGTTTATATATATATAAAGTTATAAACGTTTATATATATATATACTTTTAATATATACATGTATATATACATATGCTGATTTTATTATATATAAATCAGTATATATATATAATTAAATCAGTGTATGTATGACAAATAAAATACATGCCAACTATGTGTTTTCTTGCTTATATTTTTTCTTTTTTTAATTTAATTTAATTTATTTTTTTATGCAGCAGATTCTTATTAGTTACCCATTTTATACATATTAGTGTATATATTGTCAATCCCAATCTCTCAATTCATCACACCCCCACCCCAACCCCCAACCGCTTTCCCCCCTTGGTGTCCGTACATTTATTCTCTACATCTGTGTCTCAGTTTCTGCCCTGCGAACTGGTTCATCTGTACCATTTTTCTAGGTTCCACGAATATGCGTTAATATATGATATTCGTTTTTCTCTTTCTGACGTACTTCACTCTGTATGACAGTCTCTAGATTCATCCACGTCTCTACAAATGGCCCAGTTTCATTCCTTTTTATGGCTGAGCAATATTCCATTGTATACGTGTACCACATCTTCTTTATGTTTTTTTTTTTTACATGTAGGAAACTCTTTAGAAATATAGACAAACCAACAACTACATCTTTTGTTTCAATAACACATTCCCTCAAGGAATGGTTCCATATTTTAAACATTTACTTATCTTTCAAATTAATTTATAAATTTACTACATTTCTCAACTACATTTCGATGTCATTATTTTAGAAATTGGAAAAAAATATTATAAACATTTCTGAAAAATGAAACAAGAATAATTGGCAATTTTTTAGGAGAAATAATGAGAGAAAATTTGCCTTGTTTCTTTAAATGATTTCCTACAAGACCTTCAAATATACATATAAGATTATTTACAAAAAAAAAATAGTTTGGTACCAAAAGAGAATAGGACCTAGACAGGATATGTAACAAAATGTTAATGGTTATCTTTGGTTAGTAGGTTTAAGAGTTGTTTCCTTTTTTAAGTTATATTTTTAGTTTTTTCTATAATTAAAATGCTTTATTTAGTGCAAATGATAGAAATTTAAAACATGAAGACCAATGAAATAAAATGATTTTTATAGCAATAAAAATTCTAATAATCATAAGATTATAAACTATTTTGTAAATTAAATCAACAAATAATTTTCAAGTGCCTACTGTGTTCTAGATACACAGTAACCCTATAACTTCTTATCCTTCAATATAAGATCAACATTTTTTCGATTTTCACATACTTGAGTCAGGTCTTAAAGATACCTGGCTGAGAAGGGTTTACAGTGTCCTGGGACATGAATGCAGCAATGGAGCCATTCATTCCCTTCAGCTCCAGTTGTATGGCTCTCTTTAAATCAATCAGAACATGGAATATTCTTTGTTCAACTTTCCTTAACACTATTCTGCTCACTGTTGTGATGCTCGTGGGTAATTGCCCAAGGGTGAAGTTAAGTTGGAGGATTCATTACTGTGGCTAGAAGGAATAAAGTCCATCTGTCACAAATTCACAGGTAACTTGATTTTCTTTTGTGCCTCTCAAATCCATCCAGTTTGTCTACTTTATTTGGGACAATAGCAACAAAATTTCCCTAGTTTTTCTTATTTGAAAGTAGAAATCTGTATACGGAATCATATTTTAAATCTTTGTATAGTGAAAAGACTACAGCAAGAAGATTTAGATGAGTGCAGTATGAATCCCAGCCTTCCTCAAGCTTTACCATGTGTATTGGGTAACCGTGAGCCAATCAGATCACCTTACTATGGTAGTTTCCTCGTCTATAAAAATGAAAGTGCTCAAAGAGAACCTTTATAATCATTTTTTCCCACTGTAACTAATAATATAACTCTTCAAATAGAGCCAATATTTTAATTTCTGGTTTGTTAATTTTTAATTTTAACATCTTTATTGGAGTATAATTGCTTTACAATCGTGTATTAGTTTCTGCTTTACAACAAAGTGAATCAGCTATACATATACATATATCCCTATATCTCCTCCCTCTTGCATCTCCCTCCCCCCCCCTCCCTATCCCACCCCACTAGGTGGGCACAAAGCACCGAGCTGATCTCTCTGTGCTATACAGCTGCTTCCCACTAGCTATCTATTTTACATTTGGTAGTGTATATACGTCCATGTCACTCTCTGCCTTCATCCCAGATTACCCTTACCCCCTCCGTGTCCTCAAGTCCATTCTCTATGTCTGCGTCTTTGTTCCTGTCTTGACCCTAGGTTTTTCAAAGCCATTTTTTTTTTCTTTTAGATTCCATACATATGTGTTAGCATATGGTATTTGCTTTTCTCTTTCTGACTTAATTCACTCTGTATGACAGACTCTGTGTCCATCCACCTCACTACAAATAACTCAATTTTGTTTCTTTTTATGGTTGAGTAATATTGCATTGTATATATGTGCCACATCTACTTTATCTATTCATCTGTTGATGGACACTTAGGTTGCTTCCATGTCCTGGCTATTGTAAATAGAGCTGCACTGAACATTGTGGAACAGGACTCTTTTTGAATTATGGTTTTCTCAGGGTATATGCCCAGTAGTGGGATTGTTAGGTCGTTTGGTAGTTCTACTTTTAGCTTTTTAAGGAACTTCCATAGTATTCTCTATAATGGCTGTATCAATTTGCATTCCCACCAACAGTACAAGAGGGTACCCTTTTCTCCACACCCTCTCCAGCATTTATTGTTTGTAGATTTTTTGATGATGGTCATTCTGACCAGTGTGAGGTGATATTTCATTGTAGTTTTGATGTGCATTTCTCTAATGATTAGTGATGTTGAGCATCCTTTCATATGTTTCTTGGCAATCTGTATATCTTCTTTGGAGAAATGTCTATTTAGGTCTTTTGCCCAGTTTTGGATTGGGTTGTTTGCTTTTTTGATATTGAGCTGCTTGTAAATTTTGGAGATTAATCCTGTCAGTTGCTTCATTTGCAAATATTTTCTCCCATTCTGAGGGTTGTCTGTGCATCTTGTTTATGTTTTCCTTTGTTGTGCAAAAGGTTTTAAGTTTCATTAGGTCCCATTTGTTTATTTTTGTTTTTATTTCCATTTCTCTAGGAGGTGGGTCAAAAAGGATCTTGCTGTGATTTATGCCATAGAGTGTTCTGCCTATGTTTTCCTCTAAGAGTTTTATAGTGTCTGGCCTTATATTTAGGTCTTCAATCCATTTTGAGTTTATTTTTGTGTATGGTGTTAGGGAGTGTTTTAATTTCATTCTTTTACATGTTGCTGTCCAGTTTTGCCTGCATCACTTATTGAAGAAGCTGTCTTTTCTCCATTGTATACTCTTGCTTCCTTTATCAAAGATAAGGTGACCATTTGTGCGTGGGTTTATCTCTGGGCTTTCTATCTTGTTCCACTGATCCATATTTCTGTTTTTTTGCCAGTACCATACTGTCTTGATTACTGTAGCTTTGTAGTATAGTCTGGCATTCCAGAGCCTGATTCCTCCAGCTCCATTTGATATTCTGTGGAGCCAGGAGGTCTCTGGTGGACCAATGTCTTGAACTCGGCTCTCCCACCTTAGAAGCACAGGCCTGACACCCGGCTGGAGCACAAAGACTCTGTCAGCCACATGGCTCAGAAGAAATGGGAGAAAAAAGAAATACATAAAATAAAATAAAAGTTATTAAAATGAAAAAAAAATTTTGAATTATTAAAAAATTAAAAAAGTTAAAATATAATTAAAAAAAGAAAGAAAGAGAGATCAACCAAACCAAAAAGACAAATCCACCAATGATAACAAGAGCTAAGAACTATATTAAAAAAAAAAAAAAAACAAAGAAAAATGGGACAGACAGAACCCTAGGGCAAATGGTAAAAGGAAAGCTATACAGACAAAATCACGCAAAGAAGCATACAGATACACACTCACAAAACGAGAAAAAGGGGAAAAAAAATCTATACATTGAAAAAAAAGGAAGCGAGCAACCAAATCTATAAACAAATCTACCAGTGATAGTAAACTCTAAATACTACAGTAATATAAACATAAGACCAGAAACAAATTAGATGCAGAAAGCAAACCTCAAGTCTGCAGTTGCTCCCAAAGTCCACCGCCTCAATTTTGGGATGATTCATTGTCTCTTCAGGTATTCCACAGATGCATGCTACATGAAGTTGATTGTGGAGATGTAATCCGCTGCTCCTGAGGCTGCTGGGAGAAGTTTCCCTTTCTATTCTTTTTTCCCACAGCTCCTGGGGTTCAACTTTGAGTCTGGCCGCACCTCTGCATGTAGGTCACCTGAGGGCATCTTTTGGGCAGTCTGAGGTCTTCTGCCAGCGTTCAGTATGTGTTCTGTAAGAGTTGTTCCACATGTAGATGTATTTCTGATGTATCTTTGGGGAGGAAGTTGATCTCCATGTCTTACTCCTCTGCCATCTTGAAGGTCTCTTCCAATTTTTAATTTTTAAAAATCATTTAAATGATTTCTCAGTATTAAATGTAAAATGTGGTCCTTCAGAGAGAGAGAAAAATTTTCCACCATAATTATTGTTTATAAGCTGTGGGGTCAGGGAGAAAAGTAAAGCAATTATATGAATTCCAAGTGAGTGACCAATTTTGTTTATGTGTGTCTTACTTTTCTTCCTCCTCCTCTTCTACCTCCTCCTCCACCCCTTCTTCCATCTCCTCCTCCTCCTTCATTATGGCTAGGTATCTAAGAACGTAGAATTGGTGTGAAACTTTATCTTCATAATTTCTTACTTGTAATATATTTGTTATAGTCACTGAGGGCTTTTCATTTGCCAAATGTACTCACCAGCTTACATTTGGCAAATGACAGTTTTAGGCAGGTTTACAACGTCTTCGTGGAAAGGTAACATCTTTTGATGGTACTTTGGTAGACAGAGGTTATGTTTCCACCATGGTCCTTTATTATGCTGACAATGTAAAAGGGGTCATGGAAAGTTCAGTACTCCTAATCCTAGCTTGTGCCACATTTGACTGTTTGGCTGAAGCAAGATCTATTAACTAGAGGAATCCATTCTTCTTGAAGTCTACCTCTACAAAATATCTCATTACAAGGCTTCATAGAAGGAGTCTGAGTGCCAGGAGAGAGGGAAATTGGGCCAGAAAGTCACGATTAATTTAGAACTGTCTCCCCATGTTGAGAATGTTGTCTAATCATGTACCTCATTGGCTATTTTGCCTTGCCTTGGAAGATCTTGACATTAAATCTAATGAAAAATATGCTTTTAGATTCCAAGTGGGCCTTTTTTTTTTCATTCAAAATAATCCCTATTTCTTTTACAACTGAAGTGATATTGAAAAAGTAGATGGACTCATTCAGATCTCATGGATATGAGCAAGGAAACCTCCTACCTGGCCACCAGTTGAAGTGCTCTCATTTAAACGCTGCTGTCAAACTAGCTGTATGATTCAGGGTCGCCTTGCAAACTTCAGACAATGTGACATAAGAGATCAAACTACAGCATGTTAATTTCATGGGTCTTAGAGATATGTAATGAAGAGTCATGTATAAATGCCATGGAGTCCAAGCCTTGCCATCTGCTTCTTCTATGCATTGGCAGCATGATGTTTCCTACCCTGGGGGCAGAATCACTGTGGCCACCATCTCAGAGCTAATTAATCCATGGGTAAATTCACCAATTGCAGCTCATCCTAGGTTGGTATACAAATCAGGGTTTGGTTCATAAAACAGAAACTACTCTAGGTCTTTTAGACAGACTAACTTTAACTCAAGGTTATTATAGGTACTACAGAGCTAAGAAACCATACTGGGGATGGGATAAAACTCAGACATTATCAATTGTCAAGAAGCTGCCATTAATCTTAGAGCAAGAGGGACAACAGGATCATCTAGTAAACGATGGAGGTTGATAATGATATCTGAGTACAGGGGCTGGAGATAAAGGATGTGCAACCAATACCAGAACACTCACAGGAAACAGAGGGGGAGAAATACCCTTGTTTCTCCCTCTCCCAAGTTCTTTAATCTTGCATCATTGCCTCCCATTTCATAATTAAACTTACCTGAAACTCGAAGAACACGGTAACTTGGAAGTATAATTTCCTGTGATACAGAGCTGAGCAGAGGAAGGAAAAGATGGATAGAAGAGCATCAGTGTATAAAATAGGTGAGCAAGTTCTTGGGCTAACTGAAGGAAAGTCACTGTGATAAGCAAAATAACGGTTCCCCAAAGTTGTCCTTGTCCTATTCCCCAGAATCTGTAAGTATGTTACATTAAATGGTAAAAGGGACTTTGCAGATGTGATAAAGTTAAGGATCTTGAGATGGGAGATTACCCTGGATTATCTGGGTGAGCTCAACAGAATCATGTGTCTTTTTAAGAGGAGGGCAGGAGGTTCCAGTCAAGGAGGAGATTTGATGATGGAAACAGAGGTTGGAGTGATGGGTTTAGAGACAGAGGAAGGGCCCTGATCAACGAAATGTAAGTGACCTCTGGAAGCTTGCCTTTTCCAAGCAAGGAAGTTAATTTTACCTTAGAGCCTCCAGAAGGAATATGGCTTTGCAGACACCTGGATTTTAGCTCATGAGACCCATTTAAGACTTCTAACCTTTAGAAGTGTAACATAATAAATTGTTTTAAGCCACATAGTTTGTGGAAAATTTTTACAGTAACAACAGGAAACTAGTACTTTAACAGCATAAAAATTATCATTAAAAAATGCTAGAAATCAAAAACAAAGAAGTATATGTGAAATCTAAGGGAAAGATACAAATTAACCAAAAAAGAGTTTGATCATTCCATCCCTTGGAAATGTGCTCTTTCCAAGATTGTTGATCCCCCATTCTAGCTCTTGGTATACATAATTAACAGAGCCTGAACACCAACCCCCTCCTTACCTATTTTCCATTCCCCAGTAGGTATGAATGATGGTTGTAGGGGACACTAAGTCCTGGTTATTTCATAAATGAATATTGAAGTTATGTATTAATTGACTTGACTATTTTTTCTTTTGCCCTGTAGTTGAAGTGCATTTATCCTTCCCCCTATCAATATAAAATAAAATAATTACCCAATTAGCAAGAAATTATTTTGGGAATTACTAATTTGGATATCTATTAAGTCTGTACCTAACACTTTGTTCTGTCAACTGGAATAAAAAAATTAAATGTCAAAAAAAATGTGAGAAGGACTTGTCTTAACAAGGTCAGCATTTCTGAAGCAGGCTAAAGCAGAAGGAAAGCAACATTCAGCTTTGTCAAGACTGGCGTGGTAAATGGAAAGGGACAGGGGTTCAACTTGGACAACACGGGATCCGAGGTGAACCAGAGAACCATGACTGCCTTTTCCTCCCAAGCACTGCTTTGCAACCACATCCACGTCTTAAAGATGTGAAACAGCTGCTGTCTCAAGTTTGGTCAGTATCGGGGTCTCAGCTTCCTTCCTCTGGTCCTGATGGCTGTGATCACAAGTGACAGTACCTGGAACTTTTGCTTTCAGCCTTGGTGTCATGATTAGGTGCAGAAAGTGGAAAAACTGTGCTCTCATTTCCTGCTGGCTTTGACAGCGCCTAGGCTTCTTCATTACAAAAAAAAAAATAAGTGGAACTGAGTTTGCATACTGGTGTTAAAGAGAGCAGGGATTCTTGTTACAACTTTTCATTCGTTTTTTAAAATATTTATTTTATTAAAGTATAGTTGATTTACAATGCTGTCTTAATTTCTGTTGTACAGTAAAGTGATTCAGTTATACATATATGTACATTATTTTTCATATTCTTTTCCATTATGGTTTATCACAGGATATGAATATAGTTCCCTGTACTATACAGTAGGACCTTGTTGTTTATCTATTTTACATATAATAGTTTGCATCTGCTAATCTCAAACTCCCAATCCCTCCCTCCCCCTTGGCAAACAAAAATCTGTTCTTTATTGTCTGAGTCTGTTTCATTCTTTTATATGTGTCAAAGGGACTTTATTCTTTTATTTGAAGTTTTATTTAAGGGGCAAAAAAAACCTCTCTGACTCCTTCTCTCCAACCCTGCATCTTTCTATCCCATTTACCACCAGACCTCCAGCAATAAGAAAACCCCTCCTTTGTTTTGTGTTTCTGAAAGTTGATTTTGCCTTCTCACTTCATCATGGCTTTAAGGTTTCGACCTTCAATCTCATGGCAGTGATGATCCCCTCATCTTCAGTGTGAATGAGATTTAGCTTGCTTTTCTGGAGGTTTGATAGGGAAACATGTTTGGAGATGACTTAGTTGGGAACAAGAGTATTACACATAAGGACAAGACTCTCAGTTTTTAAATCATAGGTCCACAGCTGGCAGTTTCCTCACCTATATAATACATATGGTAATGTTTACACTTAATTCATAGGACTGTGCTGTGAAATAAATGCTTGAGTGGATGGGAAGTGCTTTAAATTTGGTCTGGCATATAATAAATTCTTCATAATTTCAGTTGTGTTTGATATTCTTATACTTAAAGGAGAAAAAGCAATTAGAATGGAGGAGACGTGGGTACCAAGAATGTGTTGATTTTAAAAATTGATGAGGAGAGAGTGTCTTATTTTCTTTTGCCATAATCTCTGTTATTTACCTTTAATCAGCCATTGCTCAAGGCTCAGAGGTGTTTGCTTAGCTTGAAAGTAACTCACAGCAAAATCCCTGCTGATGGGTACGGGTCAGTAGTGTTACTTTTGTACACTACTACTCTCTTCTCTACTCTTTGGAGTATCAATCTACTGCTGCTACCACTCATTATTCATTATACTTCTTATTATGATCTTTGTTCTTAGAAGACAACATGTATTAACATACACAGGAGAGAAACGAAGGACAAATAGGACTGCATACAGAGGAAGCATAGCACAAAACAACATTTTCCAATGTTTGTGTTCAGGAACGTTACATCCTCTATTGGTTCAACAGTCAAAGTGCTTAGGAAATGCTTCACAACATTTCTTGAGTTAGAGATGTCCAGTCACATTTCAAAGACTATGTGAGACCCTACAAAAAGATTAAACGTCTTTATTGCAGTGTTTCCCTAGGTAGCAGAGTGGGCTTGGAATGGGTGTATGAGAATAGAAGTCTAGGAAGTACCTACTTTACCACCATTCAGATATATGACTTCAGACAAATAAATTCCCTTTGGGTCTGCAGTTTTTTTTCATTATAAACAAATTCTAACATTTTTTGAATTCAGAAATATATTGTCTGGACAATATAAATCTAAACATGATTTTTTTTTTTTTTTTTTTTTTTACCTTTACTTAATTTCCAGGCAAATAGTTAAGGGTTTCATCTTGTTAGCAGATGTAACAGGCCAGGTTCTGTTACATAATTGAATTGATTTTTTTTTTCCATTCTTATTTGTTCAATGATATTATTGAATTTCAACACTGAATGTTTATTTTTGGATCACATAGATGCTCAATGCCAGTGATACCCTTCATCTCTTCCATAAATAAGCATATGAAAACATGTTCCATGTCATATGTCATCAGGGAAATGCAAATTAAAACAAAAATGATATACCAGTACACACACATTAGAATGGCTAAAATCTGGAACACTGACAATGCCAAATGCCCGTAAGGATGTGGAGGAACAGAAACTCTCATACATTGCTGGTGGAAATGCAAAATGGTACAGCCATGTTGGAAGGCAATTTCGCAGTTTCTTATAAAACTGAACATACTCCTATCATGGGACCCAGCGATAATACCAGCTTCTTGGTATTTACTCAAAGGAGTTGAAAACTTACATCCACACAAAATCCTGCACAGGGATGTTTATAGCAGCTTTATTCATAACTGCCGAAATTTGGAAGCAACCAAAATATCCTTATTAGGTGAATGGATAAATAAGTTGTGGTACCTTCAGATAATGGAATATTATTCAGCACTAAAAAGAAAAAGCTATCATGCCATGAGAAGACATAGATATTATGTGTATTATTAAGTGAAAGAAACCAATCTAAAAAGGCTACATACTGTATGATTACAACTATATGAACTGGAAAAGGCAAAAGTATGGAAATTAACAGATCAGTGATTGCTGGGGTGGGGGGAATGAATAGTCAGAGCATAGTGGGTTTTTAGGCAGTGAAAATACTCTGTATGATATTATGATGCATGATGTATGTCACTATATATTTGTCCAAACCCATAGAATATGCAACACCAAGAGTAAACCCTAAGGTAAACTGTGGAGTTTGGATGATTATGTTATGTCAACGTAGACTTATCTTTGGTAAAAATTATACCACTCTGGTGAGTGATATTGATAATGGCTATGCATGTGCAGAGGCACGGAGTGTATGAGAAGTCTCAATACTTCCCTTTCAATTTTGCTATAAACACAAAACTGCTCTAAAAAATAAAGTCTCAAGAAAGAAAAAAACACAACAGCCCTATACATTAGAGAGAACACAATTCAAATATAAATAGAAATAACTATGTTCTGAATATGGTTTGTTTTAAAAAAATCTTTTTGGCCTCATTTCCATGTTACATCTTTCCCTTCCTTGGCTACATCTGTATGCAGACAACATCACGTGAGTTCCCCATTAGTCCATACTCCCATTTACTCTGGGACTTTCAAAATCGTGCTTCTCTGTCTAAAGCCCACTCACCTCCTGAATTCCCAGTCAGACACTCATCTCTCTAGTCCCAGATTAGACATTACTTCCTCATAAATTCATCAGAGTTGTTCTTTCCTTCATTTCCTGCCACTCTCCACTTTGTCCTATTCCTCCACTTCTGATGGAATCTATCATCTACCATACTTCTTTCTCCTCTGTTTTACTGTCAAACAACTCTCTGAAAAGTGTTGACATTTATTTATAGTTAAAATAGAGAACTCATTGAATAATTGCAAACTGTTAGCTATTCTTATCTTGGCATATAAATTCTACAATGGAGACCTAGGTCTATGGATGGAGAATTGAAATCAAGGTTTTTCAGAGGAGGTTCCAGCATTATAAACATAATTTACATTAAAAATAGTCAGAGCTGCCTAGAGAAAAAATCATGCTTCAAAGGAAACTATGCATTTTTAAGATTATACCTTTCCAGGCTACCTCATCTTATTCTTTCATTGTCTTTGAGTTATTTTATAACTCTGTGGATTGTAGCTGATAACAATACAAAATAATTCTTGTCTACAGACAGGCAGATTTATCAGTTGACTTTCCTCCCTCACTGTGGAAGAGGCCAGTTTGCCTCCATTTGTGCATTCATTTAAAATTGTAGATCTATAAATACATCTGTTGAACTGTTTGCAATATTTTATGAGTTCTCTCATTAATAATGAGTTATATAAAACTTTTAACACATGTTTATTTTTACGCCTGTATGAAAGTCATGATTTTACCACTTTTTGAAAGTTATTGTTTAACAACAGGATGCCTAGTGTTGTCATAATTGGAGTGAGAAAAAAGTGTTTGAAAATCCCTCAATTTGAAAGAATCACGTTGCTGGGTCCTTTGGGGTGAAACTTCTATGATGTTGGCACAAACTCCATAGCACTTTGTAGGGTGAGCAGCTCTCCCATAAACAGAGCTGTCTTCTTTTCCGGACCCCTCCAGAAGCTCTTTTCCTGTTATTTCCCTTGGATCTTCTGCATCAGTTTTAATCTTCCTTGAATGCACCCCCAAGTCTTAGTTCCTGTGGTTGCCCTCTCATGATTCCTGCTGCTTCCTCTGCACATAGACAAATGCTCTTGACCCTCTCAAGACTCAGTGTACTCTCCTTCCTGTTCACGAAAACATTTGGCATCATTCTTGATGCTCCCTATTCCCAACTCATAACGCATGAAGGATCCATACCAACCATTTCAATCTTAGAATGCCCTACAAGGAGACTTAGTATAGTAGAGCTGAATGGAAAATGAGAAATCCTCCAGTTCAAAGCCCTCACTGTACAGAGGAGGACATTGTTATTTATTACATTCACCTGCAGTTCCATACTTGGGGAGTACTTGACTTATGAATGACTTGTTCTTATGCATTGAATCCCTGCACCCTCAAAGGGACAATCCTTTCTTTCCTTTTTCTCTAGTCCTGAGCACCTGGGGATTGATTGACCTTAGAGGTGTCATTCTTTATGTAAATGAAAAAATCTTCCTTTTATTCTTACGCAGAAAGGAAGTGAATAAGTCCCTGATTTCCTGCTGTCTCCCTACTATGAGGAGCAGCCCTTGTTTCTCCTATTTTCCAGTGAAGTGCTAACACATTGTAAGCCCTTAACAAAGTTTATAGTTATTAGGAATTTCATTTTAACATTTTTCTTAGCAACAGTTTTTATGCTGATTAGGTATGTTTAAAATTATCCAGAGGTGTTAGATTATAGACATTTCATGTTTGAATAGAGAGGTTTTTTTCCCACTGAATTGCAAATTAACATTGATAACATAGGTTTTAGATTTTTTTCTTTCTTTTTTTTTTTTTTTTTAATGGGAGAAGTCTCCTGAATACCAAACAATTGTCTCTCATAAGAATCTTAGAGACACAACAGCTTAACATGTTTCTGTTCTTTTCAATTCTCTTTTTTCAATTCTGTTCTGTTAAATTCTCCTAATTGTTTAACTTGTTTGTTTCATAATTCCTCAACTAAACTTTAAGCTCCTTGAAGTTAGTGTTGGAAAGTCATCTCAGATCAGTCCATCTTGCTAGTGCTTAGTGCAGATCCTAGTGGACTGTATGCACTGTGTAAGTGGTGTGAGAATCGAATATATCCTTGACATCTAAGTGGAAAAGCTGTTCACGCTAATTAGTAGATCAAAGACAAGGAGAAATTGCATCCGAGCAAAGCTGACTTAAGTGCTGAACTTAAGTTTGAAAGGACCAAGGCAGGGAGGCAGGGGAAACTGGAGGTGAAATACATAAGCTGTTTCCCAGGTAACTGGAAGGACCGAGCATTGACCATAGAGGGTGGAATAGCAAAAGGAGAATCTGAGAAGCAAAATGAGATTTGGAAGGCAGAAAATGTCGACTTTTACCTGCTCCAAAATTTACCTAAGAATTCATTGTGAACACAGTTCTTCTTGAGGGTTCATCAAGGGAAACTGTTGTATCCCTTTTTTTTTTTTTTTTTCTTGTCAAAGATGGTGCATCTAGAGAGACTGAATTTGATTAACTCTTCATGACCATGAAAAAACTTACCATTGATCACAGGACAGCCTATAGAAGAATGCTAGTCAATTCTTAGACCAAGACTATTAATAATAATAATAAAAATAATTTCTTTTATGGAGTGTAAACAATAAGATTACCATTAAATAACAGCTACCTTCATTGTTAGGCTCCTTCATTGAGCCTTTACAATATGATAGGTTCATATATATATATATTTATATATATATTTATATATATGACATATAAGTTTACTTCATATTCAGAGAATATATATGTACATATATATGCTTCCATATATAAATATGTATATGGGGATAATTTATAAAAATATGTATTTTATAAATATATAAAATGGGGTTAATTTGTGCTTAGTTCACAAAGGTGTAAAAATAAAATTAGTATACACACATATGTACAAATACAAATATATACAAATATGCTATATATTCACATTAACATAAGTATTTGTATGTGTGTGTGTATTTTTTTTTTTTAAACATCTTCATTGGAGTATAATTATTTCACAATGGTGTGTTAGTTTCTACTTTATAACAAAGTGAATCAGTTATACATATACATATGTTCCAATATCATTTCCCTCTTGCATCTCCTTCCCTCCCACACTCACTATCCCACCCCTCTAGGTGGTCACAAAGCACCGAGCTAATCTCCCTGTGCTATGCAGCTGCTTCCCACTAGCTATCTATTTTACATTTGGTAGTGTATATATGTCCATGCCACTCTCTCACCCTGTCACATCTCATCCCTCCCCCTCCCCATATCCTCAAGTCCATTCCCTAGTAGGTCTGTGTCTTTATTCCCGTCTTGCCACTAGGTTCTTCATGACTTTTTTTGTTTCCTTAGATTCCATATATATGTGTTAGCATACTGTATTTGTTTTTCTCTTTCTGACTTACTTCACTCTGTATGACAGACTCTAACTCCATCCACCTCACTACAAATACCTCCATTTCATTTTTTTTTATGGCTGAGTAATATTCCATTGTATATATGTGCCACATCTTCTTTATCCATTCATCCGATGATGGACACTTAGGTTGCTTCCATGTCCTGGCTATTGTAAATAGAGCTGCAATGAATATTTTGGTACATGACTCTTATTGAATTATGGTTTTCTCAGGGTATATGCCCAGTAGTGGGATTGCTGGGTCGTATGGTAGTGCTATTTTTAATTTTTAAGGAACCTCCATACTGTTCTCCATAGTGGCTGCATCAATTTACATTCCCACCAACAGTGCAAGAGTGTTCCCTTTTCTCCACACCCTCTCCAGCATTTATTGTTTATAGATTTTTTGATGATGGCCATTCTGACCGGTGTGAGATGATATCTCATTGTGGTTTTGATTTGCATTTCTCTAATGATTAATGATGTTGAGCATGCTTTCATGTGTCTGTTGGCCATCTGTATATCTTCTTTGGAGAAATGTCTGTATAGGTATTCTGCCCATTTTTGGATTGGGTTGTTTGTTTTTTTCTTATTGAGCTGCATGAGCTGCTTGTAAATCTTGGAGATTAATCCTTTGTCAGTTGCTACATTTGCAAATATTTTCTCCCATTCTGAGGGTTGTCTTTTGGTCTTGTATGGTTTCCTTTGTTGTGCAAAAGCTTTTAAGTTTCATTAGGTCCCATTTGTTTATTTGTGCTTTCATTTCCATTTCTCTAGGAGCTGGGTCAAACAGGATCTTGCTGTGATTTATGTCATAGAGTGTTCTGCCTATGTTTTCCTCTAAGAGTTTGATAGTGTCTGGCCTTACACTTAGGTCTTTAATCCATTTTGAGTTTATTTTTGTGTATGGTGTCAGGGAGTGTTCTAATTTCATACTTTTACATGTACCTGTCCAATTCTCTCAGCACCACTTATTGAAGAGGCTGTCTTTTCTCCACTGTATATGCTTGCCTCCTTTATCAAAGATAAGGTGACCATATGTGTGTGGGTTTATCTGGGCTTTCTATCCTGTTCCATTGATCTATATTTCTGTTTTTGTGCCAGTACCAAACTCTCTTGATTACTGTAGCTTTGTAATATAGTCTGAAGTCAGGGAGCCTGATTCCTCAAGCTCCATTTTTCGTTCTCAAGATTGCTTTGGCTATTCGGGGTCATTTGTGTTTCCCTACAAATTGTGAAATTTTTTGTTCCAGTTCTGCGAAAAATGCCAGTGGTAATTTGATAGGGATTGCATTGAATCTGTAGATTGCTTTGGGTAGTAGAGTCATTTTCACAAAGTTGATTCTTCCAATCAAAGAACATGGTATATCTCTCCATCTATTTGTATCATCTTTAATTTCTTCTTTAATTTTCTGCATACAGGTCTTTTGTCTCTGTAGGTAGGTTTATTCCTAGATATTTTATTCTTTTTGTTACAATGGTAAACAGGAGTGTTTTCTTAACTTCACTTTCAGATTTTTCATCATTAGTATATACGAATGCGGAGATTTCTGTGCATTAATTTTGTATCCTGCTACTTTACCAAATTCATTGATTAGCTCTAGTAGTTTTTTGGTAGCATCTTTAGGATTCTCTATGTATAGTATCATGTCATCTGCAAACAGTGACAGCTTTACTTCTTCTTTTCTGATTTGGATTCATTTTATTTCTTTTTCTTCTCTGATTGCTGTGGCTAACACTTCCAAAACTATGTTGAATAATAGTGGTGAGAGTGGGCAACCTTGTCTTGTTCCGGATCTTAGTGGAAATGGTTTCAGTTTTTCACCATTGAGGACAATGTTGGCTGTGGGTTTGTCATATATGGCCCTTATTATGTTGAGGAAAGTTCCCTCTATGCCTACTTTCTGCAGGGCTTTTATCATAAATGGGTGTTGAATTTTGCTGAAAGCTTTCTCTGCATCTATTGAGATGATCATATGGTTTTTCTCCTTCAATTTGTTAATATGACATATCACGTTGACTGATTTGCATATATTGAAGAATCCTTGAATTCCTGGGATAAACCCCACTTGATCATGGTGTATAATCCTTTTAATGTGTTGTTGGATTCTGTTTGCTAGTATTTTGTTGAGGATTTTTGCATCTATGTTCATCAGTGATTTTGGCCTGTAGTTTTCTTTCTTTGTGATGTCGTTGTCTGGTTTTGGTATCAGGGTGATGGTGGCCTCATAGAATGAGTTGGGGAGTGTTCCTCCCTCTGCAATATTTTGGAAGAGTTTGATAAGGATAAGTGTTAGCTCTTCTCTAAATGTTTGATAGAATTCGCCTGTGAAGCCATCTGGTCCTGGGCTTTTGTTTGTTGGAAGATTTTAAATCACAGTTTCAGTTTCAGTGCTTGTGATTGGTCTGTTCATATTTTCTATTTCTTCCTGGTTTAGTCTCAGCAGGTTGTACATTTCTAAGAATCTGTCCATTTCTTCCAGGTTGTCCATTTTGTTGGCATAGAGTTGCTTGTAGTAATCTCTCATGATCGTTTGTACTTCTGCAGCGTCAGTGGTTACTTCTCCTTTTTCATTTCTAATTCTATTGATTTGAGTCGTCTCTCTTTTTCTCTTGATGAGTCTGGCTAATGGTTTATCAATTTTGTTTATCTTCTCAAAGAATCAGCTTTTAGTTTCATTGATTTTTGCTATTGTTTCCTTCATTTCTTTTTCATTTATTTCTGATCTGATCTTTATGATTTCTTTCCTTTTGCTAGCTTTGGGGTTTTTTTGTTCTTCTTTCTCTAATTGCTTTAGGTGCAAGGTTAGGTTGTTTATTCGAGATATTTACTGTTTCTTGATGTAGGCTTGTATTGCTATCAACTTCCCTCTTAGCACTGCTTTTGCTGCATCCCATAGGTTTTGGGTCGTCGTGTCTCCATTGTTATTTGTTTCTAGGTATTTTTTGATTTTCCATTTGATTTCTTCAGTGATCACTTCGTTATTAAGTAGTGTATTGTGTAGCCTCCATGTGTTTGTATTTTTTACAGATCTTTTCCTGTAATTGATATCTAGTCTCATAGCATTATGGTCGGAAAAGATACTTGATACGATTTCAATTTTCTTAAATTTACCAAGGCTTGATTTGTGACCCAAGATATGATCTATCCTGGAGAATGTTCCTTGAGCACTTGAGAAAAATATGTATTCTGTTGTTTTTGGGTTGAATGTCCTATAAATATCAATTAAGTCCATCTTGTTTAATGTATCATTTAAAGCTTGTGTTTCCTTATTTATTTTCATTTTGGATGATCTGTCCGTTGGTGAAAGTGGGGTGTTAAAGTCCCCTACTATGATTGTGTTACTGTCAATTTCCCCTTTTATGGCTGTTACTATTTGCCTTATGTATTGAGGTGCTCCTATGTTGGGTGCATAAATATTTACAATTGTTATACCTTCCTCTTGGATCGATCCCTTGATCATTATATAGTGTCCTTCTTTGTCTCTTGTAATAGTCTTTATTTTAAAGTCTGTTTTGTCTGATATGAGAATTGCTACTCCAGCTTTCTTTTGATTTCCATTTGCATGGAATATCTTTTTCCACCCCCTCACTTTCAGTCTGTATGTGTTTCTAGGTCTGAAGTGGGTCTCTTGTAGACAGCATATATATGGGTCTTGTTTTAGTATCCATTCAGCCAATCTGTGTCTTTTGGTTGGAGCATTAAACCATTTACATTTAAGGTAATTATCGATATGTATGTTCCTATTCCCATTTTCTTAAATGTTTTGGGTTTGTTATTGTAGGTGTTTTCCTTCTCTTGTGTTTCTTGCCTAGAGAAGTTCCTTTAGCATTTGTTGTAAAGCTGGTTTGGTGGTGCTGAACTCTCTCACCTTTTGCTTGTCTGTAAAGGTTTTAATTTCTCCATCGAATCTGAATGAGATCCTTGCTGGGTAGAGTAATCTTGGTTGTAGGTTTTTCTCCTTCATCACTTTAAGTATATCCTGCCACTCCCTTCTGGCTTGCAGGGTTTCTGCTGAAAGATCAGCTGTTAACCTTATGGGGATTCCCTTGTGTGTTATTTGTTGTTTTTCCCTTGCTGCTTTTAATATGTTTTCTTTGTATTTAATTTTTGATAGTTTAACTAATATGTGTCTTGGTGTGTTTCTCCTTGGATTTATCCTGTATGGGACTCTCTGTGCTTCCAGGACTTGATTAACTATTTCCTTTCCCATATTATGGAAGTTTTCAACTATAATCTCTTCAAATATTTTCTCAGTCCCTTTCTTTTTCTCTTTTTCTTCTGGGACCCCTATGATTCAAATGTTGGTGTGGTTAATATTGTCCCAGAGGTCTCTGAGAGTGTCCTCAGTTCTTTTCATTCTTTTTTCTTTATTCTGCTCTGCAGTAGTTATTTCCACTATTTTACCTTCCAGATCACTTATCCGTTCTTCTGCCTCAGTTATTCTGCTATTGATCCCTTCTAGAGTATTTTTAATTTCATTTATTGTGTTTTTCATCATTGCTTGGTTCCTCTTTAGTTCTTCTACGTCCTTGTTAACTGTTTCTTGCATTTTGTCTATTCTATTTCCAAGATTTTGGATCAACTTTACTATCATTACTCTGAATTCTTTTTCTGGTAGACTGCCTATTTCCTCTTCATTTGTTAGGTCTGGTGTGCTTTTACCTTGCTCCTTCATCTGCTGTGTGTTTTTCTGTCTTCTCATTTTCCTTATCTTACTGTGTTTGGGGTCTCCTTTTCACAGGCTGTAGGTTCATAGTTCCCGTTGTTTTTGGTATCTGTCCCCAATGACTAAGGTTGGTTCAGTGGGTTGTGTAGACTTCCTGGTGGTGGGGACTAGTGCCTGTGTTCTGGTGGATGAGGCTGGATCTTGTCTTTCTGGTGGGCATGTCCACGTCTGGTGGTGTGTTTTGGGTTGTCTGTGGCCTTATCATGATTTTAGGCAGCTTCTCTGTTAATGGATGGGGCTGTGTTCCTGTCTTGCTAGTTGTTTGGCATAGGGTGTCCAGCACTGTAGCTCACTGGTCATTGAGTGAAGCTGGGTCTTGATGTTGAGATGGGCATCTCTGAGAGATTTTCGCCATTTTGTATTACATGGAGCTGGGAGGTCTCTTGTGGACCAATGTCCTGAAGTTGGCTCTCCCACCTCAGAGGCACAGCCCTGATGCCTGGCTGGAGCACCAAGAGCCTTTCATTCACACAGCTCAGAATAAAAGGGAGAAAAAATAGAAAGAAAGAAAGAAAGAGGATAAAATAAAATAGAATAAAATAAAGCTATTATAATAGAAAATAAGGAAACAAATTATTAAGAATAAATTTATTAAGAAAATTTTTTTTAATTTTAAAAATGTATTTATTAATTTTTTATAATAAAAATTAAGAAAAAATTTATTAAGAAAAAAAATTTAATTTGTTAAAATAAAAAGTATGAGAAAACTTATTTAGAAAAACACTTCTAATTTTTAAAAATAGAAAATAAGGAAAAAATTATTAAGAAAACGTTTCTCAAGAAAAAAAAAAAAATTAAGTAAAACAAAAAAAAACAAAAAAACAAAAAAACGGATGGACCGAACCCTAGGACTAATGGTGAAAGCAAAGCTATACAGACAAAATCTCACCCAGAAGCATACACATATACACTCACAAAAAAAAGGAAAACGGGAAAAAGTAATATATCCTGCTCCCAAAGTCCACCTCCTGAATTTGGGATGATTCGTTGTCTATTCAGGTATTCAACAGATGTGGGCACATCAAGTTGTTTGTGGAGCTTTAATCCGCTGCTTCTCAGGCTGCTGGGAGAGAGTTCCATTTCTCTTCTTTGTTTGTACAGCTCCCAGGTTTCAGCTTTGGATTTGGACCTGCCTCTGCGTGCAGGTCGCCTGAGGGCATCTGTTCCCCGCCCAGACAGAATGTGGTTAAAAGAGCGCTGCTTCAGAGGCTCTGGCTCACTCAGGCTGGGGGGGAGGTAGGGGTACGGTTGTGGGGTGAGCCTGCGGCGGCAGAGGCCGGTGGGATGTTGCAGCAGCCTGAGGCACGCCATGCGTTATCCTGGGGAAGTTGTCCCTGGATCACGGGACCCTGGCAGTGGCGGACTGCACAGGCTCTCAGGAGAGGCGGTGTGGATAGTGACCTGTGCTCGCACACAGGCTTCTTGGTGGCAGCAGCAGCAGCCTTAGTGTCTCCTGCCCATCTCTGGGGTCTGCGCTGATAGCCGCTGCTCACGCCTGTCTCTGGAGTTCATTTAGGCGGCGCTCTGAATCCTCTCTCCTTGCGTGCCGCAAAACAAAGAGGCAAGAAAAAGTCTCTTGCTTCTTCGGCAGCTGCAGACTTTTTCCCGGACTCCCTTCCGGCTAGCTATGGTGCGCTAATCCCTTCAGGCTGTGTTCACGCCACCAACCCCAGTCCTCTCCCTGGGATCCGACCGAAGCCCAAGTCTCAGCTCCCAGCCCCTGCCCGCCCCGCCGGTGAGCATACAAGCCTCTCGGGCTGGTGAGTGCTGGTCGGCACCGCTCCTCTGTGTGGGAATCTCTCCGCTTTGCCCTCCACACCCCTGTGGCTGCGCTCTCCTCCGTGGCTCCAAAGCTTCCCCCCTCTGCCACCTGCAGTCTCCACCCACGAAGGGGCTTCCTAGTGTGTGGAAACCTTTCCTCCTTCAGAGCTCCCTCCCACTGGTGCAGGTCCCATCCCTATTCTTTTGTCTCTGTTATTTCTTTTTTCTTTTGCCCTTCTCAAGTACGTGGGGAGTTTCTTGCCTTTTGGGAGGACTGACGTCTTCCGCCAGCATTCAGTGGGTGTTCTGTAGGAGCAGTTCCACGTGTAGATGTATTTCTAATGTATCTGTGGGAAGGAAGATGATCTCCACATCTTACTCTTTCGCCATCTTGCCCTTCTCCTGTGTGTGTGTATTAATTTGATTTTCACATCACCTTTGTGAGCTAGGCACTAATATTATACCCATTTTATAGGTGAACAAACTGTGTATAGAGAGCTAACTAACTTGCTCCTGGTTTTAATGAGAGCAGATGTTGTTTATATTTTATCTCATTTGGTTGTCACAACAGGCTTTTGAGAAGGGTATTTAACCCCCTTTTTTAGATGAGTAGCTGTGGATGAGTGTTATTAAGTAAACCACTCAATATTACCTACAACATGAAGCCAGGACTTAAATCCTGCTTGTTCTGGCTCTAAAACCAGTGTATTTCACCAGGTCCCAACAGACCAAAAAAAAAAACTCTTGAGAAATGCATCTGCCATTCCTAATATTGGATTTCTTGTGGATATGGGTAACATATATTCTGGAATAAAAATCAGGACAAATGGCCTGAAATAATTTACATAAACTTTTAAGAACCTGAGGACCCTGCTGGCATATTCAGGACCTAGGGTAGCCATGTTTGGCAAGCATACCTTCACTGTGCTGATTTTGTGGCAGTTAGATGCTTGGTTCACTTGAAGGCCAAGTGTCACTTCTAATTAATAACTTAAAACAGATTTCACAGCTGCCTCCTGCTGACAGACAGTTCCTCCTTTGTGAACTCCTACACTCCTGGCCTGGGAAAAATGAGGCCAATGTGTGTCCACCCCTGAAAGGTGAACTCTGTTTCAAGTCAGCATTCCATCACGTGCTATAGTACGTACAGCAATGCTGATTGCAAAGTTAAACACTGAAGATACATCATTTCCACAATGATTATATCTGTACCCTTTGGTTTAATGCCAAAGTAAGGCACATTTGTCTGGCAGTTAAGTTAAAAAAAATAGGTCCATTCTATTCAAAACAAAGACTTGAAGTCAGCTAAATGTGGCCAAAAATTATTGACTTGAAATAGTTAACAGTAGAAAAAGTATCTGAGAGGTACTTGAATGATCTAGTTAACAACTTCAATTTCCCATTTCTCTTTTCTTATGTAGACATAATTCCACTGCACAAGTTTTCTTACCATAATAAAATCCTATTTAACATTATTCTTCTCTTTCAATAAAATGCATCAGACTAGGAATTTCAGTTTTTATCTGACACTTTAGTTTGCCTGCTCTCACAGCAAACAGAAGAGCATTAAACTAGAGATTTAGTAATAAGATTAAAATAAGGAAAACTGAATAAAAGGATCATTCAGACCAAAGCCCTGTGTGCAGGTAGCTCTACACATAAACTATCTCAGGGAACAAAGATTTCTGTATTATATTTAATAACGTCTAGAGAAGGAGATTTTGACACCTTTTTAAAATAGCTTTGCACACTATTTGGCTAAAATGATACATTGAAATCTTTTAATTGCAGAACTTGGAGTCATATCTATGAAGCCAGAGCTGAAATTAACATGAGGGATCTGGAGCCCTGTTCTGTTGATCCCCTTCCTACAATTGCAGCCATTGAACACTTTCTGAGAGTTGGTAAGGACACTTTCAGAGCTAGCTTGAGAACCAGTGTACAACCAGGAATGTTATAACTTTGCTGGCAAAATTTCATTTCTTAAATTGAATGGTGGAACATAGACATTCCTTCTATTATTCTTAAAGAATTTTTGTATGTTTAAAATATTGTATTTTTAAAAAAGCCTCCCCCCCCAAACCCTCCCCTCCCCAAATGCTCATCTCTAGCTCCCTGTGCGGTTCTGGAGTTTGCACAAGGTCTGAACACTCCTGTTCTCCACCAGGCATATTCCTAGCACTCTTTCAGCTCAACTATAGCTTATAATCTTCAGAAAAATTCAAGATCTTTCCCTGTCTAATCGACTATTTAGGTGAGCTAACATATATACATCTCTTGGTAGAATACTTGGCACATAGCAGGACATTAGGAAAGTTGGCTTCCTGATTTCCTTCTTTCCCTTCTCTTCTTGTCTCATTCCCCAGTCAAGTATTATTTGTTCCTCAGATATATTTAAAATACCATGTCTACATTGATGGTAAATTATGGTGTATGCATCTATCTGCTTGCCTTTTTTTTCTCCATCCTCTCCCACTCCTATTTGCAAACAGTGAGCCTCCTGAGAGCAAGACAGTGCTTTTTACCAGTGTAATCCCAGCACCTGGCACAGTGCATGGAATACAGTTAACTAAATTGAAAAAAAGAAAACATGAATGAGGACCAGTCCTGAAGCAAACTGAAGATGTTTTTCATTAGGGGCAAAGACTTGACATGGGAAAGAAAGGAGTGGTAGATATTTCTAACACTTATTAACCATTTGCTTAGGGTCTAGAAGTTGGCTAGACATTTTACATATGTCATATCATTAATCTCCACACGAGTCTGGTGAAATAGATATTGCTATTTTCCCCATTTTTCAGATTGGAAAATAAATGGAGATCAGAAAGGTTAATTACCTTGTACAAAATCATACAACTAATAGTAAAACTGGAATGTTAACTTAGTCATGCTTTCTTTTGTACTGTACAATTTCTTGGTATATCAGGAGGATCCTTGATATATAGAACATAGAGATGCCCCTTTCTACTCCCTACTCAAGACAACCTTTAGCCTCTTTGGAAGTAACATCATGGGACAGCTGAGATAATATGTCACGTCAGCCACTACAATACTCATCTATTGATCAAGTACCTACGGGAGATTGCATCTTGCCACCTCTCAGTCCAGCAGTGAGTCCCAAAGATGGAAATGATGAGGCTATGTGAGTCTGATTTATTTTTATTACAATATCCCTGAGAATAGAAATAACAGATATGCTCAGAACATAGAAGTCTTCAAGCATGCGGTCCTGAAAACATGTATTTATAGAATAAAACACCTTCCTTTTCCCCCTTCTCTTGATAGCATTCATATTCTTGCCTTACATCTTTTTGATTTTTGAGTTTTGTCTACTGTATGGCCATATTAATCTAGTTTATCTAGTTCCTTTTCAGGTCTAAAGCAGGAGTTCACAAATTATGGCCTGCAAGCTAAGAATGGTTTTTGCATTTTTAAATGCTTGAAAAAATCAAAAAGAAAATAATATTTCACAGCATATCGAAATGATATGGGATGAAATTTCAGTGTCCATGATTAGTTTTTTTGGAATAGAGCCTCACCCATTCATTTCTGCATTGAATGTGGTTGTTTTTGCGCTGCAGTGCTAGAGTTGGGTAGTTGTGACAGAGACCTTATGGTGGGTCAGAGACAAAGGACAGAGGACTTTATTACTCACAACAAAAGCAGCAGCTAGAGATTAATGTAGGTTTGTACAGATTTGGGCAGGTTCACTATATCCTCCACGGGGGTTATGCAAAGATCTTATCATGGTTGCATGAACATGCTGTGAGCTGTGTTATAGGAAAGCTTGAGAGATTCACCACTTTTATAGTACATGGAAGTAAGCCCACTATTTGTCCAAGGGGAGACATTACTTCATCCCTCAAGTTTGCTCACTGCAAACACAACCCTGAGAAACGGCCCATATAGAGAGTCAGGACCTTTCATTCCTGTTTTACCCAGCAAGAATATATGGGGATGCACAGTGTCCATGGCAGATTGCCTCTCCTATCAAGGAACTGTTAAGTATCTGGGCATTTCAAATTTTCTTTGTGCTCATCTTCAACACTCTTTGAATTGATGATGCACATTAACACATGTGTCACTGTGTCATCATTGTGGTGGTTTATTTTTAGTCTTGTGTTGTGTTAGTGTTCTGTGTGAAATCAGAAGAACATTTATATTTTTCTAAGGTGTTCTTATGATTAAATCCCCTTCATTAATTAGATTCCTAAAAATCCAAGAACCTATTATTATTCTTCCTAAAGAAACACTGCTCTGGCATGATCTGAAAAATCTTTTTGCTATAATTCACTTCTCAATTTTGTTGCAATTCAAATCTCTATTGATTTTATTGATCATCTTTACAGCTTCTGTTTCATTTTCCATTATTTTTTATCTGATTGTTTTCTAAGTAAAAAAAGAAATAGATACAAAGATGACAAAAGAAAGTACCCATTTCAGTTTGGCTTCTCTCAAAAGCAGACTTGAAATAAGAATTCCAGTGTAAGTAGTTTAATTTGGGAAATGATTCTTGGAAGTATCAGTAAGGAATGGAAAGCGAGACAGAGAATCATAAAGAGACAATGATAGGGTGTATTATCAAGCAACTAACCATTATGGGTTACTGAGCGTAAACTAATTTGGGAATGTGGGAGCCAGTGTAAATGGTGCTTCAAATGTATCTAACTTGATTGATGAGGGGTGTGGGAGCTGGAGAATTGATATGCCAACATCTTCAGTCATTTTTAGATTCATTCTGCATAAGGGGGCAGATGTTTATATTCTCTGGCTATGAATGACAGATCCCAGGAAAAATATGAAAATAGTGGCAGTTGGACAGCAGCTTCAGGCACTGGGGGGAAATGTGTATGATCCCACAATGTCTGCTAATCTTTAAGATATTTCTAATTTCTTCATTGATTTGTTATAAAGTTTCATAATGCTTTTCCATATCGCAGTAATATTCTCAATTCAATTTTCCCTTAGTGATATCCTAAAGATGCCCATTTTTTCCCATGTCACTCTACAAGACAGAGAGTAGAATGAGGGGAGAAATCAGAGTGGAGGGGATAAAGACCTCAGCCAAATGTAGTTAAAATATAAGACACATTTTACCAAAAATTGTGGCCATATGGATAGATGGCTATAAGCCCTTAAATTCATCTTTGAAGGATTGATAATTCTTAAAATACTTCTGTAATAAAGACTCTGAAGCACTTTCACCTATGTAACCTGTGTTCCATCAAGTTGTCCCACCTTCTGAGACTACCTTTGCTTTAACTCCATGTTGTGATTGCAGGATGTTTAATTCCTCTCTGGGAAGTCTCACACTCCAAGAGAGTGCCTATGCTGTCACATGATCCTATGATGATCTAGGCTGAATTGAGTTACATCTTACTGACTCATGGCTTCTCCATACCGCTGAAGTGTCCACATAAACATTTGTCACTAAGGTGGCACTATTAACACAACGTTTTAGTATCTTGTAGATTTTGCTGAAGTCTTGGCAGCAACACATGAATTTACTACTGGATAAAGAATGAAAAGAAATTAAGACTTGGTACCAGATAGAATTTCTCCTAGAATTCATTAGACACAAATCTACCCACATAGGGACTTCCTGAGGACTAGTTTTTCTTCTGAGGACCTTCTAGCATATTATCCATCTAATTCTCTTTACTTTCTGCTTCTGTATCTTTTTCCACCTTTAGATCTAAAACAAGAGAAAAAGAAAAAAAAAAAAAAAAAAACAGCTAAAAACTTTTTTCAGTCCCCACTAGAGAAAGATAGTTAACATGATACCCTCTCCTATTAAAGGCAGCATTTTAACATTTTAAAAGCAGGATTAATGAAGTCTTATTTCTCTCAAACACTCCGGTCTAATCTAGGCTCTAGACCTTACTTCTGGGTAACCAAAAATTTTTGATCCTCAAATAAGGGAATTATTACCCCCTTCCCCAAAGTGAATTATTTCGCTTGCTAGCAGAACTAGATGAAAATTGCTGTAAAATGTATAAGTAGTCATTTTTCTTCTTTTGGATCCACTGAAAGTTTTGAAATCCTAGAGTAGATATCCTTAGATCTCTCTGACTCACATTCATTCATTATGCAGGGACAGTACAGCCTGATGAAGAAAATAAGGGTCATCATTTTACATTAGAGAACACAAATATGAAGCTCAGAAAGCTTAGATGAGGTCAGCTAAACTGTGGCTAGGGCCACAGCTAAATTGGTCCCATCTAATCAGCTGTGGGAAAAAGACCAACATCTTGCGTTACAGAACACATCTGCCTATGAATAAGGAACCTCCTAGGACTTCTTCAGAAACACTGATTGTTTCTCTCAGATGGAAACTATAACTGTGTATATCCAATACATCCAGAAAGTGTCCAATGAAGAGTTGGATGTAACCCTGAGATTATTCTTACTTTCTTAAAAAAAAAAAAAAAAAGCAATTTTTTTGAGTGACCCCTGGGCCACTTCACATAAGGTGCCAAATGTTGACTTCTCAGGCCAGTGCAGAATAGACTTGAATAAATAAATACTTCGTGTAGCAAGAGGAAAGCAGTAGACACATGTCAGCCCTTATTAGTGTTTTCACTTCAGTGGAGAGAATAAACTAAGGAACAGTTCAGAAGTAGAATAAAAGTTTAAAGACATGTGAAGAAATCCACCCTCAGGAAAATGATTTTATAAATATATTTCCCATTTGCCTATGAAAATAAAATAAGGGAAAAAATTCTCTAGTGGTCTTTTGATCCTAGAAGACAAAAGACCCTCATTGGATGCTCTGCTCCCTCATTAGGCTTTGTGATGGCTCTCTGACTTTTTCTTGAAATCTTATGTGAGTCTTTTACTACTAAGCTTTGTGTATGTTTAATACAAATCTCCTCAAGTTAATTATAAGCAAATCAAGGGTAGAGATCATGCTTAACTCTTCTGACAATTCAAAATTTTTTTTAAACCTTTTTATTTTTATTTATTTATGTATTTATTTATTTTTTAATTTATTTAATTTATTTATTTATGGCTGTGTTGGGTCTTCGTTTCTGTGCGAGGGCTTTCTCTAGTTGTGGCAAGCAGGGGCCACTCTTCATCGCAGTGCACTGGCCTCTCACTATCGTGGCCTCTCTTGTTGCACAGAGAAGCCTGGAGGTCTGGAGCACAGGCTCCAGACACACAGTCTCAGTAGACAATTCAAGTTTTAATGTACATATTTTGGGCAACTGAGGAGGAGGCAATATGGAGAATTTAGTGGTGAGGGAGACAGTGCTCTTACACTATACTAGACCACAGGTTGGGGCAGTGAGCACGGTAGACAAGACCCCTGCTCAAATGATGCTTCCATCCTGGTGTGATTAGGGAGGGCCTGACAATTGACAAAGAAACAACTAAACACACCAGATAAAATTAGAGAACTGTAAGTGTTATGGAGAAAGTAATAGAAGAGAACAGGCTACAGAGGGTGTGTGCATGTATGTGGAGGTGTCATTTTACATAAGCAGATCAGATAGGATTCTCTCAGAAGGTGAGATCAAAGTTCAGACCTGAACAATGGTTTCAACTACCTACATGAAAATTTGGGCAAAGAACATTCCAATTACAGTATTCAGCAAAGAGTTAAAAAAAAATGATCTTAATATCAAGGAAAAGAAAGAAACCTGCTCTATCAACAGTAAGCCTAGGGGGAGAGTGGGATGAGAGAAGAATCAGGAGTCAAGTATGTGTGGTCTTGTAGGTTTGTAAGGGGTACAAGTCACTCTCATCATGTCTGATGCCAAACTCTTTTTCCCAAACCCTCTTCCCTGCATTCTTAATCCTACCTGCCCATAACCCCAAACTTCCTTTCCACTGAGAAATAAAGCAAGGAAACAGGAGGGATAGAATAAACAAGGGGATCAGATTGTCTGGTGCTGTTTACCCATATAAGGGTAATAGAGCATTTGCCTGTTTATTTTATGTCCTTTTTGGTTAACAGCATACATACATTAAAGAAAAATTTGGACTGGACTTGTGCTTCAAGTTTTCCTGTACCCAATCCAATGATCTTTCCACTGAACCTCTGGGAGTACCACGGTGCCTGTATTTAGATAATAAAATAGTAGAGCACAAAGGGACCTCTGAGGACCTTGGCATTGGTCCTGGAGGGTGTCACTTTAAAATAGAAGTCTTTCTGAAATGATATCTAGTTCAATATGACCTAGAACAAGTTTTAACTGTACTCATGAGAGCACATGAAACAAAATCCACCAGAGAACGAGCCTAAGTACAAAAGAGATAAAGTAAAAAGTTAATAACCCACCATCTCCCTTCTATGCCTCCCATGTGTTCACTTGGTACAAGCTGGTGTCCTCACATGGCCTTTGGAAACAGAGAATGGAGGTTTTCTTTGGAGCTTTCAGCTTCATTTACATGTTTGAAATCTCAGCTAACACAGTTTCGAGTGTGTAGGAAAATGAAGTCGCATTTCATTAAGAATAATGAAAAGGGCATTTGGAGTCAGATTATCTATTGTGGTTTGAGGTAGTTGTGCAGCTTTTAATCACAGTGGCTGTTTTTCATATTTATGTATTCTTTGCAAAGTGGAAAAAAAAATAGAATCCATGCTTTCTAGGTGTATTAGGATATGGGATTTTTTTGGTCTTTTTCACAACTTAAAAAAAAAAGTGGTATTTATATTATTCGTATAATAAAAAAAAAGAGAGGAGAGCATTTCCTTTTCTTATCAGATTCACACTGTTACAATACTAAAACCTTTTGCCGGTAGCCTTTCAAGGTACTTGCTTCTAATTCGATTTTTATTAATGTTTGGTAAAAATGAGAGTTGGAGGCTTCTATCTTTTTATTACAAATATCCTTCAATTTAGGATATGCCTTGGGAACTTTGATGCTGCAGGTAGGAGATTGCTAAATAATCATCAAAATTGGATCCGACAAACCATTTAGCAGTTTTCAGTCTACCAGGGCTCAATGGTACTTTTTTTTTCTTTTTCCCAGCAAGTTCTTTGCTTGTCTGGTCTGCTTTTCCTTGATGTGAGTAATTATGCTCTTGTAGCTAAGTGAGGGAGCTAATTTCAGCCAACAATTCACGACTGTATTTTTGCAGGACCGAAAGTTGCTTTTCAGAAGCAATTTGCAGTACGTGCTATGGGCCTCATACAGACCATGCAAATGACTTAAAATTATATTTTGGACTTTAATTTCCATTGCTTTTAGAATTTCCTGGACTTGGGGGCCATGAAAGAGAATCCAAAGGCACATATACTAAAAAGAATTTACTTTCTTTGTGAGGTTTACCATCACTTGGGGTCTCTCACAGTATTTATTGTTGCCACAACCATGCTGGTCCCCAAAAGTGTTCTTCTTTTTCTTGAAAACTATCCAAGCATTTATACCAAATCAATTTCTTGTTTTCTCTAACAGCCACAGGAGGCTAAGGTTTCACTATAGACTTAAGGAAGAACACCAACAGAGAACAAAATGGGAATAAAAAGGAAAATGCATGCAATATAATGTTATCTAGCTCACTACATAAAGAACTCTGAATTTACCTCGTATCGCTGACCCCACTCTACCTCCTGTTTGTAAGAAAATTTCACCCAAGGATGGCTTCTAGTGTTTCAATTCCCTTCTAGTAGCCAAAGTTCTTTGGGGATTGTCTTACACACATACTTTTTAGGAAAAAACAGGTGTTAAGAGGAATGGATTTAACACTATCCACCTTCCCTCAACCACCACCTCCGAACCAAAAACAGTCCTTATATTTCTTCTAAGACCCATCAAATTATGAAGACACAGATGTGATCTATCTCTACTTGTAGGGGAGAAGTCAAATATTATTTCCTTTCATTTGGGGAAACACGCTTTTCTTGGAAACCTTTTGGATTAGTTTGGGGTCCAGACCATGAGGATAATTGAGGTGTCTATGAACTTTTTCTGAAGACAGATGGATGCATATTTTATATATGGAAAATTAAAAATCAAGGGTGTGGTCCCTGAATGTGCATGTGGGGTGTGTATGTGTGTTTACATATGTGTGTGTATGTGTGTGTGTGTGTATGCAGATGGGAGTAAAATGCAGGGAATAAGAGTCTGGGACACGTGCAACTGGAAAGGAAAAAGGAAAAGTTAACTCAAGGAATGAGTAACAGTAACACAGGCAGAGATGTCAAGTTGTGAAAGTCACTGTGTGAACATTATTTAGGCCAGTTGTTCTCAAACTTGCCTGTACACCAGAATTCCTGGGAGGCCTTGTTCAAACACAGATTGCTGGCCCCCATCCCAGAATCTCTGATTCAGGATTTCTCAGGTGGTCTCCAAGATGTGGCATTTCCAACAAGTTTCCAGATGATGCTGGTACTGCTGATCAGGGGACCACATGGGTTTCAGCCACACTTTTTTGCCTAGTTTATACATAGTATTGGAGCTCAGCAAAAATGTGATGTGTGTCCATTTCTTCTACCTGCCTTTTCTTATGCAATTATCCCACCTATTTCTGCCCCTATTAACAAGTACCCAGTTTTTCAGCTGCAGGTAGTTATTACCCAAGATCCTCCTTCTTGCTTAAAGAATAGTAATTTGCCCCCTATAGACGGTTTCACCAGAGTGTCCCATGTTCTTACCATGTGTGTTATAATGCCGCTGGTCGTATATTACCTCAAATACTTTGGGAAAATACTTCTGGTTATAAGTATATCAATGAATGAGTTTAAAATGAAAAATGTTGGGGAAAAAAAGGGGCAAGATGGCGGAAGAGTAAGACGCGGAGATCACCTTCCTTCCCACAGATACAGTAGAAATACATCTACACATGGAACTGCTCCTACAGAACACACACTGAACGCTGGCAGAAGACCTCAGACCTCCCAAAAGGCAAGAAACTCCCCACGTACTTGGGTAGGGCAAAAGAAAAAAGAAATAACAGAGACAAAAGAATAGGGACGGGACATGCACCAGTGGGAGGGAGCTGTGAAGGAGGAAAGGTTTCCACACACTAGGAAGCCCCTTCGTGGGCAGAGACTGCAGGTGGCAGAGGGGGGAAGCTTCAGAGCCACGGAGGAGAGCACAGACACAGGGGTGCGGAGGGCAAAGCGGAGAGACTCCCGCGCAGAGGCTCCGTGCCAAGCAGCACTCACCAGCCCGAGAGGCTCATCTGCTCAGCTGCCGGGGTGGGCGGGGGCTGGGAGCTAAGGTTCGGACTTCCGTGCTAGCCGGGAGGGAGTCTGGGAAAAAGTCTGCAGCTGCCGAAGAGGCAAGAGACTTTTTCTTGCCTCTTTGTTTCGTGGCGCACAAGGAGAGGGGATTCAGAGTGCCACCTAAACGAACTTCAGAGACGGGCGTGAGCCGCGGCTATCAGTGCGGACCACAGAGGCGGGTGCGAGCCATGGCTATCAGTGCGAATCCCACAGCAACAGGAGTGCAGAGGGAAAAAACGGAGAGATTCCTGCATGGAGGCTCGGTGCCGAGCAGCGCTCACCAGCCCGAGAAGCTTGTCTGCTCACCCGCCGGGGCGGGCAGGGGCTGGGAGCTGAAGCTCGGGCTTCGGTGCTAGCCGGGAGGGAGTCCTGGAAAAAGTCTGCAGCTGCCGAAGAGGCAAGAGACTTTTTCTTGCCTCTTTGTTTCACGACGCGCAAGGAGAGGGGATTCAGAGCGCTGCCTAAATGAACTCCAGAGGCGGTCACGAGCCATGGCTAACAGCGCAGACCCCGGAGACGGGTGCGAGACACGTTTATCAGCGCGGACCCCAGAGATGGGCAGGAGACGCTAAGACTGCTGCTGCCGCCACCAAGAAGCCTGTGTGCGAGCACAGGTCACTCTCCACACCGCCCCTCCCGGGAGCCTGTGCAGCCCGCCACTGCCAGGGTACCGTGATCCAGGGACAACTTCACCAGGAGAACGCACGGCGCGCCTCAGGCTGCTGCAACATCACGCAGGCCTCTGCCGCCACAGGCTCCTCCCGCATCCGTGCCCCTCCCTCCCCCCGTCCTGAGTGAGCCAGAGCCCCCGAAGCAGCTGCTCCTTTAACCGCGTTCTGTCTGGGCGGGGAACAGATGCCCTCAGGCGACCTACACACAGAGGCGGGTCCAAATCCAAAGCTGAAACCCGGGGAGCTGTACGAACAAAGAAGAGAAAGGGAAATCTCTCCCAGCAGCCTCAGAAGCAGTGGATTAAAGCTCCACAAACAAGTTGATGTGCCTGAATCTGTTGAATACCTGAATAGACAACGAATCATCCCAAATTCAAGAGGTGGACTTTGGAAGCAGGGTCTATTAATTTTTCCCCTTTTTCTTTTTTGTGAGTTCATATGTGTATGCTTCTGGGTGAGATTTTGTCTGTATAGCTTTGCTTTCACCATTAGTCCTAGGGTAGGGTCCGTCCGTGTGTGTTTTTTTTTTTTTTTTTTTTTACTTAAAATTTTTTTTTTCCTAATAAATGTTTTCTTAATAATTTTTTCCTTATATTCTATTTTTAGAAATTAAAAAAAAATAATAAGTTTTTTCATATTTTTTATTTTAAAAAATTAAAAATTCTTTTTTTCTTAATAAGTTTTATTCTTCATAATTTTTTCTTATTTTTTACTATAAAAAATTAATAAATCTATTTTTAAAAATTAAAATTTTTTTTCTGAATACATTTATTTTTAATAATTTTTTTTTTCTTATTTTATATTATAATAGCTTTATTTTATTTTATTTTATCTTCTTTCTTTCTTTCTATTTTTTTCTCCCTTTTATTCTGAGCCGTGTGGATGAAAGGCTTTTGGTGCTCCAGCCAGGCATCAGGGCTGTGCCTCTGAGGTGGGAGAGCCAACTTCAGGACACTGGTCCACAAGAGACTTCCCAGCTCCACGTACTACCAAAGAGCAAAAATCTCTCAGTGATCTCCATCTCAACATCAAGACCAAGCTTCACTCAACGACCGGCAAGCTAAAGTGCTGGACACCCTATGCCAAACAACTATCAAGACAGGAACACAGCCCCATCCATTAGCAGAGAGGCTGCCTAAAATCATAATAAGTCCACAGACACCCCAAAACACACCACCAGACGTGGACATGCCCACCAGAAAGACAAGATCCAGCCTCATCCACCAGAACACAGGCAGTAGTCCCCTCCACCAGGAAGCCTACACAACCCACTGAACCAACCTTAGCCACTGGGGACAGATGCCAAAAACAACGGGAACTATGTACCTGCAGCCTGTGAAAAGGAGACCCCAAACACAGTAAGATAAGCAAAATGAGAAGACAAAAAACCACACAGCAGGTGAAGGAGCAGAGTCAAAACACACCAGACCTAACAAATGAAGAGGAAATAGGCAGTCTACCTGAAAAATAATTCAGAATAATGATAGTAAAGATGATGCAAAACCTTGAAAATAAAATAGACAAAATGCAAGAAACATTTAACAAGGATGTAGAAGAACTAAAGAGGAACCAAGCAATGATGAAAAAGACAATAAATGAAATTAAAAATACTCTAGACGGGATCAATAGCAGAATAACTGTGGCAGAAGAACGGATAAGTGACCTGGAAGACAGAATGGTGGAATTCACTGCTGCAGAACAGAATAAAGAAAAAAGAATGAAAAGAACTGAGGACACTCTCAGAGACCTCTGGGACAACATTAAATGCACCAACATTCGAATCATAGGGGTCCCAGAAGAAGAAGAGAAAAAGAAAGGGATTGAGAAAATATTTGAAGAGATTATAGTTGAAAACTTCCCTAATATGGGAAAGGAAATAGTTAATCGAGTCCTGGAAGCACAGAGAGTCCCATACAGGATAAATCCAAGGAGAAACACGCCAAGAAACATATTAATCAAACTATCAAAAATTAAATACAAAGAAAACATATTAAAAGCAGCAAGGGAAAAACAACAAATAACACACAAGGGAATCCCCATAAGGTTAACATCTGATCTTTCAGCAGAAACCCTGCAAGCCAGAAGGGAGTGGCAGGATATACTTACAGTGATGAAGGAGAAAAACCTACAACTAAGGTTACTCTACCCAGCAACGATCTCATTCAGATATGATGGAGAAATTAAAAGCTTTACAGACAAGCAAAAGCTGAGAGAGTTCAGCACCACCAAACCAGCTTTACAACAAATGCTAAAGGAACTTCTCTAGGCAAGAAACACAAGAGAAGGAAAACACCTACAATAACAAACCCAAAACATTTAAGAAAAAGGGAATAGGAACATACATATCAATAATTATCTTAAATGTAAATGGATTAAATGCTCCCACCAAAAGACAGAGACTGGCTGAATGGATACAAAAGCAAGACCCATATATATGCTGTCTACAAGAGACCCACTTCAGACCTAGAGACACATACAGACTGAAAATGAGGGGATGGAAAAAGATATTCCATGCAAATGGAAATCAAAAGAAAGCTGTAGTAGCAATTCTAATATCAGACAAAATAGACTTTAAAATAAAGACTATTACAAGAGATAAAGAAGTACACTATATAATGATCAAGGGATCGATCCAAGAGGAAGGTATAACAATTGTAAATATTTATGCACCCAACATAGGAGCACCTCAATACATAAGGCAAATACTAACAGCCATAAAAGGGGAAATTGACAGTAACACAATCATAGTAGGGGACTTTAACACCCCACTTTCACCAATGGACAGATCATCCAAAATGAAAATAAATAAGGAAACACAAGCTTTAAATGATACATTAAACAAGATGGACTTAATTGATGTTTACAGGACATTCCACCCCAAAACAACAGAATACACATTTTTCTCAAATGCTCATGGAACATTTTCCAGGATAGATCATATCTTGGGTCACAAATCAAGCCTTGGTAAATTTAAGAAAATTGAAATCGTATCAAGTATCTTTTCTGACCACAACGCTATGAGACCAACTAGATATCAATTACAGGAAAAGATTTGTAAAAAATACAAACACGTGGAGGCTACACAATACACTACTTAATAACGAAGTGATCACTGAAGAAATCAAAGGGGAAATCAAAAAATACCTAGAAACAAATGGCAACGGAAACATGACGACCCAAAACCTATGGGATGCAACAAAAGCAGTACTAAGAGGGAAGTTTATAGCAATACAAGCCTACATCAAGAAACAGGAAACATCTCGAATAAACAACCTAACCTTGCACCTAAAGCAATTAGAGAAAGAAGAACAAAAAATCCCCAAAGCTAGCAGACGGAAAGAAATCATAAAGATCAGATCAGAAATAAATGAAAAAGAAATGAAGGAAACAATAGCAAAAATCAATGAAACTAAAAGCTGGTTCTTCAAGACGATAAACAAAATTGATAAACCAATAGCCAGACTCATCAAGAGAAAAAGGGAGACGACTCAAATCAATAGAATTCAAAACGAAAAAGGAGAAGTAACCACTGATGCTGCAGAAATACAAAGGATCATGAGAGATTACTTCAAGCAACTCTATGCCAATAAAATGGACAACCTGGAAGAAATGGACAGATTCTTAGAAAAGCACAACCTACCGACACTGAACCAGGAAGAAATAGAAAATATGAACAGACCAATCACAAGCACTGAAATTGAAACTGCTATTAAATATCTTCCAACAAACAAAAGCCCAGGACCAGATGTCTTCACAGGCGAATTCTATCAAATATTTAGAGAAAAGCTAACACCTATCCTTCTCAAACTCTTCCAAAATATTGCAGAGGGAGGAACACTCCCTAACTCATTCTATGAGGCCACCATCACCCTGATACCAAAACCAGAGAAAGATGTCACAAAGAAAGAAAACTACAGGCCAATATCACTGATGAACATAGATGCAAAAATCCTTAATAAAATACTAGCAAACAGAATCCAACAGCACATTAAAAGGATTATACACCATGATCAAGTGGGGTTTATTCCAGGAATGCAAGGATTCTTCAATATATGCAAATCAATCAACGTGATACATCATATTAACAAATTGAAGGAGAAAAACCATATGATCATCTCAATAGATGCAGAGAAAGCTTTCAACAAAATTCAACACCCATTTATGATAAAAGCCCAGCAGAAAGTAGGCATAGAGGGAACTTTCCTCAACATAATAAAGGCCATATATGACAAACCGACAGCCAACATTGTCCTCAATGGTGAAAAACTGAAACCATTTCCACTAAGATCCGGAACAAGACAAGGTTGCCCACTCTCACCACTATTATGCAACATAGTTTTGGAAGTGTTAGCCACAGCAATAATAGAAGAAAACGAAATAAAAGGCATCCAAATTGGAAAAGAAGAAGTAAAGCTGTCACTGTTTGCAGATGACATGATATTATACATAGAGAATCCTAGAGATGCTACCAGGAAACTACTAGAGCTAATCAATGAATTTTGGTAAAGTAGCAGGATACAAAATCAATGCACAGAAATCTCTTGCATTCCTATATACTACTGATGAAAAATCTGAAAGTGAAATTAAGAAAACACTCCCGTTTACCAATGGAACAAAAAGAATAAAATATCTAGGAATAAACCTACCTACGGAGACAAAAGACCTGTATGCAGAAAATTATAGGACACTGACGAAAGAAATTAAAGATGACACAAATAGATGGAGAGATATACCATGTTCTTGGATTGGAAGAATCAACAATGTGAAAATGACTCTACTACCCAAAGCAATCTACAGATTCAATGCAATCCCTATCAAACTACCACTGGCATTTTTCACAGAACTAGAACAAAAAAATTCACAATTTGTATGGAGACACAAATGACCCCGAATAGCCAAAGCAATCTTGAGAAGGAAAAATGGAGCTGGAGGAATCAGGCTCCCTGACTTCAGACTATATTATAAAGCTACAGTGATCTAGACAGTTTGGTACTGGCACAAAAACAGAAATATAGATCAATGGAACAAGATAGAAAGCCCAGAAATAAACCCACACACATATGGTCACCTTATCTTTGATAAAGGAGGCAAGCATATACAGTGGAGAAAAGACAGCCTCTTCAATAAGTGGTGCTGGGAAAATTGGACAGGTACCTGTAAAAGTTTGAAATTAGAACACTCCCTGACACCATACACAAAAATAAATTCAAAATGGATTAAAGACCTAAGTGTAAGGCCAGACACTATCAAACTCTTAGAGGAAAACAGAGGCAGAACACTCTATGACATAAATCACAGCAAGATCCTTTTTGACCCAGCTCCTAGAGAAATGGAAATAAAAACAAAAATAAACAAATGGGACCTAATGAAGCTTAAAAGCTTTTGCACAGCAAAGGAAACCATAAACAAGACCAAAAGACAACCCTCAGAATGCGAGAAAATATTTGTAAATGAAGCAACTGACACAGGATTAATCTCCAAGATTTACAAGCAGCTCATGCAGCTCAATAACAAAAAAACAAACAACCCAATCCAAAAATGGGCAGAAGACCTAAATAGACATTTCTCCAAAGAAGATATACAGATTGGCAACAGACACATGAAAGAATGCTCAACATCATTAATCATGAGAGAAATGCAAATCAAAACTACAATGAGGTATCATCTCACACCGGTCAGAGTGCCCATCATCAAAAAATCTATAAACAATAAATGCTGGAGAGGGTGTGGAGAAAAGGGAACACTCTTGCCCTGTTGGTGGGAATGTAAATTGATACAGCCACTATGGAGAACAGTATGGAGGTTCCTTAAAAATTAAAAATAGAACTACCATACGACCCAGCAATCCCACTACTGGGCATATACCCTGAGAAAACCATAATTCAAAAAGAGTCATGTACCAAAATGTTCATTGCAGCTCTATTTACAATAGCCAGGACATGGAAGCAACCTAAGTGTCCATCATCGGATGAATGGATAAAGAAGATGTGGCACATATATACAATGGAATATTACTCAGCCATAAAAAGAAATGAAATGGAGGTATTTGTAATGAGGTGGATGGAGTTAGAGTGTGTCATACAGAGTGAAGTAAGTCAGAAAGCGAAAAACAAATACAGTATGCTAACACATATATATGGAATCTAAGGAAAAAAAAAAAGTTCATGAAGAACCTAGTGGCAAGATGGGAATAAAGACACAGACCTACTAAAGAATGGACTTGAGGATATGGAGAGGGGGAGGGGTGAGATGTGACAGGATGAGAGAGTGTCATGGACATATATACACTACCAAATGTAAAATAGATAGCTAGTGGGAAGCAGCTGCATAGCACATGGAGATCAGCTCCGTGCTTTTTGACCGCCTGGTGGGATGGGATGGGGAGGGTGGGAGGGAGGGAGATGCGGGAGGAGGAGATATGGGAACGTGTGTATATGTGTAGCTGATTCACTTTGTTATAGAGCAGAAACTAACACACCATTGTGAAACAATTATACTTCAATAAAGATGTTTAAAAACAAATGAAAAATGTTCTTGAATGGAATTGGGCTGACAGCCTCATCCTACCCAGTTAACAAAAGGCAGAATACTGCAAGGTAGAAGTAAAGATGTGAGTGGAGGAGCTGGTTTGGGATCACATCCCCCTTTTCTGAAGTTTCCAAAATCCTCCCTGGTATCTGACTGCATCTTCTGCCTCCAATTAACACTGGTCTTGCATGCATAGATTGACAAAGAGGGCTAGCAGGTAGTCCTGTTTGCACAGGTGTGGCCATTTAGAGTTTCCCTTATTGCCCTCATTTTTCATTTACTTACAGAGGCAGAGCACACTTAATTTTGCTACAGCAATGCCCAGAGACATTTTTATCTCATCCTTTCCTTCCTTGGAGGACCCTCCCTCTGAAGCATGATGGATTCAGCCATAGCAGTGCTGCTCAGATCCCCTTCAAGAGAGAATTTGCTGTGAGCCATATAGTGTGCTGACAGCCCGGTGCTGAACCCCTGGGATCTGCTTCAGCGTTACCACCTAGGCTGCACTCTCCCCGGGTGCTCTTAGCGCATGGCTGAGCACAGGAGGGCTACTAGAGCAGAGACATTTCTGCCTGAGACTCTCCCAACTCCTCTAAGAGACAACTGCACTCTGGACCCCCTACCTGGCTAGTTGAGACTCTCAGAACTGCTCTGTAGTCTGGGGTTCTTCCTCCTCATTCTCCATCTGCCTTCTTGGGACTTAAGACCGTCATGGAGGTCTGAAAGCTTACCCTGCCTACTCTTGCTCTTTCTCCTCTAACTTTATAGGTATTTCCTCAAGAAACATCTCCATTCTATGTCTGTTTTGGTATCTTGGACCTACATTGACACCATTACTGAATCCTGCCCCACTTTCCAGAATCACACTCAAACTCCTTATCCAGGCCACCTGTCCTGTCCAGAACTTTCTTTCTCCTACTACTTCACCATTTCCCACATTATCAGCCCCTAAAGCATGTTCCTCATACATACATACACTGACCTTTCTGACTCTGGACTAGGTCTCAATTCTTCCAGTGTGCCAAAGTTGCCCACTCGGTCCATATTAATACAAGAAAGTGAGGAAAGCTCTTCAGCAGATATAGGCAAACAGATCTTTGCATCAGTCAGTGCAGGCTGTAATCCCGATTCTCAGAGGTTGTATATATGCCCCTCTCTCCACACCTACTCTAGTTGGTGGCAAGTGAAAATGTGTGGAGGCATTTCTAATTGTCAAATTGATTGGGGCATACCAATGCTGCTTCACATGTAGGGCCAGAAACCCCAAATGGGCTGCAAATCCAGGGCGATCCCATATATCAAAGAATAGTCTTATTCACAGTGCCCAAGAACGTCTACCCTAAGAGATCTTGAAACCGGTCATTTTAGCTTTACTGGATCTTGACTTTTTCACCTATAAAAATGAAAATATTAAAAATATATGCCCCTAACATAGTGCCTAGTATATATCTCGTTTAATAATATTTTCTTGTATTTTTCCTTCTTTTCTCTTCCTTACCTCACAGGTTGTTTTGAGGATCAGATGAGATAATACATGTGAAATTTCTGTGTATATAATAAGGCTTTACCCACATGTATTAAGTATTTAAAATATGGAAATCAGGCTATTTAGTATAATCTTATTTTAGAGAAGAGTTAATCAAATAAACAGAGTTCTGGAACTTTACTCCAACTCAAAATTGCAATTATAAAAGATCCCTTTTTAAACAAATTATTTCATTTATGTACCCCAGTATAGGCTCTCCAAGCCTCACTGGATAAATTTTGCCCAGGGTTTGCTGGATATCACGGTAGCTTCCCTCTGAGCCCAGCCCTGGAATTCAAGGGCATGCCAAGGCTGTTCTGATGAATGTTTTGCAAACAGAAAAGGTTAATGTACTCAGGTTCCTGTTTAATCGAAAATCCCCAAGGAACAAGTAATCATTTGTAGGAGGAGGGAAGGGAAACACAGGAAGCAGCGGGGTGAGGTGACTTAGTCCTATTCTCCCCTGCCCTCACCCTCTTTTATCTGCTTAGCCACCTGCTTTTCAGTTATTTTCTTTCTCAGAATCACCTGTTGTGTGTTGTACCTTGTATGGGAACATTGGTCATGGCCACCATCTCCTTTCAGGCTCAGTGGACTTCTAAAGCATCAGAGCTATCGTGACTTCACTGTGAAAATAAGGATCTGTGTTTGTGCTAGGATATCAAGAGAATGTTTCCTGGAACATGCTGGGTGGTCAATAAATTTAAGGAGAATATAACTGAAAGTCAGTGCACTCTTTGGGGGTAATTTGACTTTGCAAATTTCCTTATTCCCTTTCTCACTCCCCTGCCACATGAGAAGAAGCACGTGTGTGTGTGTGTGTGTGTGTGTGTGTGTGTGTGTGTGAAAGACAGAGAGAAAAGGAGAGAAGAGACGGGTAATGTTTATACAGTAAGGAGAGAATAACCCTTTTAAAGATATTGCTATGTATGAATTACTGATTATAATTTTTGCCCACTACAGACAACAACATAATATTTTATGGTCAAGATTTGTCTAATCATCAGTTAAAATACTAAAGTATCATTAATAAGAGCTTTATCATGACAATGAAAAGATTACTTGAGAATAACTGAACTCACCCCATAGAATGAGAATGATAAACTATATATTTAAATTTGTTGTATTACATAACTATGTAACTATATATATCAACAGACTACTCACCTGAACAGTGTTTGTTGTCATGGGCGATTGGTGAAACTATAACCAAGTGCAGCTAAAAAAAACAACGCTGCTTTGGCTTATTTGAACGTTTTTTCTTGTTCAAGGCCATTAACTTTACATCTGCCCTATGCTGTTCTTGTTCCATGCACATGGGACAGGACCGTAACTGGTACCACCACATTTTAAGTAGAGCATCTTCACCAGTGGTTTGGTACACAAGATCTGGAGCCTGCTGTCTGTTTAAATACCAGCTTTGCCATTAACAAGCTGTATGACCTTGGGCAAATTCCTTTACCTGTTTATGCAGAGGTCTCCTCATCTACAAAAAGAGAATGATGATAAGACCTACATAGGGTTATTGTAAAGATTAAACTGAGTTAAAAATTATGAATTGGGAACAGTGTCTGTCACAAACTGAATGATCCATGAGTTTTAATTACTGTTCTTATTGATTGTGATTAGAGACCTATCTGATTTATATGTCTGAATGATGCTTGGATCTCAGAGAGTGCATTCTCCTTTGTCAGGTTCTGAAGATTTCTGGCTACACTGTGTGTTACCCTGGGAGGGTCTTCTCTTAAGCTGTGCTGTCTCTGCTCTCTGCCTCTTCAGTTCTGATTCTCTCTCTCTCTCACTCTTTCTCTCCCTCTCCTTCTTTTTTCTGATTTGTAACACAACAGTGGGAAGACTATTATATTATTCTCTGGCTTTCAGTGGGACAGAAAGCATTTCTGAGTTTAGTCCAACCTGAAAATGCATTTTCCTCTTCCCCTCAAAATATAAAAAACAAAAGCATTCAACAAGCAAACAAATGAACATTCTTATTCACCATCTTTCCTAAGTTTGACAGCTAAAAGATTGCAGTCAGAACATTTCATGACCCTCTAGACCAGGTTACATTAGTCTGCATAGAATATCAAGCCTTCTACAGTAGGCAACTCATGAATGAAATATCTTTTATATAAGGTTGGGGTAAGTGGTCTCTAATATGGTCCCCAGTGATACCCACTCCATTATTCTTTTATTTTTTTTTTAATTTTATTGGAGTATAGTTGATTTACAATGTTGTATTAGTTTCAGGTGTACAACAAAGTGATTCAGTTATACATATACATTGTTCTCACTGCTGTGGAATCTCCTCCCTTTGAGTGTGGGCTGAACATAGTGACCTGTTTCCAAAGAATTGCATTTGACCAAAGTAAAGAGATGGCACTTCCAAGATTAGATTGTGATAGACTCAGGCTTCTATTTTGCTCATCTTCACTTGCCCTCTGCTTGCTCTGATGGAAGCCAGCTACCATGTTATGAAGGGTCTAATGGAGAGGCTCCTGGCCTCCAGCCAACAACCAGTAAGAACTAAAGCTCTCGGTCCTACATCTTCAAAGAACTGAATTCTGTTAGCAACTCCTGAGTGAACTTTGAAGCAAATTCTGCTCTAGTTGAACCTCAGGATGGCTGTGGCCCTGGCTAGCAACATGAACGAAACCTTGTGAGAGACCATGAGCTGGAGGACACAGATACATGCACCTCAGTGTTCATACATACACCCCAGTAATAGCAGTGCTATTTACCAAGACATGGAAGCAACCTGAATGTATATTGACAGAGGAATAGATAAGGAAGTTGTGGTGTATTTATATACAATGGAATATTACTCAGCCATAAAAAGAATGAACTAATCCCATTTACAAAAACATGGATGGACCTGGAGATTATTATACTAAGTGAAGTAAGTCAGACAGAGAAAGACAAATATCATATGATATTACTTATATGTGGGAGCTAAACAAATGTTACAAATGAACTTATTTACAAAATGGAAATAGACTCACAGACAGAAAACAAACTTACGGTTACCAAAGGGGAAAAGCGGGGGAAAGGGATAAATTAGAAGTTTGGAATTAACAGATACACACTACTATATATAAAATAAATAACCAACAAGGACCTACTGTATAGTACAGAGAACTATATTCAATATCTTGTGATAACCTATAATGGAAAAGAATCTGAAAAAGAATATATATATACATATACACACATATATGTGTACATTGATATATAACATATATATATATATCTGAATCACTATGCTGTATACCTGAAACTAACACAACATTGTAAATCAACTATACGGCCATAAAATAAATAAATAAATAAACCTTATCCGAATTCCTGACCCACAGAAACCATGAGATAATAAATGTGTGTTTTTCTAAGCTGTTAAATTTTAGATTAATTTGTTACACAGCAATAGTTATCTAATATACTTTCACTAGTTGACGTTTTAGGAATTGGGGAGAAGGTAGACGTGATCTTAGTAATTTATTTTTAACTAAAATCTCACCTGAGAAATAGCTTTTTGTGTGGTTCTTATTTTAATCTTGTTTTAAATATCTAACACCATTATTTAGTCTCAGTAATCTCCGCCTAGTAAATGTCATTAGATTTGTATTTATGATGGAAAATCTTGCAAGCAATCATTTTGAAGATAAATTCTCACTTTACCATAATCATTTCATCATTACCATCATCATCATCATCATCATCATCATCATCATCATCATCCCATCTCAAACTTACTGTGTGTTAAGACATGTTTTAGGTATTTTACATCACTAATCCTCACAACAACCCAATGAGGTAAACACATTTTTGTAATCTCCATTTTACAATATAGAAAACTGAGGCACAAAGAAAGTATGTAACTTGACCCAGGTCACACTGATAGTTAGCAGCTAAACCAGGATGCAAACGAGGTCATTAGACTCCAGAGTATGAGAACCTGACCACTCTGTGATTCTACCTCTTTTAAAGACTGCTCAAGATCGGAGAGAGAGGGAAGGTGTGGGAGACTACATTGACATTGGTCTCAGAACATTGAAAGAAGTTGAGTAGTTTACTCTTTCGTAACCGTTAATATTGATGGTTTATGGTTTTCTTGTGACTCACCTTTTCTCTGAAATGTGAAGAGTAGCAAATCATTAAAATTATTTTCTATGACAAAATTTATTGGGAATGTTATGGTCCTTTTACTCAGAGTCAATGGATTAATATTCTCTCTCTCCAGTGTCCAGAATTGTGTGTGTTCTGAGGAAATAAATCAATAAATATTGTGGAATGATGAAATACCTGATAATGAAGATAGTGATGAAGAAGATGATGAAGATGGCTGTTTCTCAATGACTATGCCCTCTCTTTATGTTGTATTATTTAATCTTTGTTTTACTTGTTTAAGCCTCAATCTACAGTTGAGGAAATCGGTGCATCTTTTTATCCCAGTTTTATATTGGGTGAGAAATATAGACAGTAGGGTAATTTTCTTGAGAACAGATCTTAGAGAATTTTGATTACCAAACTGAAGAATTTAAATCATACTTTAAAGGTAATAGAAAAAATTTGGGGTTACTGTGTTGGGAAAAGCCATAGTAGTAATCTGTGTATCACACTCTGAAGCTAAATTTTGGCAAAATTAGAAGACATTAAGTCCCTCTACTCACTTACTCTGAACTTCCTGATTTAAAACAAAATCAAAATAAAAAATAAAAAAAAAAACAAACCTGCTACTCACACGGTTAAAACCTCCAGAGGGTTTTACCTTGCAGAGTAAAGTTTATCAACTCTTCTCCAGATATAGAGAATACCCTAGCTCAGAGACAGTCATTTCAACTGGGTATTCATGTGTTTGCTGACCTACTACATGCATGCTTTGCTTGTGTTTGTTTAAATTTTTTGGAATATTTTACAAACATTAGTCACCCTGTCACATCTGACAAGTTCAAAAGCAGCAAGAAGGCTGATACTTGAAGAGGCATATTAGACAAATATACATTGGTGCTTATGAACCAATGCATTTTCCTGAATCTAACTTATTTAGATGGAGGACTCCTGGCGGGTTAAGTGGGGCAGTTGCCAACAAGATTCCAAGGCCTTTCAAGACAGCCTTTTTTCTCATGATGCTTCTCTGATTGTAAAAATTTATCTCCAATAGTTAATAGTCTTCTTATATGGTTTTCAGATTCAAATTCAATATTCTAAATATGGTCTGATAAGTACAGAATATAGTAAAAGTATTCCTTCTGAACTATACACTTAACTTTATACTTATAATTTTAAAGAGTTAGGCATACTTTGATTCCCATCAATTTGCCATCAGTACTTAACTCTGTGAATTTTCCATAGGCATCCAAGTTATTCTAGTTCTGTATTTCATTATTAATATTCAATTATATTCTACTGATTTGAGTATAATTATAACAAAACATGTATATAAATTGAAGAAATAGTGTAAAATTGCATTTGGAGTTAAAATATAAAACTTGAAAAATATGACACAAAACAAAACCCAAAACCTCTGGAGGGATAAGTTAATAATGATATCAGGGGAACTGACCAAGCAGCTTATTCTGAGCTTCCTGATAGCCAAGAAAAAAGAAAGGGTTCTAGGATTCTAGAAGCGGTTCAGCTCAGAATTCAAGAATAACTCTGTAATAGTATGTTTTCTATTCCCAGTCAGTTCTGTCCAAATATGATAAATATATTTCATTGACTATTAAAACAAATTAGTTCTTGATAACCTTAAAAAGAAGAGGACAGGCCCTGTTAGGAGACACAGGATAGGGAAGTTTAGTTTTGGTATTGAGCAAAGGTAAGGCAGTCTGGGAGGCTAGGCCCTGGGAAGAGGGGTGGATGCCACATATCTTTTGCTTGAAAAGATGGAGTTGAATGATGACATCTACAAAGGTAATGGGGAATGGCAGGTTATGTACAACAAATGTTAATATTCAGGCATTCCATTGTCACATTCTGATTTTTCACTTGGTCTAACTCTCTAGTGGAAAAACAAAAGATTGGTTGAATCTGTTGACTTGGATTGTTCATGAACATTTTCCTCACTGAATTAACTTTGGGAGCTGAATTGCCTCATTCCATTATTGTTCTGGAGAATTAGGACAAACACTATCTTATGTTTTATCTTTAAAGCTTCTGAGATATATTCTTAATCCTGGTATGTTATTCCATACTCTCAATCACCAGACATTATGAAGTTGATGTAAATTTGATCTTGTAACTCATCTGTTACTCCTGTGGCTGATGGTGACAGCTGTCATTAGTTTAATGATCATAGTTATACATTGTCATAATTAAGGTGATCACTTAAGGAGGTTGGATGTATCATTACTTAATACATCAAATTAGGAAATGATGTCATGGCTGGGCACACAAAATGATCCATCATATTTGAAGATGAGTCAATGCATTAAAAGTTTCTCAATAAAACAACAGTGTGGACCTTCAGGACTTATAATTTTCAGAGAGATATTAAATAATGGCATGAGGTAGGATTCTATGCTCTAATGTTGGCCATTATGGCCAAATGAAAGCTGTCGTGACATCCATCATGTCAAGGAGGCAACTTCACAACTGTGATGCTTTATGTGTGTGGCTACAGAGTATGAAATCATTTCCAGCCCCAGCTCAACTGCTATCCACTTACTCCCTAGAACTTTTTCAAGAAGTGATCTTTCTTTCCATTGGCCTGCCAAAACTTTCCCCCTATAACACTCTGAACAATCTCTTACCATTGATGGTGTTTTTAAATTTATAAAGCCCTTTTGAAAACATGATCTTAAAAAGAATCAGAAGTCAGTTATTCTTACTTTCTTCCACAGCTTTCTTGGGACATGTGTCAGGCATGTCTTGACTTGATTGCCATTAACTGGGTGCTTGCTGGATGTTTCCTATAAAAAGAATAGCTTCTGGAAACCAGTATCCATGTCACATGTATATTATATCTCTATTAAATCTAGTACTAATTTCTCCCATTACCTTTTAAGTTTTCAAACCTCAGAACAAATAACAGGATGATTCTCTAAACATATGTTGATGAGAAGTTGAAATGAGACAGATTATTTTGCTTCTTTATTGAAATACCCCAGGGAGGAGTGCAGAGAGTTTATTGGTACCAACTATCTACATAGATCCAGTGCCCAAACTTGCTAAAATTGAATTAACTTCATCAGAATTTTCACTAGAATTCAATGTTCCTTTCTTAAATTCCATTTAGTCATTCACTGATTTATTTAAACACTCGTTCATTCATTTATTTGGCATTTAACAAGGACTTATTCCTCCTATGTACCAGATGCTATAGAGGAAGAATAGAGTTAAACAAAATTAGTCCATGATGTAGAAAGTTTTAGTTCCTCTGGATTGATCACTGTCTGGCAGGGGAAGTAGCCATTTGTACTGATAACTATAATATATTGTAATATGTAATCTTAGAGATTAGTCAGTAACTGTGAATATACAAACCACGCAAAGATTAATTCTGCATAGGAACTTCAAGAAATATTTCAAAGAAGTGGTGTCATTTATTTTGAATGTTGGTGAAACAGAGAGTTTTCCAGATAGATGGAGTTACAAACAGTTCACCATGTTTAGGAAAATAAATGGAAGTTGGGGGAAGTTTAGATACATGATGCATTTAGAAGAGAGGAAAGGTTCCATGTATGGCTCAGAAAGAAGGCTGGGACCAATGAAGCAAGGGTCTTACAAGCTCTACTGAATCATTTTGGAGGTGGTCCTGCAGGCGCTTCATCTTCAAAGTACAGTACTTGAACTAAAAATTCTTTTGCTCTACGCCCAATTCACTGGCTATCTTGGGACAGAGTACTACAGAGTTGCTGAGCTTAAAAAAGTTATATATTTAAAAAAGAAGGTGTAATACCAAATTTGCTGTACTTTTATGTAATAAGTATTTTCAATAGTATTCTATCTAGCTGCATTTTTAAAAGGGAAGCCAAAATACCACCCTTGAATATAAAGAAGATGTTTTAAAATTATAAGCAAAACTAACATTCTCAACATGGAAAAGATAAAAGTAATTGGAAATATTTTCGTTGACATGTGATTTTTATCTCGGAAAACAATAAATATGTATAGCAACTAGAAATTTTTTCAAAATTGCCCTCTCAAAGAACTTGGAAATAGAATTTCCAACTTGTGTAAAAGATTAAAATATTCAATTTTTTTCAACAACTAATAAGGGAAATTTGCCTATCAAATTTCAATAGCAATAAGAAACTTTTGCATCATAGGTGGATAAGACTGCAAATTGTGGCTCATGACATGAACCATGGATCCAGTTTTTCCATTTAATTCTTCATTTTTATCATGAGTTAGATTTTTAAATATATGATCATTAAAATTATCACAATGTATTGGGTTTAGAACCATGTCTTTTATTTGAAGTAATTTAGTGGGTTAAATAAAAATTTTTAGAAATAATAAACCATTTACAATTATATATGTCTCTTTATATTATATATGTATTTATATGAATCATGTTCTATTATTAACAATTTTTAGTATTAAAAAGTGAATTAATGAATTATAGTCCACAAGTTCAGATGTGCAAATGATGTAATTTAAAAATTATTCTATTATAATTCATATCCACATGCCATTTTAAAGAACCATATTATCAATTATTTCAACTTCAATGCCATTATCAGGACTCGTACCATATTTTTCACGTAGCTTGTATTAACCTGCTAACAGAAAAATTATAGCTTAAGCAAACAGATTTTTTGTTTGTGTTATTTGCTCAATTTTTCAAAATAATAAGAGATAGACATTTACAGGTATTGGATTGAGACATTCAGGGATGTCATGCAACCAAACATGTTACTTTTCCCATGCTTATTTTGTTGATGTCACTATCATGCTTGTTGTGTCATTATCACAACCTCAGATATCATGTTCAAAGTAAATATAAAAAGGAAGGTAGATGTGAGATATGCCTGAACCTATTTATTAAAAAAGATAAAGATTTCACAGGAAGCTCCAGGTCATCTCATTGAACATCTAATGTTATGCCTGCCTGTAAGGGATATTGGAGCTGATTATATTGCTGTAATAAATAAAATCAGGATTATATTAGTAAGGAATCTTGAGGAATCGATATGGGTTATGCAACTTACAGTGCTTCCAATTCACTAATGAAGAAATAAGACAAGGAAAAAAACACTTTCCTAATTGTTTCCTATTACTTGTCAACAATCTCTCTTATTCACAAGCTCAAAGTTTACTTGGAGACTGCTAGGAGAGAACAGTAAAGTGAGTAACAATATGGTTGTGCATTGATGATGGATTTTATGTTCATTATTTGATTGTTTTCTCACTGCCATCTCTGTTTATCACACAATGATTGGTATCGGACCTCTAAGCCTCTAATTACAAAAAAAGAAAGAAAAAAAGTAAATTGATAATATGTTTATTTTATTTTAATTTTTTAAATGTGTCAATTATGAGGTAATAAATGTTTTGAGGTATAAATTACACATTATGTAAAGTGAGGTAAACTTATAACTATAAATGAGATAATTCTAGTATATAAATTATTTAAAATTTGTAAATCAACATATTTATAAATATGTATATAATTTTAAAATCATTATTTGTATGAATTTTGGGTGTGCTTGCAATAATATTGCATAAATAGGCCTGTATAAATAAAAATGTTTGGATTCTGTTCCTGTGGAGAATAGGAGTCATCTGTGTTTTCTAAAAAGGATCTGGCACTGACTTGGATAAAACATAATCTTTGATCCATGAAATATTCTATCTGTTGGTCCATAAGTGACCTCCTCCCTTTTTTAAGTTTTTAAGATATATAATTAGATATTTTAAAAATGTTATAACTATTCATGGACCAACCATCCCAAACAAAAGTTAGGACCTTAACAATAACCTGCATTGAATTATATTTCTTCTACTAACCTATCTCCTGATTTCCCACACCCATGGAGCACAGATCCTAAATCCTGCGTTCATCATTCCCTTGCTTTCTTTTTAATGTGATTTTACTTAAATTACATTTTAATTTCAAAAGTTTTCTTTGTTTTTAACTTTAGAAAGTAGGTATCACATTTATGGTTTATTTGGGGATTTACTTTTTTTCTTTAATATTGTGCTACTAAAGTCCATATCACTGCATGCCTCTGTAGTTCATTTGTTTTGAGTGCAGAAATGTTATGTTGTTTGATATGTCACAGTTTTTCATTTACTCTCACAATAATAGGCATTTCAGTGACTTCAGGTTTCTTCTATGGTGATCAGTAGTTCTAAAGACATTTGTGTACATGTCTCCTGATTAAATAAGTGTTTCTCTCGAATAAATATAATACTGGATCACAGGGTATGTGAATAATCCATTTAAATATGTGTTTTCTTAAGTGTTTTCCATGGTGGTTGTACCCATTGATCTGTGATTGATTTTCCTACAAGTGGTTTCACACAGGATTTATGTGTTTTGGGCAAAGAACTCTGGTAGCAATGTTGTGGGTGATATGAAGTAAGGAGATAAAATTTGGGAGGTTCTGAGGGGACCATGCCTTTAATTATTTCAGTAGTGCTATACACTTTTTATAAACCTATATTATTTTTTTAAACTATAAAATATGTATCAAAAACTGTGTATTGACATTCAAACCCATGTTCAAGAATCCCTTTGTCAATCACATCCAAGACCACTGACTCTAAAAAACAAACATTCTGGAGACATTGCTAGTGAAGTGAAGCAAAACAAATGATGGTAAATGGACTTATTAGTTCTGTTCTTATCTCCACACCTCCTCCCAAAGGCACACAAAATCACAGTTTCATAGGGAGATTCATGCCCTAATATTTAATTTTTCTCCAGTGACCCACATCCCTATTGCTATCACATGGCAACATGTAAAAGACTTTTCAAATATTCTTTTTCTTCAAGCTTTCTTTGCAATCCTCCTGGAAAGGAAGAGTGTTGACTTTTTCCCCACCAGTGCTTGGTTCTCTTTTGTTCTGGTTCTAAACTCTGTTGATACCCTTGAGTTTATATCCTATCCATCTGCAAATCAGTTGTTCTTCCTTCTTAATATATCTCAAATCATGTCATTACACATGTCTCCAGTGCTAGCTCACTAGTCAAAGTCAATATCATCTCCTACATGGCTTACTGGATTAGTGATAATCCTGCTTCTACACTGTGTTGTACAGACTCTTTTCAAACAGGCCAATTGATCTTCCAAAAGCATGAGTCTGATCATGCCACTTCTATTCTTAAAACATCTCAATGGGATTTCATCTCTTTCAGCATAAAATCCTAACCCCGTACCATGATTTATAAAGATCTTACCTAGTACAGCCTCTGGTTAAGTCTGATTGAATTTCCTGTCACTCTCCACTAGCTTCCTCCTCTGCTGTCACATTGGTTTTCTTGATTTTCCTCAAATGGAAAACAATAACTTTGCCTCAGCACATGTGTGTTGTTGTTCCTTTGCTTTGAACATCCTTTCTCCAAATATTGATATACTGTTCTTTTCCACATACTAACATACCTCCCTCACTTTAAGGAGGTTTCTGCTCAAATTTTTCACCTCCTGAAGTCTTATCTTTCCATCCTTTCAGAAATGAATCTCTTCCATGTCTTGCCTATAATAAATAGTGCTGCTATGAACACTGGGGTGCATGTATCTTTTCGAATTATAGTTTTCTACAGATATACGCCCAGGAGTGAGATTGTAGGATCTTATGGTAACTCTGTTTTTAGTTTTTTAAGGAACATCCATACTGTTTTCCATAGTGGCTGTACCAATTTACATTCCCAACATTGCATCATCTGCAAATATTTTCTCCAATTCTGTGGGTTGTCTTTTCATTTTGTTTATAGTTTCCTTTGCTGTGCATAAACTTTTGAGTTTAATTAAGTCCCATATGTTTATTTTTGTTTTATTTCCATTACTCTAGGAGACAGATCTAAAAAGATATTGCTGGAAGCAACCTAAATGCCCATTGACAGATGGACAAAGAAGATTATATATGTGTGTGTGTATATGTATATATATATATATATATACACATATATATATATACACACACACATATATATATATACATATATATACATATATATGTGTATATATATATATATTTATATATAATGGAAGATTACTCAGCCATCAAAAAGAATGAAATAATATCATTTGCAGCAATATGGATGGATATAAATATTATCATACTGAGTGAAGTAAGCCAGATGGAGGAAGACAAATATCATTTGATATCACTTATATGTGGAATCTTAAAAAAAAGATACAATTAAACAGGGGGAACGGATAAATTAGGAAGCTGGGATTAACATATAAACACTACTATATATAAAATAAGTAACCAACAAGGACCTACTGTATAGCACAGGGAACTATACTAAATATTTTGTAATAACCTATAAGGGAAAAAAATCTGAAAAAGAACATATATATATATATATATTTGTATAACTGAATCACTGTGCTGTACACCTGAAACTAATGTGACATTATAAGTCAACTATACTTCAATATTTTAAAAAAGTATGAAAATCAAAGGACAAATAACACAAATAAATGAAAATCTCTTTATTCTCTATCACATCACCTCACTTTTATTTTCATCAAAGTATCTATCACTCTCAGGTAGATATGATAAATACATTTGTTTGTCTGTCACCTGTCATTCTTCCCAACTAGAGTTTAAAATCCCTGAGGGAATAGATTTGCTCTGTCCTGCTCAACATTGTATCCCCAACACACATTACAGTGTCAAGCACAAGGTATGGCATTCAAAATAAGTGTCTTGAATGAATAAAGTAGAGTCTGATTCATTTACAGCTTTTCTATTCTTTATGTTTTCTTTCTTAAAGATTTTAAGAAATTATTCAACAACACCGAATTTTTGATAAGATGCTCAGTTTTTAAAATCTATTTTCCATGTTGGGTTTCTGTGTACAAATTCTATAGATAATTTCATTTTTAGAAATATCATGATGAGAAGAAATCTTTAAAAAACACTCTTGTATATAATCTTCCTAATAACCAACTAGGATTGTCCTATATTCCTATTTTATGGGTGATGATATTACACCTCAGAAGGTTTAAGTGATATGTCCAAAGCCACACAGCTCTTAAGTGCTATGACTCAGATGGGAGCCATTTCTGCCTCACTGTAAAACCTGTGATCTTCCCAATTATCCTGGTGTCTTTAGGCCTTCATTATATTGAAGTAACTGCATTGAATGCAAGATGTGATTACACAGAACCAAGGATAAATTAAGTATGTTAATAAACAGAGATGATATAATCATTATTTTCAGGAAATTCCTTGAAGAGCTGTGTTTAAATTGACTATTGCAGTAGAGGGACATGAGATTTGCCTTCGTGAATGTGGTGTAATAGTCTCTGTTATGTATCAACAAGCATCATGTAGTGTAGACTGGGAACGAGGGCAGGATGGTCAGTGGGCACTTGCAACCCTCTCTTGAAACTACAGCACTATGGATACATCAAGCTACTTCCCACATCAAGAGAATTTATCTATAGGTGATCAAGAGAATGGGATATCTGTGATCCTCTGCCAGAGATGTCTCACCTGCACCCCGTGATGCTGACTACTGTTCACTTATAGATGGGGTAAGGGAAGAGTGATAATAATAATAGGAGCTCCATCTTATTAAACAGTGCATTGCGATATTTTACCTTAAACAATAAATGTGGGAAGATTTTCAGTCAGTGAAAAAGAGCAGCAAAATAGGTAAATAAGTAAATGCCCATAAAATAAAATTCAGATCCCTTAATGTGAAAGTCATGTATGAAATTAAACTGTAGGCAACAGATAAAAGCAAACAATACCACTGTGTATTATCACAGAGTACTTAACTGCAGGAAAATAAAATCAGGGAAAATAAATTTGAGGAAGTTCAATTAAGACTAATTTGAACAAATGGAATTTTATTTCCTTGTTCTAATTAAAACCAAACAAATAAAAAATAAACAGTTGTTGAGATTGCTTGGCTTTAATTTAAAAAAATATTTTGAGTTCTTTACACTTATGTCCACCTGACATACTTACCTTACAAGAATCCTGACCAAATGTGGGGAGTTGGCTTCATTCTGGAGAGGTTCAGCAAAGTGCACTAATAATTAGAACACCAATCAAAAATTAGTAAACTTGGCAGCTATGCCAAGTCTTGAATGAGATAAGATGCAATTAAAAAATAAAACTAGGAAACTTTATTGTGAAATATAAATGTTTTAACTCTTGTTAAGGATCTTAGGAAATAAACAAGCCTCCGAAGAAGTTGTTCTGATAATTCTTTTGAGATTCTTAAAGTATTACTTCTGTTTCTCAGATATGCATTTTTTGTTTGAATTTTTCTTCTATGTTATATGACACGGTAGCATTGCCCAACTTAAATCAAATTAGTGAGTACTCCAATATAATCTTGCAAGGAGTAAAGGAGCTGGTCTCAATTACATTGGGATTAAGGGCTTGGCCTCTCTGAATTATGCTAGACAGGAACACTGGGAACTCAAGATTAGAGAGACCTACATATGAATGGCTATGTTGGTAGAAACATCCAAAAACAGACAGTTGGAGGAAATGAAATAAAGCAGATTAAGAACAGTATCTGAAGATATGGTGGCAAAATGTCCTTAGCAATAGTTGTTTACCTAATAGGCATACCAATAAGATGACACACGTGGGCATCTGTCAAGTGTGTATGGTGGTGGAACTCTAAGCCGTAACAGGAAATTGACAAAAGCAAGTAAGTTTGTATAAGTAGGTGTCACAGAGAACCTTGCTCACCATACCAAGGGGCTTGATCTCAGAGCACCTGCACCAAAGGCTATACTATTTGCATCATGATTGACTTGGTGAGCAATCTGGGCCTCTATGCTCTTTGAATCTACCTAAGGCAGTGGTTCACAACTTAGTACATATTAAAATCAACTGGGTACTTAAAAAAAATACTAATGCATGCCTTTGACCACAAGATATTCTGATATAATTTGTATGGGATAAGACATGGACACTGAGGTTTTTAAAAGATTCCCAGAAGATTCTAATATGCAGTAAAGTTTGGGAAGAGATTTGGGGCTGAAAAATTAGCAAGCTCTAGTATTAATCAGGAGTCAGAAATAGAATGAGGACTAACTCTATTATGTATTAAGTACTATGTATTCTATAAAGCTTCAATAATTAATACTGTGTGGCATTACTCATGAATAGATATATAAATATCAATGGAAAAAATAAAGTCTAAACACAGATCCAGATATACATGGAAATTTAGTATTCAATAAATAAGGCATCACAAATCAGTTCTGAAATGAAAGACTATTCATAAAATTGTGTTCGGCTATCAGGCATCAAGAAGGGTCACAAGTTCATGGACTATGAGTGCCTCTATTTCCAGGAGAGCCAGTATGTGGCCAGCTAATGGTATATAGCATGGGGACAAAAGAGGTAATGTATGACCATCGTGAGTCATCTAGACAAAGTTGCTAAGCCTCCATAAAGGAGCTTATGGGGGTACTAACAAGAGTGCCTGTTGAAATAAAATTTGGACTGATTCTAGAACCTTCTTTTGGAGGGGCCCCCATTCAAGTTGGGACAATTTGCAGATAACATCATCAATAGATTTGTAAAATCTATTTTTAAAGTTGTAAATTTTACTTAGAAGCTAAAAATGTTTAAAAGATATTGAGCTTGTTTGAACATCTCGTATGCTGAAAGAGTCGACAGCTGTTCCTTAACATAAGTATCAGGGACTGAGTGGTCCTTGGTTTACCAAGTAATTTTCCAGAGTTAAACCCTTGCACTCTGTGTGGCATAGTAGTTTATTTACTTTTCGGTACGTATGCTCTTTTGTGAGTATTTGTATATTCCAAATGAATGTGTCAAATTGATCTCAGAAGGATAACAGTGAGCAATGGCTTGAAGTGAGATCTTAGTTCCCTGCCCAGGAATATGAACCTGGGTAGCCTGGATGAAAACCAGGACTCCTAGCCACTAGACCAGCAAGGGCTAGAGGCCAGAAGCAAATTATCCCTGGCTCTTGCCTCCATTTGAAAGCAAGAATATTTCAAGGAGGCAAAAACTGTAAAAACAGGTACAAAGTTTATTATTAGAGATACAGCACAACAAGTGGGAGAGCACACTAAGAAACAATTTGTTTATTTAAGACAGATGCTAAGCATAAACACACACCCAGAAAGAAAGGGTGTGTGCGTCCTCCCTAATGAAGGGGAGTACAGTAAAGAGGTGGTTAAATCATTTATATAGGGCAGTTCTTCCAGGTCTTTGTTTACCTTTGGCCAATTATCTGGTTTCTTTTTCCACACCTTACCTGTCCTAGGACCCTCCCCAACATGCATGTGCAACTTTTTTCCCAAGATGGATTCCAGCCCAGAGGCCTATGGGGGGCCTTGACATCACCTATTATGGGGTGGCACCCCCTTCTTTTTGACCCACAAGGAGCCTTCCTTCACATGTGCAATGTCTCCCTTGCCCCAAGGATGGGAAATATGTGACCTCTTCATCCTTTACTCAAATAGGGTTTAGCCCCTCTCTGTCCCTGCCATGACTGTTATCTTAAAGTGTACACAGGAGGCAAAGTCCAGCTATTTAACCTGTTCCTGTTGTTATTTCCATCTTGAAGTGCAAACAGGAGGTCGGTTGTAAATATTTAGCCTGGAGTCCACTTGCCTCCTGCCTCAGGAAATGTAAACAGGAAGCTAGCTGTAAATGTCCAGTCTGGAACCCATCTTTTTCTGGCCTCAAAATGGATTTCCTCAGAGGAGGATGTCATCAATGTGAGGCCATACCTGTGCTCCCAGAGAAAGTGGGATGTGGTTAAGATCTTGCCTGGAAAGATTGTGTGTGCTGGCAAGGCTGTTGAGGTACCTCATGATTCAGGTAAAGGTGTTATATATCACACTGAAAATTAGGCAACCGGTGGCTGAGAGGATATTGAAATATGCATGAACAGAACATTTTAGCCAAGTCTATGATAGCAAAATATTCATCAGTTGCTGTTTGGATGTAGTCAGTAATTTTAATAATGTCGGTGATACCACAGAATTAAAGTTACTGTAAAATCCACCATTCATTCTTTTCAAGTTTAAGAACAGGCCAAATTGACCATTAAATGGAAAAGCAGTGAGGATAATCATTCCTTCACTAAATAGTTCTTGTATAATGAGTTTTAATCTCTGAAAGTCTGTTTTAATTTATATTGGGACATATTAAGTATTTTACTTGAGGAATGGGGGGCTGGTCCATGGGTTCCCATTTTGTCAAGCCAATGTGTAAGTTCCAAAGACTTAATTTAACTTTAAATCAAAACTATTTTATTTTATTATTCATTAGCTCAGAGCATCCATTCTTACTTTGGGATATTTTAGGGCATATGTGTGTTGATTGAAAAAAAATGCACAACGTAAAAGTTGAGAATTATGTTTTATTTGGCAGACAAAATGGACTTAAGCCCAGGAGACAGCCTCTCAGATAGCTCTAAGGGACTGCTCTGAAGAGGTAAGAGAGGAACCAGGATACATAGGGGTTTTTGCAACAAAAAACAGGTAGTTGGAATATCAAAACATTACAGTTAATTAAAGAAAACCAGACATCTCAAGTTAATGAATTTAGCACTTTCTATGTAAGGGAAGATTCAAGAGTCTGGGCTCACTGAAATCATTCCTCTGATATTAACCTTAACTATCTAGGGCCAGTATCCTGTTCTTTCCCATCCTGAATCCCCTCAGGGTGCACCGATTGGGGGAGGCTGCAGTGGTTGCTGGCTTGATGGCTGCAACATCCTTTGTTTGCTGATATGGCAGGTGACATTCTTCATCCACATGTTCTATGATCACAGGAAATTTAAGCAAGATGATAGTTCTGATGGTTAAGGTGAAAGATAAATATTTGTTCTCTCTTTAATATTTGGTAACTCCCCTAAGATACCCTATTTAAATTTACTGGGATAGCCAGATGTAACTCTAGTTTGAGCTCCAGTGTTGATTAAGGCCATGAACACTTGCCAACTGATGCATTTTAGGAGATGTTGAAGTTAATTCAGAATCTGTGATGTGGAGGCATAACAGAAAATTCGTACCCTTTTATCTTTTTGTTGAATAAATTATTTTGGTAAATTTTGGATTTCCAGTTGGGTTAAATTATGGACATTTGTTTCAGCTTTTTCTCTTTGCATCTAGGTTTCTGTCCTTCCTTCTATCAATGAAAAAAAAAAAATGTTGCATGCCATATCAGTAAACAAAGGATGTTGCAGCCATCAAACCATCACATTACAGCCATCCCAAAGGTGAGCCCTGAGGGAACTCAAGATAGAAACAGGATTTTCCTCCATGCAAGTGAGTCCACATATTGTATAGGGTATGAGTCTTTCCCTGAACCCTCTACTGAACAGAAGACCATGCTGGGTTGAGACACAAAACCAAGAGTCACAGGGTAAAAGTCATTCTCCTGAGCCTAACACCTCTCACAGCGTATGCTGGAATCAACTCACACAATAGGTTTAGCTGTGACACACAACCCAGGGCCACTGTAAGTAGGGCTTCAATCTCATAGTGGTGTATGACAGAGGCTCCATAGAACTAAGCAAATGCAGCACAATGCAGCACAGCTCAAAACACAAACTTAACAGCAATGAGCAACACAGGCCAAAGTAAGCAGCTACTCAAAATAATGGCTCAAATGCAGGCAGCAGAGCCAGATAGCAAACTAAAGCAAGAGAAGAGACCTCTGCTGCTGGTGGTTATTGTCTAGACATCCTGCTGACAGAACCACTGTTTTGGACATTCAGTGAAAAGAAGATAGGTCCCACCCAAAATTTGGTTTGTATGCCAAGACTGATGACACCACACACCAGGGGGTTATAAGAAGATTTATTACTCATGCAAGGAATTCCTGGGGAGAGCAGGAAGGCAAAAACTGACTTGAGCAAGGCAGAAATAATGGATTGGGCTTTTATGGTGGCTAGCACAGGTGCATGGGCTGGGATTTTATCAGGTTTGAATTTCCCACAGTCACCAAAGGAGGAGACAGTACAAACTTTCTCATCAGCCTATTCAGATGTAGAATAAAGAGGAAGAAGAGGGCCAGGCTTAAAAGCAGCAGTCATACATCAAAAAGATGGAGTCAGACCCTTTATTACACCCTTTAATGCATTTTGAAATGTTGACCTTGTGAAAATATTACCCATCTGAAAACTAAATGAAACCCTCACCCTCATCTTCTCAAATGAAAAGCAACAAGGAATTAGCATAGATACTTAAAACCATCATTTTCTATTTAAAATTCCCTTTATATCTACATTATTTTCCTATGAATTATTTTCCTAGGATCTCTTCTCCTGTTAAAATAGAATTTGGGGAAACATAACCAGAATTATTCATAGCAGGAGTAAAACTTAGAGATTGTTTCTTCTAATACTTTTCTAAAACAGGTGTTGAAACCAAATCCAGAGATTTAGTCCAAATGCTGCAAGTGGAATTTTAAATTAATCTTGTCATAAATAATTATTTAGTTAGTTTTGGGAGTATCTGGATTAATCTTCAACATCTGCATTCTCATAAAGGCAGGACCTTGTTATAACCCCTCTTTGCTTTCCTAATGTGGGTTTTAGTCTTAACTTAATAAAGTCTTTTCTTTGGGGAAAGAAGTAAAGCTGTGAATAGATAGAGCTTGATAGCAAGACAAGAGCTTGACTTATAAATCTGTTGTGTCATTCATGACTGGGACTTGCTCCAAAGATGTCACTAACCCTGCCTCATAACAGACTTCTGTGATCACTGTTGATGGAAGATTTTTATTGCCTAGAACATATGTTGGCTTAGACAAGAAGTCTAATTTTGCCACATCCCTTTGAAGCCAGTTCTATCCCCCAGATTATGTTCTGCTTTTCTCATTGGCTTCATCTGGATTATCAACATCCCTCAGAGCCAAAACTTATCTGAGTTACAACACATGTTAATAAGTTATTTTTTTTTCCAATTATCCATTCTTTGGTAAGACAGGTAATTCAGATTAGGAAAAGTACCTGAGAAAAATGAACATACTTATGTTTTATATGCTCTACACCAGTGGTTCTCAGATTAAATGTGCATAAGAATCAATTGGAAAGCTTGAAGAAAAAAAAATGGATTCCTTTTCCTCAGGTTCAGTGATTCTCATTTAGTAGGTGTCAGTAGGGCCTAAGTATTTGCATTTCTAACAAGCTCACAGTTAATCCTGATGCTGTGGTTCCAAAGACCGCTTTTGTTTTTTTTTTTTTTTTTAAAGCTGAACAATACTTAACTTTTTTATTTTTTATTTTTTTTATTTTTTAAAGGTAATTTTCTATTTTATTAAAAGAAATTTTTGTCATTAGAATTTTTTTTTACACACACACACACACACTGTATTTTATTTTTACAAGAGATAAATAGACTGACACCAAGCATTGTACATGGATGACCACAACAAAAGCAACGATTTCTAACAAGCTCACAGTTAATCCTGATGCTGTGTTTCCAAGGACCGCTTTTTGAGTAGCTCTTTGTTCTATAAGAGTATTTCTTCATTGTGTGCGTGGCTCACTCACATCCAAATCACCTGGAGTGCCCCACATCGGACCCACTGTATCAGACTATTGGGGAGAGGGAACCAGGAATCTAATGATAATATTTAAAGTAACTTTTATCTACACTAACATATGAAATTCTAAACCAGTGTTTATCATACTTTGCTGTACATTATATTCACCTGGTGATGTGTAAAAACTTCTGATACCTTGCTTCTACCTATAGATACTCCGATTTAATTAGTATGAGGTGCAATCAGGGCATCAGGATTTATAAAATTTCCCCAGGTGATACTAATGTGCAGCAAAATTTGGGAACCACTACTCTAAACAATATTTAAATCAAGCATCTGGGAAATAAAATTAGAACTTCCTTAAAGAGACTTGTTTGTTATAATAGCCGAGCAAGATGAAAAATCCCCAAGGTATCTCAGAATTCAGGTTTGGAATGAGTTAAAACTATGTCACGCCTAAAATTGCCTTGTTTATTCAGTAATTAGGAAAATAAAAGTCCTCTTCATGAAGTAGAGAAGCCTCATTCTTAAAAGAAATACATATTTATTTCTGGCATTTACTGAAATCAGCCTTTTACAGAACTTTATTACACTTTGTTTTAATTGGAATTTTAGTTGATCTTGAGCCTTTCTGACACAAATCGAAAAGTCATCAAGGACAATTACAACATTGTCATGTGAGCCCCAGGATTTTACATTAATTCCCTTAATTTACTGATAGGGACATTCAAACCTGCCACTGATTCAGAGCATGCAGAAAAAGTAAAGTGCTGGATGATATTTTTTTTAAATGTGTGTGTGTGTGTGTGTGTGTGTGTGTGTGTGTGTTAGCAGCATGAGAGAGTAATACTTAGATCTCAGGAGGAATTTCCTGTCTCCAAACATTATGAAACATTTGAACAACTTACAAAAAGACATGTAAAATCTTGTATTTGTGTAGAATTCCTTTTTAAATTATTATTTCATTAAAATTAACTATTTTTTTAAAGAGGGATTTGCATGTTTTCTATTTGGAGGAAATGAAGTGGAACAAATAACCTTTGGGTCCAGTTGATTTCCTACAAATCCATATTTCTGTAGGCTCTATCTTCTCCCCTTTGGGTATTCAGGAGTTCTTTTTACCCCTTCCCATGTTCACCCAAGCAGCTGCAGTGCTTCTAGAAATGCTGCCTCTCTCTACCTTTCAGTAATTCCTCATGCTTCAAAGTTCAGAAAATTTTGCTGGTGTAGATATAGACAGAGATAGATAGGGATTCTCTCTCTCTCTCTTTAATTACTTGATTAAAATAATATAATGAAATCCTAATGATTGTAATAGCTATATCTAGTACCTTAGAGAAAAATAAATTCCTGAACTAAAATCAGGAAAATCAAGAGACATAATGTATAGCATTAAAATAGCTAAGGATATACAGACTGTCATTATAAATAGCTTTTGATGATGAACTCATGAAAATCTTTCACTTTTCTAATAAGATAGCCTTGGAGACCTAGGAAAAGAAACTGACTTTTAAAACTGAATAAAAATAAAAAACAAAAACGGACAGAAAAATGCAGCATTGCTTTCTTGGAAAAATTTTTATTAACTATTGTTAGGGAACCATTGACTGAAACCACCCACCTTGTCCAGGCACAATGATAACCACTTGCCTCAGTTGTCTCAGAGCAGGAGGTCCTGATAAGGAACATGGTACTGCTGCCATGAATTTGAGAGGGGCCAAAAGAGGGAGAAGGTGACAACCCACCCAGAATCCTTTGTGCTGGAATCAATCTTGGCTGAGATGCACATGCCACCAGGAAGGACCCTGAATCAGACTATGGGTCAAGCAATATGATTGGCCAGAGACAACCAGGAAACTAACCCTATTACCATAAAACCAGAGACTGCAAGCCACATGGCAGAGCAGTTCTCCTGGGTTCCCTTACCCTACTGCTCTCTGCTGGTGGCGGAGCCCTTCCCAATAAAGTCTCTTGCTTTGTCAGCATGTGTGTCTCCTTGGGCAATTCATTTCTGAGTGTTAGACAAGAGCCCACTCTCAGGCCCTGAAAGGGGTCCCCCTTCCTGCAACATTATGCTGAGAATGAATTTGGAGTGAGAAAATTTTACCTTGTTCAGAATCAGGGACCAGTCTTTAATATGGCAAAAACATAAGAGAAGTCTTTAGAAAATATTTAATTTGGTGGTCTCATGTGGATTCTATGAGTCATTATACCTAGCAAAGCAAGAAATCTGAGAGCAGAAAAGGTTGACTAAATATGAAATAGATGATTGAATTAAAAACTCAATGGATATACTTACCTGTTGGGGGAGATACCGTGATCATGAAGGTGGTTTTCCTAGAGCGAGTCTTAACCATTGCACCCTGGATGTGCTGACCCCTGCAATTTCCCCAAATGTGGGAAACTCGACTGCATAATTTGTGGTAGTGGAGGACTGCATTCGCGCTTTCCCCTCGTGTTTAAAAAATAAACAAACAAACAAACAAAAACAATGGAAGGGGTAAACACAGACAGAAAATGAAATAAAAAAGGCAAAATCTATATATCTATAAATATAGAGATATATATACATATAGATGTATCTAGATATAAATATATAGACATATTTACTAGCTTGAGCAAATCTCCTAGAACTCAGAAAAAAAGTAAAAATAGATTAATATAAAGTGCAAAAACTGATGTGTTAAGAATGACCATCAGCTAAAATAGTGGAGTAGGTAACTCCAAGGGGCGGTCCCTTCACAGAAACATTGAAAAATCAAGCAAAAACTGTGACAGTCAACTTTATCAGAACTCAGGAAACCAGTCAAAAAAAGATTTAAAGTAACAAAGTGAATACTGAAGAAAAAGGTAACTTGTAAGTGATAGAGAAACTGTGGCATTTTTACTTGCCTGAACCCCAACCCCACCCTGGCTCAGCAGTGGTCTTGTTCATTCCTGAGGGAGCAGGGGGAGCAGAGAGACCTTATTTATACAAAAAATTGTGTTTGTTCTGACTGCTTGAAGGACTGCCTGAAGGGGACTGGCTGCAGGGCTGAGACAAGTGTATGCCTTTGTTTCTCAAATTATGAACATTATTCCTGGGAGAAAAGAAGAAGGCATTCTTCCAAAACTTTGTAAGGCAAGCACCTAAGCCAAAACACTGGGGGTAGGATGGGTGGGGTGGTTCATTTGAGGCAAACATGATGTGTCTGAATCCTGGGAGGAAAAGCTAGGGATAGAGTCTTTGGGAAATTAAGGCATTCAAAAAGACTCAAGTATACTGGGGAATTTAGAAAGTCACATGCATGCCCAAGGCAGGCAACATGCTTAGAAAAATCTGAGAAGACCCTATGCTTTCACCTCTAGTGATCCTGATCCCTAGCCTCAGTGCAAGCAAGAAGGGAAAGCTAAGGCAGAATTGTAAACTACCTGGCTAATTTGAAGCAGTACTCCAGCGCAGTGTGATGAATTGGGAGGTTATTTCTCTCTCTCTTCCAAAACACTGAGCATCGCTAAAGGAAAAGAGACTGCAGAGACCTCATGTGACAAAGAATAGAGACTACAAAAATACTGGTGACCCTTGAACAATGAGGGTTTTAATTGCTATGGACCCACTGTGAATATTTTTCAATAGTAAATACTACAGTACTACATGGTCTCTGGTTGGTTGAATCCATGGATGTGGAGGAATCATGGATGCAGAGAGTCCTCTATAAGTTATATGCAAATTAACCCCCACGTTTTTCAAGAATCAACTGTAGTTTAGAAAAATCATTAAACAAGAAAGAGCTACAACCCATATCAAGCAACAAAAACACCCTGAGGAGAGTAAAGAATCTGATTTCTAGAATTATATACATATTACACTATGCAAATGTCCATCTTTCAACAGCAATAACAAAATACAAAGCACATAAATAAACAAGAAATTATAGCCCATTCACTGAAGAAGTTAACAGAAATTGGCCCTGACAGAGCCCAGACATTTACTAGACAAAGGCTTTAAATCAACTATCATTAATATATATGCTCAAAGAGTTAAAAGAAGCCAGGAGAACAATGTAAGAACAAACAGAGAATATCAATAAAGAGTTAAAATTTATAAAGGAACCCAAACAGAAATACTGGAGCTTCAAAGAATAATACCTGAAATGAAAAACTCACTACATTTTAATAGATTTGAGCAGGCTAAAGAAAGAACCAGTGAACTTGAGTGTTGAACCTATATTCAATTGAAGTTATCTAATCTGAGGAGCAAAAAGAGAAAAGAATAAAGAAAAATGAGACTTGTGGGACACCATAAGCATACCAAAATATGCATTACAGTTATCCCAAGAGTGGAGAAAGAAAAAGGGCAGAAAGGATATTTTAAGAAATAATGACCACAAAACTACCCAAAATTGACCAAAAAGTGATGAACATACAAATTTAAGATATTCAATGAATTCCAAGAAGGACAAACTTAAAGACATCTACACACAAACATGTTATAATCAAATTGTTAAAAGCTAAAGACAAAGAGTGAATCTTGAAAGTAGCAAAAGAGAGCTGACTAATTATGTAAAAGTGGTCCTCAATAAAATTAACAGAGGTAGTGTTATTAGAAACCATGGGGGCCAGAAGGGAGAGAAATAGCATTTTTAAAGTGCTAAATGAAAAAACTGTCCACCAAGGAGTCCATACCTGGCAAAACTCTGCTGGCTTCAAAAATGAAGGATAAATTAAGACATTTCCAGATAAACAAATGCTTAGGAAGTTTGCCCCTAATAGACCTACCCTATGAGAAATGCTGAAGGGAGTCTTTCAAGCTGAGACAAAATGTCACCAGACAGTAATTGGAAGCCATGGAGAAAAAAGTACTCCCATAAAAATAACTATATAGGTAAATGTAAAAAGCAGTGTTATTGTATTTTTGACTTCTAACTTCTCTTTTATTTCCTATATGATAAAAGACAAGTACATAAAATGATAATTATATATCTATGTTAATTAACATACAATGTATAAAGATATAATTTGTGAAAATAAGCAACATAAAGGGATGGGTGATGGTAAGAACAGAGTTTTGCATGTTATTGTCATTTAGGTGATATGAATTCAAACTAGATTTTTATAATTTAAGATGTTAATTGTAATCCTTATGATCATGACTAAGAACATATCTAAAAAATATACATTACGAGAATAAGAGAATCAAAATGGAACACGAAAAAGAATTAAACACCAAAGAATACATTAAAGAATACAGAAATAAGGAACAAAAAATATATAACACAGAAAAAGGGCAGAAGTAAATCATTCCTTGTAGAAAAATAATTTAAAAGTAAAAGAATTGGGGGCTTCCCTGGTGGCGCAGTGGTTGAGAATCTGCCTGCCAATACAGGGCACACAGGTTCGAACCCTGGTCTGGGAAGATCCCACATGCTGCGGAGAGACTAGGCCCGTGAGCCACAATTACTGAGCCTGCGCATCTGGAGCCTGTGCTCCGCAACAAGAGAGGCCGCGATAGTGAGAGGCCTGCGCACCGCGATGAAGAATGGCCCCTACTTGCCACAACTAGAGAAAGCCCTCACACAGAAACGAAGACCCAACACAGCCATAAATAAATAAATAAATAAATAAAAATTAAAAAAAAAAAAGTAAAAGAATTAAACTCTTCAAACAAAAGGCAAAGTTTGGCGAATGAATTTAAAGACGTGATCCAACTATATGCTGTCTTTGTAGAGACTCACTTTCGATCCAAGAACAGAAGTAGGTTGAAAGTGAAAGGATGGAATATTATATTCCATGCAAATAGCAACCAAAAGAGAGCTGGAATGATTATATTAATATCAGTCAAAATAGACTTTAAGTCAAAAACTGTTACTAGAAACAAAAGAGGACTTCTGGTTTCTGGTCCAGCATGTAACATGCTTGGAAGTTGTCCCTCTATCTCAGTAAGAAAGTAAAAAGCTGAATAAATTGAAAAATCAACAATTCTTGTAAGATCCATCAAAGAAGTGAGTTCACAGGGCAAACCAATGTCTCCAAATTTGGAGAGACAGACAAGTGAATAGAGATTTTCACAGCTTACTGGAGCAGAAACCCCTGAGCAGAAACCTCTGCAAGAACCAGTACTGGGTAGTAAAACCTGAACTATAATTGATGAATTGTAAGAGGCACAGAGTGGACAAGTCTGAGAGGTAAAAATTCCAAGGCTACCCAGTCATAGGGGGACTCTTAAACTTTTGTGAGTTTTAACTCCAGGAGCTCAACAACATTCTCACAAAAAATATTGTAAAAAAGCCTCTTGTGCTTCCAGCAGGACAAGGGGAAATGAGCCATTTTGAAATGTGCAGAATATTCTATCATTAACCAGGACGGCCCTCAAGAGAAAATTTATCAGAAACTAAATTAGTTGGGATTTATCCAAGCTTAACTGACTGGAGGAAGGGAAATACCCAACTCCAGCTCACTCTAGCCTTCCATGTGCGGGAAGGGAAATATCAAACTCCAGCCCTTTCTAGCCATTCTACGCTACCTACAGAAGTTAAAAACTGAGAAGTGCTTGTGAAGTCCACAGTACAATGGCATAGGCTCTCTAAAAGACTGAGACCTAGTCGTAGGGCTATAGAATACTTCTCCTCCCCCACACCTTACAATCACATAACTAACATTACTAAATGCCTATTTCCTGTGTTCATTTTACCTCATACATTATGTCTGGCTATCAAGAAAAAAATTGCAAAGCATATTAAAAGGTAAAAAAAACACAGTTTGAAGAGACAGAGCAGCTTTCAGAACTAGACTCAAATGTGGTAGGGATGTTGGAGTTATCAGACTGGAAATTTAAAACAACTATCATTAATATGCTAAGAGCTCTGATAAATGATAAGGGAGAAAGGAGGGCATTATATATTGATGAAAGGGTCAGTTCATCAAGAATATACAACAATTATAACATATGAGTAACAAACAAAAGGCCCCAAATATATGAAGCAAACATTGACAACATTAAAGAGAAGAACAGACAACTCTAAAATAATAGTTGAAACTTCCATACTCCACTTTCAGTAATGGATAGAAAATCTAAAGAGTAGATCAGTGAGGAAATATAGAACTTGAACAACACTATAAACTGACTAGACCTAACAGACATATAGAATACTTGACTCAAAAGAGCAGAATACACATTATTCTCAAGTACACAAGGAATATTCTCCAGTATAAACCATATATTATACAACAAAATGTCTCAGTATGTTTAAAAAGATTGAAATCATACAAAGTATCTTTTCTGACCAAAATGGAATGAAGCTAAAAATCAATAACAGAAATAAATTCACTAATATGTAGAAATTAAATGATACATTCTTAAACAACCAATAGGCTAAAGAAGAAATCACAGTGGAATTTGAAATCTAACTTTGAAATAAATGAAAATGAAAACACAGCATACTAAAATTATGGAATACAGTGAAGGCAGTACTCAAAGGGAAATTTATAGATTAAATACCTACATTAAAAAATAAGAAAGTTCTCAAATTAATAGCCTCACTTTATATTTAAGGAACTAGAAAAAAGAATAGTAAACTAAACCCAAAGCTAGCAAAAGGAGAGACAAAGTTAGAAATTAATGAAATAGAAAAACAATAGATTTAATGAAATCAAAGTTTGGTTTTTTGAAAATATCAACAAAATTTAAAAATCTTTAGCTAAAATGACTAAAAATGAGAGAAGACACAAATAAGAAAACAGAAATAAAAGTGGGGAGATTACTATTGGAAGTAAAAATGATTACAAGAGAATGCTACAGATGATTGCAGACCAGCAAATTAGATAATCTAGATGAAATGAACAAATTCCTGGGAGCACAAATTACCTAAAATAGCTCAAGAAGAAATAGAAAATCTCACCAGGTCTATTTCAAGTAAAGAGATTAAATTAGCAATCAAAATCTCGCAACAGAGGAAAATCCAAGACCAGATGGCTTCAGTGGCAAATTCTATTAAAGTTTTAAAGGGGAATTAACATCAATCTATCTAAAGCCCTTCCAAAAAATCAGAGAGGAGGAAACAATTTATAACTCATTCTATGAGGCCAGAATCACCTTAATAACAAAGCCAGATAAAGACTCCTCCACAATAAAAGAAAACTAAAGACCAATACCTTTATAAATATAGTTTTATTTTAGAAATGCAAGGGTGGTTCAACATAAGCAAATCAATCAGTGTAATACCCTGCCCCCATTTTAGAATGAAGAAAAAACTCACATGATCATCTCTATTGGCTCAGAAAAAAGCATATGACAAAATCCAACATCCTTCCATAGTTAAAGCACTCATTACAAAGGACTTTTATGAAAAGTCTACAGCCAACATTATAGTCAATTGTGAAAGTCTAAAATTTTTAAGATCAGGAACATGGCAAGGATGCACATATTTCACCAATGCAATTCAATGTTGTATCAGAAATACTAGACAGAACAATTAGGTAAGAAAAATAAATAAAACACATCCAAATTGGAAAGGAAAAAGCAAAAATCTATTTGAAGATGACATGATTCTATATATACAAATCCATAAGAATCCACAAGAAATCTGCTAGAGCTAATGAACAAATTCAGCAAAGTTGCAGTGTACATGATCAAGACACAAAAAGCAGTTGTGTTTCTATATATCAACAAGGAACAATCCTAAAAAGAAACTAAGAAAATAATTTCATTTAAAATAGCATTGAAAAAAATACTTAGTAGTAAATTTAACCATGAAGATAAAGTACATATATACTGAAAACTATAAAATATTGCTGAAAGAAATTAAAGAAAACCTAAACAAATGGAAAAGTAGCCCATTCTCATGGATTGGAAGATTTAATATTGCTATTTATCAGTACTACTGAAAGTGATCTACAGACTTAATGTAACCCCTATCAAAATTCCAATGGCCCTTTTTGCAGAAATTGAAAAGCCAATCTTCCAATTCATAAGGCATTGCAAGGGACCCTGAATAGCCAAGACCATATTGAAAAATAAGAATAAACTTACACTTATTTTTAAACGTACTAAAAAGCTACTGCAATCAAAACAGTGTAGTACTGGGGTAAGGTAGACATACAGACTAATAGATTGAAAATGAGAGTCCATAAATAAAATCACACATCTATGTTTAACTGATGCTCAACAAGAGTGCCAAGACAAATCAGGGAAAGAATAGTCTCCTTAACAAATCATGCTGGAACAACTGCATGCCCATCTGCAAAATAATAAAGTTTTACTCCTACCTCACAACATATACAAATATAAAATCTAAATGGATTATGGACATAAATTTAAGGGCTAAAATCACAATTGCTTAAAAGAAAACATGGGAGTAAATCTTCATGGCCTTGGATTTGGCAATGGATTTTTAGATGTAACATCAAAAATTCTAGTAACAAAATAAAAATTAGATAAAAAAAAAAAAGAGTATATACAGAACGGGAGAAAATATTTGCAAAGCATGTATCTGATAATGGTGTACCACAGAGCATATATAAAAGACACTTACAATTCAACAACAAAAAGACAAGCAGCTCAATTTAAAAATGATCAAAGGACTTGAATAGACATTTCTCTAAAAAAAGATATACAAATGGCCAATAACTGCATGAAAATATGCTCAACATTATTAGTCACCAGGGAAAAGCAAATTAAAACTACACTGAGATACCACTTCACAGACACTAGGATTGCTATAATAATCATGATTTTTAAAAGATGGAAAATAACAAGTATTGGTGAAGATGTCGCAAAATTGAAACCCTTCTATTACACTGTTAACAAGAATGTAAAATGGTGTAGCCACTGTGGAAATATTTTAGCAGTTCCTCAAAAAGTTAAATACAGAATTATCATGAGATGCAGTCATTCTACTCCGAAGTATATACCCCTCAAAATAAAAACAGGTACTCAAATAAACGCTTGTACCTGATTGTTCAAAGAAGCACTGTTCACAATAATCAAAAGATTAAAACAATGAAATGTTCATCAAGGGATGACTGGATGAAGAAATTATGTTATATACACACAATGCAATATTATTCAATCATTAAAAAAAGGAATGATATGCTGGTACATGCTATATCTTGCATAAACTTCAAGAATACTATGCTAAGTGAAAGAAATCAGATACAAAAGATCACATATTGTATGATTCCATTTGTATGAAATAGTCAGAATAGCTAAATCCCGAGAGGCAGAAAACAGATTGGTGCTTACCAGGGACTATGGAAATGGGGGGATGGGGAACAGCTACTTAATGTTATGAGGTTTTATTTCTGGGTGATGAAAATATTTTGGAACTACAGATGGTGGTTTCATAATGTTGTGATAAACTAAATACCACTGAATTGTTCCCTTTCAAATGATTGATTTTATGTTACAGTTATTTCACCTCAATAAAAAAAATTAAAAAGGGATGTGGTAGATGGATTTAGTGGAACAACATATACCTATATAATAAAAATTTTCCAAATTGAAGAAAAGTGAAAAGAAAATACTGTTATCATGTTAATAATATGAGTTAATATCCCCTGAGCTAAAATATTCACTGCATGCCAGACAATATTAGCTTACACATATCTTAGTTAAATTCTGGAATACAAAAAATAATGGTTATATCATAAAATAACTAAATGCCAGAAGCGAGGAAGCAATGTGAAGAGTTTTTAAGAGTTGGCAGGTAAAGATTGTGACAAAAATGTTAGGTTCATTTAGGTAATCACTTATACATGAGGGCAAACTAATTTTTTTCTTTCTTTTTTTCTTGCTTGCTTCCTTTTCTTCTTTCCTTCTTTCCCTTCTCCCCTGAATCCTTCCTTCCTCCCTTCTTTCCTTCCTTCCTTCCTTCCTTCCTCTCTTTCTTCCTTCCTCCCTCCCACCCTTCCTTCCTCCCCTTCTTCTTTCCCAGTTTCTTTCCTTTTTTTCTTTCCTTTTTCTTTCTTTCTTTCTTTCTTTCTTTCTTTCTTTCTTTCTTTCTTTCTTTCTTTCTTTCTTTTTCTTTCTTTCTTTCTTTCTTTTTCTTTCTTTCTTTCTTTCTTTCTTTCTTCCTTCCTTCCTTCCTTCCTCTCTTTCTTCCTTCCTCCCTCCCACCCTTCCTTCCTCCCCTTCTTCTTTCCCAGTTTCTTTCCTTTTTTTCTTTCCTTTTTCTTTCTTTCTTTCTTTCTTTCTTTCTTTCTTTCTTTCTTTCTTTCTTTCTTTTTCTTTCTTTCTTTCTTTCTTTCTTTTTCTTTCTTTCTTTCTTTCTTTCTTTCTTCCTTCCTTCCTTCCTTCCTCTCTTTCTTCCTTCCTCCCTCCCACCCTTCCTTCCTCCCCTTCTTCTTTCCCAGTTTCTTTCCTTTTTTTCTTTCCTTTTTCTTTCTTTCTTTCTTTCTTTCTTTCTTTCTTTCTTTTTCTTTCTTTCTTTCTTTCTTTCTTTTTCTTTCTTCCTTCCTTCCTTCCTTTCTCTCTCTTTCTTTCTTTCTTTCTTTCTTTCTTTCTTTCTTTCTTTCTTTCTTTCTTTCTTTCTTCCTCAGCAAATATCCACCTGTCTTTCCTAAGAGGTGGTATGCAGAGGGGAACATCCTTTTTGCCACATGACTCTTTGGGCTACAATAGCTGGTTCCCCAAAAAACAACCCTTCTTCTCACTCCTCATTCTCCTCCTTGTTGTTATCAAGTACAATGACCACTCATCTCAGGGCCTTTCCATTACTTTTCTCTTGTCTGGAAAGCTCTACCCTTGTATTTTTATATGCTCACTCCTCTATATCCTTCATGTCTCTGCTTGTTTCCCCTCATTATAGAACTTTGGCCTTTCTATCTAAAATAATACTCTCTTCCTTTTTCTCCCACCTCTAGCCTGATCCATTTTACTTATAGCCATCTGACACATTGTAAACTTGTTTTTAATTGTCTCTTTCCCCTGGGTATACATTCCTTAAAAAGAAGGACTTTGGTTCACTGTTGTATCCTTGTGCCTAACACATAATCAATGTTAAATATATATCTTTTTAAAATTTTTATTTTATTGAAGTATAGTTGATTTACAATGTGGTGGTTGATTTACAATGTGGTGTTAATTTCTACTGTATAGCAAAGTGATTAAGTTATACATATATATAGTTAAATATATTATTGAACCAATAATATATTCAATATATTATTGAACCAGAACACAGGAGTAAACCAACAAGTATTTCTTCAGTAATTCTCATGATCCAGACACTCAACTACCCATAGTCAAAAGTGTTCTAGATAAAGGAACAGTCTAAACAAAGAAAGGAAATTATAATGTGGTTTTGGAGCTGATGAGTCTAACCTGGCTAGAGAGAAACTTTCATTTTGATACATCTTGTGAAATGAGATTTTAATCTGTTATGATTTACCAAATTGTAAAATGTTTAATGCCAGACTAAGAAATACATTGTATCATGTTAGCATGAGGGAGTAGGGAGAAAACTGACTGAATAACCTGGTTAGGCATATTAAGGGCTAGGATTCCCCAGAAACCTATGTTTAGCACCAAAGTTTAGCACCAGGATACACAGGACTGGTCAGTAATGAAGACTGCAGATAATATGGATGGAACTCTAGATTGCTGGTCAGAAATGAGGCTGAGACAGTTGATGGATCATTTCAAGCACAGTTATAACTAGACCAATGACACTCTTGAGTTCACAGATTGTGGAAGGTGGATGAGGAGTTGCATCAGAGAACTGAGCTAGGAAACGTCAGGGTGGAGGAAGCAGGGCAGTGAAATAAATAGGCAAGTGTGTATCCACAAGACCAAAGTAACCTGAGATGATACCCTATTTACTACCACAGAAAGCCTGATACCATCAGTGCAATCACTTTAAGGCAATGAAAGGAAATGTGGCTTAAAGAAGAAATAGGGAAATAAAAACCGAAAAAGATAACAACTGTTAGATTGAAAAACAGCCTGATTAGGCAGGCATTTGAGGTGCCATTCCCTGCAGCCTTTTAGAGTCAGCTAGAGAATATTTGGTGCTGGAGTCTAGCTTAAATTCTGCTCAAAGAGAGTGTTGGATTGGATGTGACAGTCACTCCTACTTGATTGTGTCTGGAAATTGAAGGATGAACTCTGTTTAGACCTTGCACAACTATTAATTATTTTTTATTGTATCAATCCTAAATACCTATGAAAACCTGTTTTTTGTTTTGTTTTGTTTTGTTTTTAAGTTCAGTAATACATCAGGAAAATTGAGACTGAGTAGGAAAAATAAAGACAAACCTAATGGTGGAATTTTTACACTTTCCTTTTTAAAACTCTAGGTAAAATATTTACTGAGGATATTTGTCTTCCAGGGAAGGAATAGATATAAAATGTTCTTTGAAAGAGGGATGCCTGCAGTGTTCCTGACCCCAAAATACTACTCCAAATCTCACATTTACACCAGAAGACAATCATTCTAGGTTCAGACTGGCTAAGGAGGTTCTAGTTAAAATTCAGTGCAGTAGTATTTTGAATTCAGTTTTAGTGGGAAAATATTGAACCATGAATTAATTTCTTGTCTCCTTGGAAATGTGGAATCTGGCAAAACCAATATTTCCACATTCCTATGATTATTATAGAACTAGACTATAAGAGAACAGTAAGAAAATGAAAAGAAATGGTTGGAAAAAATGGTTGAGAAAAAGAAATTTACACATAAAGATGTCATGATGTGGTCATTCCCTATTATATTACTCTGCTTTGATTCTCTGTCTAGTACTAACTACTGGCTTATATTTTTCTTAAAGATATAGTTTTTTTATATTTGTTCCTTGTATACCCCACTAGGTATCTTCTTTTTTGTTGTTGAATATATAAATTTATATGATCTTGGAGGATTTATGAAGCATAATATTTGGAGATTAATATAATGGAAATTGAATATGCTTAACAATATGACTTCTCTTCAAGGTCTCTGACCATGGCTCTGGTTTACTGAAATCAAGTTTCTGAAGGAATCAGCAGCCCCATGGAGTATGATTCTCTCCCCCTCCACTTTTTATTACCTCGCCTCACCCCACTGCCCAATTTTGGTGACATCCCTTTTCCCCTCATATTGTAAGGGAAATTCATGCATTATTCATGCATGAATTCATGCATCCATGCTGTCTGTCCACCATCCAATCACCATTCTTTGTGTGTGCATGTGCATGTGTATGCGTGTGTGTGTGTATGTGTGTGTGTGAGATTACCTTACCTCAGGTCACATAATTAAATTAGTTATAGTCTTTGGTTCATGACGCATTCTCACCATGCACATTTATTTATGTTTTTAATTAATTGGTTGTTATAACTCACCACTCAAAACAAAAGCTTACAACTTTATAAAAATCTTTAAATATATAGCCTTGTGATGCTCCTTCAGCAGCTTATCCCCCAGGCCCCTCCCTATCTGAGAGAACAATCACCCCAAAGCCTATGTTCATCTTTCTCTTATATTTCTTTGTACCTAATATCATTTTTATGTACATAATTTCTAATTGCATACCTATGTGTCCCTAAAATTATTTATTTTTTACTTTAGTTCTTTTAACCTTACCAAGAGGATATTAGACTATATGTAATCTTTTGAAATTTACCTTTTTGTATCACATTGTTGAGATTTATCCATATTGTCATGTGTGTCTATGATTTGTTGTGAATGTTGTATAATATTCCACTGTGTCAGTATAATACAGTTCATTTATCTATTCTTCTGTTGACGGGTATTTGGGAGGTTTCTCTGTTTTTTAAAAAGTTTGCTATTATGAACATTCTTGTGCATGCCATCGATAATACCTGCATTTATTTATTCATACTATGCATATTTTAGGTGCCTATTAAAATGCAGACTGCATCCAGGGTTCCGGTGAAAGTAAACAGAGAGGGGAATAAAGGTAAGCTTCTGGACTGTCATGGAACCTATAATACAGAGAGGGTTCTCTCTGATTATAAATGTTAGGTGAGCAAATAAGTTTATTCCCTTTAGAATATGTAATCAAAACATTCTTTCTTCCCGTCTTGCACTTTAAAATGAAAAAAGAGTTGAGAGTGGCAACATTTAACTTAAAGAACTGAACTACAATGCGTTGTCATAGGCAATTATTTTCGATTTTCTTTTGGTCATAGAGATTTTTGTGGATGAGTTCTCCTTATTAATCTCACAACACATGCATAAGCAGCCAAACTATGACCTTGTAGTGCTCATTGGTGTCTAAAGTTTATATTTTTTAAATGTATCCCCTTCAAGCCTGAAAAAGATAAAGATATAATGTCGATATTTTTTCCCTTTCAAGACATGTGGTAGATTTTTAAATTTTTATTACAAGCTGTCAGCAAATCAATGGACAGTTAGGCACTCTGATCAGAAGTGATAACTGGAAGGAGTGTAGCTGTCCCTGTGAGATTTCTTGTAAGTAATAGGAATAGCTTGCTGAGAACATGTACATCCTCAAGGACACACTAGGTTAGCTGAATCTGGGACTTACATTTTTTCCAACATATAAGAAGAGAGTTTCTTTGTAAACTTATTCCAAATGCTACCATCCAAAATCTCATCCAGTATTTGTTCTTTCCTTTTCCTATCTGGAGAGAAAGAGAACTGAATGGCATGAGGGTATATGGGAAGCTGCAGTCAGCCTTTTGAGGTCACCATTAGGTGACCCACAGCTGGTCCAAGTGTAAACTAAAAAAAATATTCACAACCTAAAGGTTGAGAATTATGTTTTATTTGGAGGACATTCCTGAGGACTTCAAGCCGAGGAGGCAGCATCTCAAGTGACCCTGAGAAAACTGCTCTGAGGAGGCAAGGAGAGAGTTAGGATATATAGGAGTTTTGCAACAAAGGATGGGTAGTAGGAGAAAAAATTACTATCAATAAAAGAAAACTAGATATCTCAAGTGAAGGAATTTAGCACTTTTCTATGTATGGGAAGATGCAAGAGTCTGGGCCCACTGAAATAATTTCTTTGATATGCACCTCCGCTATCTGGGGCCAGTATGCTGTGTTTTCACATCCTGAGTTTCCTCAGGGCCCACCATTGGGAATGTCTGTAGTCTGATGGCTGCTAGATGGCAGGTATTCTTTGTTTCCTTCCCGAGTTCCCTCAGGGCTCACCAGCTCACCTTAGGAGGTGGTTGCAATTGCTGATGACTATGACATCCTTTGTTTACTGATATAGCAGGCAATATTTTATTTCTCACAAGGAATGACTGACCCTTGGTGAATGTGTGTCTAATTTCTGTGGGCAGAGCCAATCAGTTATTCTTTTCTGCTTTCATAATGTTTGTCACATTTCTCTTATATTACATCATATAAATCTGTATAAATAATATTATAACTACTGCATATCTTGTGTTTTCGTGTGTTAACCGTCCTGGTTGCTCTCAGAGCTTCCCAATGACAGAGTTCACCTTTGATCATCTTTTTATTTGGCTTACTGTTTAGTACTCTTCAAACACCACACTTACTTCATGTCTACCACTGAGCTAGATTTTGGTAGATTAAGCTTGTAGGCTTGACTTTGATGTAATCAAGTTGCATTTCTTATGTTTATTTATTTATTTTTATCATGAATTCCTTCCTCTTATAGATGGGCTCTCACTACTTCATCTGATTAGGACTTTTCTTGATGACAGCACTTCCCAGACCAACGTTAAGGGAAAACAATTCCTGGGAGGAATAAAAGCCTTCCTTTGCCTATATACGATTATTCAAGCCTTAATAAGGATGACCATTTCAAAGAATGAAGACTATAAATCTCCATTGACTGAAACCTTGCAAACCACTATTCTAGAGAACATAATTGGGGAAACTGAAAAAGAAAAGGGAAAAAAAGAAAAAAATCTACCTCTCATGTTTATAGAACACTTCCATGTTTACAAACCATTCGTTGAGCCCCATGTTGTATAGTTCTTTGAGGCAAGGCGATGAGAACTTTTCCATTCCAGAGAAGAAAAACTCAGTTTCACAGTTGGCAAGCAGCCAACTCTTGGTTAGAAAACATGTCTTCTCATTTGAATTCCAAGACAGCTTCTAGGACACAACTTTGTCCTAGTGTTGGTGTCAATTATGTCAAGCTATTCCCTCCCCCAAGAGAATTTGCTCATTAAGAGTGAATTCTGCATGCTGGGAAAAACAGAGAGAACTGTGTTCTGATTTATGCAGCCTCCTTGTTATCTGGGAAGAGAGTTTGGATTTAAGAACTGTCAAAATACTGAGCAGATAAAACATGTCCTGAGATCCAGGAAAAGATTCTGGCCAGGAGAATTCAAGTTATTCTGTGGCTCCCAGCAATTTCTTATATACTAAAATACTACCAAGATCATAGTTGATTGCCAAGGTTATATTTTAAAACAGCTGAAGGTAGAATGAGCTAGAGAAAGTCAAGGCAGAGTTAGCCCAGGAAAGTTCAACAGTTGGCTTATTTTCTTCTGCAGGAGATATACTTGGAGCCCTATTCTGCCTGTGCTTTTTCAAATATCATTGCCAGGTAACAGCTGAAAGTGGTTAGGGAGACCATTAAAGCCAAATCCTTTGGTTCAAAAAGTGAGATGCTAGGGCCCAAAGAGAATAGCTTTATGTATAGGGTCACTTAGTATAGTTGACCAAAAGGCCTTTTGTGCAAACGTAACTATCACACACACGTACATGGAAAACAGCCCTTAGAGGTAGATCACACATGCGGTATCCAACTGTGTCAAAATGCTTTTGAGTGGACTTCCAAGGATGGATTCCCTCTCAAACTACATTGACCTGGATCGTTCTAGATGTTCAACAGTTAGATCATTTTGATGCTTCCAAGTTCGGATTACATCTAACAAAAGAATATGTGTTACTTGAGATTGGAAAAGTCTTCAACCAAATTGGGAAGAATGATAAATGGAGACTTTATGCAAAATGTTACCAAAAAACAGCCAAACGTGGGATAATAAAGGTACAAAGTCTCCCCGAAGTCTACGGGACATCTCTTGGGAAAGCACTGGAATTACTTTGGTACAGTCCCATTCTTACCTTTTAACATGAAGATCAGAGATGGCGTATTATAATAAAGTTATTTTAACTTTTATTATTGTTTACCTAATTTTCAACCTGCAGAAACTTTTTATCAACTAGCTTTTATGGAAGCTCAATGTGTACAACAGACAAAAGTGGAGCTCCTTTGGTTAAATCTAGGGGTAGGCAAGGACCAAGTCCCACACACTTGGTCTCTTATAGATTCATGATAGTGCTTCATAAGCCTTCAGAAATATATTTTCAAGGAACCCATTTGCAGCCATTCTTGCATTTAGAAAAATGTTAGAGGAAAAATACCTTAATTACTAAATTGTTTAAAAATTTGGTATATATCACATTGAATGCTTTATAGTTATCATAACAGGTTGATATAAATCCGACATGGAAGGATATTCATAATATATTATTTAAAAAAAATTTATTATTTATTTATTATGTTTATTTTTGGCTGTGTTGGGTCTTCGTTTCTGTGTGAGGGCTTTCTCCAGTTGCGGCGAGTGGGGGCCACTCTTCATTGCGGTGCGTGGGCCTGTCACTATCGCGGCCTCTCTTGTTGCGGAGCAGAGGCTCCAGACGCTCAGGCTCAGTAGTTGTGGCTCACGGGCCCAGCTGCTCCGCGGCATGTGGGATCCTCCCAGACCAGGGCTCGAACCCGTGTCCCCTGCATTGGCAGGCAGATTCTCAACCACTGCGCCACCAGGGAAGCCCCATAATATATTATTAAACCACAACAACTAAATCAAGTCCAAAGCTTTGACACATGGTATGAATATACTGATCACATTAAAAAAATTTTACACACATGCACATATATAAGATTCAAAGAAAGAGAAATAAAAATCATAATGTATGTAGATTTGTTCTGGACATTAGGAGAGTAAATTTTAATATTGCCCATTCTTCTTTCAGAGAAAAGTAGAAAGAGGGATTGTTGCATAAGATTTGACTATGTTTCATAAAATATTTCATGTTAAATAAGCTGAGAATGGTTAAAGCTTCTTGGGTGGAGGTCTTATTTGCGTGGTCCTCTGTTTGCTAAAACACTCAGTGAATGATATTTTTTATTCTCTCACCATGTACAAAAGCCGCTCTGGGCAGAGTTGGTAATCATTTCTCACTGGAGGAAATGGCAGGTGAATTTTTAGAGTAAATATGTTTATTAATCAATTTTAAGAGGTTGCTTCCGCTGCAGTCCTCCTTCGTGAAATGAAATCTTCATTGATATTCTTATTTCTACAACTGGCTTATGTCAGTAGAACTTAGATAAAGAAGTCAGGATAAAGTCTATAGTGGACAAACCTAGAAAAGGAACAATAACAAGTAAGGCTTCTACAGTATATAATTCTAAGTGGTGCAATTTATTTTCAACCTGCCATATGCAGAACATATAACTACAATTCTAAGGTTGAAAATTCATTGGAAGAAGGAATATGGAACAAGAGATAACTAGAAGAGGCCTTCCCTGGTGGTGCAGTGGTTGAGAATCTGCCTGCCAATGCAGGGCACACGGGTTCAAGCCCTGGTCTGGGAAGATCTCACATGCTGGGGAGCAACTAGGTCCGTGAGCCACAATTACTGAGCCTGCGCGTCTGGAGCCTGTGCTCCACAACAAGAGAGGCCGCGATAATGAGAGGCCCGCGCACCATGATGAGGAGTGGTCCCCACTTGCCACAACTAGAGAAAGCCCTCGCACAGAAACGAAGACCCAACACAGCCATAAACAAACAAACAAACAAACAAACAAACAAATAAAAAACCATATAGGATAGCTACCTAGCTGGCTAATAATCTCTTAAAAAAAAAAAAAAGATAACTAGAAGAAATGTAAAGACTTTATGATTTTCATATGTATTAGGGGGAATACTTACATGCATACCACCCTGAGCATATATTACCTTAATAATTAAAAATAAGGAAAATTAAAAACTACATTATAAATATAAGGGTAAAATAGTACTCAAAATTTTCTATAATTTTTCACTCTTATGCCCTTGATGGTATGTCACTAATTATATTCTCACACGAGGTAAACTAATGAGCCTTGCTCTATTGCTCAGCATGGAGAAGGGCCCTGATTAATGTACAGTCTAACCCCCCCCCCCACCCTTCTTCATTCTGAGTACCTGCTGGGGCAAAGCATCAAACCAAGCAGATCTGTGTCACTACAAATTCATTTTACTTGAACTTTGATCTGTAACATATAACTCCCATCTTTGAAAAAATACAAATTCATATTCCCTCCAGCTGCTTCCACAATTCTCTACTCTCCTGTACAAAAATACTCCTTGAGAGAATTGAGAAAACTCACTCTATGCACTTCTTCTCTTGCCTTTTTTGATCTATTTATTCCTACCACTCCTCAGAAATTAATCCTGTCCAGGACACCAATCATTTGCACAATGCCAAGTCAAGCATTGTTTATACTTTATATCACTTAGCCTCCCAGCATTAGGTTCTGTTGATTTTTCTCTTTTTGAAACACTTGGCTTGGATTCCAGAACACTGAAAATTTCTGGTTTGATGTAGATTCTGCTGGATTTTCTATGTAGATGATTGCATTGTCTGAAAATATTGACAATTTTATTTTTCCTTCCTAAACCTCATCCTTTATATTTTCTCTTGAATTATCATAATATAAAGGAAATATGAACCCTATGGTGATAACAAAGCATCCCAAGCTTTATTTCTGATACACAGCAAATGCTCTATTCTTCATTGAACAGGTTTTTGTTTTTGTTGCATGGCATTTTTCTAGTTAAGGGATTTTTATTTTATTCATGGTTTTTGAGAGTTTGAAATCACAAAGGAACGCTGAACTTCAGATAATACATTTTCTGTATTGGTTAAGACTATCATACTTTTTTTCCCCTGAAACAGCTTGTATGAAATTGAGATTATATGTATTGTTGAGCTTTTGCTAGAATCTACTTGTAAAATCACCTGGGACAAGAGAAAGGTAAATAATGTATTACAATGTTATTTTCTTTACTGCTTATGGTTTTTTCTCTTGAGCCAAATCTCTGTTCTCTTTACAGCAACATTTCTTGATATAATCATCCCACATTGACCCAAGTCAGAGACAAAGAATTTACGCATGTCACTGTATTTTTGTTTTGTTTTGTTTTTATTCTGTTCATTTGGATTTTCACTGAGACTGTAACCTTTTTTTTTTTTTTTTCTTGGTGAGCCACGCTACTTGTGGGATCTTAGTTTCCTGACCAGGGATCGAACCTGTGCCCCCCAGTGGGGATTCCTAATCACTGGACTGCCAAGGAATTCCCGAGACTGTAGCTTTTTGAGAGTTCCAACTCAATGCAGGGTTCTCAATTCCACCACCCTTTTTGTATTGGCTGTAAGACTTGTCTCCTGTCCCCTGTGGCAACCATTCTAAGTCTACACTGCTATCAGTAGACCCGTAGTTCTGGCTTAAGTTATGCTTACTACTCTAGATTTCAGTTCCAGCTTTGTTTTAGGCCTCCATGAATCCTTCTTGACTTCTTTTGCAAGCTCAGCTACACGTGTAAAATAATGTTGTTGCATTTGCATTTCTAACTGTTCAGGAGCTTTTTGTTTCCAAAATATCTCATCTGTCATATTGTAAAATGTAGAAGTCCCATTTACTATGACTTTTCTTAAAATAGTTATTTTAATAATTTCAAGCTATTATAAAGCAATGAGCTGCTTCTAAGATCCCATTCATTTTTATTTAAAATTTTTCTTTAAACTATGGAATACATTATAAGAGTATGTATATGAAGTGTAGCAGTACATTTTAAAGAAAAATAAGGTTAACACTTGTGTACCCATATACCTGGATCAATAAACATACATAACCTGTACCTCAGAAGTCCCTCCATGCCTCTCAATCATCATAGCCTCTTCCAAACCCTTCCCTCTATCAAGTACTTGTTCTTCTAACTCTTAAATTAATAATTCCCTGCCTTTTCTTTATAGTTTTACCACTTGTGTGTGTATCTCTAAACAATGTATTGTTTAGTTTTGCTAATGTGTTATCTAACTGTGCTAGTTCTTGATTTTTTTTTTAACATTACCAAGATGTTTAATCTCATGTTGTTATGCACAGCTGTGATTTATAGCTGGGGTACCATATATCATTTTTATCAGTTTTTATTAAAGGAAGTTATGATTATATGTATTTTTCAATTATAAAAATGATGATATAAACATATCTTCTAAACATATCTTCTCGTATAAGATTTGTTCTAGACACTGAGATAACCTTTGAATGGAATAGCTGGATCTTAGGGCTTGTACATATTCAGTTTTCCTAGAAAGCCCAAAATATTTCCAAAAGAGTTTTACCAATTTATACTCCTGTCAGCAGTGAATGAGAGTCCCTAATTTGCTAAATATCCCAGCCAATGTTTAATTTTATCAGTCATTTAATTTTATGTCAATCTGGTAAGTATAAAAAGAGTGTATTATTTTGAGTATAATTTGCATTTCCCTACTTACTAGTGAGATTGAACATCCTTTCATTTGTTTATCCACCATTCATGCTTTTCTCCTGTAATTGAATGCTCACTTTTTCCCCCCTTTTTTTCCCTTGAGTCATTACACGTTTTGTTGATGATGATAGAACTTCTATATATGGTACTTATTAGTTGTGGGTGCTGCAAATATCTTTTTTCCAGAAGGTAGAATGTCTTTTCACTTTCACTATGGCATCTTTTAATTAACAGAAGTTCTTAATTTTAATATAAGTGAATTTATTTTCCATTATATTCTACATTCTTTTGGAGTTTGGTCATTTCATCTTTAACAAGAGATTAACACTACTCTGTAATATCACTGGTGGTACTAGGTATTATATTCAATACAGTTTTTCAATACTTCTCTTAATAAACCTGTTTGTAACTTTTGATATCTTTGGTTATCTTTTTTCTTAAAAATGTTACTCCCTTTGCTTAAGTGACAATATCTTGGTTTTCCTCCTTCTGCAGACCTTTGTTTCATATTTTACAAAATGTCTTTTAAATGTTGTTTTTGTCCATAATCTGTCTTCATTCCACTGTTCTTCTCACTCCTTAGAGTATTTCTGAGTAACTTCACTCACTTCCATTATTTCATTTACCACCTCCCAACCAAGTCACCTCCTTTGGGCTCGGGCTCATATATCCAATTTCAATCAGACGTTTCCACTTGGATATCACAAAGTAAACTCAAATCCCAGCCTAAATTCTTTCTTAAATTAGATCTCCTGTGGTTACTCTATGAGTTGGTGGTCCTACTATTCACATGGTCACTTAGGTTAAAGATTCAGATGCCATCTTTAGTATGTCCTTTCCTACACTGTCACATATTATTCACTGAATCTTATTTTCCTTTCTAAATGTTTCTCAACTCTATCTCTTCCTTGTTATGCACATGACTAAACCTCATGTCTCACCTGGATCTCTAAAAGAAGTTATTGATTTTTCTTGACAGACTTAGTACTTCTAAAACTCATTTTCTACTTAACTACCAATGGTCCACCTAAAAGAAAAAAAATTATTGAAGTTTTTAATGTCAGTAAACTATTTTTTCCCTACCTGTGTTAGCACAAATTAGTTAGAGATAAAAATGTTAGTTTTATTATAAAAAAGCTGACTATAGAATGTGGTTTCATACCCAGAGTAAAAGGGCAGGTTAACACTCTCCTCTAAATTAGGCAAGTAACTCCTCCAAGTCAGAGGCACAGTGGGATAAATTGGTCTCCTCCATAGTGTCAAATCTTTTCCTTCTAAGCTAATCACTCAACAGAGGAGCAGGCCAGAAAACACCTTCTCAGTAGACAGGCATTCCTAAGAGATTACCTAGAAGAGGCAGATCAGTTTCCCTTAGACTCATCTGTTAGATAATTCCATTTATACCCAGTAGGAAGTAGTGAGTAAGGGATAAGGAGAGAGGCAAAGGATGCTTATTTAATGGAAGTCCTAGACTACAGAAAGTTACTTATCCTTTAACAAAATCCCCCAAATATTTCAATGTTGATCCATCACCTACAGGTTATTACCTGAGTTCCTCATCATGGCATATAAGATATCACCTTCTTCTTCTGCCCACATCCTCTGGCCTCCACCACCTCCACCATCAAGTCTTGCCATATTCTCCCTTGCACTTCAGTCTAGCAGCACTTACCTGCCCATAATTTTCAGCATTCTTTGTTCTTGACTTTTATTCTTCGGGTATCCTAACTCTCCTTCCTGAAGGGTCCCCAAATCATCCCACAGATGTCAATTATATATCTAACTCCTAAACATATTCTTAAGTCTCTGTTTGTGCCTTTCTTTTTTTTTTTTTCCAGAAAGCATTTTGTCTTCTCCATTTCAACTACCTTAAATGACCCTTTCTTTTGGGTCTATAATATTATCTGCCATTTTCTAAGATTAAATTTCCTTTGTTGTGTTATAATGATCTATTTATATGTATATCTTGCCCACTAGGCTGTAAACTCTTCAGGGTAGGTATCCCAAGACAAAAAGAACACTGCAGACATTCAAAATGTTTGATAAGCCAATCTCACTTTTGCTTAAACTTTTGACCTGCTTGTCTAATCTCAGTTATGTTTCCCCTTTGGATTTGACAATAGGTTTGGCTTCTTAGCTTTGATCCCCTTCATATTTTTTTAAATATGAGTTTATCCTTAATCTTTCTTGACCTCAGCTAACTCCCACCTGATCAACCATAGCGTTCAGGGCCCCATCTCAAATATACCTGCACCTAGCCTGCACTGGATAGATGACATATGAAACCTTCCTTCTGTCTTTCCTATTCTATTTCCTCCAGAGCTTTCAGCATAGAGATCTATATAGGATATAAAAAATGAAAACTACCTCTGATGTCTATGTTATGGGGAAAAAAGGCATATTTCTTTTAGCAAACATTTATAAAATGTTACATTAAATGTTCTTTTCTGTTTTTTACACTGTGATCAGGTGATATGCCAGCCTAGCAACAGAAAACTGAACACAAGGAGCAGAGTTTAGAATTATAATCAAATAAAAATTTTCAAAATTAATCTGGCACATATTCATATTACATATAACAGTTATTGTGCATATGGTAATATGCTACTAATAGTAAATAGTTCTCACAAATAACTGTCAGCCATATTCCTTGCTTATAGTGAAATCAAGTATTAATATATTTCTTTGTTTATTCTCCAGTATCTAGAAGAAGCAAGAAATATTGGCAATTTTCCCTGATAGCATGTACAGTTTAATTTTCATCTCTTGCACACAAGTACACCAATTTTTACCAAAATCTATGATCTAATTATTTTTTTCTCTAAATCCTAGGAGTCTATGGTTTCTTAGGCTAATGATGTACTTCTTATATGATAATTCTGTAGTGGAATAGACAGCTCCTCACTTCCTATTCAGACCCTGCAGAAGAAGACTCTGTGGATGACTAATTCATTAGATGACCAAGTGGGAATCACCAGATGAGACTGAGGAAATATCTTTTCAGCCAAAAATGGTGCATAAGGTGATTATATCAAATGAAGGTCATTGATTGTAAGTGACAAACACTAACTTCATTCAAGGCTTAGTGTCTTTGACCTTACTCAGGCTTAGGAATTAGTTGAGTATTGTAACCAAAGTAGTTTTAGATGAATAAATTAAGTAAAACCTTTATGGGCTGTCTGTTAATATTCTTCCTCAGTTACCTATGATATGTTAACCACAACTAGAGATTTCCATGGATCAAACTATTTCCTAAAATATATTTATGTGATCATATCTGTACTTAAACACCATAGTTAAGTCCCATTATCAGCTATGCCTATAATGCTGAAAAGATCCATTTTCTTTCTAGAGGTTAATTGCTTCCACCTCCATTTCACAATCTTCTCTCAGTTCTACTGAAAAGAGGTGTCCAATTTTAACTGCAAACCTTCCTACCAACATTTCTGGCCAACAGAAAATGGCTATAAATAATTTTATAAATATTTTGGTGTTTTCTACATCAATTTATTCCCGATGATAAGGAAAATAGAAGTATTCTGAAAACTGTCAGATAACATAGTGAAAAAAAAGTGAAAGAAGGCAGGAAGCACACCATTCCTGTTTTTGCAAGCATTTAAATATCTTTGCCTACATTATGCCAATTTATCTCTGGCCTTATAAGTCACTTATGTTGGCTAACCATAAATTATGATCTAGCAAACTGTTAAAAAAACAACCAAATGCCTCAACACCTTATGTAATGTAGAATCTCCTATAAGTGCAGATATATCAATAAATTGAGCCTGATTAAAAATTATGCCCTTTCTTCCTTGATTAATCATCCACTAAATCAATTATCCACTATTTTTAAATCATACAATTAGTGAATTACTTTATTTTTTTCTAGATAGAGCTTTGATTCTGCTTTTCACTCTGCACACAATTTTGAATCAAATTTTTGTTTCCAAGTGAAAAGAGGGTCATGACTTCCTCAAGCCAGGCAATTCTTTTGGAAAGAATTTTAGAAGTCCTCTGGGTCCTCCAAGAAATCCTGATTACAATTATTAGGTTATAACTTTAAAAAAAATTCAGGATCTTGACTTTCATATAAGAGATCTGACAATGTTGTGCATTCAACTGGAGTTGTAATTCATTAACCCACAGAACAACTTTGTGACCTTGGTTTTCAGGAATGTCAGCTTTGTAGTTGTAAGAAATAAGAAATTATTTAAGTAATGTCACATACTTGCTCAGTTTCAGTTCCCGACTTGAGGGAAGGATTTGAGGTTAAAGTTAGATTTCTCTTGTCCAGTTATCCAATGCCATTTATAATCAGCCATTCCATCTTGAATTTCTATTTTCCTTTTTCTCCTCACTGTCCTTAAATTGGCAGTATGGGAGCACCCACCTTATCTCCTCAGTCTTAACCTCCAGTGATGACCTCATCTTAGGTTCACACAAGTAAGAGTCACTGATCATGGACTATCACTTTCTTATCCTTGCTATATAAATAAGATTCTTATTGCATTTCACCTATTTTTAAACTCCAGCCTAAGAGAATATATTATATTGTCTCTGAGAATCTATTGAATGTATGACTTGTTTAGTAATAATTGTTAAATCAGCTAGAATTCTTAGGTTAAAAACAATAGAAACAAGCTCTTACCAGGTTAAAAGTAAAAAATGGGAATAGATATTATTCAAAAGATATTGTGGTATTTCCAATAAATGAAAGGAAGGTTAAATATGAAAAGATTGGTTAGAATTTAGACCAGGAAATTTCTGAGGATATCAAATTCAGGAGCCCATATATTGTTGTTCTAATGTAGTTCAGCTCCATTGGCTGTCTATTCCAATAATGACACAAAGAAGTAGGTCCTTTGATCAGTTCTTAATAGGTGAATTTGTATATAAATGAAGGACAGAAAAAATAGTTTCTACAGTGGAAGAGAAAATAATTTGAGTAAAGTTTAAATTTCAGCTTCTGGACATAATGACCCAGAACAAAGTGAGTAAGGTAAATTAATATATTTTTTATACTTGTTCAGTTTTAATTAATAGAACACTACACAAGTGGAAATGTCTACCAAGTAATTTAGAAAATTGGATATCAGAGTATATCTGAAAAGCAGGTGAATATTTAGAAATTATTTCATAGATAAGATATGTAAAGCATTGAGGTATATGAGAACTCTTCAAAAAAGATATGTAGGGGGAAGGCCAAGAAAAGAATTAAGTAGATATCCATATTTAGTGAAGTAGAAGGAAGAGTGAGATAAAGAGTCAAATTTAGAAACATAAAAGCCATAGAAGACATAGTAATCATAGAAGGAGGAGAAGAACAGAATTGTAAAAGAAAAAACACACACAAAGAAAAGATATTTTAAAGGTGAATATTCTATCCTATAGCCAATATCATACACTATAGTTAAAATTAAAATAAGTATTATTAAAGTTAAATGAGGAAAATGCCATTTGCTATCATCATTTTTGTTATTAGACATTATTGCTCTAAAAGTGTGGCAGATGATGAAAAATAGCCACGAATTTATGTCATCCCTGTATGCAGGTCTCCTTGCAATGTGATTTTGTAGTTCCCTTCATTAAGATGTGGAGTGTAGAATTTATTTCTCCACCACTTGAACTTGGGCTTGGATATGTGATTTTCTTTGGCAAAAACATTTTCAGAAGTATCATCAAAAATTTTTAACTTTTTGTAGATTCTTGGCATATTGTGCTCTATGGTATCAGCCAATGAAGATGAAGACTTTCCAGAGGGATCTATCATCCATTGGTACTAAAACTTCACTTCGATTAGACCCCATGTCTAAAATAAATAGGTAAGGAAGGTAAACGTTCAAAGGCAGAAAGCTTCCACATTAATCATGGAGAATGTGGACTAAAAATGTTCTAAGGCAAGAGAAAATGCAGGTTTCACCAAATTGTTCCAGTTGGAGCTGATAATATGAGTCCTTCCTCACTGCATCCTATGAGCTGGCCCAACTGTTCCTCAGACATGATATCATGCCATCTCCCTTTAACCCTTGCTCATCATACTCCAGTTGAAATGGCCATTTAAAAATATATATGTTTAATATACCAAGCTCATTCCCAGCTTAGAGGTATTTTATCTGCTTGGTATTTTTTTTCCATGTTCTTCATATGCCTCATCACTCTGGCGTCAGCTCAAATGGTACCTCTTTAAAGATGCTTTCCATTACCACTCTAATGTTTCTCTCTACAGAACCTAGACCAAACTATCATATTATTTTATTTTCTTCATGTTCTTTTCTCTGTATTAATTACTCATTAATTTTATGCCTTCACTCCCATGACATAAATTCCACATGAGCAGCAAACATGTATATTTCATTCAATATGCCCAATACCCAAAGTTTTGTCTGACCACGAATAAAGTAACTCCCTAATATCCTAGATATAGTAAGGATTATTATGAATTCAAACACTAGCAATCAGACTCCAGAATTCTGGTGTAGCAATCTGGTAAAAAGTTCAATAGTGCTACAATGATGTCAAAAACTTCAAGTCAAAGACAGGTGAAATGATCTTCATTAGAGACTCACTTTCTTAAACAGAAAGCCCAGTAGCATTGCCCCAAATCTCTTTTATACACTCTCTTACACAAATGATAGCTACTCTTTTGATTATCATCAAGAAAGGGGAAGATCCCATGTGGAAAAGAAAGCATGTGACATGGACAATGATTACAGCTGAAGCAGGTAAATGTGGATGGATTTGAAGAAGGTCATTTTGGTCAAATTTGATCTAAAGAATAAAAGTTTTGTCTGTGCAAATATTCTGAAACTGTCCTCTACTCCTGTTTGTATAGCTTCTGGAAGTACATCACCTCTCCAAGAGCTGTTTCTTTCTTGGTGATGTCAGTATCTCATGCCTGTGTGAAAAGTAAATGAATTGGCAGGATTAAATTGAGGTGTCACAAATTAGAAGGTGTGAGCAGCATCTGTGTGTGGAGGTGTTAAGGGGGAGTAGAGGAGAAAGTATGGGGTGCAAGTGAAACTGGGCCAGCACCTTTGGCTGCTTTGAAGTGTTTTTCTCTGACAGAAGTGTGAATCAGCAGGTGTACCACACACCTCCTTGACATTTGTGCCTGCAAAATTGTGAGTGTAAGGTGCTCAAAAGAAAATTGGCTACTGCTTTTATATGAAAAAATATATACTTTTGAGCTAAATTTGTCCCTCAGAGGTAGGGACTTAAGGAGAAAATGTCCACTTAGTCTCTTTAGTATGCAGAAAGAATTGATTTGAGTTAGTGCTTTGTGGGGGTGGGAGTGGAGGGTTTTTAAGATGGGTGGTCTTGACCTTGAGTAACATCATCCAGAACTTTGAGACACATCTGTAATGGGTCATTTTCCTTACAAAGAAATCCTGATTCTCATACATCATTGCTAGGTGTATAAATGGATAGCATTCGGAGTGCCATTTGGCAATAGTTATCAAATTGAAAGAGTCTCATCTCTTGACCAAGAATTCATCTGCTGGGGATTCGATCTGTGAATTACATTGACGTAAACACATGTATAGGCATAGCTATTGCCGCATTATTTTGTATGCACAAAGAAAATGACAGTCAGACATTTTAAAAGTAATTCATGATACTTTTGTAAAATGTGAATATTTTGCAGCAATTGAGAATATTTTGCAGCATGTGCTAATGGGAAAAGATACTGGAGATGTTTGAAGGGAGAAAAGAAAGTTGATATGATCTGAATATAATAACCCAAATTTGTTATACAAACATGGATAGAACTTTAAAATTTTAAACTAGCTAACATGCATATAATTTGTTAAGAGAATTAACAATAGGTCAAAATGAACAGATCCCTGTTGTTACTTACATTCATGGTAGAGATCTCTGTAACATAACAGTGAAGTAGAAATCTTATTTCATTTATATAAATTATTTGTGCAGCCCTCCACAAATCCTATAAGAATAAGGTTCAAGATTTCCCTTTCGAATGCCTTTGCTCTTCTCTATTCCTCCCCAACTTGAAGTCCTAAGAATACTTGAGCTGATTTAGTCTACACGGGTCAGACGGTGAAAACATGAGTTCATTTAGTTCGCTATTATCACACTTAAAGGCTGGACAAGCAGAATTCAACAAGCAAAGCTTGCCTATGGCATCTATGAGCACAAGCTTGTGTGGATACCTGCAGCAGCCCCAGGGGTCTTCACGAAATCCAATCCCTCTTCCTCAACAGTGATAAGCCGAACTTCCCCAAGTTGCAGTTATTATGGTCTAGCTCTTTTCTTTTAAATTCACTACAAGTTCCTCAGGAATAAGCCAAACTCAGAGGGCTATGCTGACAAAGGATTTGGAGTTTGCCATCTCATGAACCTAGAAACCCAGTCTTGTTTCATGACTACTAAGGTGATGGGGCATAAGAAGTCTTACTATACCCCACTTCCTTGGACAATGAGATGATTCACTGTGCATTTACCTATTGTTTGTGATTATAAGGTGATTATCTGTTTACACCGGTGTATTTCTCTTGCCAAATAAGAATAAAAATACCAAATTTAAATTTGGGCACGTGCTTCTTCTGGTAAGGCATCCTGCTATATGTGTAAAGGAACGATTTATAAATATATGTATATATATATATATAAATATGTGCACTTGCTTTTGCAAAGAAAGTTATAAGGAGTATATGCAAGAAACAGTTTATAGTGGTTCTGCTGAGAGGTGGGAATGAGGAGGTTGAAGTACTTTTACTTTCCAGTTTTAGCTCTTGTACTGTTTTACTTTTTATTGCAATTATGTAATTTATATCATCATAATTAAATATACAGGATTTTATTTGTTTGCTTTCTTATTTTAACTAAAAAGAGGACAAAAAGAAAGAACTTCACTTGCAGAAATTCCCAGTCATTTGTACCTAATTCTTGGCAGGGTTGCTTCCTTCTTGAAAATCAGCTTGTTCAGAGATCTAAGGAGTTTCCCTTGGATTTGATTTTGTGTCAAAACCAGTCATAGTGAACCTTGCATTTATATGGCACTCTTAGTTACGTGAAATATGTTCAAAGATAGAGCACATGGGTACACACACACACACACACACACCCCTAAACAGTAGCATGCCATTCATTATTGGAAAGATAAGGAAATGGATGTAGAGAATTTAACACTATTGTCGGTAGGGTTTGAACATCCTTTTATCATGAAGATGAAGTGGTATGTGAATTGATCAAGTAATGAGAATAATAATTTAACAAATACACTATTACTATCACCAAGGGCCATATAATCCAGGTGGTGTTGGCGAGACTCAAAATATTTGGAGAGCTGTCTGTATGGGGAATCACATTCAAAGTCTGAGACAGTTTTTCAATGTGCTAAACTGAATTGAAGCTCCAACTTTTTTTTTTTTTTTTTTTTTTCATGCATATACTTCTCATTAAAGCTCCATCTTTGGGCGTGAATTTGCTATTTGGCCGTAGCATTCTAGCAATGTCCATTGTATAAACTGGCCAATGACACTAAACAAAAAATAATTTGAATATAAAATGCATGTGTTCATGAATGACCTATGTTCTTTGATAAACCTTCCACAATGATTCCGAAGTCCATGTGAGGGATTAAATGTTTCCAGCTTTAGGCTTCAGGTGTGATATGCTTCCAGGAGAATTCCAAGCTAATCTGGAATGCTTCTATTTAAGGAAGACTAGCTGAATATCTCTTTCTTTAACACATATCGATGTGGGATTTTGGTGGGGGAGAGTCCTTTACTTTGATGCATAAATCAGGAAACTGCAAGAAATTTGCACTGCTAGAAACTTTCCAACCTGAAGTCAGAATCTTCATATCATTAAATTGATCCACTGATACTTGTTTTGATTAAAGCACCAGCTAACTCATAACAGCATCTGTACTCAGTGATATAACTCAAACAAGCATAATGAATGCCTATCTTTTAATTTTTTATGAAAAGGCTTCATGATATATAATTAAGATTTTTTTTTTTTTTTTACATATTCTACTGATGAACCATCTGCAGGTATGACATTTAGCATCTGTACTTAAAAGTAGCCACCTGTTACAGTCTGGTAATCCTGACTGTGAATCATTTCAGATAAATGGAATTTGGTACCATTTGGATTAAGGGCTCCTCATGAATCCATCATCTTCTTGACATTTATTATTTTATTTCTGCCTACCTTTCTTTTTTTTTTTTTTAAGTTTCATCCATTGAAAATTCTAACCACATTTGTTTTTAAGCAAGGAAACTCTTGGTAAATGTAAACTGAGAGAAAGAGCTTTTGGAGGCCCCAGATTTGCTCTTTCCTTCCCATTCCTTATTTGACAAAGCCAGATCATACCTACCTCCAGGTACTCATAGCTCTTCAACTCTTTTTTCTAGCATTAATTTCAAGACCACCACTCGGATTCTTCCTTCATATTTTGGTACAAATAACTATGACACTCAAGGTGATTTGCATCAGATTGGTAAAAATATCAAAGTTTTATACTAAATGGAAAAATCACTAATGTTAGAGGATTTTGAGAATGAACTGAGATTATACTTGTGGGAGTAGCTGAGTTCTCTTGGGGCTATAAATATCATTCCAGAAATTATAAACCGCAGGACATAGGCAGCCAGTTATTCTCCCTCTACCTACACGTAAACTCACTTCTCAATTAACAGGGCCAGAGATGAGTCTTGCAGAGTCTAACCACTCCACAAATGCTGTGGTGTGGGAATAAAGTAATAACAATTAAAACAATTAAATTATTCTATTTTATAATAATAATTAACTTTTATATTAATATCTTTTATTATATATTAACATATTAATTATATATTTTAATTAATTTATATTTATATAATTATAAATTTATATTTTAACAATATTTAATAATGTAAATTTATATATAATTCATATTTATATAATTATATTTGTATATAATTATTAATAATTATATTAATAAAATATTGCAAACTAAAGGTTGGCACTTGCCATCTGCCTTTACAAGGATTAAATCACAAGCTGCTGTGACCTCTGATCTTCAACACTCCCTGAAAGGAGTTCAGGGTGGAGATCAGGAATGTGGCACTCTGTGCTCTGGGCAAAACTGGCTGAACAGTCCTTCAGATAGATATTTTCAAGAGAAAATTTTATAAGCCCAATTCTTGCCTCTCCTCATATCTAGAAAAGCATTAAAATCTTTCATGGTGATGTCTCCTCCTCATGACTAGCAGTAACCTTCATGAGACTAGCCCCAACCTTCTGCAAAAGTGTGTGTTTGATTGCATTTACATCCCATTCACCAAAATCACATATATACTGACCTTCCCCCCTGCCTCTTCAGAGCAGTTTCTCAGAGCTATCTGAAATGCTGTCTGCTGGACTAAAGTCCTCATTTTGCCCCAGATAGAACTGAACTCACAACTCTCAGGTTGTACCTCTTTTTTCAGTCGACAATATAATTATTATATTATACTATATAATTATCATTATTATTATCTAATAGTGTTGTTTATTTGCTGTCTACAAAGAAACTAGTTCAGCACATGACACATGGTAGCCTCTCAAACATTTTAAGTACAGGTTAAAATGTAAAACAAATTCAATTAACATATAAGTTGCATATTACACATGAGAAATAAAACAGCACAGAAACTTATGTGCTAGACTCCTCCGTCATGGTATTTGCTGGTCAGCATGGCAAGAGTAAGTCTCCCTATTGTCTGAACTTCAATAGAGCACTTTGACCACATTTTCAATTATGGAACATATTATCACTTTCCTTGTTATTTAAATGTTTTCTGTGCTGGTGTCTTACAACTAGAGAGGAAGTTTTGGGAATTCAGGGGCCTTGTGAGGAATGCATGTTTACACAAGTGTTGAAACATCTTACTTGAGAGTTAATTTTCTAAAGTTGTCATATTAGGAGACAATAACATAGAGATATAATTAACCCTGAAAGAATTGCTTTGATTGAATACCAGCTAAGGAAGCTGGCTTAGGTTTAGGGGCTATGACTTATGTGAAAATTGTAAAATGATATTCAGCAGGGTGAGTCGCTAATAAAAGGCCCATGGGTACAGAGGACAGCTTAGGAAGAGCAGATTCATGTCTTCATCTCCATTATACTCTAAGCCAAATGATATGAATTGAATGTTGAATACAAAAATGTGTGAATTTACCTCTGTTTAAATCTTTGTCTCTCTCTTTCTGATTGTTATGTAAAATTTAAATGACAATGATGCAAATCCATCTATATTTATACGTGTGTACATGTGTACCTTTATCCTATTGCTTCAATTATTTGTAGTAGTTTTAAGTAATTTTTCCATCATTTCAGACTATGTAGCCTAATGCATGGCGCCTGGTAGATGCCCAAACTATATTTATTAAGTCATTAAATAATTTTTCAAATTATTTCTCTCACCAAAAATAAAACTTATTGAAAAATTGTACTTGTCTTCATAGTCATAGAAGCCATTCAGTGACCTAATCCATTAGGGAATATTAGTGTCTGAATGGCTCTGACAAAGTATGTATAGCAAAGCCTAAATGGTTATATATACATATCAATGGTTATATGATTATGTGATTTTACATACATTATTTAATTCAGTTTTGATTATGCATGCACACACATATATGCATATGCTTTTTGTAATGGGGTTCTCGAGATCACCCACTCATCCAGTGATTTTCTGCAAGGACTCACAGGACTCTCCCTGTAGTTGAACTCATAGATAAGATTTATTACATGAGTGAGGGAAACACAATAGGTCAATGAAGGAAAAAAACACAAGTGGAATCTGTAGAAATCTATGAACAGGGCTCTGATTTTGTCTCCCTTCAGTGATGGAATATATTACATATGCTCTTTCTCCAGCAGAGAAAACACAAGATGTGTGTAATGTTTCTTCCCAGGAAACCTCATTAGAGACTCAGTACCCAAGGTTTTTATCAAGGACTGGTCACGTAAGCTTCTCTCCCCAACATGTACCAAAATTTCAGAATCATAGAAGTAAAACAGATATTAGCATAAACCATTTTGTTTGTATAAACCATCTAGGTACATTGAGCTACTCCTACTCTTATCAACAAGGGTGTGGTTTAAGTGCCAAGTTCCCAGATGCCAACAAGGACCAGTGTTGGCTCTTTTAATGATAACAGCCTCATGTCTACTATGTTGACTCTGCTGAACTGTGCACCCCCTTGTCCCTTGACCAACATGTCTTTACAGTAAAATTATTATCAATAGAATCTCATGCACCAAGGTGAGACCACCATGCAGTAGTAACCTCAGTTATGCCCTTTGGAGTCCAGGATTTAGCCAGTTAAAACAAATTCCATTAACTATAAAGAACTATCTTGAAAGCTAGGTGAATTTCTCCTTAAGTTTCTGTATTAAGCTTTTTACCTGGCTTGAGGCATCAACTCAGGCACAGCACAACTCTGACCAGTAAGCTGACCTGAAGCATTCCACAAGAAGTGGAATTCCAGAGGGCACACGTGACACCCCTAGAAAAAGTTGTTTACACCAAGCAGGACATACATAAGTCAGGCAGTAGAGAATAACTGGGCTCTCTATGTAACTTCCCACCCACCATGGAGCTTCCTGCTCTCATATTCCCAGTTCAGCATGAATAATTCTGTTTAATCCTTGGTTTCAGAACAACCACCTGAAGGCAGTTGGTTCAAAACTGTTCTGTCTATGACATCAGTTCAACTCCATCACAAGTGTGGATGAGATCTAGAGCAGTTCTACCTGGTGTTCTGGGTGGAAAGTACAGGAGTGGAGGCCACAGCCTCCGCTTTGTGATTAGAGATGTCGAGCATGAGAAGTTAAATTCTGCAGTCGGGTTAAATTCAAAGCACTCAAAACAACTTGGAAAACTTTATAAAAACAGCACAGGGGGCTTCCCTGGTGGCGGGCGCAGTGGTTGAGAATCTGCCTGCTAATGCAGGGGACACGGGTTCGAGCCCTGGTCTGGGAAGATCCCACATGCCACGGAGCAACTAGGCCCGTGAGCCACAACTACTGAGCCTGCGCGTCTGGAGCCTGTGCTCCGCAACAAGAGAGGCCACGATAGTGAGAGGCCCGTGCACCGAGATGAAGAGTGGCCCCCGCTTGCCACAACTAGAGAAAGCCCTCGCACAGAAACGAAGACCCAACACAGCCAAAAATAAAAATTAATTAATTAATTAATTAAAAACAAAAAACAGCACAGGGAGTTTTCTTTTATGAGGAGAGGGGAGTCTTTCAGTAGTTTTATCTTAGTCCTGAATAGATCTAATTATTGACATAAAATAACTTTTCTTCTTGGTTAAAGACATTGTATTAGGGTTTTTTGTTGTTGTTGTTGTTGTTATTGCTGCTGTAACAAATTACCATTAACTGAGTAGCTTGGACAATACACATTTATTAACTTAAAGTTCTGGATCTGTGAGTTCTGACATAGGTCTCCATGGGCTAAAATCAAGGTGTTTGCAGGTCTGTATTCCTTTCTAGAGGTTCATGGGGAGATTCCATTTCCTTGCTTTTTTCAGCTTCTGGAGCCTGCCCACATTCTTTGGCTCATGGGACCTTCCTGTATTTTCAAAGCCAGAAACCTTGCATTTCTCTGACACTTCTCCTGCTATAACACCTCTCTCTGATTGATTATAGCAGGGAAAGGTCCTCTGCTTTGAAGTACTTGTGTGATTAGACTGAGCTCGTTTGCATAATCTAAGATCACATTTGTAAATTCCTTGTTGCCATGTAAGGTAACATAGTCATTCACAGGCTCTGGAACAAGGATGTGAGCATCTTTGGAGGGCCATTATTCTGCCTATGAGGCCCTGCTTAAATAATATATTGATTTCAAAGCACTGTCCCAGATTCTCCAGTTCTTGCAGAGTCTCATCCTCAAATTTTACTCGAAGTTCCTAGAAGCCAATGCATACATGATCCTGAACACTTCTACTAGTGCCACAGGTCTACTAGTCACGCCTCTTCTGCCAAACAGGAAGAACAATCTTCTCCATCTGCATATGAACAAATTTCTGTTAAGCTCATCACAGCAAGTTTTCTGAAATGTTCAGATATGTATGAATCCCAGTAGGGGAACAACTCTGCTCATGTTGAATCATCATGACAGAAGGTAATGATCACTGACTATTTTTTGTTTGTAATGTATTTTTGGCTGTGTTGAGTTTTCATTGTGGCACCCAGGCTTTCTCTAGTTGTGGGGAGCAGGGGTTACTCTTCCTTGTGGTGCTCGGGCTTCTCATTGTGGTGGCTTCTCTTGTGGAGCACGGGCTCTAGGTGCGTGGGCTTCAGTAGTTGTGGCCCACAGACTTAGTTGTTCCACAGCATGTGAGATCTTCCCGGACAAGGGATCGAACCCGTGTCCCCTGCATTGGCAGGCAGACTCTTAACCACTGTGCCACCAGGGAAGTCTCATTACTGACTATTAAGTTGGCTACTAGGAAAGTGTTTACAGTTACCTGTTGTAGAAGCACATAAAGTAAGAAAGTAATTCATCTTGAAGGCAGAGAAAACATAGTAGGACTTTGAGCACAAATGCTAAAGTGTTGAAGCTTTATGGATCCAACATTTCTTCAGCAAGAACTATTTACAAATCTTACAAGTTTTTCATTAGAGCCAACCATATATGCCAGTGGAGGTAGTGACCTGCTCTGTAGTATCTTTGAAAGGGTACTTGAAAGGCCTATCACACTTACACCAAACTATTTTTTTTTCCTTTGTGTTTCACACCTGAGCCAGCCTGGAGCCTGCTGGAGAACTGACTGCTGGGAGGACCTCTATCTTTGGATGGCAGGATCAGAGCAGAAGCCAGTACCTGTCTCCACCCCCTATCTCATCTGGAGAAACCCAGACTTCTGTCCTGAGAAGGTAGATGGGGAATGAAGGCAAGGGAACCCTATGATCAGGAATATATATTTTTATAAAGCCCCCAGTTCCTTGTGATATGCACCCCTGGTTAAGAACAAGTGAATTAGATACTAAGTTTCATTCAGAAATCAATGTCATGAGGAATTAGAATTCCTCATTTGATGAGGGTAAAAAAAATCACCCTTGGTGTATAACATGGGCTCTGTCAAGAGAGGCAAGCTCTGGGTGAGCACTAAGGAAGTAGAGTCTGTGTAGGTCAGGAACTCTTTAACCACAGAGGACATGATACTAAAAACAATCTTGTCCTGTGGTCCCATGGACCAGGCAATAGACTGGAAGCAGGAACCTTGCTGTCCAACCTCTTGTGTCCTTGGCCAAGTTACATTACCTACCCAGGCTTCATTAGTAAAACAAGATATTGGAGCCACATGGTCACTGTGGTGGTCAATTTTATGTGTCAACATGACTGGACCACAGGGAGTCCAGATATTTGTTTGAACAATATGTCTGTGTATGTCTGTGAGAGTGTTTCTGGATGAGATTAATATTTATATAGACAGGCTGAGTAAAATAAATTGCCCTCCCCAATGTAAGTGAGCTTCATCTAATCCATTGAAGGTCTGAATAAATAAGAGGCTGAGTAAGAAAAAATTATCTCTGCCTGATTGTCTTTGGACTAAGACATTGGTCTTCTACTGCTTTTGGATTTGGACTTGAACTAGAACTCACACCATTGGCTCTTCTTGTTTAGAGGGCTTTGGGCTCAGATTGGAACTACCCCCTCCACTGGTTCTCCTAGGTCTCCAGCCTGCAAATTGCAGATCTTGGGCTTTTCAGCCTCTATAATTGTGTGAGCCAGTTCTTTATGGTAAATCTCTCTCTCTCTCTCACTCTTTTTCTCTCTCCACACCCCCCCCCCCTTTCTTTTATCCTATTTATTCCATTTCTCTGTGGAACACAGAATAATCTGATCATTAATTACTTTCCATCCCAAATATTCTGTTCTGCATATGAAGATTGGTCTGCTGGAGTATGAATTTGGTGCCCCTCTATGGGTACTAAAATATACCTTGTATTGTGGCATATTAGCATAATTACCACACCATATTATAACTGCTTGTTAAAAGCTTGTTTCCCTCGTTAAACTTTAGTTATTTGAAGGTTAGGAACCATGTTAATCATATTCATTGTTATATCTTTAGCATCTAGCACAAGCCAGAAAAACAGTAAACACTTATTGAGAACTTATTGAAAGATTGAATGTAACTGAAAGCTTAAAAAAGAACAACACATTTCTACTTCTAACTAAACAGGATGTCAAACATTCCTTACTGAAAAAACTTACTTAAAGTTTTACTTAAAGGGGACTTCTTGTCACCTCATTTGTACCTGACATTTCACCTTTCTAAGAAGAAACCAGGGAACACAGAGGTAGGTTTTCAGGTTTCTGGGGGCCAAATTCATGTCAAAGCATTTTATAGGTGAGGAAACTTGGCAGAAGTGGATTTCAACAAAAAGTCATTTTTGCAAAAGCTATTATTTCTACATGGTAGGATATTTTCCGTCTTTCTTTCCATTACTATCACTGGTTCATGGGGTCATTCTAGTTCCAACTCATACATACAGACACACAGTAAACAGGAATTTTATAAATGTATCCTCCAGGGCACTCACTTTACAAATCTTTGATTTATTTGTGAAATATTAGAGCAAGTAAGACAAGCAAACTTTGCTGGGTTGCAAACTGATGCAGAATGCGTCATGATATGTATCATAAAATAGTGACAGAAGAAGAAATAGAGAATGTCTCCAAAGAAGAAGAGGTATTTAATGTTTTTTTAAATGATTTTCTACTAAGATATCATTACTAACATCCTTGACATGAAGCTATTGGAGATACAGGTACTAAGGGAAGGGTGTGGTATAAGATGAGCAAACATGCACTGCTAAAACTAGATAAGTCCCAGGCAAACCAGAACTAGTTGGTCACCCTAGGATGAGTCATTTCAAGAACATCTTGCCCAAAATTATATATGGAGATTGTGCTACCATATGATCCTGCAATTCCACTACTGGGCATATATCTGGAGAAAATCATAATTCTAAAAGATACATGCACCCTAATGCTCATTGCAGCACTATTTACAATAGCTAAGACATGGAAGCAACCTAAATGTCCATTGACAGATGAATGGTTAAAGAAGATGTGGTATATATACAGAATGGAATATTATTCAGCCATAAAAAAGAATGAAATAATGCCATTTGCAGCAACATGGGTGGACCTAGAGGTTATCATACTAAGTGAAGTAAATCAGGCAGAGAAAGACAAATGTCATATGATATCACTTATATGTGAAATCTAAAAAAAAAATATTGAAATGAACTTATTTACAAAACAGAAACAGATTCACAGACTTCGAAAACAAACTTATGAGTACCAAAGGGGAAATGTTGTAGGCGAGGGATAAATTAGAGGAATTTGGGATTAACATATACACACTATTATATATAAAATAGATAACCAACAAGGACCTACTGTATAGCACAGGGAACTATACTCAATATTTTTTAATAACTTATAAGGGAAAATAATCTGAAAAAGAATATATCTATTTTCAATTATATATGTATTATATATATATTCAGTTATATATATATTATATATATATTCAGTTATATATATTATATATATAAATATTCAGTTATATATATATATGTAAAACTGAATCATTTGCTGTACAACTGAAACTAACACAACATTGTAAATCAACTATATGACAATAAAAAAATAAAATAAAATAAATATATATGGGGACTGTATTGAGGAAGAGGTCAGAACTGGCTAAGTCACTACAAACATAACTATCAAACAAGGGGTGAGGCACATAATAGGAGTTGAGATTATCAACTAAAGCAAAACGTATCTGAGCATCAGGAAACCTAGAGGAAAGAGCAGTGGGAGTGCTCACGAATGCTGGGTGAGTTTTGTTTCTTAATTATACAAATAATATATGAGTAGATTCTCATTATACATAAGAGAACAAAGCATGAAGTTAAATGACCATTTCAGTCTTTCTCCTTCATCTGCAGCTAATTAATAGTTACAGTTTTCTGCATATCCTTCCTGACATTTCTCTATGCATTACATATATGTTATTTATGCATTACATACATGTCATTTATGGAAAAATAGCTTTTTCACGTATCCTCTTCACACTACACATTTTATCTTGTGCCTTGATATTTTCACTTAAGAACTCATTAAAATAAATCTCAGATATTAATCTGAGATGACCCTGTTGTTGGAATTATTAGAAACAAAATTTGAAGGCGGGTATTATAAATATGCTTTGTGAGATGAAGTACTCCTGTAATGAATAAAACTATAGGAAATTTTAGAAGAGAAATAAAAAATATTAAAAAAGAAAATTGAAATTACTATAAATGAAAAATACAACATTTGAAATAAATATTTGTTAGATGGTCTTAGGAACAGAAAGCAGATTAGTAAGGGAAGGGGTAGTGAATTTGAAAATAAAAAAATAAAAAGTCATCAAATCTGAAGAAGAGAGAGAAAAGAGATTTCACAAAAATTAAAAGGGAGAATATGTTTTATAATACATATATCTGACAAAGAATTGATATTCTGGGTATATACAAAACACGGCTTAATAAAAAGAAGACAGACCTTCAAGATGGCAGAGGAGTAAGATACGGAGATCACCTTCCTCCCCCAAAATACATCAGAAATACACCTACATGTGGAACAACTCCTACAGAACACCTACTGAACACTGGCAGAAAACCTCAGACTTCCCAAAAGACAAGAAACTCCCCAAGAACCTGAGTAGGGCAAAAGAAAAAATAAAAAACAGAGACAAAAGAATAGGGATAGGACATGCACCTCTGGGAGGGATCTGTGAAGGAGGAAATGTCTCCACACACTAGGAAGCCCCTTCAGTGGCGGAGACAGGGGATGGTGGTAGGGGGAAGCTTTGGAGCCACGGAGGAGAGCACAGCAAGGGGGATACAGAGGGCAAAGCGGAGAGACTCCCACAGAGAGGATCCATGCCAACCAGCACTCACCAGCCTGAGAGGCTTATCTGCTCACCCACCAGCCTGGATGGGTGGGGTTTGGGAGTTCAGGTTCTGGCTTCTTCAGAGGTCAGATCCCAGGGAGAGGACTGGGGTTGGCTGCATGAACACAGCCTGAAGGGGGCCAAAACCAAAGCTGAACCACAGGAGCTGTGCGAGCAAAGAAGAGAAAGGGAAATTTCTCCCAGCAGCCTCAAGAGCAGCGGATTAAATCTCCACAATCAACTTGATGTACTCTGCATTTCTGGATACCTGAATAGACAATGAATCATCCCAAAATTGAGGTGGTGGACTTTGGGAGCAACTGTAGACTTGAGGTTTGCTTTCTGCATCTAACCTGTTTCTGTTTTCATGTTTATCTTAGTTTAGTATTTAGAGTTTATTATCACTGGTAGATTTGTTTATTGAATTGGTTGCTCTCTTCCTTTTTCTGTGTATACAGATATATATATATATTATTTTTTTTCCTTTTTCTCTTTTTGTGAGTGTGTATGTGTATGCTTCTTTGTATGATTTTGTCTGTATAGCTTTGTTTTTACCATTTGTCCTAAAGTTCTGTAGTTCCATTTTTTTTCAAGTATAGTTTTTAGCGCTTATCATTGATGAATTTGTTTATTGGTTTTGTTGCTCTCTTCTTTCTTTACTTTTTGACTCTTTAATTTATTTTTAATATTTTTTTAATTAAATAACTTCATTTTATTTTATCATTTTTTTCTTTCTTTCTTTTTTTTCTCCCTTTTGTTCTGAGCCATGTGGCTGACAGGGTGTTGGTGCTCTGGCCGGGTGTCAGGCCTTTGCCTCTGTTGTAGGAGAACTGAGTTCAAGACATTGGTCCACCAGAGACCTCCTGGCTCCACAGAATATCAAACAGCGAAAGCTCTCCCAGACACCTCCATCTCAACACTAAGACCCAGCTCCACTCAACAACCAGAAAGCTACAGTTTTGGACACCCTATGCCAAACAACTAGCAAGACAGGAAAACAACCCCACCCATTAACAGAGAGGCTACCTAAAATCATAATAAGGTCACAGACACCTCAAAACACACCTTCAACACGGTCCTGCCCACCAGAAAGACAAGATCCAGTCTCTCTCATCCACCAGAACACAGGGACTAGTAACCTCCAACAGGAAGCCTACACAACCCACAGAACCAATGTTAGCCACTGGAGGCAGACACGAAAAAAAAACGGGAACTACGAACCAACCGCCTGCAAAAAGGAGACCCCAAACACAGTAAGTTAAGCAAAATGAGAAGACAGAGAAACACACAGCAGAGGAAAGAGAAAGGTAAAAATCCACCGGACCAAACAAATGAAGAGGAAATAGCCAGTCTACCTGAAAAAGGATTCAGAGTAATGATAGTAAAGGTGATCCAAAATCTTGGAAAACGAATGGAGAAAATACAAGAAACTTTTAACAAGGACCTAGAAGAACCAAAGAGCAAACAAACAATGATGAACAACAGAATAAATGAAATTAAAATTTCTCTAGAAGGAATCAATAGCAGAATAACTGAGTCAGAAGGACAGATAAGGTACCTGGAAGACAAAAGAGTGGAAATAACTATCACAGAGCAGAATAAAGATAAAAGAATGAAAAGAATTGAGGAGAGAGTCAGAGACCTCTGGAACAACATTAAAAACACCAACATTCAAAGTATAAGGGTCCCAGAAGAAGAAGAGAAAAAGAAAGGGACTGAGAAAATATTTGAAGAGATTATAGTTGAAAACTTCCTTAATATGGGAAAGGAAATAGTCAATCAAGTCCAGGAAGCACAGAGAGTCCCATACAGGATATATCCAAGGAGAAACACATCAAAACAAATATTAATCAAACTATCGAAAATTAAATATAAAGAAAAAATAGTAAAAGCAGCAAGGGAAAAACAACAAATAACATACAAGGGAATCCCCATGAGGTTAACAGCTATTGTTTAAGCAGAAACTCTGCAATCTAGAAGGGAGTGGCAGAACATATTTAAAGTGATGAAAGGGAAAAACGTACAACCAAGATTACTCTACCCAGCAAGGATCTCATTCAAATTTGTTGGAGAAATTAAAACCTTCAGAGACAAGCAAAAGCTAGGAGAATTCAGCACCACCAACCCAGCTTTACAACAAATGCTAAAGGAACTTCTCTAGGCAGGAAACACAGGAGAAGGAAAAGACCCACAGTAACAAACCAAATCAATTAAGACAATGGAAATAGGAACTCACATATCAATAACTACCTTAAATGTAAATGAATGAAATGTTCCAACCAAGAGACATAGACTGCCTGAATGGATACAAAAACAAGACCATATATATGCTGTCTATGAGAGACCCACTTCACACCTAGGGAGACATAAAGACTGAAAGTCAGGGGATGGAAAAAAATATTCCAAGCAAATGGAAATCAAAAGAAAGCTGGAGTAGCAATTCTCATATCAGATAAATAGACTTTAAAATAATGACTATTACAAGAGACAAAGAAGGACACTACATAATGATCAAGGGATCAATCCAAGAAGAAGATATAACATTTGTAAATATTTATGAATGCAACATAGGAGCACCTCAATACATAAGGCAAATGCTAACAGCCATAAAAGGGGAAATTGACACTAACACAATCATAGTAGGGGACTTAAACATCTCACATTCACCAATGGACAGAGCATCCAAAATGAAAATAAATATGGAAACACAAGCTTTAAATGATACATTAAACAAGATGGACTTAATTGATATTTATAGAACACTCTATCCAAAAACAACAGAATACACTTTCTTCTCAAGTGCTCATGGAACATTTTCCAGGATAGATCATAACTTGGGTCACAAATCAAACCTTGGTAGATTTAAGAAAATTGAAATCGTATCAAGTATCTTTTCCAAACACCATGCTATGAGCCTAGATATCAATTATGGGGGAAAAATTTAAAAATACAAACACATGGAGGTTAAACAATACACTACTAAATAATCAAGATATCACTGAAGTAATAAAGTGGAAATCAAAAAATTCCCAAAAACAAATGAAAATGAAAACACGATGACCCAAAATGTACGGGATGTAGCAAAAGCAGTTCTAAGAGGGAAGATTATAGCAGTACAATTCTACATCAAGAAACAAGAAACATCTCAAATAAACAACCTAACCTTAAACCTAAAGCAATCAGAGAAAGAAGAACAAAAAAACCCAAAAGTTAGCAGAATGAAGGAAATAACAAAGAACAGATCAGAAATAAATGAAAAATAAATGAAGAAAACAATAACAAAGGTCAATAAAACTAAGAGCTGGTTCTTTGAGAAGATAAACAAAATTGATAAACCATTAGCCAGACTCATCAAGAAAAAAAGGGAGAAAACTCAAATCTATAGAATTAGAAATGAAAAAGGAGAAGTAACAACTGACACTGCAGAAATACAAAGGATCATGAGAGATTACTACAAGCAACTATATGTCAATAAAATGGACAACCTGGAGGAAATGGACAGATTCTTAGAACAGCACAACCTTCCGAGACTGAACCAGGAAGAAATGGAAAATATAAACAGACCAATCACAAGCACGGAAATAGAGACTGTGATTAAAAATCTTCCAACAAACAACAGTCCAGGACCAGATGGCTTCACAGGTGAACTCTATGAGACATTTAACACCGATCCTTCTCAATCTCTTCCAAAATAGAGCAGAGGGAGGAACACTCCCAAACGCATTCTATGAGGCCACTGTCACCCTGATACCAAAACCAGACTAAGATGTCACAAAGAAAGAAAACTACAGGCCAATATCACTGATGAACATAGATGCAAAATTCCTCAACAAAATACTAGCAAACAGAATCCAGCAGCACAGTCAAAGGATCATACGTCATGATCAAGTGGGGTTTATCCCAGGAATGCAAGGATTCTTCAATAAACGCAAGTCAATCAACGTGATACACCATATTAACATATTGAAGGAGAAAAACCATATGATCATCTCAATAGATGCAGAGAAAGCTTTCGACAAAATTCAACACCCATTTATGATAAAAGCCCTGCAGAAAGTAGGCATAGAGGGAACTTTCCTCAACATAATAAAGGCCATATATGACAAACCCACAGCCAACATCGTCCTCAATGGTGAAAAACTGAAACCATTTCCACTAAGATCAGGAACAAGACAAGGTTGCCCACTCTCACCACTATTATTCAACATAGTTTTGGAAGTGTTAGCCACAGCAATCAGAGAAGAAAAAGAAATAAAAGGAATCCAAATCAGAAAAGAAGAAGTAAAGCTGTCACTGTTTGCAGATGACATGATACTATACATAGAGAATCCTAAAGATGCTACCAGAAAACTCCTAGAGCTAATCAATGAATTTGGTAAAGTAGCAGGATACAAAATTAATGCACAGAAATCTCTTGCATTCCTATACACTAATGACGAAAAATCTGAAAGTGAAATTAAGAAAACACTCCCGTTTATCATTGCAACAAAAAGAATAAAATATCTAGGAATGAACCTACCTAAGGAGACAAAAGACCTGTATGCAGAAAATTATAAGACACTGATGAAATAAATTAAAGATGATACAAATAGGTGGAGAGATATACCATGTTCTTGGACTGGAAGAATCAACATTGTGAAAATGACTATACTACCCAAAGCAATCTACAGATTCCATGCAATCCCTATCAAACTACCACTGGCATTTTTCACAGAACTAGAACAAAAAATTTCACAATTTGTATGGAAACACAAAAGACCCCGAATAGCCAAAGCAATCTTGAGAAGGAAAAATGGAGCTGGAGGAATCAGGCTCCCTGACTTCAGACTATATTACAAAGCTACAGTGATCAAGACAGTTTGGTACTGGCACAAAAACAGAAATATAGATCAATGGAACAGGATAGAAAGCTCAGAGATAAACCCACGCACATATGGTCACCTTATCTTTGATAAAGGAGACAAGCATATACAGTGGAGAAAAGACAGCCTCTTCAATAAGTGGTGCTGGGAAAATTGGACAGGTACATATAAAAGTATGAAATTAGAACACTCCCTGACACCATACACAAAAATAAACTCAAAATGGATTAAAGACCTAAGTGTAAGGCCAGACACTATCAAACTCTTAGAGGAAAACATATTCAGAACACTCTATGACATAAATCACAGCAAAATCCTTTTTGACCCACCTCCTAGAGAAATGGAAATAAAAACACAAATAAACAAATGATACCCAATGAAACTTAAAAGCTCTTGCATGGCAAAGGAAAACATAAACAAGATGAAAAGACAACCCCCAGAATGGGAGAAAATAGTTGCAAACGAAGCAACTGAAAAAGGATTAATCTTCAAAATATACAAGCAGCTCATGCAGCTCAATATGACAAAAAACAAACAACCCAAACGAAAAATGGGCAGAAGACCTAAACAGACATTTCTCTAAAGAAGATATACAGATTGCCAGAAAACACGTGAATAAATGCTCAACATCATTAGAGAAATGTAAATCAAAACTACAATGAGATATCACCTCACACCAGTCAGAAAAGCCATTATCAAAAAATCTACAAATAATAAATGCTGGAGAGGGTGTGGAGAAAAAGGAACCCTCTTGCACTGTAGATGGGAATGTAAATAGATACAGCCATTATGGAGAACAGTACGGAGGTTCCTTAAAAAACTAATAATAGAACTACCATACAGCCCAGCAATCCCACTACTGGGCATATATCTTGAGAAAACCATAATTCAAAAAGAGTTATGTACCACAACGTTCTTTGCAGCTCTATTTACAATAACCAGGACATTGAAGCAACCTAAGTGTCCATCGACAGATGAATGGATAAAGAAGATGTGGCACATATATACAATGGAATATTACTCAGCCATAAAAAGAAATGAAATTGAGTTACTTGTAGTGAGGTGGATGGACCTAGAGTGTGTCATACAGAGTGAAGTAAGTCAGAAAGAGAAAAACAATACCGTATGCTAACACATATATGAGGAATCTAAAAAAATGGTTCTGAAGAACCTAAGGGCAGGACAGGAATAAAGATGAAGACGTAGAGAGTGGACTTGATGACACGGGGAGTGGGAAGCTGGGACAAAGTGAGAGAGTGGCATGGACATATATACACTACTTTATGTAAAATAGACAGACAGTGGGAAGCAGCCACAGAGCACAGGGAGATCAGCTCAGTGCTTTGTGACCACCTAGAGGGGTGGGTATATGTATATGTATAGCTGATTCAATTTGTTATAAAGCAGAAACTTACACACCATTGTAAAGCAATTATACTCCAATAAAGATGTTAGGAAAATAAATAAATAAATAAAATAAAAAGAAGACGAACAATTTTAATGGGAAAAATATTTGAATACACACTTCAAAATAGAAGATACACACATGCCAGTAAACATATGAATAGATATTTGACATCATTGTTCATCAAAGAGATACAATTTAAAACCATGATGAAATACTATTACCCACTTATTGGAACTGTTAAAATTAAAATAAAATGCTGAAAATTTTCAATTGTAGGACATCATTTGAAGTAAATGGAACTCTCACACACAGAGAGAAGAAAATAAAAATGCACTAATAATTTTGTAAACATTTGGTAGATTCTTATAAATTTAAACACATTCATACATATATAACCCCACACATACTTGTATAGAGCGATTTAACACCTAGGCATTTATTCAAGAGAAATGAAGGCATTTGTCCACACAGAGACTTTTACATAAATATTCATAGTGGCCTTATTCATATTAGTGATAAACAAGATAATCTGAATGTTTGCCAGTTGGTGAATGAATAAACACAATGTGATTTACCCTTACAGAGGAATACTATGTAGAAATAAAAAATAATGAATTGATACATGCAGCAATATGAATGTATCTCAAAATCATTATACTGAGAGAAAAAAAGATACAAAAGCATATTTGCCAGTGGTTGCCAGGGACCAAGGCTTGAGGGAAGTGTGGCCTGCAAAGGGGTATGAAGAATCTCTTGGGAGTAATGGTGATGTTTTGTAATTTGATTGTGGTTGCAGTTTTAAGGTTGTATACAATTGTTAAAACACATCCAACAGTGAAGTTTAAATGAAAGAGCTTTGCCACTCCTTGATATGGTTGCTAAGAAAAATTAAAAACAAAGCAAAACTGGTCTACTTTCTCAAATATTTAATAAGGGAATATTATCAATTCTACACAAACTATCAGAAAATAGAAGAAATATAATCACTTATCAACAAAATTTATGAAGCCAGTATTACCTAATACTAAAACTTAGACAAAGACATTTCAAAAAAAGATTACTAAGAACAATATCCTTCCTGAACATAGATGCAAGAATCCTGTAAAAATGTTAGTAAATTGAATCCAGCAATACATAAAAAAAGATAATAAAATTTAGTTTATCCCTGGAATCAAGGTTTATTTAACATTCAGTAATCAACAACATTATTCACTATATTAACATAAAAGTGTAAAAGTGATATGATTACCTCATTAGATGGAAAAAAGTATTTAACTAAATTCAACCTCTATCCCGATAATTAAAAAAAAAAGCTTCTCCATAAATTAGACACTGACAAGAACAGCTAAACTCACACTTAAGGGTTAATAAGTAAATGTCTTTTTGTTAAGGTCAAATTCAAGGCAAATTTTTTTCCAGTTTCCAGTCCTATTCACCATTATTCATGGGAGGCATAACAATAGGCCAAAAAAAAAAAAAAGAAAGAAAGAAATAAAAACAAGCCAATTGGAAAGATGTCTTGGTTCACATTTGGCAAGATTATGTACATAGAAAATCCTAAGGAACCTATAAAAAGCTACTTGAATTAATAAGCAAATTAATGGCTTACAAAGTCATTATAAAATATAAACTGCATTTCTATATGGCAGTAACAAAAAACAAATGGAAATGAAATATAAAAATTATCATATTCATTATGATTCAAAATATGAAATACCTAGGGACACATTTAAAACCTGTGCTTTGAAACTCTAAAAAGCCATTGATAGAAATTTTAAAATTTCATAAATGGAGAGCTATATCATGGTCACGGATCAGGATACATATTATTAAGATGGCAATTCTTCCTAGATTTAGTATGATCCCAATAAAAAGTCCAGGAGGCTTTTTTTGTTGAAATTAACAAATTAATTATAAATTGTACATGAAAATGAGAAAGGTCTACAAATATTCAAAACACTTTAAAAAACAAACAGCACTGCAGAACTTGCACTGACTAATTTCAAAATTTACTATAATGGTAGAGTAGTTTAGACAGTGTGATATTAGCATAAGGATATAAATCAGTGGAACAGAATGAAGGTCAGAAATCAACTCAGGTTTGTACAGTCAATGATTATTGACAAAAGTTTAGAGGCCAATTGATAGCAAAAAAGTAATGTTTTTTACAGATAGTCTTAAAACCATTGGATATTTCCCTGGAAAAAATATTATCTCACAACATAAAAAAATTAACTTGAAATCATATTTGGACTTAAATTCAAAAGCTAAAACTATGAATATCATAGAATAAAACAATAAAAAATTTGTGCCCTAAGATAGAACACACAGTAATGAATCATAAAAGAAAATGTCATGTGTTGGACTTCATCCAAATTAATAACTTTCTCTTTTTGAAAGAAACCATTCATAAAATGTAAAAGCGAGTCACAGGATAGGAGAGAAAATATCAAATATGTGATTTATATATATATAAGATATAAAAATATTATATGTGACATATACACATAACAAAGATGTAACGTTCAGAATATACAGAAAATATAAAGAACATTTATTAAGATATTTAACGTGATTTAAATATTTAAGAATAATAGGCAAAAGATTTTCACTGACACCTTGTAAAAGAAGATATACAAACATAGCCATCCTGTATCATGTATATCAAGTACATGAAAATGTGTGCAATATCATTATCAGAATTACAAATTAAATATGCCATAAGATACCACTGCACACACACTATAATGACTAAAAATAAGACTAGAGCAAATAAAATTCAAACATTGCCGGGGGGTATTTAAAAATGTACAAACACTTTGGAAAAATAAGTGAAAGTTTTTTTTTTCTGGAGTTAAACACAAACTTACCATATGATCCAGAAATTCCACATCTGGCCTATTCAAGAAAAAATAAAATATGTTTACACATAATGACTTGTACACAAATGTACATGGTGCCTTCATTCATAAAAGTTATTACCTGGAAACAGCTTAAATGTCCATCAGTAGATGAATGGAGAAAAAAATTTGTGTATATCTATGCAATGGATTACCATTTAGTAATAAAAAGGAATAAAGTTAAGTATGGATGAATCTCAAAAACATGCTAAGTGACTAAAGGTAAGCACAAGAGTATACACTGTATGGTCTGTTTCTATTTAATCCCAGAAAAGGTAAAACTTATTTATATGGTCAGGAAAACAAAACAGTAGTTGCCCAATATGTGGGTGGATGGCTGGTGGCATTTGACCTCAGAGGTTCATGACATAATTTTTCTGTGACAAAAAAATGTTCTATGACTTGATTATGGTGGTGTATAGTTGTGTATGTTTGTCAAAACTCAAATGGATGCATCTTCTCAATAATCTTGATTAAATGATAAAATAAAGTGAGGAATTTGTAGCCAAGTGGTCAAACATATCTTATATATATACATAGATTTTCTCATATGTGTATATATATATATATATATATATACACATATGAGAAAATCTGCTTACTATAACTTCCACGTAGATATTCAAAGTGGATGTTAATTAAAATTCTGATAAGGCATGTACTAAAAGGAATTAAAAACAAAAAAACAAAAAATGACAGCAAACCCAGATAACCAAATTTTATCCCAGTATCCAGAATTTACAAAAGTCATTTAATTAGGGCATCTTTCTTTCAGTAATATGTCACTTATAAACCTCACTAAGAACTACAGATATGAGGAAAAACTCTCTCTGGCAATTTTAGGAAAATATTCATAAATAATATACTATAGATTCTTTCTGAAACACAGAACATAAGCAAATATTGGAACAAAGACTTTATTATATAAATGAAAATAACTAATAGATTAATGGGAAATATGAATGCTTAGTTCAAAAGTATTCTGTTATAATTAATAGTTCTTACACTTTTCTTGTTACATGGTAGTTACTCACTAATCACTGGTGGATGGATATAAAGAAGAAAGAACCTCAAATAATTTCTCTTTCTTTTTTACCTATCACAGAAAATCCATATCTTTCATTCACATATACAGTGTTCAGATATAATGCAGATATTTTTGAACAAGTACAACTTAAAAAACCCTGTCTTTAATCAATGCATCTTCAATTCAATCTATACTAATTTAGAAAGTAGTATAGATTGCTACTTTCTAAATTTCCCTAACAGTCTTACATTTGAGTGGCTAATTTTAGCTTTGCTTTACACACACCTGGAAGCTCTGTAGAATGCAACATTCTTTCTCTTGCTCCCTAACCTGGAGAGATAGGTGAGAAACTCTTTGTGACCAGCTGTGTGAGAATATTAGTAGTGAACATGTGGTCCTCAATATGAACATATGTCAGCAAGAATTCTAATTAATTAGTTGAAAGGGTAGATCAGAGATGCAAGTTTACACAGCTGCTAATCATATTCTGTTACAATGCCATGAATGATAGATTTTTTGATACGTTGCATACTTCTCAAGTATATTGTGTTGTTTGCTTAAATAAATGCATTTTGTCTTTTTGCCCAATAACATCTGCAGATGCATTTTAAAGTATGTGCTAACACTAATTGCATGTGAACAAAGAGTGAATTTGATGTGTAGGTTCACCAAAGAAAACTGAGGAAACAGCAAGGAATTGGATTTCTAAGACTTTTTTCAAGCTGCATGGGCAAGTTGTATTCATTTAAAATCATAATACTTATTGCATAATTTTTATGTTAGAGGTAATGCAAATCCATTGCATAAAGTAGATAATTTGCAAAATAGAAATAATATTTAAGAAAAAAGATATTCACAAAGTCATCACCTGGTTAGAATTACTGTTAATGCTATTTAACTTTCTAGATTATTAAAACCTTGACGTCATAGGTTAAAGAGCCTTGCACTCCACTTATTTTCTTGGCTCCACATTTTGAGTTTTTGCCCATGTGGTTATATAGCCAGTGGATATGTGATTTTTAATGGCTGCATAATTATAGAATAATAATAATGTACTTATAATGTAAAAATTATATTACTACTTTGAATGATCACACCATAATTAATAGAACATTTCCTCTATAGCTGAGCAGGTATGATTTTTCTGATCACTTTTGCTCTTTTTGGAGATAATACAACCTAAACATACTATTCTACTTGGTGTTAAGGGAATAAAATTGGAAATATGGCAGTGATGTTTATTTAGGGCACTGTAATCGTAGAAACTTTACACCAGTCATTTCATTTAGCCCTCAAACAATATGGGAAATAGGTAGCATTCATGTTATTACTATCAACATTTAGGAGAATGACAAAATCATTTCTCTTCATTTTTACACTTGTTAAATGGAAATTACCAAAGCTGAGAACATTAAGCAACTTGCTGAAGATAACTTGCTGAACAAGGAATAGATTCAAGATTTTAATGCAGATTATCCAACGCCAGGCTTGAACTCTTTACAACCAAAACATATTGCCTTGAGAATATGGGGACTCTATGTGCCTACTCTGAAGTTGTTATCTTTGCTTGGGAAATGATCTACACACACAGACTGAGCAGTTAGGAACTATTTCAGGAAGAGTAAGTGGAAGAGCCAATACGAGTGGCTGTGAAGTTCAGTGCTATAGGAGCTTAAAGTAAAAGGGGTGGTAATCCATGTTCTTCTGAACTACTTGATTCAGTGTTTTCAAGTACATTTGTGCTGGAAAAAAAAAAAAAAAAAGGTAAAAAGGGTGGTTAGGTGACTGGAGTGATTATTCTTTCCTATAACCCCTTAACTTGCACTCCCCATTCCTCTAGTCAGTTTCTTTTTCATTACTTTTGCCCATCATTTGCCCTTTCTTATTCCTCTACCTAAAGGTCGTTTCTTATGTAAATCCCATGCTAGGTTTAGATAAAGTAACATCTTCTTGTTCCTGAGATCTCTACTGACAATTCCAGCCCTTTCAACTATATTCTCCCAGCACCATTCTCTAAATTCCCCCAGCACCGTTTATTCCTGCTTCTCAGTTGGACCTAGCTGATACTGCCTTAAAATGGTCATGAAGAACCTAGGGGCAGGATGGGAATAAAGACACAGACCTACTAGAGAATGGACTTGAGGACACGGGGAGGGGGAAGGGTAAGCTGGGACAAAGTGAGAGAGTGGCATGGACATATATACACTACCAAATGTAAAACCTATAGCTAGTGGGAAGCAGCTGCATAGCACAGGGAGATCAGCTTGGTGGTTTGTGACCACCTAGAAGGGTGGGAGGGAGGCAGAAGCAAGTGGGAAGAATATGGGGATATATTTGTATGTATATCTGATTCACTTTGTTATAAAGCAGAAACTAACACACCATTGTAAAGCAATTATACTCCAATAAAGATGTTAAATAAATAAATAAATAAAAAGAAAGAAAAAAATAAATAAATAAAATGCTTCTGTCTCTGTATTATTTATGCCCCTCTTTTCTGATCTTGATTTAAGCTCTTTGAAGCAGTTCTCACTTGCACATCATAAGCATCAATAATTCTTCAATAAAATTGATGAGGACACATTAGTATCCCAGAGCACACCTTGCCAAGTGCTAAATATGCAGCTGTCATTCAATTACTAGTTCTTGATTGATTAATCTCATGTATATTTTTACCTTGTGTCTCTGCTTTAATTAGATATGTATTTATTTTTGCTATTTGCAAACTCTGTAAGTATTTTTGGTTTTGTAATTCCATATCATCATTGGTGAATTGTAGCTCTCATTTCCTTCATGTCCTCCCTGATCCTCTCTGTCAAAAATCTCCTCTTTTAATCAATCCTATACCAAATCAGCTCCCCACTGAATTCCAATTGGATTAAGCCTATAAAACTCCAGATGTTATACTTAAGACGAACCCCTTTAATTTTTGTGTATATGCCTGTGATGAATTAATTTACACATTTATTTGCATGATTTCAGTCCAAAATGTTTGCTTGTATAATTTTTTTAAGTAATTTTATTTTATTTATTTATTTATTTTTGGCTGCATTGGGTCTTCATTGCTGTGCACGGGCTTTCTCTAGTTGCGGCGAGCGGGGGCTATTCTTCGTTGCTGTGTGCGGGCTTCTCATTGCGGTGGCTTCTCTTGTTGCTGAGCACGGGCTCTAGGCACGTGGGCTTCAGTAGTTGTGGTGCATGGGCTCAGTAGTTGTGGCCTGCAGACTCTGGAGTACAGGCTCAGTAGTTGTGGCACATGGGCTTAGTTGCTCCATGGCATGTGGGATCTTCCCAGACCAGGACTCGAACCCGTGTCCCCTGCATTGGTAGGAAGATTCTTAACCACTAAGCCACCAGGGAAACCCAGTCCAAAATCTTTGATATGGCATTACATTCATCTCTGACCTGAAATCAGCTTAATTCCTCCCCCGACAGTTTTTTGCTCATGTCTTCTTATCTACACACCCCTTCCATTATATATCTGTTTTCCTGGTCAATTCAACTATCATGACATTTGTTTTCCCTGAAAGGTAACATTTTACTTCCCCCTCACCTAAAAATTATTTCATATAGCTGTTATTTAAATAAACTAAGTTTCTGGAGAAGAGTGACCTGATTTATCCTGTTTTGTATTATCGAAAGATACTTCATTCCAAAGTATTTGATTCATCTTTGTTGAATAAAGTATATCAGAAAATGGATCATACCATTTTTGCTGTTTTCCATGTCTTTTCTAACATATTAGAAGTTCTACAAAGGTGTGAGTTCCATAGCTTCTTTATCTATGCCTACACTGTGTCTCAGCCTTCTAAAAAATAAATATATTAATTGATGTATAGCATGCATCCTGAAAAATTTTAAAATAAATCTTAAATATGCAGCTCCATTAATTATTGCAAATGGAGTACAGTTGTGTGTTTTCTATCCAAGAGAAGAAATAGGAAGTTATCATCATTTCAGAAGCTTACCTAAAAATCAAAACCAAAATCAAAACTTTGTTCTACCCCAAATTAGCAACCTTTGGGTAGTATCACTGTAGAGTAGATTTGTCTATTCATAGTCTTCATGTATATGAAATATTGCATGTTTTAGTTTCTGGTTTATTTTCCTCAGTATTATATTTGTGAGATTCAACCATGTTTTTCATGTAGCAGTTGTGAATTCATTTTCATTCCTATATATTATTTTATGAATATACCGCAATTTGCATAAACATTCATCTGTTGATAGTCATTTAGTTTTGTTCCAGTTTTGGCCACTATGAAAAGTCATTGATAAGTATACCTGGATATGTGTTCTCATACATGTGTACATATTTTCTTTAAGTATATACCTAAACATGTAATTATTGGATTATTGAGTTATGTTGATGTTTAAATTTATAAAACTATGAGGTCTCCAGATTAGTTTTCCAAATTTATGCTTTCACCAATAGTATATGAGACTTCTAGTTGCTTTACATCCTTTTAGAGACTGGTATTGTCAGTCATCTTCATTTCTGGGGACTATGCAGTAATATCTCATTGTAATTTTTATTTACAATTCTCTCATGAATAATGATTGAGTGTTTTGAGTTTTTTGTTTAGCTATTTTTCATTTGCTAATTGATTTCTAGAGATTCTAGATATATGTCAATTTTCACACATTTTCCAGATATCTTCCTTCAATCTGTCATTTGTTTTTTGTCACTTAATGATACCTTTTGATATAGGAGATTTTCTAATTTTAAAATAGTTTAAAATATGAGTATTTCCATTTATAGTTAGTGATTTATGTGTCACACTGAAGGCAGTTTTACTTATTCCAAGATCATGAATATTTTTTCTTATGTTTTCTCCTGGAAACTTCATTGTCTCTCGGTTCACATTTATATTCATAATTAACATGAATTTAATCTCTTTGTATAGTATGAAGTGTGAATAAATATCAATTAATGCAATACTATTTATTGAATAATGAGTATCAAAAATGAAACACAGAATATCACCATAGACCCTGAAGACAACAAAAAGATAATAAGAAAATACTATGAACAACTCATTTCAGATAAATTAGACAATTTTATTGATTTCTCAAAAAGAAAATTTATTTAGCAAAATATTTACTTGAAGAGTAACAATTTGAATTTTAAAATTTAGTTTAAAAATAAAACAATATGAATGGAGAGGGGCAAAAATGCACATGAAATTTCTTGCTTTAAATAGACTAAATAAATGCATTTTATTCTTGACTGGCAATGAGAAAAATGTAGACTAAAGGAGACTTTTAAGAATAGCAAATAGGCATTCCAAAATATTGGAAAAAATTTAAAAAATATGGTTTATAAAAAATAAAAAAAAAATTAAGTAAATACTACAAAATAGCAATAAAATAAACTGACATGAATTAGACCGGATAGTTATAGAAATATATATAAAATTATATATAAAAAGATAATAAATATAAATGGACTAAAAGATAAAATTAAAATAAAATTTTAATTTGGCAAAATTTTGAGTAGGAAACAAAAAAATTCTCAATTTATGATTCAGAATTGTAAAATTCACTATTGTGGAGTCCCTGGCTGGGTCTAGTTTTAGTGGAGGCACTGATCATAACTTTTTAAAAATTAAACAATATAAATGAAATAGATCAGTTCCTCCAAAGGAAAAAACTGGCTCAGTCAACATGAAATAAATAAATATCCTTGTAACTACTAAAAAATTAGTCCATTAAAACAAAAACTCCTGAAAGAGATACCCAGGCCCAGATGGTTTCAGAGAATTATACCAAATGTTTAAAGAAAAGTTACACCAATTCTAAAGAATTCCTTCCAGAAATTAGCAGAAGAGAGAACACTTCTCATACTACTCAAAGCATTTTATGAAGCCAGTATTACACTGATAGCAAAACCAATGACAGAACAAAAAAAAAAAAAAAAAAAAGCCACTACAACAGAACAATATCAATTATAAATATAGACACCAAATCCTCAACAAAATGGAAGCAAATATTATCACCTATTTTCAAATACCATCATTAAAAATATTAGCAATATATTAAAAGAATTAAAAGCAATGTATTAAAATAATTATGCACCATGATAAAATGGGGCTCATTTCAGAGATGCAAGGTTGGATTAGAAGTCAAAAATCAATCAGTGCAAAGTATCTTATTAACAGGATAAAGACAAAAAAAATAAAAAAATCCCATGGTCTTTTCAATTGATGCAGAAAATATCATTTGGCAAAATTCAACACCCATTCATGATAAAAACTGTCAGAAACTAGAAACAGAGGAGAACTTCCTCTACACAAAATCTACTGCTATTATTATACTTAATGGTGAAAAACTGAATGCTGTAATCCTAAGGTCAGGAAGGTCAGGATATGTCTTCTCATCACTTCTAGTCAACATTGTACTGGGAGGCCTAGCCACCATAATAAGGCATTTGTAATTTTCAGCATACATGTCTTATTAGGTTTCTTAAATTTTTTTGAATGGTTATAAATATATTTTATTTTTAATTTTGGTTCCTAGTGTTCAGTGCTAGTATGTAGAAACACAATAGATTTTTGGATGATGATTTAGTATACACAAACTTGTTGAACATACTTATTTTTTCTAGGAGTTTTTAAGGATTCCTTGGGATTTTCTATGTAGACCATCATGCCATTGCAAATAAGGACTGTTTGATTTCTTTCTTTCTGATATGTATGCTTTAATTTCCTTTTCTTGTTTTATTATGTATTATAACTATTTATCCAGGAGAATGAAAGTTGATGCCCTACAAAGATATGCCCATGAATATTCATAGCAGCTTTATTTGTAGTAGCCAAAATCTAGAAACAACTAAATGTCTATCAGCAATTTAATGTATAAACAATTGCAGTACATTAATACATGCATAAATTTATAAACAAATGTGGAATGTTAAACTCAACAATAAAAAGAATTAACTACACTCAGTAGCAAGAATGAGTCTCAAAATAATTATGCTGAGTAAAGGCAGTCAGATGAAAAAGAAAACATACTATATGGTTCCATTTATATGAAACACTAGAGAATGCAAACTAATTTTTAGGAGTGGAACGGTTGAGTCTTATGGTAGGTATGCATTTAACTTTCAGAGAATGTTCCACACTTTTGCTCTGCTTATACTATATTGTTTCTTTTACATTTGGTTATTTATTTTCTTCTGTTAAGTCTGGTTATTTTTATTAACTGCTGGAATTTTTTTTAAAAATTGTAAGTAAAATGCTATATGAGTTTATCCTCTGCTGAGAATTAAATGTTGCTTCTGGCAGACAGTTATTATAGGGCAGATTGTCTCTATCTTTCAAGACTTAAAATTATACAAAGATCTGCTCATTCTTGTCAGGATTGTTTGTTTTGGTTTACCTTTTGTCCTGGAAGACAGCATGTTTAAATCTGACTGAAAACTTGACGTATTTTTCAGGGTCCATCCTTAACTACAATTTAGTTTCTCTTTCCTGAGATTATTGAAAGTTACTTTAACATTTTAGTGTCTCAGTCCTCACTTTTATTTTTTATAATTGCCAATTACTCAGAACAAAGGAACCCCAAATTCCAAGGTTAACTCATTTGACTTCTCTATTCTTCTAGATCTTGATCCTACATTTTCCTACTACTTTCAAACACTTTTTTTTCCCCTTAACTTTTCTGATTGTTCTTGGCATAAGAGTGTTTCTTGGTCCTCTACTGTTTGAAGTGGAACTTGCTTGATGGATTTTGTAGCCCCTTTGGAAATAGAATGTAAGAATATCTATGACTAGATTAGCATTACTCAGTGTTTACATTGCTCTCCCTCTGCTCTCATTGTTTTCCATTCGTCTTCACAACTAGATATTTCCCATTATCCCTTCATTTTGTTTCCTTTCTTTTTTTTTTTTAACATCTTTATTGGAGTATAATTGCTTTACAATGGTGTGTTAGTTTCTGCTTTATAACAAAGTTAATCAGCTATACATATACATATATCCCCATATCTCTTCCCTCTTGCATCTCCCTCCCTCCAACCCTCCCTATCCCACCCCTCTAGGTGGTCACAAAGCACCGAACTGATCTCCCTGTGCTATACGGCTGCTTCCCACTAGCTATAGGTTTTACATTTGGTAGTGTACATATGTCCATGCCACTCTCTCATTTTATCCTAGCTTACTCTTCCCCCTCCCCATGTCCTCAAGTCCATTCTCTTGTAGGACTGCACCTTTATTCCCGCCCTGTCCCTAGGTTCTTCATGACCATTTCTTTTCTTTCTTTAGATTCCATACATATGTGTTAGCATATGGTATTTGTTTTCCTCTTTCTGACTTACTTCACTGTGTATGACAGACTCTAGGTCCATCCACCTCACTACAAGTAACTCAATTTCGTTTCTTTTTATGGCTGAATAATACTCAATTGTATATATGTGCCACGTCTTCTTTATCCATTCATCTGTTAGGTTGCTTCCATATCCTGGCTATTGTACATAGAGCTGCAATGAACATTGTGGTACATGACTATTTTTTAATTACGGTTTTCTCAGGATATATGCCCAGTAGTGGGATTGCTGGGTCATATGGTAGTTCTATTTTTAGTGTTTAAGGAGCCTCCATACTGTTCTCCACAGTGGCTGTATCAATTTACATTCCCACCGACATTGCAAGAGGGTTCTCTTTCTCCACACCCTCTCCAGCATTTATTGTTTGTAGATTTTTTGTTGATGGCCATTCTGACGGGTGTGGGATGATAGCTCATTGTAGTTTTAATTTGCATTTCTCTAATGACTAATGATGATGAGCATTCTTTCATGTGTTTGCTGGCAATCTGTATATCTTCCTTGGAGAAATGGCTATTTAGGACTTCTGCCATTTTTGGATTGGTTTGTTTGTTTTTTTTCATATTGAGCTGCATAAGCTGCTTGTAAATTTTGGAGATTAATCCTTTGTCAGTTGCTTAATTTACAAATATTTTCTCCCATTCTGAGGGTTGTCTTTTGGTTTTGTTTATGGTTTCCTTTGCTGTGCAAAAGCTTTTAAGTTTCATTAGGTCCCATTTGCTTATTTTTGTTTTTATTTCCATTTCTCTAAGAGGTGGGTCAAAAAGGATCTTGCTGTGATTTATGTCATAGTGTGTTCTGCCTATGTTTTCCTCTAAGTTTTATAGTGCCTGGCCTTACATTTAGGTCTTTAATCCATTTTGAGTTTATTTTTGTGTATGGTATTAGGGAATGTTCTAATTTCATTCTTTTCCATGTAGCTGCCCAGTTTTCCAAGCACCACTTATTGAAGAGACTGTCTTTTCTCCATTGTATATTCTTGTCTCCTTTATCAAAAATAAGGTGACCAGATGTGTGTGAGTTTATCTCTGGGCTTTCTATACTGTTCCATTGATCTATACTGCTGTTTTTGTGCCAGTACCAAAATGTCTTGATTACTGTAGCTTTGTAGTATAGCCTGAAGTCTGGGAGCCTGATTCCTCCAGCTCCGTTTTTCTTTCTTAAGATTGTTTTGGGTATTCGGGATCTTTTGTGTTTACATACAAATTGTGAAGTTTTTTGTTCCAGTTCTGTGAAAAATGCCACTGGTAGTTTGATAGGGATTGCATTGAATCTGTAGATTCTGTAGATTCTTTGATTAGTATAGTCATTTTCACAATGTTGATTCTTCCAATCCAAGAACATGGTATATCTCTCCATATGTTTGTATCATCTTTAATTTCTTTAGTCAGTGTCTTATAGTTTGCTGCATACAGGTTTTTTGTCTCCTTAGGTAGGCTTATTCCTAGGTATTTTACTCTTTTTGTTGCAATGGTAAATGGAGTGTTTTCTTAATTTCTCTTTCAGATTTTTCAAACATTATTGTATAGGAATGCAAGAGATTTCTGTGCATTCATTTTGTATCCTCCTACTTTACCAAACTCATTGACTAGCTCTAGTAGTTTTCTAGTAGCATGTTTAGGATTCTCTATGTATAGTATCATGTCATCTGCAAACAGTGACAGCTTTACTTCTTCTTTTCTGATTTGGATTCCTTTTATTTCTTTTACTTCTCTGATTGCTGTGGCTAAAACTTCCAAAACTATGTTGAATAATAGTGGTGAGAGTGGGCAACCTTTTCTTGTTCCTGATATTAGTGGAAATGGTTTCAGTTTTTCACCATTGAGAACAATGTTGGCTTTGTGTTTGTGATATATGGGCTTTATTATGTTGAGGTAAGTTCTCTCTATCCCTACTTTCTGGAGGATTTCTTTCATAAATGGGTGTTGAATTTTGACAAAATTTTTTTTTTCAGCATCTACTGAAATGATCATATGGTTTTTATCCTTCAATTTGTTAATATGGTGTATCACATTGATTGATTTGCATATATTGAAGAATCCTTGCATTCCTGGAATAAACCCCACTTGATCATGGTGTATGATCTTTTTAATGTGCTGTTGGATTCTGTTTGCTAGTATTTTGTTGAGGATTTTTGCATCTATGTTCATCAGTGATACTAACTGGTAGTTTTCTATGATTGTGACATCTTTGTCTGTTTTTGGTATCAGGTTGATGGTGGCCTCGTAGAATGAGTTGGGGAGTGTTCCTCCCTCTGCTATATTTTGGAGGAGTTTGAGAAGGATAGGTCTTAGTTCTTTTCTAGATGTTTGATGGAATTCACCTGTGAAGCCATCTGGTCCTGGGCTTTTGTTTGTTGGAAGATTTTTAAACACAGTTTCAATTTCAGTGCTTGTGATTGGTCTGTTCATATTTTCCTTTTCTTCCTTGTTCACTCTCAGAAGGTTGTACTTTTCTAAGAGTTTGTCCATTTTTTCCCGGTTGTCCATTTTATTGGCATATAGTTGCTTGTAGTAATCACTGATGATCGTTTGTATTTCTGCAGTGTCAATTGTTACTTCTTCTTTTTCATTTCCACTTCTATCGATTTGAGCCTTGTCCCTTTTTTTAGATGAGTCTGGCTAATGGTCTATCAATTTTGTTTATCTTCTCAAAGAACCAGCTTTTAGTTTCATTGATCTTTGCTATTGTTTCCTTCATTTCTTTTCATTTATTTCTGATCTGATTTTTATGATTTCTTTCCTTCTGCTAACTTTGGGTTTTTTTTTCTTCTTCTTTCTCTAATTGTTTTAAGTGTAACTTTAGGTTTTTTTTTTTTTTTTTGAGATATTTCTTGTTTCTTGATGTAGGATTTTATTGCTATAAGCTTTCTTCTTAGAACTGCTTTTGCTGCATCCCATAGGTTTTGGGTTGTCGGGTTTTCATTGTTATTTTTTTCTAGGTAGTTTTTGATGTCAACTTTGATTTCTTCAGTGATCTCTTGGTTATTTAGTAGTGTATTGTTTAGCCTCCATGTGTTTGTAATTTTTACAGATTTTTTCCTCTATTTGATATCTAGTCTCATAGTGCTGTGGTTGGAAAAGATACTTGATACAATTTCAATTTTTTAAAATTTACCAAGGCTTGATTTGTGACCCAAGATATCATCTATCCTGCAGAATGTTTCATGAGAACTTGAGAAGAAAGTGTATTCTGTTGTTTTTGGATGGAATGTCCTACAAATTTCAATCAATTACATCTTGTTTAATGTATCATTTAAAGCTTGTGTTTCCTTATTTATTTTAATTTTGGATGATCTGTCCATTGGTGAAAGTGGGGTGTTAAAGTCCCCTACTATGATTGTGTTGCTGTTGATTTCCCCTTTTATGGCTGTTAGTATTTGCCTTATGTATTGAGGTGCTCCTATGTTGGGTGCATAAATATTTACAATTGTTATACCTTCCTCTTGGATCGATCCCTTGATCATTATATAGTGTCCTTCTTTGTCTCTTGTAAAAGTCTTTATTTTAAAGTCTATTTTGTCTGATATGAGAATTGCTACTCCAGCTTTCTTTTGATTTCCATTTGCATGGAATATCTTTTTCCATCCCCTCACTTTCAGTCTGTATGTGTCTCTAGGTCTGAAGTGGGTCTCTTGTAGCCAGCATATATAACAAGTGTGTCTTGTTTTTGAATCCATTCAGCCAGTCTATGTCTTTTGGTTGGAGCATTTAATCCATTTACATTTAAGGTAATTATCGATATGTATTTCCTGTTACCATTTTCTTAATTGTATTGGGTTTGTTATTTTAGGTCTTTTCCTTCTCTTTTGTTCCCTGCCTAGAGAAGTTCCTTTAGCATTTGTTGTAAATCTGGTTTGGTGGTGCTGAATTCTATTGGCTTTTGCTTGTCTTTAAAGGTCTTAATTTCTCCGTCAAATCTGAATGAGATCCTTGCTGGGTAGAGCATCTTTGTTGTACATTTTTCCCTTTCAACACTTTAAGTATGTCCTGCCACTCTCTTCTGGCTTGCAGAGTTTCTGCTGAAAGATCAGCTGCTAACCTTATGGGGATTACCTTGTATGTTATTTGTTGCTTTTCCCTTGCTGCTTTTAATATTTTTTCTTTGTATTTAATTTTTGTTAGTTTGATTAATATTTGTCTTGACGTGTTTCTCTTTGGATTTATCCTGTATGGGACTCTCTGTGCTTCCTGGACTTGATTGACTCTTTCCTTTCCCATATTAGGGAAGTTTTCAAGTATAATCTCTTCAAATATTTTCTCAGTCCCTTTCTTTTTCTCTTCTTCTGGGACCCCTATAATTCGAATGTTGGTGCGTTTAATGACCCAGAGACCCAGAGGTCTCTGAGACTGTCATCAGTTCTTTTCATTCTTTTTCTTTATTCTGCTCTGCGGTAGTTATTTCCACTATTTTATCTTCCATGTCACTGATCTGTTCTTCTGCCTTAGTTATTCTGCTATTGATTCCTTCTAGAGAATTTTTAATTTCATTCATTGTGTTGTCCATCATTGTTTGCTCCTTAGTTTTTCTAGGTCCTTGTTAAACATTTCTTGTATTTTCTCCATTCTATTTCCAAGATTTTGGATCATATTTACTATCATTACTCTGAATTCTTTTTCATGTGTACTGGCAATTTCCTCTTCATTTGTTTGGTCTGATGGGTTTTTACCTTGCTCCTTCATCTCCTGTGTGTTTCTCTGTCTTCTCATTTTGCTTAACTTAACTGTGTTTGTGGTCTCCTTTTCGCAGGCTGTTGGTTCATAATTCCCGTTGTTTTTGGTGTCTGTCCCTAGTGGCTAAGGTTGGTTCTGTGGGTTGTGTAGGCTTCCTGGTGGAGGGGGCTTGTGCCTGTGTTCTGGTGGATAACGCTGGATCTTGTCTACCTGGTAGGCAGGACCTCATCCGGTGGTGTGTTTTGGGGTGTCTGTGACCTTATTATAATTTTAGACAACGTCTCTGCTAATGGGTGGGTTTGTGTTCCTGTCTTGCTTGTTGTTTGGCATAGACTGTCCAACACTGTAGCTTACTGGTCGTTGAGTGTAGCTGGGTCATAGCGTTAAGATGGAGATCTGTGGGAGAGCTTTCTCCATTTGATATCACGTGAAACTGGGAGGTCTCTGGTAGACCAATGTCCTGAACTCAGGTCTCCCATGTCAGAGGCACAGGCTTGACACCCAGCCAGAGCGCCAAGACTCTGTCAGCTGCACGGCTCAGAAGAAAAGGGAGAAAAAAAGAAACAATTAAAATGGAATAAAATAAAGTTATTAAAATAAAAAATAAGAGATATTTTTTAAAAATAAAAAGAATTTAAAAATAATAAAAACAGAAAAAAAAAAAAAAGAAGAGAGCAACCAAACCAAAAAACAAATCCACCAATGATAACAAGTGCTAAAAAGTATTCCAAAAAAAAAGAAAAAAAGAAAATAGACAGACAGAACCCCAGGACAAATGTAAAAGCAAAGCCATACAGACAAACCCACATAAAGAAGCATACAGATACTGACCCACAGAAAGACAAAAAGGGAAAAAATATATATATATTTGCTTCCAAAGTCCACTGCTTCAATTTTGGGATGATTTGTTGTCTATTCAGGTATTCCACAGTTGCAGGTACATCAAGTTGATTGTAGAGATTTAATAACCTGCTCCTAATATTGCTGGGAGAGATTTCCCTTTCTCTTCTTTGTTCGCACAGCTCCCGGGGTTCAGCTTTGGATTTGGCCCCACCTCTGTGTGCAGGTCACCTGAAGGCATCTGTTCCTACCCAGACAGGATGGGTTAAACTAGTAGCTGATTAGGGGGCTCTGGCTCACTCAGGTTGGGCAGAGGGAGGGTTATGGAATGTGGGGTGAGCCTGAAGTGGCAGAGGCCAGCATGATGTTGCAACAGCTTGAGGAGCACCGTGTGTTCTCCCAGTGATCTGTGACCCTGGGACCCTGGCAATGGCTAGCTGCACAGGCTTCCGGGAGAGGAGGTGGGGATAGTGACCTGTGCTTGCACACAGTCTTCTTTTTGGCTGCAGCAGCAGCCTTAGCATTTCATGCCCATCTCTGGTGTCCACACTGATAGCCACAGCTTGCGCCCATCTCTGGAGCTCGTTTAGAAGGTGCTCTGAATCCCCTCTCCTTGCACACCCTGAAACAATGGTCTCTTCCCTCTTAGGCAGGTCCAGAGTTTTTACTGGACTCCCTCCCAGCTACCTATGGTGCACTAGCCCCCTTCAGGCTGTGTGCACGTAGCCAACCCCAGTCCTCTCCCTGTGATCTGACCTCCGGAGCCTGAGCCTCAGCTCCCAGCCCCAACCCGACCTGGCGGGTGAGCAGACAAGCCTCTCAAGCTGGTGAGTGCTCGTTGGCACTGATCCTCTGTACAGGAATCTCCCTACTTTGTCATCCACACCCCTGTTGCTGCGCTCTCGTACGTGGCTCTGAGGCTTACCCCCAACACCCCCCGTCTCCACCAGTGAAGGAGCTTCCTAGTGTATGGAAACTTTTCCTCCTTCACAGCTCCCTCCCAGGGGGGCAGGTCCCATCCCTATTCTTTTGTCTCTGTTTTTTCTTTTTTCTCTTGCCCTACCCCGCTATGTGGGGAGTTTCTTGCCTTTGGGAAGTCTGAGGTCTTCTGCCAGCATTCAGTAGTCGTTCTGTAGGAGTTGTTCCACATGTAGATGTATTTCTGACATATCCGTGGGGAGGAAGGTGATCTCCACGTCTTACTCCTCTGCCATCTTGCAGGTCTCTCCAGAATGATTTTTTGTTTTTTAATTGCATGAGGTCCACAAACCAACTTTAAAACATAATTCATGAGCTACTAACAGTGCACATCAACTGTCATTTTTATGTGTGGTCTCCTAAAACAGAAGTCCTATAGCTTTCACAAAACTCTCTTTGGGGACCATGGCCCTAAACATCTTAGGGATAAGATCAGATAGCATGCCTACTGAAGAAAATTACATGATAGACCTTCAAATAATTTATCAAGTAAGTACTGCTGGCACTAGGTATAATACCAGAGACATTTTTGGATAGTTTTTGTGTTTAGTTGGAACTATTAGAAAACATTTGCTGAGATGGAGTTGAGCATGCAAGAGGTTTATTGGAGATTAATGCCTGGGATAGATAACAGAAGTGAGGAATCAGGATTGGGCAGAAGGGATGCAGGTCTGACAAAGTCTTGGCCAACTCAACCAGGACCTCCAGAAAAGAGATTGCCCATTAGAAAAATCTCAATGTAGATACAGAAAGAACCAAGATACATTACCCCACTATGTCACTCATTGTCTGGGAGTAGCCCCAGGAATACATGACTATAATTCCAAAGCTTAGGTGGATCCTAAAGGCACTCTCAGCTAGAAGCTGTTGACTAACTACTGTTTTTACAGTTGAATAGTAAATTATTTCTTGAATGGAGAACCAAGTGTACACTTCCAGGACTGAAATTGTTGACACAGTCTGTGTATGTGCTGTCATGTTTGCTGTTAAGGAGCTTAGGATCATACTCATCATGCACATTCAATTATAATTAAGGCATCAAATCATAGGAATAAAGTAAGTTTTCAACATGTGAAACAAAACCCTTATTGCTCATTTGAACATAAAAATTGATTTCATGCAAACTTAGTTCAGATAAATAATACGAATGATGCAACCCAGACAAATGCTTCGACTTATGGATAGCCACAGTCTTCTGTAGGTTCTTTCTTATACTACAGTACCTGAATAGATAGTCAATTATAAATTTTGGCTGCTTTTTATAATCAAGAAAAGGATTAAATATCCATGTTTTGAGCAAAAGTAGTATTTATAGATGGTAGATTTTTGTGTGAGCCCTGAGTCATGCTACTGACGTAAGTGAGCTCATGTTCGAATTGGAATGAAATATATGAAGATTAGTAGAAAATGGCTTAAGTACAAAAGAATGTAGTAAAGGTTGGTGGAATTCAGGTGAAATTGTCACAAACGATGTGTTTTATTCATACTGGTTACTTTGTTCTCTGAGGGGAAATTGATCACACTGGCTCTCGCAATTGAGGACAAGTTTAGGTCAGTCAGAAGATTTATTACCTCTCTTCTTTAAGAATAAAAATGATAAATAAACACATATTAACCATATTGAAATTTCTGGTAGGTTATTTATTTTTTTGGAATCTTACCAGGGAGTGTATATCTAAAATAACTAATCATTCATGTGTTTTCCTTTCATTCTATCATAGTATCAGCTACATGTATTGGATGATCTATAAAGTGATAGTAACAAAGCAGATGAGTTGAATATCTCTCTGCTCTTTCAGGAGGATACTAGTTAAGCACCCACACCTGTGCTTGATCTTCTTCTAACACTTTAAAGTGAACCTGCCAACCTTAGGGTCTATGTATACTGAGCAGAGTGTACATGATACTTTACAGAAAATAATGCATTCCAGAGAATTTGGTTTCAGATGGATTATTAAATATCCTAGATTGTCTGGTCAGTCCCAGTTTATTCCCTTTGTTCCCAAATTAAATGATTAATGGCTCATTTTTTCATTCTCAAAAGTGTCTTAGTCTGCATAATGCATTATACTGTCACTTTGATTTTAAGGGCAGCTATGCATTTCCTTTGCCTTTATTTGTAGGACTACTTGCTTTTCCATAGAGGAAGTATACCCCATGGCATGTTTAAAATCATCATATTAGATCTCAGAGGTCAGAAACTATATCTTGTTCATTTTGTGGTTTTTGTTGATGCCTATAAGGCTTCACACCTGGTTGGTGCTCAATAAAGAGAAATGGATGGAAGATTATAGTAACAAAATTGAAAATAAACTTGAAGGAAAAATATGTTCCTATCAAAGCATTAAGAATATCAATAGGGCCTGGGGGAAGATGGCGGAAGAGTAAGACACGAAGATCACCTTCCTTCCCACAGATACATTAGAAATACATCTACACAGGAAACTGCTCCTATAGAACACCCACTGAACACTGGCAGAAGACGTCAAACCTCCCAAAAGGCAAGAAACTCCCCACGTACTTGGGTAGGGCAAAAGAAAAAAGAAATAACAGAGACAAAAGAATAGGGACAGGACCTGAACCAGTGGGAGGGAGCCGTGAAGGAGGAAAAGTTTCCACACAATAGGAAGCCCCTTTGTGGGCGGAGACTGCGAGTGGCAGAGGGGGGAAGCTTCGGAGCCATGGAGGAGAGCACAGCCACAGGGGTGCAGAGGGCAAAGCGGAGGGATTCCCACACAGAGGCTCGGCGCCGAGCAGCATCTCCAGCGCGAGAGTCTTGTCTGCTCACCTGCCGGGGCGGGCAGGGGCTGGGAGCTGAGGCTCGGGCTTTGGTCAGATTGCAGGGAGAGGACTGGGGTTGGTGGAATGAACACAGCCTGAAGGGGTTAGCGCACCACAGCTAGCCGGGAGGGAGTCCGGGGAAAAAGTCTGCAGCTGCCGAAGAGGCAAGAGACTTTTTCTTGCCTCTTTGTTTCGTGGCGCGCAAGGAGAGAGGATTCAGAGCGCCGCCTAAACGAACTCCAGAGATGGGCGTGAGCTGCTGCTATCAGCGCGGACCCCAGAGACGGGCATGAGATGCTAAGGCTGCTGCTGCAGCCACCAAAAAGCCTGTGTGCAAGCACAGGTCACTCTCCACACCGCCCCTCCTGGGAGCCGGTGCAGCCCACCACTGCCAGGGTCCCGTAATCCAGGGACAACTTCCCCGGAATAACGCACGGCATGCCTCAGGCTGCTGCAACGTCATGCTGGCCTCTGCCGCCGCGGGCTCTCCCCGCATCCGTACCCCTCCCTCCCCCTGGCCTGAGTGAGCCAGAGCCCCCGAAGCAGCTGTTCCTTTAACCCCGGTCTGTCTGGGTGGGAAACAGACGCCCACAGGTGACCTACAGGCAGAGACTGCTCCAAATCCAAAGCTGAACCCCAGGAGCTGTACGAACAAAGAAGAGAAAGTGAAATTTCTCCCAGCAGCCTCAGAAGCAGTGGATTAAAGCTCCACAAACAACTTGATGTACCTGCATCTGTTGAATACCTGAATAGACAACGAATCATCCCAAATTCAGGAGGTGGACTTTGGGAGCAGGATATATTAATTTTCCCCCTTTTCCTTTTTTTGTGAGTTTATATGTGTATGCTTCTGGGTGAGATTTTGTCTGTATAGCTTTGGTTTACAAATAGCTTTATTTTATTTCATTTTATTTTATCCTCTTTCTTTCTTTTGTTCTATTTTTTCTCCCTTTTACTCTGAGCCGTGTGGATGAAAGGCTCTTGGTGCTCCAGCCACACATCAGGGCTGTGCCTCTGAGGTGGGAGAGCCAAATTCAGGACACTGGTCCACAAGAGACCTCCCAGCTCCACGTAATACCAAATGGCAAAAATCCCTCAGAGGTCTCCATCTCAACATCAAGACCCAGCTTCACTCAACGACCAGCAAGCTACAGTGCTGGACACCCTATGCCAAACAACTAGCAAGACAGGAACACAGCCCCATCCATTAACAGACAGGCTGCCTAAAAGCATAATAAGGCCACAGACACCTCAAAACACACCACCAGACGTGGACATACCCACCAGAAAGACAAGATCCAGCCTCATCCACCAGAACACAGGCACTAGTCCCCTCCACCAGGAAGCCTACACAACCCACTGAACCAACCTTAGTCACTGTGGACAGATACCAAAAACAACGGGAACTACGAAGCTGCAGCCTGTAAAAAGGAGACCCCAAACACAGTAAGATAAGCAAAATGAGAAGACAGAAAAACACACAGCAGATGAAGGAGCAGGGTCAAAACACACCAGACCTAACAAATGAAGAGGAAATAGGTAGTCTACCTGAAAAAGAATTCAGAATAATGATAGTAAGGATGATCCAAAATCTTTGAAATAGAATAAACAAAATGCAAGAAACATTTAACAAAGACGTAGAAGAACTAAAGAGGAACCAAGCAACAATGAAAAACACAATAAATGAAATTAAAAGTACTCTAGATGGGAACAATAGCAGAATAACTCAGGCAGGAGAACGGATAAGTGACCAGGAAGAGAAAATGGTGGAAATAATTACTGCAGAGCAGGATAAAGAAAAAAGAATGAAAAGAACTGAGGACAGTCTCAGAGACCTCTGGGACAACATTAAACGCACCAACATTCGAATCATAGGGGTCCCAGAAGAAGAAGAGAAAAAGAAAGGGACTAAGAAAATATTTGAAGAGATTATAGTTGAAAACGTCCCTAATATGGGAAAGGAAATAGTTAATCAAGTCCTGGAAGCACAGAGAGTCCCATACAGGATAAATCCAAGGAGAAACATGCCAGGACTCATATTAGTCAAACTATCAAAAATTAAATATAAAGAAAACATATTAAAAGCAGGAAGGGAAAAACAGCAAATGGCACACAAGGGAATCCCCATAAGGTTAACAGCTGATCTTTCAGCAGAAACTCTGCAAGCCAGAAGGGAGTGGCAGGATACACTTAAAGTGATGAAGGAGAAAAACCTACAACCAAGATTACTCTACGCAGCAATGATCTCATACAGATTTGATGGAGAAATTAAAACCTTTACAGACAAGCAAAAGCTGAGAGAGTTCAGCACCACCAAACCAGCTTTACAACAAATGCTAAAGGAACTTCTCTAGGCAAGAAACACAAGAGAAGGAAAAAACCTACAATAACAAACCCAAAACATTTAAGAAAATGGGAATAGGAACATACATATCGATAATTATCTTAAATGTAAATGGATTAAATGCTCCCAGCAAAAGACACAGACTGGCTGAATGGATACAAAAACAAGACCCATATATATGCTGTCTACAAGAGACCCACTTCAGACCTAGGGACACATACAGACTGAAAGTTAGGGGATGGAAAAAGATATTCCATGCAAATAGAAATCAAAAGAAAGCTGGAGTAGCAATTCTCATATCAGACAAAATAGACTTTAAAATAAAGACTTTTACAAGAGACAAAGAAGGACACTATATAATGATCAAGGGATCAATCCAAGAGGAAGGTATAACAATTGTAAATATTTATGCACCCAACATAGGAGCACCTCAATACATAAGGCAAATACTAACAGCCATAAAAGGGGAAATAGACAGTAACACAATCATAGTAGGGGACTTTAACACCCCACTTTCACCAATGGACAGATCATCCAAAATGAAAATAAATAAGGAAACACAAGCTTTAAATGATACATTAAAGAAGATGGACTTAATTGATATTTATAGGACATTCCACCCAAAAACAACAGAATACACATTTTTCTCAAGTGCTCAAGGAACATTCTCCAGGATAGATCATATCTTAGGTCACAGATCAAGCCTTGGTAAATTTAAGAAAATTGAAATCGTATCAAGTATCTTTTCTGACCACAATGCTATGAGACTAGATATCAATTAAAGGAAAAGATCTGTAAAATATACAAACACATGGAGGCTACACAATACACTACTTAATTATGAAGTGATCACTGAAGAAATCAAAGGGGAAATCAAAAAATACCTAGAAACAAATGACAATGGAGACACGACGAGCCAAAACCTATGGGATGCAGCAAAAGCAGTGCTAAGAGGGAAGTTTATAGAAATACAAGCCTACATCAAGAAACAGGAAACATCTCAAATAAACAACCTAACCTTGCATCTAAAGCAATTAGAGAAAGAAGAACAAAAATACTGAAAAGCTAACAGAAGGAAAGAAATCATAAAGATCAGATCAGAAATAAATGAAAAAGAAATGAAGGAAACAATAGCAAAAATCAATGAAACTAAAAGCTGGTTCTTTGAGAAGATAAACAAAATTGATAAACCATTAGCCAGAGTCACCAAGAGAAAAAGGGAGAAGACTCAATTCAATAGAATTACAAATGAAAAAGGATAAGTAACCACTGACACTGCAGAAATACAAAAGATCATGAGAGATTACTATAAGCAACTCTATGCCAATAAAATGGAAAACCTGGAAGAAATGGACAGATTCTTAGAAATGCACAACCTGCCGAGACTGAACCAGGAAGAAATAGAAAATATGAACAGACCAATCACAAGCACTGAAATTGAAACTGTAATTAAAAATCTTCCAACAAACAAAAGCCTAGGACCAGATGGCTTCACAGGCGAATTCTATCAAACATTTAGAGAAGAGCTAACACCTATCCTTCTCAAACTCTTCCAAAATATTGCAGAGGGAGGAACACTCCGCAACTCATTCTGCGAGGCCACCATCACCCTGATACCAAAACCAGACAACAATGTCACAAAGAAAGAAAACTACAGGCCAATATCACTGATGAACATAGATGCAAAAATCCTCAACAAAATACTAGCAAACAAAAACCAACAGCACATTAAAAGGATTATACACCATGATCAAGTGGAGTTTATTCCAGGAATGCAAGGATTCTTCAATATACACAAATCAGTCAACGTGATACATCATAGTAACAAATTGAAGGAGGAAAACCATATGGTCATCTCAATAGATGCAGAGAAAGCTTTCAACAAAATTCAACACCCATTTATGATAAAAGCCCTGCAGAAAGTAGGCATAGAGGGAACTTTCCTCAACATAATAAAGGCCATATATGACTAACCCACAGTCAACATCGTCCTCAAAGGTGAAAAACTGAAACCATTTCCACTAAGATCAGGAACAAGACAAGGTTGCCCACTCTCACCACTATTATTCAACATAGTTTTGGAAGTGTTAGCCACAGCAATCAGAGAAGTAAAAGAAATAAAAGGAATCCAAATCAGAAAAGAAGAAGTAAAGCTGTCACTGTTTGCAGATGACATGATACTATACATAGAGAATCCTAAAGATGCTACCAGAAAACTCCTAGAGCTAATCAATGAATTTGGTAAAGTAGCAGGAAACAAAATCAGTGCACAGAAATCTCTTGCATTTCTATACACTAATGACGAAAAATCTGAAAGTGAAATTAAGAAAACACTCCCGTTTACCATTGCAACAAAAAGAATAAAATATCTAGGAATAAACCTACTTAAGGAGCCAAAGAACTGTGTGCAGAAAATTATAGGACACTGATGAAAGGAATTAAAGATGATACAAATAGGTGGAGAGATATACCATGTTCTTGGACTGGAAGAATCAACATTGTGAAAATGACTCTACTACCCAAAGCAATCTACAGATTCAATGCAATCCCTATCAAACTACCAATGACATTTTTCTCAGAACTAGAACAAAAAATTTCACAATTTGTATGGAAACACAAAAGACCCCGAATAGCCAAAGCAATGTTGAGAAGGAAAAATGGAGCTGGAGGAATCGGGCTCCCTGACTTCAGACTATATTACAAAGCTACAGTAATCAAGAGAGTTTGGTACTGGCACAAAAACAGAAATATAGATCAATGGAACAGGATAGAAAGCTGAGAGATAAACCCACGCACATATGGTCACTTTATCTTTGATAAAGGAGACAAGCATATACAGTGGAGAAAAGACAGCCTCTTCAATAAGTGGTGCTGGGAAAATTGGATAGGTACATGTAAAAGTATGAAATTAGAACACTCCCTGACACCATACACAAAAATAAACTCAAAATGGATTAAAGACCTAAGTGTAAGGCCAGACACTATCAAACTCTTAGAGGAAAACATAGGCAAAACACTCTATGACATAAATCACAGCAAGATCCTTTTTGACCCACTTCCCAGAGAAATGGAAATAAAAACACAAATAAACAAATGGGACCTAATGAAACTTAAAAGCTTTTGCACAGCAAAGGAAACCATAAACAAGACCAAGAGACAATCCTCAGAATGGGAGAAAATATTTGCAAATGAAGCAACTGACAAAGGATTAATCTCCAAGATTTACAAGCAGCTCATGCAGCTCAATAACAAAAAAAAAAAAAACAAACAACCCAATCCAAAAACGGGCAGAAGACCTAAATAGACATTTCTCCAAAGAAGATATACAGATTGCCAACAGACACATGAAGGAATGCTCAACATCATTAATCATGAGAGAAATGCAAATCAAAACTACAATGAGATATCATCTCACACCCGTCAGAATGACCATCATCAAGAAATCTAGAAACAATAAATGCTGGAGAGGCTGTGGAGAAAAGGGAACCCTCTTGCACTGTTGGTGGGAAAGTAAATTGATACAGCCACTATGGAGAATAGTATGGAGGTTCCTTAAAAAACTACAAATAGAACTACCATACGACCCAGCAATCCCACTACTGGGCATATACCCTGAGAAAACCATAATTCAATAAGAGTCAGGTACCAAAATGTTCATTGCAGCTCTATTTACAATAACCAGGACATGGAAGCAACCTAAGTGCCCATCATCAGATGAATGGATAAAGAAGATGTGGCACATATATACAATGGAATATTACTCAGCCATAAAAAGAAATGAAATGGAGGTATTTGTAGTGAGGTGGATGGAGTTAGAGTGTGTCATACAGAGTGAAGTAAGTCAGAAAGAGAAAAACAAATACAGTATGTTAACACATATATATGGAATCTAAGGGAAAATAAAGGTCATGAAGAACTTAGTGGCGAGACGGGAATAAAGACACAGACCTACTAGAGAATGGACTTGAGGATATGGGGAGGGGGAGGGGTAAGATGTGACAGGGTGATAGAGTGGCATAGACATATATACACTACCAAAGGTAAAATAGCTAGCTAGTGGAAAACAACCGCATAGCACAGGGAGATCAGCTGGGTGCTTTGTGTCCACCTAGAGGGGTGGGATAGGGAGAGTGGGAGGGAGGGAGATGTAAGAGGGAAGAGATATGGGAACATATGTATATGTATAACTGATTAACTTTGTTATAAAGCAGAAACTAACACACCATTGTAAAGCAATTATACTCCAATAAAGATGTTTAAAAAAAAAAAAAAAAAGAAACTGGCATTGAGACCCAAATAAGATGTTTTTTTGGGGACCCTAGTCCGCCATCTTCTCGGTCTGCTGGATTTGCAAATAAAATCGCTATTCCTTGCCTCAAAAAAAAAAAAAAAAAAAGAATGTCAATACTAATGGGTCAAAGGTTAAATGGAATCTATTGAAACATGACATAGGTTATCTGATAAGATTGTATTTTGGGTTATTGTTTGATCTTTTCCCTTGGTTCTGAGATTCCATCTCAATTCCAAATAAACACTCTTTTAAAAAGCCTTTTATCTCCTCCAAATGGCTAGATAAGCATCTAATCTCACTTTACTTGCTATAATATCTATTAATCATCACAATTAATGTTAATATGTTTGTTCATTTACTCTGTAAGCTCTCCTTGATAGTGTCTTATTATTTACTGAAGGATCAATAAATATTATAATGTTTACTACTAGGATTTATAATTTTTAGTTTCAAATTTTGGGATTTATATGCTTGCAACGTCATGTAGGAAGTAGTGTACCTTTCCTCTTCAGATTTTCCAGCTCTGTATTTAAACGAATCTTAGGATGTAAAGATTTTAACCACTGAGAAGAACAAAAGGAATTAGTCTTCCAAAAAATTAATAAAGACGGTCTTGAATGTATCTACAACAGTCACCAATTCATTTGTACACCAAAGAAAGTGACAATAATATTCTAGTATCTGTGTTTAACATAGATGCAAAAAAAGATAAAAGATTGAAAATATAGCCAATCTTCATTGACTTGTTCCAAATTAATTTGTTCCCCATTTCAGAATCCCATAAGGCAGGCTATTACAATAGGGCACTAGTTTGTGTGGATATGAGCTACGGTGTCTCCTTTCTTCTAAGGAAAGACAGACAAGGCTTTCAAAGACCTCTGTGGATCATTGTGGTTTCTGTGGATTGCTTTGTCTACCTCTATGTAGTGGTGCCATGACCTCTGGAATAATTTGGATGTCGAGTGGAGATGTGTCCATTAGTTAAACACATTTCCTCAGATCTATTTTTAGTATTTTTATAAATGAGGTAACTGCCAGTTTGGATCTCCCAAAAGGTAGATGGCAAGACAATTAAAAGTTCAAGAGATGCGTTATGGAAAACACTTCTGAGTACAATGGAGAGAAGGAGCAGGAACAGGCATCAGAACTTTTAGATCACAGTGCAGTCTGACCCTGGAAAAGAAGAGAGGAAAGGAAGGAAGATTGTGTATGGAGACAAAGACTTGGTCAGGCTGATGGGGAGCACCCGGAACAAAGTTTTCCATCATAGAAGACCTGTTCTGGGCAGGGATTGCCCACCTCTAGCTTTCCTACTGTGTGTGGTCATTAGTTGGGAGCAGTCATGGGTAGGGTACATTTATTGAAAATGCTCTGTTGGATCCTGAAAGTGTGGCAGCTACAGGCTGTCAGGTAATAATTCTCCTCATATCAGATTGTCTCTTGATGGAAGATCTCAGTGATCCACAGCCATGGCTGTCACAAGTAAGTTTCAAAGCTTGTAATTTCTTTAACTCTAGTTCTTGGTTAAAATTCCAAGGAAATCCTGATCTGGATATCCTTATTTCCCTCTCTATCCATATACTCTCTTAGAAACAAGGGGAAAAGAACTGAAAGAAAATCTGTCCCCAGATTCAAAAATATTCTCAAGCTATTAAATTTTGAGAAATACTCTTTGTGAATTGTGAATGTTCCTTAAGGACCATACCTTCTCCACTGTGAACTTGAAAGCGCTTAGCCACCAATTACTGCCTCACTTCTTACTTAATCACAATTGTTTAATCAAATGCTGCTAAACTGTGACCCTAGTCTTACAGCCTCTATATCCTTCTGATATTTTCCCATAGCATCTGAGAATTCAAACAGGGAACAATTCTTAGGACAAACTGAACTTTGACTGACTCTCCTCAATCTATTTTATAAAATCTTTAGTCTTCTTACTCTGCCAAATGCTCATCTTGGAATTGTACTCACATTACAACATGTGAACAAAGGCTCTGGCTTTCATTGATTTCTCTCCTCCCCTAATCCACTATTGTGCTAACTCTCTATGTCTTTGCTCATTCCTTCTTGTGTCCAGTTTCAAAATATTCCTTACTTCCCTGGTTGCATTGCTAGTGGATAAAATGTGCTGTCTTGAAAACTTCCTGGGATTTTATTGTTTAACAGTTTAGTCCCTATAGTGTAAAGGTTATAGTCTCACATTTTGGAATTCCCCTAAATTGCATAGATCATCAACTGGGACCTGGCTATGATTTGACATATAACCACACACACTAAGGCATCTTTTGTGACAACTCACTCCTCCAGGTTACTTAAAGCTAGTGGAACTGAGAACCACCTGTTGATTTCACAGCTAGGTGATTAATGGAGAAAGTGTTTGGCTGGTTTCTTCTAGAGGTGCTTTAAACACTTATAAACTTGTGGTTTCTATAAATTTAATTTTGTGTGAGAAAAATCAAGTACAAAAAATAGAATGGCATAGTTTGGAGATGATGGAATAATTCAAAGAACCTTCTCTTATGAAATAAATCTGTATGTTCCTGTTGTCCAATATTCATTTGAAGGAGAATATCTAAAATCCATAGCATTCTATGATACTTGTCATATATAAGTATGTGAGGAGGAAAATTAGACTTGATATTTTAGATAATTTTAACCACTGGCTCAGAGCAGCTTGGAGGTAGGACCCCTGGGTTTTTGCATTAGCTTCATTAGTAGTGTTCTGGGCTTTCATATTTTATCACAGAACAGAGCTTGGACCAGTTACAGAATTTCATTTACCAAATGGAACACAAAATACTGGGGGCAGGATTCCAGACCTTTGAAGGGTCTGGCAAGATCAATTCAGGGATGCAGGTGTTGCTGGGGTATTAGACAGGTTGTTGGATGAGGATTTAGAACACAGACCAAAATGAAATAAAAACCTGGTTATATGAGCTAGAAGCAGATGGAGAGAAATTCAGGTTCAACAACTGGTTTAGGAAATGCCAATGGAGGAGTCTTGAATTTTAACAAAAGCATTGCTTTTGGGGTGTTGTGAATGGAACAGAGGAGACTATATCGAAAAAAAGAAGAAAGAAAAAGAAAAAAACAGAAGAAAGCCACAGTGACTTCATCCTTCTAGTTTATATAATACCTAACTTATATTGACAAGTTGTGTGTTAGGAGCTATGCTAAGAAATTTACATACTGATGTGAGGAGACATCTGTCACCCCATAGATTTGTCTGATCTCTCTGGCTAGGCAGGTGTCCCCTACCTCTCTCGCTACTCCATGCAAGTCCCTCCTCAGTCTGGGTGCACAGTCAAAGAGGATGACCTCCTTCACAGAGGGGGACCTGTTCGAACGGTTAAGGTTATAGGAGTAATCATGCTCCCCTGAGCTTCCAAACAAGCTTTCAAACCCCATTTGTAAGAGAACATAGGAAAGTCTGTTTTTAAAATATACATTAAACTTTTTTAAACAACTTTACATACATTAGTGAGTTATGCTCTGGCATGTGGTGGTTCAAAACACAATCTCTAGTGTTAGAATATCTGGGTTTAAATCCTGGTTCTCATTTCCTAGCCGTAGGTCTTGACCTAGTTAATTAACCTCTCATTGAATTGTTACAAAGATAAAATGAGTTAATATGTGTAAAGTAGCTAGAATAGTATGTACTGAGCTCTCAGTAAGTAGCAGTTATTATTGTATATGTGTGGCACTCAAGGCAGCGCGTTTAACTTAACCAAATTAATAAGTTTGAAATTTTCCTTACTCCCTACTTATTCTATGTCCTTTTAACCTGTGTCATGTTTCTTTTCAATGCACTACGCAAGTCACAGGAATAGTCATAGTTAAAGACTGTTGGTTAGCACTGCAAGAGTTGTATGCTAACTCTATCCAGGGTTTGGAGTTTGGGTGTCTGAACTGTTTTTTTTTTTTTTTTTTTTTCTCTTTTGAGTTTTTATTGAGATAGAATTGAGATACAGCAGTGTATAAGTTTAAGGTGTATAGCATAAAGATTTGATTTGCATACATTACAAAATGATTACCACAAGTTTAGTGAACATCTGTCATCTCATATAGATACAGCATTAAAGAAATAGAGGGCTTACCTGGTGGTGCAGTGGTTGAGAATCTGCCTGCCAATGCAGGGGACACGGGTTCGAGCCCTGGTCTGGGAAGATCCCACATGCCACAGAGCAACTAGGCCCGTGAGCCACAATTACTAAACCTGCGCATCTGGAGCCTGTGCTCCGCAACAAGAGAGGCCGCGATAATGAGAGGCCCGCGCACCGCGATGAAGAGTGGCCCCCACTTGCTGCAACTAGAGAAAGCCCTTGCACAGACACGAAGACCCAACACAGCCATAAATAAATAAATAAATAAATAAATAAACCCCCAAAAAAAGTTAAAAAAAAAGAGAAAGAAATAGAGAATATATACAATTCTCCCTTGTGATGGGGACTCTTAGGGTTTACTCTCTTAACAACTTTCATATGTGATACACGGTGTCAACTTTAAAGAGGTGCTAAATAGGGCAGATGGACATGGTGCAGATGAGCTGCAAAAGTGTTAAATAGTGCCTGGCAGGCTCCATTTCACTTACGTTCTTGCTAACAGAGAAGCCCTGTCCGCCACCTGGCCCAGATCAATCCACTGTACTCTAGTGCTATTTGTTTTGTGAGAGTTGTGTATTAAATGTGTGTTGATGGCCATTAACAACTCTAGTTGTGATGATCCACCTTTTCTATAATTAGTCATTAATTTCCTTAAGTGGTTAGGCAAAGCACTCAGAAATACTTAGGGCAAAAAATTGCAACTTTAAATGCTTTCAGCAGTCAGGCAGATAACATAATTAGAAGTAGATAAAAGAAACAGAAGGCAGTAGATTGTGGTGGTCTCCAGAGCATACACCTTGGGTAAATGAACAAGCCACAGTTTGGCTCCAGATAACTTTTCCATTTGGAAATGAGAAGGTGGGATTCAGATATTCAAAATAATCTAGAAATCCTTACTTTTATCTGAAATTCCCTGATTTTATTAAATATTTCATCAAATTTAAAAATGCTCTGTAAGTCAATCAAAACATATCAAATTATTTGGGCTTCTAACTTTAAGTCTGGGGATCTTGTAGAAAATCTTAAAATGTAACATCTGTAATTACTAAATTTTCTTCCTCAGTTTTGATTGATTCTTTGAAAGAGACAGCTCTAATTTGACTCAATAATTGATAACCTAGTTGAATTTTTCAACAAATACATATTAAGTACCTAATTATGTATCAGTCACTCTTCAAGTTGCCACTTCAAGTTCACAACAGAGAACAGAACAAACTCCCTGCTTTCATGGAGGCAACATTCCATTAGGGGAAGACAGGAAAACAAGCAAATAAGTAATACAGTGATTTTTATTTCCTTGGAAAATAATGAAACAGAATCAGGAGATAGGAAATGCCAGAAATGGCTTTGATGGGAGCATTCTTATTTTATATACAATGGATACATAAGGCTTCAGGGATAAAATGAAATTTGAAGAGAGACCAGGAGAAAATAAGGAAGACATCAGTGGAGATTCTAGAGGAAGAGAACTCTAAACAAAGGGAGAGGTACAACAAAGGTTGAATTCTTATTCAAGGGGCAGCAAGACCAGTTTATTGGGTTCATGGTGTCCAATGATATAGAATGTTAGTAATGGCTTGTGTTTTAATAGTGTCTTGTTTGTCCTTTGGCTCATAAAAGAAAGTAGGAAAGATTCTGAATTATTAATAGACTTTGACTCCACAGTGTCAAAATCCACACTGTGACCTTCATCAATCTTTTTACCGAGTTGTGTGAGATTTACACTAATTTTTTTTAAAAGACAGTACATTATGGTTTATAGGTCACTTTCTTCCATTGAACCCTCCTTGAGTATAAAACATGATGGCATAGATCACCCACAAGTTGTACTTCAATAATACTATGTTTTCATGCTTCAAACCATTAACATACTCTAATAATATAATACTGATGATGATAACCATATTGTCTAAAAAAGAACATGCAGTTGACATATTTCCTATAAGCAGGGGTCTTCTGCAGTGGCAGTGGTTCATCAAGCCTCTCAAAGGCAATCTTTCCTACACCAACCTTGCACCATAAGTCATGAGGCAAAGGATCAGGCTGAGCAAGTCTACCCTCTGTCTGTGGATGTTCTTCTCATGTTCATCTAAGCATTGATCTTGTTGCACTTAACATTCCTCTAAGTCAAGATGAGCTAATCTTCCTTCCCCTAAGAAAAGAATCCATTCTTTTTGTTATATGTAAATTTTTACATACTTGAGAAGCACGAGTTGTTTATACATGGGTAACCAAGTCTGTGAATTTTAAGACCCTCAGAGTAGGATCTGATAATTCAAATCTGAAACTTATTATTACTTTTTTTAGTAAATGTAATTAATTGTTATCATTAAACATCCTTCTCCAGTTTTTTTTTTTTTTTTTTTTTCCCTAACAGAGAGAAATGTTAACATCTTTATTGGAGTATAATTGCTTTACAATGGTGTGTTAGTTTCTGCTTTATAACAAGGTGAATCAGCTACACATATACATATATCCCCATATCTCCTCATTCATGAGTCTTGCTCCCACCCTCCCTATCCCACCCCTCTATGTGGTCACAAAGCACCGAGCTGATCTCCCTGTGATATGTGGCTGCTTCCAACTACCTATCTATTTTACATTTGTTAGTGTATATATGCCCATGCCACTCAGTTCGTCCTGGCTTATGCCTCCCCCTCTCCGTGTCCTCAAGTCCATTCTCTACGTCTACATCTTTATTGCTCTCCTGCCCCTAGGTTCCTCAGAACCTTTGTTGTTGTTTTTTTCTTTAGATTCCATATATATGTGTTAACATATGGTATTGGTTTTTCTCTTTCTGACTTACTTCACTCTGTATGACAGACTCTATGTCCATCCACTTCCCTACACATAACTCAAATTCGTTTCTTTTTATGGCTGAGTAATATTCCATTGTATATATGTGCCACATCTTCTTTATCCATTCATCTGTCGATGGACACTTAGGTTGTTTCCATGTCCTGGCTATTGTAAATAGAGCTGGAATGAACATTGTGGTACATGACTCTTTTTGAATTATGGTTTTCTCAGGGTATATGTCCAGTAGTGGGACTGCTGGGTCATATGGTAGTTCTATTTTTAATTTTTTAAGGAACCTCCATACTGTTCTCAATAGTGGCTGTATCAATTTACATTCCCACCAACAGTGCAAGAGTGTTCCCTTTTCTCCACACCCTCTCCAGCATTTATTATTTGTAGATTTTTTGATGATGGCTATTCTGACTGGTGTGATGTGATACCTCATTGTAGTTTTGATTTACATTTCTCTAATTATTAGTGATGTTGAACATTCATTCATGTGTTTTCTGGCAATCTGTATATCTTCTTTGGAGAAATGTCTATTTAGGTCTTCTGCCCATTTTTGGATTGAGTTGTGTGTTTATTTGATATTGAGCTGCATGAGATGCTTGTAAATTTTGGAGATTAATCCTTTGTCAGTTGCTTCATTTGCAAATACTTTCTCCCATTCTGAGGGTTGTCTCTTGGTCTTGTTTATGGTTTCCTTTGCTGTGCAAAAGGTTTTAAGTTTCACTAGGTCTCATTTGTTTATTTGTGTTTTTATTTCCATTTCTCTAGGAGCTGTGTCAAAAAGGATCCTGCTGTGATTTATGTCACAGAGCATTCTATCTATGTTTTCCTCTAAGAGTTTTATAGTGTCTGGCCTTACATTTAGGTCTTTAATCCATTTTGAGTTTATTTTTGTGTATGGTGTCAGGGAGTGTTCTAATTTCATTCTTTTCCATGTAGCTGTCCAGTTTTCCCAGCACCACTTATTGAAGAGGCTGTCTTTTCTCCATTGTATATCCTTGCCTCCTTTGTCATAGATTAGTTGACCATAGGTGTGTGGGTTTATCTCTGGGCTTTCTATCCTGTTCCATTGATCTATATTTCTGCTTTTTGTGCCAGTACCATATTGTCTTGATTACTGTAGCTTTGTAGTATAGTCTGAAGTCAGGGAGTCTGATTCCTCCAGCTCTGTTTTTTTCCCTCAAGACTGCTTTGGCTATTTGGGGTCTTTTGTGTCTCCATACAAATTGTAAGATCTTTTGTTCTAGTTCTGTAAAAAATGCTATTGATAATTTGATAGGGATTGCATTGAATCTGTAGATCGATTTGGGTAGTATAGTAATTTTCACAATATTGATTTTTCCAATCCAAGAACATGGTATATCTCTCTGTCTGCTTGTATCATCTTTAATTTCTTTCATCAGTGTCTTATAGTTTTCTGCATACAGGTCTTCTGTCTCCTTAAGTGGGTTTATTCCTAGGTATTTTATTATTTTTGTTGCAGTGGTAAATGGAAGTGTTTCCTTAATTTCTCTTTCATATTTTTCATCATTAGTGTATAGGAATGCAAGAGATTTCTGTGCATTCATTTTGTATCCTGCTACTTTACCAAATTCATTGATTACCTCTAGTAGTTTTCTGGTAGCACCTATAGGATTCTCTATGTATAGTATCATGTCATCTGCAAACAATGACAGCTTTACTTCTTCTTTTCTAATTTGGATTCCTTTTATTTCTTTTTCTTCTATGATTGCTCTGGCAAAAACTTCCAAAACTATTCAACTTTGAGACTTATTAGGGTTTAAATTGTTAAAACCATAAGGTCCCAAGATAGAAAGCAGACTTCAAGTATGTATAGTTCAAGCCTATATTGGATTCTTGTAAAGAAAAGGTTTATTTTTTAAACTGTATATTCGCTACAATGTGTGATGACTCTCTTACTTAAATGATGTATCAGCTGAAAATACAGTTACATAAAAGCTCAGTGAGTTGTATGGGATAGATAGTTGTGGATGGCTAGAAATTATGCTAAAACGCCCCAACAGCACCAGTTGCTCCTCCATAAACTCTTCAGAAATATATTTTGTAGGGAAAAGATAATCTAACCCTAGGGACAGGCAAAGGGAGATGAATCACAGTGTATTACCCCTGCTGGGCAAGGGTAATAATTTGATGAATTAGAGAAATGGCACTTTTTAGCCAATCCTTTTGGTGTTTGCACTCGTAAGGTCTTAACAAAATGATTTTCTTTTTGCTTCTATTATTATTTGATTCAAATTCTTTATTATATACTCAGGCTCAAGTGGCCTGGGGAATCATATGCCATAGGCATAAGTGAGAGTGAACATTAGATGACGTTAGCTATAGTCAGCAGTAAGAATACCTTGATAATTTGGAGACAACATTGTAGAAAAAACTGAGGTCATAATTTAAAAATCTTTTCATTCAGTCAATCTCTGATGTAGGTAACAGAAGTAGTTTGAGGAAAAATTGCTTTTATAGAGCAAACAATACTTCAGTCACATGGAGGAATCTCATGCCATGAAATTTATTGATATATTCTTTCATTAATCCAACAAGTTATTCAGTATTTTATAATTTAACTCATTCATTTATTATCCAAAATTCAGCGAGTGTCTATGGAATACATATTACTGCAATTTTGAGAGAAGGAGGCAAAACCATGTCAATGGGAAAGGAAATTCAACTTTGGTTAGAATGTAGGCAAAGTGTATGGAGTGTATGTACACTGGTGGGAGGTGTGGAAGAAAATCTGCACTGGGCCCACTGGAAAGCTTAAGTCCTGGAAAAGAGAGAGGATTTAGTGAAGGGGGATGACATGTAGAATATTCTACAAATATTAAAATGTTAAAATTGTTGCCCAGAGATGTGAAGTTACATGGCCTTGATCACACAGCTGGTAATGGCAGAGTTGGAAGACATATATCCATGATGAGGTTAGTGATTATCTTCTGAGAGAGATTTTTGCACTCAGGGGAAATTTGGAAACATCTGGAGATGGTTTTTGGTTGGTTGTCATAACTTTGGGATGTGCATCTAGCTTCTAGTGGATAGAAGGCAGGAAAGATGTTAAACATAATAAACAGGATAGTCTCCCACAATGAACAATTATCTAGTTCTAATTATCAATAGTTCCAAAGTGGAGAAACCCTGGTGTAGAGAAAGAATATAGAAAGTGAGGGTGGAGACAGAATCAGAGCAAACAGAAAGAGTAGAGAGAATTGAAAGGAGGTTTGGACCACACAGTGACAATATGTTCTTTACTCACTACTCCTGATATAAAAGAGATCCTCCAAATATGCACATTTCATTTTGGGGCAGTATTTCCATGGAAAATGACCTTGTAAATAATGTTTTAATTCTAGTTTCCTAGTTCCATTCATGAAACCAAAAGCAAGTTATTTCTCCTCAAATTGAGTGTGTCCTTCCATTTAGAAGACAGGCTTGCCAGGATTGAGTAATATCAAAGTAAACTTCAGTGTTACCTCCTTTTCTCCTGGGAACAATGTCTAGCCCCGGGGAGATGGAGGTTAACAGCTATCCCACTCCATCAGCTGAGGCTGATGACAGGAGATTGGCATGATGGATGAGGGGAGCATCACTTCAGAAGCCTTGGTAATTCAGATAGCACCAGATCCACCTTGTCTGCACAGAAGAAGGACACCAGTTGTACCAGAAGTTTCCAGCATCAGCATGAACTGAATTGACCTTGTTATATTAGGTACCTCTGGAGGAGGAGTCACAGAGGCTGCTTTATGAAATAACTGGATACTCTTATCAAGAGTGCCATGTAGGCATTCATGGGCATGACCTCCCACAAAAAAGTAAACCAATGATGCTTTCAAAACAGTACTAGAAGTTACACCGACTTATAATTCAAATAGAATTTGCATATAAGTTTCAAAATGCCACCCTTTTACAAAGTTACCCCATCTTGTTTAGGCATGAGAGTCTTCTTATGAAGTGCCATTTCTTGGAGAGTTAAACCTACATAAAGAAATCTCTTAACAGGAATATCTACCAATACAACAATTTGTTATTCTTCACATTACAGGTCAAAATACCACCAAACCTGAGAGGCTGAAGGTGCTTGAAAATTCCTAAAGGACAGCAAGGTAGATGTAGTGAATATGGATACTTTAAAAAAAGACTATAACTTTAGTTTCAGGTAATTAAGCAAAAATGAGAAATTAACCCCATGTAAGGACAGGATTTAATCTTTTCTGAAAGTGGAGGAAAAGAGAGTCTTCTTTATCCTGGCTCTCTCCTCTCCCTTCCTTTGGCACCCAGGTTCTTCCCCACTGCCATGTGGCAGCCTTGGATAGGGAGAACTTTTACTGCTCTAAATTGTATTTACTTCTCTGAACTCCTGAGCCTTGATACTAGGTTCTCTGTGGGAGCTTGATAAATATTCATTGATGGGGATGGTAATGAATACTAGATTTTTTTGGCTCCCTGCTTTCTGACTTTAATCCAGCCATTTCCTTCTCTCTTCCCTGGGGGAACTGGCAATCTGTTTAAAGCATGTTTGCACTTTGGAATCAGGAGGAGAAGCCAGCATAATTATTAGCTCCCAGTGATTCCCAAACTGTCAGTTAAATCTCAGGTCTTGCCAGTTTCTCTACTCTACACACAGAGCTAAGGTTACATATAAGTGAATTAGGTGTCACCTTGAAAGATTTATTTCAGACATGAAAAGATGGTTAGAAATGTTTCTTTCTCTCTCAAAATACTGTGCTCCTAGACACACCAGTCTACGGTTGCTAGGAATTTTTTTTTTATTATCCTCCCATTCTCGGGACTATAAACTGTCCCGCCTTTATTTATTTATTTATGGCTGTGTTGGGTCTTCGTTTCTGCGCGAGGGCTTTCTCTAGTTGTGGCAACAGGAGGCCACTCTTCATCGCGGTGCGCGGGCTTCTCACTATCGCGGCCTTCTCACTATCGCGGCCTCTCTTGTTGCGGAGCACAGCTCCAGACGCGCAGGCTCAGTAATTGTGGCTCATGGGCCCAGTTGCTCCGCGGCATGTGGGATCTTCCCAGACCAGGGTTCGAACCCGTGTCCCCTGCATTGGCAGGCAGATTCTCAACCACTGCGCCACCAGGGAAGCCCGCCCCGCCTTTAAAAAGCTAATTAAAAAGCAGATTCAAGAAGCCAATCTGAAAAGGTTACATAATGTATCATTTCAACTATAAAGCATTCAGGAAAGGGCAAAAATATGGAGACAGTAAAAAGATCAGTGGTTACTAGTGGTTGTATGTATGTCTGTGTGTGGAGGAGAGGGGTATGACTAGGCAGAGCACAGACGATATTGAAGGTATTGAAAATACTCTGCATGATACCCTAATGATTGATACACCTCATTTTACATTTGTCCAAACCCATAGAATACACAGCACCAAGAGTGAATTCTAATGTAAACTATGGACTTTGGGTGATTATGTGTCAATATTCGCTCACCAATTGTAACAAATGTACCACTTTGGTGGGGGATGTTGATAATGCGGGAGGCTATGTATGTGTGGGGGGGCAGGAGATATATGAGAACTCTTTTTATTTAATTAATGTATTTTTATAAACCTTCCCTTCAATTTGCTGTGAACCTAAAGCTGCTCTAAAAACATAAAGTCTTAAGTAAAAAAAGAAAAAAGCTAATTCATGTAACTTTGTGATAGGGAATCAGCATGGGAAAAGGACTTGGTTGTGGTCTTAGCTCTGCCAATAACTAGCTATGCAACTTCACAAAAGTCATTTAATCACTTTGGGACTTAGTTTACTTACCTGTAGGGTGATGGGGCTGGAAAAGTGTATGTCTAAGTTTTCTTTGATCTCAGGCTAATTGTCATGCACACAAAAAATGACTCCGATGTAGATAAAAAATGAACACGTGTTAAAGGTATTATTTAACTCATTACTTAAATGAGTGAGTAGGTAAGATGTTACAACCAATTTATAGAAGAATTAAACAAAGAGATATATTTATAGATCTGGAATAATGAAATAAATATAAAGATAGAGGTCAAACTAGGTGTTCCCACTTTAAGGATGTCAGTTGAACCTCTGCTGCAAAAATTAATGTCTGTGTGCAGAAACTATTTTTCATCACTATAAGCTATCCACAACTCAGAAAGTTGGAAAATAGCTCCCATAAAATCAGAACCAGAAAACTAAAACATGTGTTCTAGATAATGCATAGTTTTCCATCAAAGCACACATTTTTCCTTATATTACAAATCAAGTACCAAGTACAGTGCATGGTAAAAGTAGGTACTCAAGATTTGTTAGCCATTAATATTTCTTCCCAAATGATCATTTCTCCATGGCCTCACCATCCAGGTCCGTTGCCCAATGTTTGGGATACTTGGAAAGCAATTGGCTCTTTGTTCTCTAGCCTGATATCAACTGAATGATACCAAACAGTTTATACATTAACTTTCTGTCAGATTGCATTTCTCTGATCCTGTGAGGACTAATCCTTTTGTGTAATTTTCCCCTCTCCTCCTTTGAAGTAGAATGTCAAGCTATTGAAAGACAACAAGGATACTTTATATAAGAGGACTTATCTTTATCTGGCATAAATGATAATCAGAATGTGGACCCACTCCTGTTTATGGCTAACTTTTCATGAGGGATATGCTCAGATACTGCAGGTTAAATTAATTATGTCTCTGTCCTTCAAAAACCTTTTTCTCCTGCTTGACAATTCACTTTGATGAACTTTTTTCTATGTTTACTATTTACTCAAATGAGTTTTCTTTTCTCTTCCTCCCTTTCTTCCTTCCTGTTTAATTTCACTGATTCCAACAGAAAGTTAACCCTTGGAAACAGATTAAACTCTAAATCTGGGCTGTTCTTTTCATTATTTGTTAATACAAATTCTAAAGGAAACAGATATGAGTTTATGATAAAATTTTGCATAAGTTTGGCAAAATCAGGGGTGTATGTGGGGGTTGATAGTGCTCTGTTGGAAGGCATCTCCATAATTGGATGCTATCACTGCTTCCAATGATAATTTTCAAGAAATCAAAGATAAAATTGGCCTTTAGGTTGAAAGTGTTAACATTATATTTTAAACTCAGATGAATAAATGCTTCTAACAATTCTTGCTTGTATACATAGAAGGTCCTTATCAATATTTGCTTTCTAGACTCTAATTCATTTTAAGATCTTATTTTTCTATAGAAGTGAAAGTGAGGAATTTTCTTTTTCAAAGTTCATTTCTAATTTAGTTTTTCAGACCAGAGTTTGCTGGGATACTCATTCTTCATCATATGAGAGAACATTGGCAACCCAGTTGTGCTTCAAGCAGAATTTTACTGGACTGGAACCCAAAATCATTTAACCTGAATGGATAGCACATTGGCAAATCCTCACCTCTTGGGTGTATTTGTGTGTTTGGTCACAATATAACTTCAATAATTGGAGTTTCTTTCTGCAGTGAAGAGTCTATTGAATTATAGAAAATTGTCAAGGAAGGCTAATTTAGGTAAATTTGGACTCATGCAGACGTTGAATTCATTAGAACCTTAAATAACAAAATATTTTAAAAGAAAACAAGTTTTATTGCATTAATATCAGCCATAACTTAGAATTTGGATGGTAATATATTTATTATAATCAATAGATTTAAAAAATGCCAGCTTATCAAAAAGATATTTTCAAGGTATCAAAAGTGTTTTAAAGCAGTCTATCCTCATAAGAGATTTGTACATTTTAAAGAAAATTATTTTGATATTACTAGTTGGTTAAGTATATCTGACTTTTTCATATTACATCAGGTCTCAGTGTAGGGCTGTACACATTGTGAATGTTTAACAACAGCAACCACAAAACCCATAATTTATTGACTAATTAATATGTGTCAAATATTTTTGTAAATGTTCTAAATTGAACCTTTACAAAAATATCTAAATCAATATATATGTTGATTTAATTGTCATGACACTCTATGCAGTAGATACTTTTATTATTCCTGTTTTACAGGTAAAGAAACTAAAGCACAGTGAAGTTAAGTAATTTGAGCAAGGTCTACTGGTAAGCAAATATTTAAGCCATATTCAAATCCCAGCAGGCTGGCCCTATACCCACTTCTCTTGACCATTATGCAACTCTGCCTTTGAATAAGTAGTGATATATTTATTTGATATCTTCAAAGGTAAACTTCAAGAGGAGAAATTTTGGTATTTGTGAGATATCTACTCACAAATAGATATCTATTTGTCCAAGGCACCCGGCTGGATGATCCATGTGACTCATCTTCACTCTATATCTGTGCCATAGATATTATTCTCCTTACTTTTCAGATGAAAAAAAATTATTTTGAAAAATCTTAATTAACAACATAGGTGGCCAAGCTGGGAAGCTGGGGAGTCAGTATTTACTCATGTCTGTGCATTACCATGCCCTGGTTCTTTCTATTCCATTGCATTGTCTCTAAATGTTTCCTGAAATTTATTTGGCCAGAGGTCAGAAAAGAATAATTAAGCTTTCTTTTACCTGAAAATATGGGGATAGAATACTTATTTAAAAAGAAAGCTTTTTTATCTAATAATCATGGTTATAAATAGCCTAGTTTTGATAAATTCATAGCAAATACAAAAGAAACAAAAATAATGGCAAAATGAGTTTGCTATCTGTTACTGAACTAAATATTATTTGGTTAAAAGAATACTGAATGGTGTTCTAGGAAATTAAGTTTAAGTCCAAGTTGTAAAATTTACTTTCTATGTTTAAGCAAATTCTTCAGTTTTTTTAAACTTGTTTATCCGTTAAAGAAAGAGGGTTGACCCATGGGGAGTTTTCATTGTTTTGTAGAATTCCCCCCCCAACCATAAAATAATTTTATAAGGTTAAAGTTTATGCAGCTGACCTGTATATAAACAAAAGTGAAAATGTATGAAATGGAAGAGATGGGCTTGACACTTGCCCAGCAGAAATTTAATTTTGCCTATTCTATGGCCTTTAAGTGACTACAAAAACACAGTTGAGAAAATAATATAAAATCAGTAACTAAATTGTGCAAGGTCTCTTCCACCTCTGGTATTCTACAACCAGTGACAGAACGCCTCCATATTTATTTTTATCATGACACACACAAGATGACAATCATATGTGCAATGTGGTCCAATGGATAGAGCCAGGTTGGCTCTTTGAAATAACTTTACTTTCACACCTTTCACCTCAACTCAATATTAGAAAGTAAGATGTAGAATGTCCTTTATATGGTAAACTTGAATCCACTTTAGTTTGCAAAATGTTACTCCATACATGAACTTATTCATTTAATAATAATTAGTAATAGATCACTTGAGATATACCTCAAAAAGAGACGTGCCTCAAGTGCCACAGACTTGCATTGAGAGACCATTGGTTTAAGAATTGACCTATGTCTTAAATGATGCTAATGGCTTGATGTTTTGTGAAGAAGATTAAGCATACGTAAATGATACTCTCTGCAAATAATGGAATTCTCAAACAAGTTTTACAAATGCTCGAGAAAGAAGTTCTTCAAAGCCTAAGATAAGTTAACTGCATCATACAACTGCATTAAGACATCTCTAAAAACAAGCTTAATGCAAGTGCATATGATGATGTTTTAGTCAAGATTTTGCCCTACTAACAATCTCAAAATAGTAGTGGCTTAAAACAGCAAAGATTGATTTCTTGCTTATGTAAACCATACTAAGGCTTCAGGCCATTATCCAGGTTACCAGAGCTTCATATGAAGAATCAAGATTTTACTTCCTTATACATATTTACTTCCTGGCTCATGGAAACAGGGAAAGAGAATGCTTATACCTGAACTTACACATTTCGCTTATTAAATTTTGTTTACCAAATTAAGTCATTTAGATAAGATCAACATCAAGAAGATGGGACATTGAAATTTCCATTTGTTCCTGTAAGGAAGACAACTGGAAATATTGGTGACCAAAAATAATACCTACCACAATTGTAAATCAGTAAAAATTTGAGCATATGTAAACTTCATGCTGCCTTGTTAGCCCAGCAAATTTCTACTTTGACCCACTTAATCCCTAGATATGTTACTCACCTTTCATTTGGATTCCAAATATTTTAGGGACATTTGAATTTGCCACAACTGTTAGTGTCCGGCTATTAATAATCCTTTCCATTCTTACTGCCCTTAAATATTGTAAGAAAACTGATATGCTGTGTGATTCTGAGCATGAGCATCAGCTATCCATCCAATAGTCTGTTTTTTTTTTTTTTTTTGTCTGTCAAAGAAGAGAACCAGAGGCTGAAGCACAACCCCTTAAGTTTGCCTGTTTACTTAGCTCCTGTATGTAGTGTCTCTCACCATTGTGCTTTATTCTTCCATTAATATGGTCTTCCTTTCCTTTATCTAATCAAATATTACAGCACATAACATTGTATAGCAGATAATTATTGAAGATTTAGGGGTAATGGGGGTGGGGGAATTGTGTAACAGTATACGATAAGGAAAACCCCCCAATTTAATAGTAGACCTCTCTCTTCATAAAAGTACTTCAGACATATTTACTCCCTAGGCCCAACCTCTCATGATATTATTAGATTCCCTCTATCCTCTTCCCTCAGGTGTTAAAGAGCTACATAACCTTGTTAACCTATTTAGTAGAACAGTTCTCTTTCTCTAGACAAGGCCATTATCTGCATACCTTGAAACTCATTGAGGTGCTTTACTAAAGAAGAAATTAATCTATTCAAGTTCAGAATACTTAGACTTATAAAGAACCAATCAGCAAAGACATATAAATAAGAGATGTATTTTTCTTTAATACATTCTGGACTGTGGACGTGAAACTGCTAGGTGGCATTTCAGGGGGCTCCAAGGAACTCCAGTCCTTTATATCTCAGCACAGAAAGAATGTAGCAAGAGGCAAAGTAATAGATAAGAAGTGATTTATTAGAATAGGATGCTTGTGAGGCTTACAAGCAGGCAAGTGAGTGTTGTGCTGCCCCAAGTACTTAGTGGGTTACATTTTTATAATCAAAGGAAAAATGGGGAGGGGGAAAAGACCACCTTCTTCCTCATTCTGGAGTAGATGTCACACTTCCATCATCAGTTCCTCCTCCAGGTTGGGCAGGGGAGTTTTCTTGTCCCTACGTGGTAAAGCTGGGACTGTCATGGCATTATGGAAAAATTATTTCAGGTCTCAGTACAATGAGGGTCTTTCACTTTGAAGTGTCATGTTTCCATAAATTATTGTTTTTTTATGCGTGCAGAGAACATGTCCTAGGGGGTCATTATCTTACTGAGCTCACTGGGCAGAATGTAGGTCTCATGCCACCATTGTTTTATTGTTTTGAGGCCTCCTCTTATGCTTCTGTTGCATGGTTTTGTTACTAAACAAGCCTGCTTGGTTTTGTGGTTAAGCAAACCTGCTTTCTTGAGTGATCATTAACTTCCTGTGGTCTCCGAAAGCCCCTTAAAGTTCCCTTTCTATCTACAATCCCCTAATGGGATTTCTGATCTAACTATTTGATAATCCTACTCTATCCCTATCATTTTATCCTACTCTATCCCTATCAGATGGAGCAACCTCCAGGGGTCATGGATATCAGATGGGGTTCTTCCTGTTACGTTTGTGACATATGTTGTATACAATGGGTTTTACAAGATCTCAAAATTATCCTAGGATTTTCACCTAATACTGGCCACAACCTTGTTCTTTTCTTACTGGGTAAATTTCAAAGGCCCAAAAGTTACATGTGAATCAAGAAAGCTCATGGAGTTCAGACAAACTTTGAACTCCAAGTGGCAGGGAACAGAATTGAAAATTTCACAAAAACACCTTTATTCTCAGGGTCAGCTCATCAGGGACCAGGCAGTATAGAACAGGTGAGAATGAATGCTAATCAACAAAGGAAATCATTTCAAACAACAACATCTGTCACAAAAACCATGATTCACAATCAGGGCACTAGTAGGGTCGGCTTTTATTTTAACCAAAGCGTCCCTTTTGGTTTTCCTTGATGCTCATATCCAGTTCAGAAGAATGTTCCACTACAGGCTTCTTTCTTATGTCTCACAAATAAATCAGCAAGATAAAAATAGCTGCTTCTCTCAAAGATAAATCAAAAAGAAAGTAAAGGTTTCAGCAGTCTTCCTCCACTCTTCCTTTTCTGTTTTCTTGTAGTAATATCTAGATAACTCTGAGGGCAAGAATTTTTCAAGGATATGCGCAGGCTGATTTTGAAAGAAAACATTTATAATGTTGACTATTATTTAAAATCTGGGATTGGTCAGTGTTTTATTGGAAATGTGACTCATTTTATCCTCCTTTTATAAAATTCACTTATTTTAGAAATATTTGAGGATATAATTGCACTATATCTCTTTTGCTAGACTAAAAACACTGCTTCGGTTAGAAGAAATTCTAAAACACCCAGGGTTATGAAAGTGAACCCCAAATAGCTTTTCTACTTGTGTCTGTAGATACAATAATCCCTGAAGTTTACGGGAACATTTTGTAAGGGAGAGCTGTAAATGAAAGCCCCCAAGTAGAGAAGATTCTAGGAAGTAAGTTCTATCTTTTATCTTTGTACATAACTTACACGTATTTCATTTAATTTCAGGAATGTAGCTAGCAATTAGAGACAGCTTATTCTTCCAAAGCCCGCAAACCCTTTTTGATTTCCTCTTTCCCTGCTATTCAGAAAGACACTGGAAGAGCTTTATACACCTTGTATAGTGTAAGTTTCCTCTTCTGAGATTGTTTTAGAGCTTTGATATATGTAGCATTCACTTAATTAATGTGGTTGTTCTGGAATGATCTAAAGCATACTATTCCATATTCATTAAACTTCACATAACATTTCAGACACTAAGGGCTGAATTATCTTTATACTCATATTTAGTTACTTGTAATTCTAAATTTTGGCTAGAGTATACCTTTATATTTTAGAGCTACACATACCATTGTACAATTTACTTTAAAATGTCACTGTAACTTTCAACTTTGTCTTAGGATATGGAAGTTGGAAGGACCTTCACTCCCATCGTTAAAACAAAAACAAAAAGTTGGGTAATCTACAAAATCACAACCTTCTGGAACACATCAGAGAGCTGAATTTACAGAGAAATCAACCAACCCAAATATCCAAATGACACTCTTCCAAGAATAGTGTGAATATTAACGCTTCCTTATGTGGACAAAGAATGCCACCTGGCATTTCAGTAAACAAAGAATGTCATGGTCATAAAGCCACCAGCCACTGTAGCAGCCCAGATGATAAACTCTGAGGGAAATTCAGGATGAAAAAAAAAAAAAAGGGACACTGGTCCTAGATAGTTAAAGCACGTATCAAAAGAATGATTTCAATGAGCCCAGACTCTTGCATCTTCCCATATATAGAAAAGTGCTAAATTCATTAACTTGAGATGTCTGGGTTTTCCTTAATTAGCAGTAATCTTTTGATGTCCAACTACCTGTTTTTGTTTTGTTTTGTTTTTTGTTTGTTTGTTTCTGAAAAAAACTCCTATATATCCTGGCCCTCCCCTTACCTATTTGGAACAGCCCTTCAGAGCTATATGAGAGGCTGTATCCAGGCTTAAGTCCTCAGTAAGTCTGCCTAATAAAGCATAATTCTCAACTTTTAGGTTGTGCATTTTTTCAGTTGACAGTTTTCTAAGGAAGACACAAATCATCATACAAGTCATTAAGAATAATTTTTAATAAATGTAAACCAATAGCTGAAGGCTGACTGTGGGTTAGCATGAAAGTATAGAAATCCTGGAAATTCCAAGCTCAAGAGAAGTTCACCCCAACTCATATGCTCTTCTCCACTGACATCACTAGTTACTCATGAGAAATGTTGGGGGCAGGGCAAGAGACTACAAAGAGCATCTCTTATGGTGAAGACCTTGGGAAAGGGAACAGTGGCTGCTGTGGGGAAGGCTTGAAACCTTGCCTGGATACTTCTTCCCTGTATCTCTACAGAAGAAAAGTCTTAATCAGCTGGGAGAAGGACAGTGAAGTCTGTCACAGTCAGGGCACAGATAAATATCTATCAACACTGGTGAAAGGAAAACAGACAAACAAAACTGCTTCTTTCCTTGGGGAAGGGGCAGATAAAACATCCTAGGGCCAGACGGCCAGATTGTTAAAGATCCCCTACCACTAGGGGCAGGACAGGATCACTGAGAAAGACCTACACATGCTACTTAGGGATATATCATCCACCTAAGACTGAGGCTGAAGCAGAACAAGAGTGAAGACCCTCTCATTCAGGCCACCCTAAAAGCTAGCAAGTGTGAAAAGAACAAGTAAAAGCAATCCAAAATACTGTTTGGGAAGGACCAGGAGCTTGAAGTGATATCCTATTTGTGATAAAGGAGCAAAGAGAAAATTTAAATGGAGAATTGAAAAGACATTATAAATAATCCTCTAGCCCTTACCCTAAAAAGAGGTAATGTTAGAAGAATTTGAAGAATGGTGATGCACTGAGTAAAACCATAATAACAAAAAAGCCCAAACTCAGCTCAACTCTTAACTAAATTTACTCAGTGCTCCATGCAGAGAATGTGAAGGAGAGGAAAGCCCATTTCCAAGAGTAAATAAAATTTAACTCAGTCTCTACTGCCTTACAAAACTATATCTCTTTTAACCAAAAATTATGAAACATACAAATGAATAGGGAAAAATCAAAACACTGGCAAAGGACAAAATCAACAGAGTAAGATTCAAATATTGCACTGATATTAAAACATTAAGATGGGAAATATAAATAATTATGATTAATATGTTAAAGGCACTAGTAGAAAAGTGTATAATATGAATGGACAGGTGGGGGATTTCAGAAGAAAGATAGAAACTATAATAAAAAATAATATATTAATGGTAAACATAAAAACACTGTAACAGAGATGAAGATACCAAGCAAGAGATCCAAAAATCTTACATAAGACTAAACAAAATAAATCTTCCCCTCATCCACCCAGACACATTCACACATACACACATAGTTATATATATCCTAAGAAAACTCTTGAAAACTAAAGATAAATAAAAAATCTGGAAAGTAATCAGAGATAAAAGACACATATATAGAGGAATGAAGATACGAATTACAAATAAAATTATTTGTAACGTTTGTTAAAATTATTATGAAAATCAGAAGACAACAGAGTAATGTCTTTAAAGTCCAAAAAGGGCGAGGGAGGACCCTCTCCACCAGCAAATATACCTTTAACATATAAAAGATAAATACTATTTTTTCAGATAAACAAACAACAGAAAAAAATTCATTGCCAGCATCCTTGCTCTCTAAGAAATGTTAAGTGGAAGTTCTCTAGGCAGAAAGACTATGACACCAAAGAGCAACTTTCATCTACACAAAGAAATGGAAGAGTGCTCTAAGTGACATAATTAAAGTAAATAAAATATTATTTTTTGTATTTTAATTGTTCAAAAGAATGGTTGCTTAAAGTAAAAGATTATCAATAGCTAATATGTTTATATAATATGTAAAAGGTAAAGTACATTGACAATATTGGCAAAGAAGAGATGGAGGGGATTGGAGTCAAGTGTTAATAATGTCCTTATCCTATACATGAGGTGGTAATATTATTTGAAGGTGGACTGTGATTATTTAAGATGTATATTACAAACTCAATGGTAACCTATAAAAGTATTTTTAAAAGAGATATAAATAATAATTCAATATTGGAAATAAAGTATATAAAACACTCCATCTGAAACTTCTGCTTTCAGGAAAATTGAGTGGATATATGTTTCCCATTTTCCTTAGTACAATTGAATCTATGGGCATTATATATAAACCCAACATAAGAAGACTCTGAAAAGTGAAAAGAAGGGAGACCTCCTAGGGAACTTGTAACCTGAGGAATGACATGGTGGTGAATTTCTTGAAATTTCTTTTTGCCTCACTCATCCCAGACTTGGAGCAGAAGAAGCTAGCAACCCAGAAACACTAATGGGCAAAGGCCAAAAAGGAAAAAAAAAAGGAAAAACAGAAGTCTGAACCCTCTAGTCGAGAACCAGGAAAATGGTAGCTCAGCAAGACAGAAAACACTTAGACCACATCTTCTCTACTCCTGCCAAGCATCACAGAAAAAAACTGTGCTCTTGTTACCTAACGTAAGTTCCTGTGCCTGACATACAGTGAGGCCAAACAAACCAAAATGTCAGAGTTTGGAGCAGAGAAAGGTTTATTGCAGGGCCATGCAAGGAGACAGGTGCCTCATGCTCAAAAAACCCTGAACTCCTCCAAGGGTTTCAGCAAAGCACTTTTAAAGTCAAGTTGAAGAAGTTGCATGATGGTGTAGGAATCTTCTGTTCATGCAGCTGTCCACATAGGTCAGGCTATGATGTCCCTATAAACCTCCAACAAGACAAATGTCACTTTTTGTTCTGCAAATTTTTATCTCCATGTGAATGGACTTTCAAAGGTCAGAGCCTGAGAATAAGCTATCTGTATATTTCAGGCTATAAGCAACATTCTTTTACAAAATGTACAAGGTAGCATGACTAAGCACAGGAAACAGAGCCCAAAGTTTAAAGTAAAAGGAACAGATCTAATATGGAGTTAGATTTGTTCTCCCCTATTACAGTCTCACCTGCATCCATGACAACACAGATCACATGGGAAGCCCAAGTTTCTGCCCTTAGGAGACTCTAATAAAGTATGCCAAAATCGCTCTGAGTGGGGTCAGAGTAGGAAGTCAGGACCTTCATTCCTGCTGGGCACTAACCACCTCACACACACTGAGGGTCAGTAGAAACCATATGGATGCTTAGACTTACACTCACATCAGTAACAAGGATCACATTCATTCCCAGTGGAGTGATGTCACAGGAGACCTAGTGGAGAGTGAGGACTTTTATCCTTGCCCAGCAATTATGAGGTCAACTTAACCACAGTGTCAGTGGAGACCACAAGCAGCCAGAACTCTCACTCCCACTCAACAGTAATGAGGAATACCCTCCTCTTAAGTGTCCTCAGTATCCAACTGGAGAATCTGAGCTGCTATCTCCTCCTGTTAATAATGAGATGGCAATTTTCTTCATTGCCAGAGTGGTGTCAGAAAAAGTCAGCTAAAACAGAAAGTGTAAAAAAGATCAAAAGTTTCATGACATAATGCAAAAATGATCAGGATTCAACTGAAAATCACTCCTCATTCTAAGAACCTGCTAGATCTCAAACTGGTTGGAAAAAAAATTAATAGATATAACACTGAAATGACAGAGGTCTTAGAATTATCTGAAAATATATTAAAGCACTATGGTAAAAATATCTCAATGAAAAATTACAAACATGCTTGCAGTAAATCAGAAAAAAAAATGTCAGCCCAGAAATAGAAAATCAAAGAAATAGAAGATAAATAGAACTAAACAGATATTATAAAACTGAAAAATATAATAATCAAAATAGAAAGTTCAGTAGATGAACACAACAGCAGAATAGAGAGGCAGAGAAAAATATATCAGTGAACTGGAGAAAAGAGTAATAGAAATTAAGAAATTAAAGAACAAAAGAAAGAGAGAAAATAGCATGAAAAATATTGATAGCACCTCAGGGACCTGTGGAACCATATTAAAAACTCTAACATGGATGTATCTTGGAATCAAAGAAGAAGATAGAGATTGGGGCTGAAAAGGTTCTTTAAGAAATAATGTGAAACTCTCCAAGTTTGACAACAGATATAAATGGACAAATTTAAGAAAATGAGCAAATGCAAACAGGATGTGCACAAAGAAATCCACACCAAAACACATTACAGTCAAAATTCGGAAAGCTAAAGAAAATAAAAATTTTCTAAAGCAATAAGAGAAAAATGACACCTTATCTACAAATAAAAAACATTTGTATGACAGTAGGTTTCTCATTAGAAACTACGGAAACCAGAAGGAAAGGCACAATATTTTTCAGGTGCTGAAAGAAAAGAATGGACAATCTGGAATCCTTTTTTTTTTTTTTTTTTTTTTAACATCTTTATTGGAGTATAATTGGTTTACAATGGTGTGTTAGTTTCTGTTTTATAACAAAGTGAATCAGTTATACATATACATATATCTCATATCACCTCCCTCTTGCATTCCCTCCCATCTTCCCTATCCCACCCCTCTAGGTGGTCACAAAGCACCGAGCTGATCTCCCTGTGCTATGCGGCTGCTTCCCACTAGTTATCTATTTTACACTTGTTAGTATATATTAGTCCATGCCACTCTAGAAAATATCCATCAAGAATGAAGAAGAAATCAAGAAACTCTCAGATGAAGAACAATTAAGATTTGTCACCAACAGAATTACTTTGAAAGAATGGCTAAAGGATATCTCTAAACAGAGAGGAAACAATAAAAAAAAGGAGCCTTGGACGTATCAAGAAGGAAGAAAGAACAAAAATGTGGGTAAATATAGTAGATTTGACTTCTCTTGAGTTTTTAAAATTGTTTTTGATGCTTGATGCAAAAAAATTATAACATCACCTGATGTTGTTCTTAGTGTATGTTGAGAAAATATTTAAGAAACTATATTGTAAATGAGGAGAGTAAAGAGACATGAAGGAAGTAGGGTTTCTATACTTAAACTGGTAAGGCTGTGACACCAGTAGACTGTGATATGGTATATATAAAATATAATACCTCTATTAAACACTGTAAGAGATAACCCTCAAAACAGTATAGGGAAATCTAAATGGAATCCAAAGAAATGTTTACGTAATTGAAAGGAAGGCATTAAAAAAGAAAGCATTGAAAAAAAAAAAAAGAGAGAGAGAACAAATAGAAAACAAAATTAAATGGAAAACTTGTGTCTCAATATATCAATAATCATATGAAATATAATCACTCTACTGAGCAACACATTCTTTTCAAATGATAACAGAACATATGCCAAGATAGATAATATTCAGGGCCATTAAAAACTTGAATATTTTTTTTAAAAAGTCATATAGAGTATGTTCCCATCAACAATGGAATCAAACTAGAAGCCGATAAAGATAACAGAAAAATGTGTAAATACTTGGAAACAAAACCAAAAAAACACTTCTAAACAATCATGGCTCCAAAAGGAGCTCTAAATCAATATTCTAAAGTATATAGAACAGAAAAATGAAAATACAATGTGTCACAACCTGTGGTGCACAGCTAAAGCAGAGCTGAAAAGAAAAGAAATAGTACTAGATGCATACCTTACAAAAGAGGAAAAGTTAGAATCAATAATCAAAGCTCCCATCTCAAGACCTTAGAAAAAGAAGGGAAAAAAGAAATCAGAAGAAAGAAAATAGTAAAAGTTAGAAGGGGACCTTCAAGATGGTTGAGGAGTAAGATGTGGAGATCACTGTCCTCTCCACAAGTACATCAAAAATACATCTACATGTGGAACAATTACCGCTGAACACCTACTGAATGCTGGCAGAAGACCTCAGACCTCCCAAAAGGCAAAAAAATCCCCACATACCTGGGTAGGGCCAAAGAAAAAAGAAAAGGCAGAGACAAAAGAATAGGGATGGGACCTGCACCTTTAGGAGGGAGCTGTGAAGGAGGAAAAGTTTTCACACACTAAGAAGCTCCTTCACTGCTGGAGACAGAGTTTGGGCAGGGGGGAAGCTTTGGAGCCATGGAGGAGACCCCAGCAACAGGGGTGCAGAGGGCAAAGAAGAGAGATTCCTGCACAGAGGATCAGTGCTGACCAGCACTCACCAGCCTAAGAGGCTTGTCTGCTCATCCCCTGGGTGGGTGTGGGCTGGGAGGTGAGGCTCTGGTTTCAGAGTTCAGATCCCAGGGAGAGGACTGGAGTTGGCTGTGTGAAGACAGCCTGAAGGGATCTAGTGCACCACAACTAGCTGGGAGGGAGTCAGGGAAAAAGTCTGGACCTGCCAAAGAGGCAAGACACCATTGTTTCAGGGTGCGTGAAGAGAGGGGATTCCTTCCTTGAGTGCCTACAGAAGGCAGAGCACCACCTAAGTGAGCTACAGAGACTGGCACTAGCCATGGCTATCAGCTTGGCCCCCAGATTTGGGCATGAAATGCTAATACTGCTGCTACAGACACCAAGAATCCTGTGTGTAAACACAGGTTACTACCCACCCCCCGCCTCCCTGGAGCCTGAGCTGCATGCCACTGCCAGGGTTCCAAGATCCAGGGACAACTTCCCCAGGAGAACACATGGTGTGCCTCAGGCTGTTGCAGTGTCATACTGGACTCAGCTGCTGCAGGCTTGCCCCTCATTCCATTTATGACTACTGTACACCTCCCTCTCCCCAGCCTGACAAAGCAAAAGAGCCTTAATCAGCCACTGCTTTAACACCACTCCTGTCTTGATGGGGAAGAGATGCCAGAGGGCGACCTACACTCAGGGGCAGGGCCCAAACCAAAGCTGAACACCAGGAGTTGTGCGAACAAACAATAGAAAGGGACATTTCATCGTGCAGCATCAGGAAGAGCAGATTAAATCCCCACAATTAACTTGATGAACCCTGCATCTGTGGAATACCTAAATAGACAACAAATGTCAAAATTGAAGCAGTGGACTGTGGGAGCATATGTAGCCTTGAGGTTTGCTGTCTGGAACTGATTTGTTTCTGATATTTACGTTTATTTTATTTTAGTTTTTAGTGCTTGTTATCATTGGTGGATTGCTTTATTGGTTTGATTGCTTTCTACTTTACTTTTTCTTTATTTTTAATATTGTATAAATTTTATTATTTTGCTTTTTATTTACTTTATTTTATTTTTCTTGCTTTTTTTTCTTCCATTTCTTCTGAGCGTTGTGGCTGACAGGGTCTTGGTGCTCCAGCCAGGTGTCAGGCCTGAGCCTCTGAGGTGGGAGAACTGAGTCCAGGACATTGGACCAACAGAGACTTCCCGGCCCCATGTAAATAAATCGGGGAGAGGTCTCCCAGAGATCTCTGTCTCAACACTAAGACCCAGCTCCACCCAATGTTGAGCAAACTCCAGTGCTGGACACCCCATGACAAACAATTAGCAAGACAGGAAAACAACCCCACCCATTAGCAGAGAGGCTGCCTAAAATCATACTAAGTTCATAGACACCCTAAAACACACGACTGGATGCAACACTGCCCACCAGAAATACAAGATCCAGCCCCACCCAACAGAACACAGGCACCAGTCTCTTCCACCAGGAGGCTTACACAAGCCACTGAACCAACCTCACCCACTGGGGGCAGACAGCAAAAACAACAGGAACTACAAATCAGTAGCCTGCAAAAAGGAGACCACAAACACAGTAAGTTAAACAAAATGAGAAGACAGAGAAATATGAAACAGATGAAGGAGCAAAGTAAAAACCTAACAGACCTAACAAATAAAGAGTAAATAGGCAGTTTACCTGAAAAAGGATTCAGAGTAATGATAGTAAATATGATCCAAAATCTTGGAAATAGAATGGAGAAAATACAAGAAACATTTAAGGACCTAGAAGAACTAAAGAGCAAACAAACAATTATGAAAAACACAATAAATGAAATTTAAAATTCTCTAGAACGAATCAATAGCAGAATATTGAGGCAAAAGAACAGATAAGTGACCTAGAATATAAAATAGTGGAAATAACTGTCACAGAGCAGAATAAAAAAAAAAAATAATGAAAAGAATTGAGGACAGACTCACACACATCTGGGACAACATTAAACGCACCAACATTCGAATTATGGGGCCCCAGAAGAAGAAGAGAGAAAGAAAGAGACTGAGAAAATATTTGAAGAGATTATAGTTGAAAACATCCTTAATATGGTAAAGGAAATAGACAATCAAGTCCAGGAAGTGCAGCGACTCCCATATAGGATAAATCCAAGGAGAAACATTCCAAGACACATATTAATAAAACTATCAAAAATTAAATACAAAAAATCTATTAACAGCAGCAAGGGAAAAACAGCTAATGACATACAAGGGAATCCCCATAAGGTTAACAACTGAACTTTCAGCAGAAATTCTACAAATCAGAAGGGAGTGCCAAGATATATTTAAAATGATGAAAAGGAAAAACCTACAGTCAAGATTACTCTACCCAGCAAAGATCTCATTCAGATTCAATGGAGAAATTAAAAACTTTACAGACAAGTAAAAGTTAAGAGTATTCAGCACCACAAAAACAAGCTTTACAAGGAATGATAAAGGAACTTCTCTAGGCAGGAAACAGGAGAGAAGGAAAAGACCTACAAAAACAAACCCCAAAAAATTAAGAAAATGGTAATAGGAACATATACATTGACAACTATGTTAAATGTAAATGGATTAAATGTTCCAACCAAAAGACATATTGGTTGAATGTATACAAAAACAAGATCTGTACATACGGTATCTACAAGAAACCCACTTCAGACATAGGAACACATACAGACTGAAAGTGAAGAGATGGAAAAAGATATTCCATGCAAATGGTAATCAAAAGAAAGCTGGAGGAGCCATTCTCATATCAGACAAAATAGACTTTAAAACAAACACTATTACAAGAGACAAAGAAGGACACTACATAATGATCAAGGGATCAATCCAAGAAGAAGATATAACAATTGTAAATATTTATAAACCCAACATAGGAGCACCTCAATACATAAGGCAAATTTAAACAGCCATAAAAGGAGAAATTGACAGTAACACAACCATAGTAGGGGACTTAAATACCCCACTTTCACCAATGGACGGAGCATCCAAAATGAAAATAAATACGAAAACACAAGCTTTAAATGATACATTAAACAAGATGGACTTAATTAATATTTATAGGACACTCCATCCAAAAACAACAGAATACACTTCTTCTCAAGTGCTCATGGAACATTCTCCAGGATAGATCATATCCTGGGTCACAAATCAAGCCTTGGTAAATTTAAGAAAATAGAAATCATATCAAGTATCTTTTCAGACAACAACACTATGAGACTAGATATAAATTACAGGGAAAAAATGGTAAAAAATACAAACACATGGAGGCGAAGCAGTATGCTACTAAATCACCAAGAGATCACTGAAGAAATCAAAGAGGAAATCAAAAAAAAACTAGAAATAAATGCAAATGAAAACTATGGGTCCAGCAAAAGCAGTTTGGGATGCATCAAAAGCAGTTCAAAGAGGGAAGTTCATAGCAATGTACTCCTATATAAGAAACAAGAAAAATCTCAAATAAACAAACTAAACTTACACCTAAAGCAATTAGAGAAAGAAGAACAAAAACACCTCAAAGTTAACGAAGGAAAGAAATCATAAAGAACAGATAAGAGATATATGAAAAAGAAATGAAGGAAACAATAGCAGAGATCAATAAAACTAAAAGTTGGTTCTTATAGAAGATAAAGATATTGTTAAACTATTAGCCAGAAGCATCAAGAAAAAAAGGTAAAAGACTCAAATCAACAGAATTAGAAATGAAAAAGGAGAAGTAACAACTGACACTGCAGAAGTACAAAGGATCATGACAGATTACTACAAACAACTATATGCCAATAAAATGGATAACCTGGAAGAAATTGAAAAATGCTTAGAAAAGTACAACCTTCCAAGACTGAACCAGGAACAAATAGAAAATGTGAAGAGACCAATCACAAGCACTGAAATTGAAACTGTGATTAAAAATCTTCCAACAAAAAAAAGCCCAGGACCAGATGGCTTCACAGCTGAATTCTACCAAATATTTAAAGAAGAGCTAACATCTATCCTTCTCAAAAGCTTCCAAAATATAGCAGAGGGAGGAACACTCTCAAATTCATTCTATGAGGCCACCATCACCCTGATTCCAAAACCAGACAAAGATGTCACAAAAAAGAAAATTATAGGCCAATATCACTGATGAACATAGATGCAAAACTCCTCAACAAAATACTAGCAAACAGAATCCAACAATACATTAAAAGGATCATACACCATGATTAAGGGGGTTTATCGCAGGAATGCAAGGATTCTTCAACATATGAAAATCAATCAATGTGATACACCATACTGCCAAATTGAAGGATGAAAACCATATGATAATCTCAATAGATGCGGAAAAAGTTTTTGACAAAATTCAACACCCATTTATGATAAAAATCCTCCAGAAAGTAGGCATAGAAGGAACCCACCTCAACATCAAAAAGGCCATATATGACAAACCCACAGCCAATATTGTTCTCAATTGTGAAAAACTGAAACCATTTCCACAAAGATCAGGAACAAGACAAGTTTGTCCACTCTCACCACTATTATTCAACATAGTCTTGGAAGTTTTAGCCAGAGCAATCAGAGAAGAAAATAAATAAAATGTGTCCATATGAGAAAAGAAAAGTAAAACTGCCACTATTTGCAGATGACATGATACTATACATAGAGAATCCTAAAGATGCTACCAGAAAACTACTAGAGCTAATCAGTAGATTTGATAATGTAGCAGGATGCAAAATTAATGCACAGAAATCTCTTGCCTTCCTATATACTAATGATGAAAAATCTGGAAGAGAAATTAAGGAAACACTCACATTTACCATTGCTGCAAGAAGAATAAAATGCCTAGAAATAATCCTACCTAAGCAGACAAAAGGCCTGTATGCAGAAAACTATGAGACTGATGAAAAAAATTAAAGATGATACAAACAGATGGAGCGATATAACATGTTGTTGGATTAGATGAATCAACATTGTGAAAACGACTATACTACCCAAAGCAATCTACAGATTCAATGCAATCCCAATCAAACTACCAATGGCATTTTTCACAGAACTAGAAAATAAAATTTCACAATTTGTATGGAAAGACAAAGTACCCTGTATAGCCACAACAATCTTGAGTAAGGAAAACAGAGCTGGAGGAATCAGGCTCCCTGACTTCAGACTATACTACAAACCTACAATAATCAAGACAGTATGGTACTGGCACAAAAACAGAAATATAGATCAATGAAACAGGATAGAAAGCCCAGAGATAAAGCCACGCACATATGGTCACCTTACCTTTGATAAAGGAGGCGAGAATGTACAATGGAAAAAGACAGCCTCTTCAATAAGTGGTGCTGGGAAAACTGGACAGCTACATGTAAAAGAATGAAATTAAAACACTCCCTAACGCCATACACAAAAATAACTTCAAAATGGATTAAAGACCTAAATGTAAAGCCAGACAGTATCAAACTCTTAGAGGAAAACATAGGCAGAACACTTTATGACATAAATCACAGAAAGATCCTTTTTGACCCACCTCCTAGAGAAGTGGAAATAAAAACAGAAATTAACAAATGGGACCAAATGAAACTTAAAAGCTTTTGCACAGCAAAGGAAACCATAAATAAGATGAAAAGACAACCCTCAGAATGGGAGAAAACATTTGCAAACAAAACAACAGAAAAAGGATTAATCTTCAAAATATACAAGCAGCTTATGCAGCTCAATATGGAAAAAAAACAAACAACCCAAACGAAAAATGGGCAGAAGACCTAAATAGACGTTTCTCCAAAGAAGACATACAGATTGCCAACAAACACATGAAAGGATGTTCAACACCACTAATCATTAGAGAAATGTAAATCAAAACAACAATGAGGTATCACATCACACCAGTCAGAGTGGCCATCATCAAAAAATCTACAAACAATAAATGCTGGAGAGGGTGTGGAGAAAAGGGAACCCTCTTTCACTCTTGGTGGGAATGTAAATTGATACAGCCACTATGGAGAACAGTATGGAGGTTTCTTAAAAAATTAAACATAGAACTACCATATGACCCAGCAATCCCACTACTGGGCATATACCCTGAGAAAACCATAATTCAAGAAGAGTCATGTACCATAATGTTCATTCCAGCTCTATTTACAATAGCCAGGACATGGAAACAACCTAAGTGTCCATCGACAGATGAATGGATAAAGAAGATGTGGCACATATATACAATGGAACATTACTCAGCCATAAAAAAGAAACGAATTTGAGTTATTTGTAGTGAGGTGGATAGATCTAGAGTCTGTCATACAGAGCGAAGTAAGTCAGAAAGAGAAAAACAAATACCGTATGCTCACACATATTTATGGAATCTGAATATATATATATATATATATGGTTCTGAAGAACCTAGGGCCAGGACAGGAATAAAGACACCAATGTAGAGAATGGACTTGAGGACACGGGGAGGGGGAATGATCAGCTGGAACAAAGTGAGAGAGTGGCATGGACATATATACACTACCAAATGTAAAACCTATAGCTAGTGGGAAGCAGCTGCATAGCACAGGGAGATCAGCTCAGTGCTTTGTGACCACCTAGATGGGTGGGATAGGGCCGGTGGGAGGAAGGGAAATGCAAGAGGGAAGAGATATGGGGATATATGTATATGTATAGCTGATTCACTTTGTTATAAAGCAGAAACACAGCATTGTAAAGCAATTGTACTCCAATAAAGATGTCAAAAAAAAAAAAAAAAAAGAGTCATGTATCACAATGTTCATTGCTGCACTATATACAATAGCCAGGACATGGAAGCAACCTAAGTGTCCATCAACAGATGAATGGATTAAGAAGATGTGACACATATATACAATAGAATATTACTCATCCATAAAAAGAAATGAAATTGAATTATTTATAGAGAAGTAGATGGACCTAGAATCTCTCATAGAGAGTGAAGAAAGTCAGCAAGAGAAAAACAAATACCATATGCTAACACATATATATGGAATCTTAAAAAAAAAAAAAAAAAAGGTTCTGATGAACCTAGGGGCAGGATAGGAATAAAGATGCAGATGTATACTGCAAATTATACTCACAAAATACTCACAAAATAATCAAATATTCTAGAGCTGAAAACTAATATAACCAAAATTTAAAATTAAAATAAATACATTGGACAGGGTTAGTGACTAAAAAGTTACTATCTGTAGGATAGATTTGGGTAAAAAAATACCTAGAGAGTAGCAGAGTGAGACAGAAATAAAAAATAGAAGAGCAGAGGGAAATTTTTTGAGCCAAGAAAGTTTTGAAGAATTAATGATTTACAATTGTGTTGCTCAGCTTGGGCTGCCGTAAGAAAATACTATTGATAGGATAGCTTAAAAAAATGGAAGTTTATTTCTCACAATTCCAAAGCTGGGACGTCCAAGCTTTAATGCACCAGCAAATTCGATTTCTGGTGAGAGCTCTCTTCCTGTCTTGTAGACAGCTACTTTCTTGCTGTGTCCTTACATGGCAGAGAGAGATATAAAGAAAACATCTTTGGTGTCTTTTCATATAAAGACACTAATCTCGTCATGAGTGCCTCACCCTCATGGCCTTGTCTAAGCCTAATTACCTCCCAAAGGTCTCATCTCCAAATACCATCACTTTGGGGGTTGGGATTTAACATAAGAATTTGGGGAGACATAATTCAGTTCAAAACAAAGATTTTCAAGAATTTATAAAAGACATCAACATCATGGATTCAGGAAGCCAAATTCCTAATCAAGAGAAATAAAAACAAATCCCCATCAAGATACATCATAGTTAATCAGTATAACATCAAAGTGAAAAATATCTTTAAAGCAGCCAGGGAGAAAAGAAAGACTACCTTACAAGGGCTAAAAATTGTACTGATAGCTATCTTCTCAATAAAAATAATAGAAACCAGATGACCAAGAATGATACTATCAATATATTAATATTCTTGTCAATCTAGAATTCTATATCTGACAAAACAGTTTTTTGGTAACAAGGACAAAGTAAAGATTTATTCAGACAAAAATACAATTTTCTACCAATGAGTAGAAAGTTTAAGATTATTGTTCAGACAGAAGGAAAGCAGTTCTAGGTGGAATATCTGAGAAGCATATACTAATGAAGAAAAAGAAAGTGGTGACCCTATGGATAAACCTCAACAAAATTTGAGTGTATAAGCCAAAAGTATAATGTTCAGTTAAAAATGGCAATGCAGATCTAAAATGATAACAGTTCCATGTACTTCTAGTAATTATTAGTTGAAATGTTTCACAATTCTTGTAATATTTTTCAGATCATGAAAAATACAAAGATTAAATTGTGGGTATGATAAATTAAATGTGCACATCAAAATACTAAAATAGTAGAAATAAAGTATATAACCTTCAAACTAATGGAGAGAAATGTATGAAAACTTTTTAAAAAAGAAAAAAAATGAAGAAAATTAAGATAAGAAAGGAGAGAAATTGTTTAAAAAGGTGCAAATAGCACAAAAAAATGGTGATAGAGATAACCTAAATGTGATAGTTTAACTACAATAAATGTAAATGAGCCAAATGTTTCACTTAAAACAGAAAAATTGTCAGAATAGATAAATACTTTTAAATCTAAATACCTGTTGTAATGAAACATTGTGTCTTAATTATGCATAAACCTGAGAGAATGGAAAAATATATGCTATGGAAATTATAATCAAATTAAAGCTGGTATAACTATATTCATAATATATGAAAATTACAGAACTAGGAAAAGGAAACAAATCTATCATTATAGCAAGAGATTTAACACATTTCTATCACTGACAGACAAAATAAATGAAAAATCAGCAAACATATAGAAGAGATTAATGATAAATGTAAAAATAATGTTTAATCGGTTCTGCAATGGTGGATGAGGAGTAGGTGAACTTGCCCTCTGTATAAAACAAAAAACTAAAAACAAAACAACTAAAATCAACCATTTTGGACATCTGGCAATTGAAAAAAAGCCATAGAATAAACTGAAAATTTTCTATCCTTGGAAAATTACTGAACCTAGGTAAAATAGCAGGGTCTGGGACATTTTAACTTAGGGCTAGTCCCATCCCTTCCAGTGCTACTGTTAGCAAAATCAGGCAGCACTTTGAACAACAGATATCTGACCACTTTTGGAGATCTGTTAAAAGCATCATCTCTAGGGCATAGTCAATATTTGTTCAAACTTGTAGTTCCCTGGTAAATTTCTATTCTCACACATAAGGTGGCAATTTGATTTGATTCCAAGCTCAGCTCATGAGGAGTTGAAGCTTACCCCTAGGGCATTTCCAAAACAATAGCAAACTGCTGGCAACATCTCAGTTGCCTGAGGTTGTGATTTCAATTGAGGCAAACAGGAGCTCATCTGGGAATTGAAAAGGAAAGCCTAGAAAACATATGTGGTCATGTTGCCTGGCTTTTGCACATAGAATAAATTTTTTTATGGTTCTTTAAATCACTTTGGTATATTTGGCATATTTGTCAAATTTACTGAAGCATTTTCTTCTTTTTCCTTTACTCCTCAATATGGTGGGAGGAGGGGAGGAAAAGGAGAAGCAGAAGTCAGTGAAAACACTGACAAACAAACTTTGGTGTGAATCCATCTTTTTAAAAAAAAAAATTATTGGAGTATAGTTTATTTACACTATTGTGTTAGTTTCAGGCGTACAGCAAAATGAATCAGTTATATATATACATATATCCACTCTTTTGTAGAATCTTTTCCCATATAGGCCATTACAGAGTCTTGAGTAGTGTTCCCTGTGCTATACAGGAGGTCCTTATTAGTTATCTATCTTATATATAGGACGTAGTGTGTATATGTCAATCCCAATCTTCCAATTTATCCCTCCCTCCCTTACACCTTGGTGACCATAAGTTTATTCTCTACTTCTGTAACTCTATTTCTGTTTTGTAGATAAGTTTATTTGCATCCTTTTTTTGTTTTTTAGATTCCACATGTAAACAATATCATATGATATTTCTCTTTCTCTGTCTGGCTTATTTCACTCAGTATGACAGTCTCTAGGTCCATCCATGTTGTTGCAAATGGCATTAATTCATTCTTTTTTAAGGCTGAGTACTATATCATTATATATATGTACCAGATCTTCTTTATCCATTCTTCTGTTGCTGGAAATTTAGGTTGCTTCCATGTCTTAGCTATTGTAAATAGAGCTGCAATGAACATTGGGGTGCATGTATCTTTTTGAATTATGGATTTTTATGGATATATGCTCAGAAGTGGGATTGCTGGATGATATGGTAGCTCTATTTTTAGTTTTTCAAGGAAACTCCATAGTGTTCTCCATAGTGGCTGTATCAATTTACCTTCCCACCAACAGTGCAAGAGGGTTCCCTTTTCTCCACACCCTCTCTGGCATTTATTTGTAGATCTTTTGATGATGGCCATTCTGACCAGTGTGAAGTGATACCTCATTGTAGTTTTGATTTTCATTTTTCTAATAATTAGTGATGTTGAGCATATTTTCATGTGTTTGTTGGTCATCTGTATGTCTTCTTTGGAGAAATGTCTATTTAGGTCTTCCACCCATTTTTTGATTGGGTTGTTTGTCTTTTTGATATTGAGCTTCATGATCTGTTTGTATATTTTGGAGATTAATCCCTTGTTGGTTGCTTTGTTTGCAAATATTTTCTCCCATTCTGATCGAAGAATATAAACCATATGATCATCTCAATAGATGCAGAAAAAGCTTTTGACAAAATTCAACACCGTTTTATGATAAAACTCTCGAGAAAGTGAGCACAGAATGAACCCACCTCAACATAGTAAAAGCCATATATGACAAACTCACAGCAAACATCATTCTCATGATGAAAAACTAAAAGCATTTCCTCTAAGATCAGGAACAAGACAAGGATGTCCACTTTCACCACTATTACTCAACATAGTTTTGGAATTCCTGACCATGGCAATCAGAGAAGAAAAAGAAATAAAAGGAATCCAAATTGGAAAAGAAGAAGTAAAACTGTCACTGTTTGCAGATGACATGATACTATACAAAGAAAACCCTAAAGTTAATACCAGAAAACTACTAGAACTCACCAATGAATTTGGTAAATTTGCAGTATTCAAAATTAATACACAGAAATCTCTTGCATATCTATACACTAACAATGAAAATCAGAAAGAGAAATCAAGAGAACAATCCCATTTACCATCTCATCAAAAAGAATAAAATAATAAAATATCTTAGGCAGAAATAAACCTACCTAAGGAGGCAAAAGACCTGTACTGAGAAAACTATAAGATACTGATGAAAAAAATCAATGATGACACAAACAGATGGAGAGCTATACCATGTTCTTGGATTGGAAGAATCATTATTGTGAAAATGACTACACCACCCAAAGCAATCTACAGATTCATTGCAATCTCTATCAAATTACCAATGGCATTTTTCACAAAATTAGAACAAAAAAATTTACAATTTGTATGGAAACACAAAAGACCCTGAATAGCCAAAGCAATCTTGAGAAAGAAAAACAGAGCTGGAGGAATCAGGTGCCCTTACTTCAGACTATACTCCAAAGCTACAGTAATCAGAGAGTATGGTACTGGAACAAAAACAGAAATATAGATCAATGGAACAGGATAGAAAGTCCAGAGATAATCTCATACACCTATGATCACCTAATCTATAACAAAGGAGGGAAGAATATACAATGGAGAAAAGACAGTCACTTCAATAACTGGTGCTGGGAAAACTGGACAGCTACATGGAAAAGAATGAAATTAGAACACTCCCTAACACCATGCACAAAAATAAAATGGATTAGAGACTAAATGTAAGGCCAGCCACTATAAAAATCTTAGAGGAAAACATAGGTTGAGCACCTTTGACATAAAATGCAGCAAGATCTTTTTCAATCCACCTCCTAGAGTAATGAAAATAAAAACAAAAATAAACAAATAGGGCCTAATTAAACTTAAAAGCTTTTGCACAGCAAAGGAAACCATAAACAAAATGAAAAGACAACCCTCAGAATGGGAGAAAATATTTGCAAATGAATCCATTTTTTAAATGAAAGAGAGAATACGGAGCCAGAGGAACAGAGAATAGAAGAGAGGAACAAGTCAGTGCAAAGGAGAATAATCCCAAAGTTAATAACAACAAAAATAATAGTGATATAAACAATTACTCTGTTATATGTGTCACTAAATATCAGGCAGTCTGCTAAGATTTGGTATGTATTACCATATTTTATTATTTTAATGCTTACAGCAACCTGATTAGGTTATTTTACTATATTAATTCATAGATGAGAAAACACATGTTTAGAGATGTTAAAGTCCAACAGAAACTAGTTGAAGATTTCATTCTGAAACCTCTATTCTTCATTTCTGAATTGTTACCGAACTCAGGTCCAGCTGCTCACCACTAGAAAATCAATATCTGAGAAGCAGTTGTTGGTGGAAAGGAAAGTTGCTTTTAATCAGAAAGCCAGCAATCTGGGGAGAAGGCAGACTCATGTTCTCCCAGAACCAAGTCTGAAGATTCTGCTTGGCCATGAAAGTTGTAAAGGGAAAAGGGGAAGTAATCTCAGTTAATCATTGAGATAGGAGGTCAGAGTTGTAGCCATCCCCCACTGTGTGCAGGCTTGTCAACATCTTGTGATCTTTCTTTAGAGGCTATCTTGTTCACGCTCTTTGTTCACACAGTTTGTTTGCAGGATTACTGAAGGGGAAGCTAGAGAAGAGATCTGGCCATCTGTTAATTACTTACTCATTTCTACTCTTTGATCTATGGAAAGAACCAACAGGTTAGGCAAGGTAGTGTGTGACCAAAAGATTTGAAAAGTGTGCTTGCGCCAGAGATGAACAAAGCATGGGTGTGCCTAGTTTAAGTTTAGTTACAACATAGCTTTGCTAAAGTGACAAGGCAAAAGGAGTTTCCTGCTGAGGGCAGTTATAGTATCTGTAAAACAACTCAGAAATGTGCATCAGTCAGTGAGTCTGTGACTCAATTGTCCTAATCATTAACTACTTGAGCTTGTTCCTTTTTTTTTTGACTTAGGGAAGTCTGGGAGATTTCAGCTTTTCTACAACAAAAAGGAAGGGGACATGGAGGAGCTTTTGTACTTGGGGGGTTCTGCAGGGTTCTGCTCAGTTCCAGCCTGACCAATAAAGAAGCATGTCAAAAGAGGACAGAGTTTCAGAAATGTTAATGAGAGTGAGGGTCAGAAAGTGCCATCAATTACCCCTATAACCCTATGGCCTCCTTGTCAGGACAGTTTAGTAAATGGTGAGGGCTGGAACATCAGAAAGTGAGAGTCTAACTTTGAATAGTGTAATCTAGTGCGTTGGTTTTCTATTCCTGTGTTTTAACCATGGGTGAGGTATGGTGAGACCAGACACAGATCAAGAGAGAGAAAACGGGAAAGTGATTTACAGTTTTATATTTTTTTAATTAATTTTTATTGGAGTATAATTGCTTTACAATATTGTGTTAATTTCTACTGTACAGCAAAGTGAATCAGCTATACATATACATATATCTCCTATTTTTTGGATTTCCTTCCCATTTAGGTGACCACAGAGCATTGCGTAAAGTTCCCTGTGCTATACAGTATATTCTCATCAGTTATTTATTTTATACATAGTATCAATAGTGTATATATGTCAATCCCAATCTCCCAATTCATCTCACCCAGCCTTTCCTCCTTTGGTGTCCATACACATTTGTTCTTTACATCTGTGTCTCTATTTCTGTTTTGCCAATAAGATCATCTATACCATTTTTCTAGATTCCACATATATGCGTTATTATACCATATTTGTTTTCACTCTCTGACTTACTTCACTCTGTATGACAGTCTCTAGGTCCTTCTGCATATCTACAAGTGACCCAGTTTTGTTCCTTTTTATGGCTGAGTAATATTCCACTGTATATATGTAACACATTTTGTTTATCCATTCCTCTGTTGATGGACATTTATGTTGCTTCCATGTCCTGGCTATTGTAAAGAGTGCTGCAATGAACATTGGGGTGCATGTGGAATGTAAGGCCACACACTATAAAACTCTTAGCAGAAAACATAGGCAGAACACTCTCTGATGTAAATTGCAGCAAGATATTTTTTGACCCACCTCCTAGAGTAATGAAAGTAAAATCAAAGATAAACAAATGGGATCTAATTAAACTTAAAAGCTTTTGCACAGCAAAGGAAACTATAAACAAGATGAAAAGACAACCCTCAGAATGGGAGAAAATATTTGCAAATGAAGCAACTGACAAAGGATTAATCTCCAAAATATACAAACAACTCATGCAGCTCAATATCCAAAAAACAAACAACCCAATGAAAAAATGGGCAAAAGACCCAAATAGACATTTCTCCAAAGAAGACATACAGATGGCCAACAAAAACATGAAAAGACATTCAACATCACTAATTATTAGAGAAATGCAAATCAAAACTACAATGAGGTATCACCTCACACCAGTCAGAATGACCATCATCAGAAAATCTACAAACAACAAATGGTGGAGAGGGTATGGAGAGAAGGGAACCTTCCTGCACTGTTGGTGGGAATGTAAATTGATACAGCCACTATGGAGAACAGTATGGAGGGTCCTTAAAAAACTAAAAATAGAACTACTGTATGACCCAGCAATCTTACTACCGGGCATATACCCAGAGAAAACCATAATCAAAAAGATACTCACAGTTGCCTGGGAAGAGCATAGCATACCACAAAGTACCTCTCAGGGGAAGCACAGGGATTGGTGAGGTGGCAAAAGATACAGGGGAACTGTTGACAAGTACATTTGTTGTGGTTTCCTGGGGAAGAAATGGGTGAGGCAAGCAGGTTTAGGATAGGATCATTTGAATAATTACAGCAGGTAACACAGGATCTGCCCCTGGTTCTCTGGTACCTGACCCTGGGTATATTAGGGTGGATGTATGGTGGCCTGGAATGTGAGAGCCAGGTAAGGAAGGTGATTGAGGGAGTGTACTTCACTGCTTAAGAAGGGAAACTGACCTGTCTCTAGTAGAGTCCTCAGAACTGGGTTAAGACATTATTTAAAGATCTATATTGTGAGCTGTGTACCATATTAACATGATTCTAGCAGCCTAAAATGAAACTCATTTATATATCACAGTTCTGCAGATCAGAAGCCCAGTGGGTTCAGCTAATTCCTCTGCTTAGAAATCAAGGTGTTAGCCTGCATTTCTCACCAAAGACTCTGGGGAAAACCCTGTTTCCATGTTCACACAGGTTGTTAGCAAAATTCAGTTCTATGTGATTATAGAACTGAGGTCCCCATTTCCTTGCTGGCTGTTGGCCCAGGGAGGGTGGAGTGGGGGTCTTCAACCTCTAAGGATGTCTGCATTTCTTGGTTAGTAGATTCCTTCCTTCCCCCATCTTCAAAGGCAACAGTGGCACAAATACTTCTTATGCTTCAAAAGTCTTTGACTTCTTTTTCTGCCTCATCCCTCCACTTCCAGCCAGAGAAATTTCTATAATATTAATATCCAGGTCTGTGGCTAACATAAAGTCTGTCTGCCACACCTTCACTGATTCACTTCTTATCTAGCAAGTCAGGTGCATCACTCCAGAAAATATCAGAAGACACCTAGGATCAGTTAAGATTGACCAATGTGAGTATTCAGATTATAAACCCTTTTAGATATTTTTAGGTTGTTTATCTGCTGGTTAAGAGAATAAATATTTGAGTATATAAATGCTTAAATAAGAGGTCTGTGTGCTTTCTGAATTTTCCTTCTGCATTATTTTAAATAACCCATTTTTTGGTTTGTTTTTGTAAAATTTTTGGCTGCAATCTGAGTAAAATTGAATTTGAAAGTAACATTACAAACACAAATGTAACAATTCATGATGAAGATTGTATATCACATGTGGGAAGCATTTGGAGAACTTAAAAAGTGAACTGGCAAATTGAAAGCAATAATAGCTAACTGGATTTTACATTTTTCCTTGGTGAAATCCTGACTTGCTGCTACTGCTTGCCTCTATTTACTTGTGCCATTTTTTTTTTTTTTTTTTTTTTTTATACTATAAAGGAAGTTCATGGTTGAAGAAGCCAGATAGGTCCTGATCATATTGGGACATGAAATAGTCAAGGCTCAGAGATGAGCTTTTTTCTTGGGATGTGATGTAGTAGAAAAAGCCCTGGAGAGGGAGATTGGACATCTAATTCAAAACTCATTTCTGCCACCAATCATTCAGCATGCCAATCATTAGTTCTCTTGGCCTCAGTTTGTATATACTGCTACTTCTATTACTACCATTAAATAATATTTTTGAGTGCTCAAAAATGTTACAGAACATTGAAGTTAACACACATATTCCTTTATCTGTAATAACTCATTTAATACCACTCTATGAAGACAGGAATTATTATTATATTTTTCCTGGTTTAAAAAAATAAAAAAAAAAAAAACTTGAGGAAACTAAGAATTAAGGAAGTTGAGTAACATCATCAAGGTCATGCAGCTGGACTCAAGTCCAGGTCTGTTTGAATCCAAAGCAGTGAGTATTGTCTCTATGGTCACTTTATTATAATGTTGTTGATTAGGTTATTGTCTCTGTATATATCTGGCAAATGACAACAGAATGCAAGATAATTAATGGTTTATTATGTAGTTTCCTTGTCTCATAGCACATGGCAACACATATTTCCTGTTTCAGATCAGACTTCCAACCAAACACAATTTATCTAGCTTGATGTAGTTGTTCTCTTCATCTGAAAAAGAACATCTGGCTTTCTCTAATAGGACTCTTCGCTCAATTCTTTTTTATGCTACATTTCCCAGATATTTCATTTTCGTGGGCTCATATGACTTTTTTCCATTTCAATAGGCAATTTGTAAGTTCTCAAGTTTCTTAGTCCCCTTCAGTAACTCCTCAACTTCAGATTCCCTAAATGTAAAACTGCTTTCTTCAAGAAAGCTGTACATAGTGTCGGAGCACATTTATTTATACAAAGATCATAAATTGAGGGCATGGAAAGGTTGAGCTCTAACTCACAAATGCTTTCTAAACTGAATTTTTTCTCATGCCAAATGAAGTCTTTGTACTATGATAATATTTTCCCCAAATAAAATAATCACCTAGTCAATCAGGTGATTGCATCAAGCAGCATCGTGTGATTTCCACTTCAAACATACTCTTCATGTCAAGCAGTCCCTGCAGAATAATAACAATTTGGCCTCCCCTAGCTGGACTCTTAAACAACCAAAGTGAGAGAATGCTTAATGATCATTCTTCTTTTATTGGCAGAAATTGTGGTGCTTGAAAGCTATTGCCAAGAGATTTGGAATTTTTATTGAGAATTCCAGGAAGCCAGAAATTTCTGGGTAATATGTTAAACACTGAGAAGAAATCTTCCCCTTTGGGACCACAGTCTGACTTCTAATTGCAAAAAAAAAAAAAAAAAATGTTAATAAGTTATTAGAGTTCCATTTTCATATTTACATGATCTCTTTTTATAATTTTTTTTTTTTTTTACTTTTTAACATCTTTATGGGAGTGTAACTGCTTTACAATGGTGTGTTAGTTTCTGCTTTATTAAAAGGGGAATCAACTATACATATACATACATCCTCATATCTCTTCCCTCTTGTGTCTCCCTCCCTCCCACCCTCCCTATCCCAACCCTCTAGGTGGTCAAAAAGTGCCGCACTGATCTCCCTGTGCTATGCGGCTGATTCCCACTAGCTATCAATTTTATATTTGATAGTGTATAAATTTCCATGCCACTCTCTCACTTTGACGCAGCTTACACTTCCCCCTCCCTGTGCCCTCAAGTCCATTCTCTAGTAGGTCAACGTCTTTATACATGTCTTGCCCCTAGGTTCTTCATAATCATTTTTTTTTTTTTTTAGATTCTATATATATATGTGTTAGCATACGATATTTGTTTTTCTCTTTCTGACTTACTTCACTCTGTATGACAGACTCTAGGTCCATCAACCTCATTACAAATAACCCAATTTCTTTTATTTTTAAGGATGAGTAATGTTTCATTGTATATATGTGCCACATCGTCTTTATTCATTCATCTATCAATGGACACTTAGGTTGCTTCCATGTCCTGGCTATTGTAAACAGAGCTGCAATGAACACTGGGGTGCATGTATCTTTTTGAATTATGGTTTTCTCAGGGTATATGTCCAGTAGTGGGATGACAGGGCTGCATGGTATTTCTATTTTTAGTTTTTTAATGAACCTCCATACTGTTCTCCACAGTGGCTGTATCAATTTACATTCCCACCAAGAGTGAAAGAGGGTTCCCATTTCTCCACACCCTCTCCAGCATTTATTGTTTGTAGATTTTTTGATGATGGCCATTCTGACTGATGTGAGGAGATACCTCATTGTAGCTTTGATTTGCATTTCTCTAATGACTAATGATGATGAGCATTCTTTCATGTGTTTGTTGGCAATCTGTGTATCTTCTTTGGAGAAATGTCTATTTAGGTATTCTAGCCATTTTTGGATTGGGTTGTTTGTTTTTTTGCTACTGAGCTGCATGTGCTGCTTGTATATTTTTGAGATTAATCATTAGTCAGTTGCTTCATTTGCAAACGTTTTCTCCCATTCTGAGGGTTGTCTTTCATCTTGTTTATGGTTTCCTTTGCTGTGCAAAAGCTTTTAAGTTTCATTAGGTCCCACTGTTTATTTTTGTTTTTATTTCCATTTCTCTAGTAGGTGGCTCAAAAAGGATTTTGCTGTGATTTTTGTCATGGAGTGTTCAGCCTACGTTTTGCTCTAAGAGTTTTATAGTGTCTGGCATTACATTTAGGTCTTTAATCCATTTTGAGTTTATTTTTGTGTATGGTGTTAGGGAGTGTTCTAATTTCATTCTTTTCCATGTAGTTGTCCAGTTTTCCCAGCACCACTTATTGAAGAGGCTGTCTTTTCTCCATTGTGTACTCCTGTCTCCTTTATCAAAGATAAGGACACCATATGTGCATGGGTTTATCTCTGGGCTTTCTTTCTTGTTCCATTGATCTATATTTCTGTTTTTGTGCCAGTACCATACTGTCTTAATTACTGTAGCTTTGTAGTATCATCTGAAGACCAGGAGCCTGATTCCTCCAGCTCCGCATTTCTTTCTCAAGATTCCTTTGGCTATTCGGGATCTTTTGTGTTTCCATACAAATTGTGAAATTTTTTGTTCTAGTTCTGTGAAAAATGCCAGTGGTAGATTGATAGGGATTACATTGAATCTGTAGATTGCTTTGGATAGTATAGTCATTTTCACAATGCTGATTCTTCCAGTCAAGGACATGGTGTATCTCTCCATCTGTTTGTATCATCTTTAATTACTTTCATCACTGTCTTATAGTTTTCTGCATACAGGTCTTTTGTCTCCTTAGGAAGGTTTATTCCTAGATATTTTATTCTTTTTGTTGCAATGGTAAATGGGAGTGTTTCCTTAATTTCTCTTTCAAATTTTTCATCATTATTGTATAAGAATGCAAGAGATTTCTGTGCATTAATTTTGTATCCTGCTACTTTACCAAATTCATTGATTAGCTCTAGTAGTTTTCTGGCAGCATCTGTAGGATTCTTTATGTAGAGTATCATGTCATCTGCAAACAGTGACAGCTTTACTTTTTCTTTTCTGATTTGGATTCCTTTTATTTCTTTTTCTTCTCTGATTGCCATTAATAAAACTTCCAAAACTCTGTTGAATAATAGTGGTGAGAGTGGGCAACCTTGTATTGTTCCTGATCTTAGTGGAAATGATTTCAATTTTTCACCATTGAGAACCATGTTGGCTGTGGGTTTGTCATATACGGCCTGTGTTATGTTTAGGTAAGTTCCCTCTATGCCTACTTTCTGGAGGGTTTTTATCATAAATGGGTGTTGAATTTTGTCAAAAGCTTTTTCTGCATCTATTGAGATGATCATATGGTTTTTATTCTTCAGTTTGTTAATATGTCTTATCCCATTGATTGATTTGCATATATTGAAGAATCCTTGCATTCCTGGAATAAACCCCACTTGATCATGGTGTATGATCCTTTTAATGTGCTGTTGAATTTTGTTTGCTAGTATTTTGTTGAGGATTTTTGCATCTATGTTCATCAGTGATATTGGCCTGTAGTTTTCTTTTTTTGTCTCATCTTTGTCTGGTTTTGGTATCAGGGTGAAAGTGGCCTCGTAGAATGAATTTTTGGGGTGTTCCTCCCTCTGCTATATTTTGGAAGAGTTTGAGAAGGATAGGGGTTAGCTCTTCTCTAAATGTTTGATAGAATTCACCTGTGAAGACATCTGGTCCTGGGCTTTTGTTTGTTGGAAGAGTTTTAATCACAGTTTCAGTTTCAGTGCTTGTGGTTGGTCTTTTTATATTTTGTATTTCTTCCTGGTTCAGTCTGAGAAGGTTGTGCTTTTCTAAGAATTTGTCCATTTCTTCCAGCTTTTCCATTTTATTGGCATATAGTTGCTTGTGGTAATCTCTCATGAGATTACTACTTTGTATTTCCTCTGTGTCAGTTGTTACTTCTCCTTTTTCATTTCTAATTCTATTGATTTGAGTCTTCTCCATCTTTTTCTTGATGAGTCTGGCTAATGGTTTATCAATTTTGTTTATCTTCTCAAAGAACCAGCTTTTAGTTTTATTGATCTTTGCTATTTCTTTACTTCATTTCTTTTTTCATTGATTTCTGATCTGATCTTTATGATTTCTTTCCTTCTGCTAACTCTGGGTTTTTTTTTTTTGTTGTTGTTGTTGTTCTTCATTCTCTAATTGCTTCAGGTGTAAGGTTAGGTTGTTTATTTGAGATGTTTATTGTTTCTTGAGGTAGGTTTGTATTTCTATAATCTTCCCTCTTAGAACTGCTTTTGCTGCCTCCCATAGGTTTTGGGTCATAATGTTTTCATTTTCATTTGTTTCTAGGTAGTTTTTGATTTTTCTCTTTTATTTCTTCAGTGATCCCTTGGTTATTAAGTAGTGTATGATTTAGCCTCCATGTGTTTGGATTTTTTAAAGATTAATTCCTGTAATTGATGTCTAGTCGCATAGCATTGTGGTCAGAAAAGATACTTGATACAGTTTCAATTTTCTTAAATTTACCAAGGCTTGATTTGTGACCCAGGATATGATCTATCCTGGAGAATGTTTCATGAGCACTTGAGAAAAATGTGTATTCTGCTGTTTTTGCTTAGAATGTCCTATAAATATCAGTTAAGTCCATGTTGTTTAATGTATCATTTAAAGCTTGGGTTTCCTTATTTATTTTCATTTTGGATGATCTGTCCATTGGTGAAAGTGGGTTGTTAAAGTCCCCTACTATGATTGTGTTACTGTCGATTTCCCATTTTATGGCTGTTAGCATTTGCCTTATGTTTTGAGTGCTCCTATGTTGAGTGCATAAATATTTACAATTGTTATAGCTTCTTCTTGAATTGGTCCCTTGATCATTATGTAGTGTCCTTCTTTGTGTCTTGTAATAGTCTTTGTTTTAAAGTCTGCTTTGTCTGATATGAGAATTGCTACTCCAGTTTTCTTTTGATTTCCATTTGCATGGAATATCTTTTTCCATCCCCTCACTTTCAGTCTGTATGTGTCCCTATGTCTGAAGTGGGTCTCTTATAGACAGCATATATATGGGTCTTGGTTTTGTATCCCTCAGCAAGTCTATGTCTTTTGGTTGGAGCATTTAATCCATTTACACTTATGGCAATTATTGCTATCAATGTTCCTGTTACCATTCTCTTAATTGTTTTGGGTTTGTTATTGTAGGTCTTTTCTTTGTCTTGTATTTCCTGCCTAGAGAAGTTCCTTTAGCATTTGTTGTAAAGCTGGTTGGTGGTGCTGAATTCTCTTAACTTTTGCTTGTCTTTAAAGTTTTAATTTCTCCGTTGAATCTGAATGAGATCCTTGTTGGGTAGAGTAATCTTGGTTGTAGGTTTTGCCATTTCATCACCTTAAATATGTCCTGCCACTCCCTTCTAGCTTGCAGTGTTTATGCTGAAAGTTTAGCTATTAACCTTATGGGTGTTCCTTTGTATGTTATTTGTTGTTTTCCCCTTGCTGCTTTTATTATTTTTTCTTTGTATTTAGTTTTTGGTAGTTTGATTAATATGTGTCTTGGTGTGTTTCTCCTTGGTTTATCCTATATGGGACTCTCTGCACTTCCTGGACATGAATAACTATTTCCTTTACCATATTAGGGAAGTTTTCAACTATAATCTCTTCAAATATTTTCTCAGTCCCTTTCTTTTTCTCTTCTTCCTCTGGGACCACTATAATTCGAATGTTGGCATGTTTAATGTTGTCCCAGAGGTATCTGTGACTGTCCTCAATTCTTTTCATTCATTTTTCTTTATTCTGCTCTGCAGTAGTTTTTCCACTATTTTATCTTCCAGGTCAATTATCTTTTCTTCTGCCTCAGTTATTCTGCTATTGTTCCTTCTACAGTATTTTTAATTTCATTTATTGCATTGTTCATCATTGTTTGTTTGCTCTTTAGTTCTTCTAGGTCCTTATTAAACATTTCTTGTATTTTCTCCATTCTCTTTCCAAGATTTTGGATCATCTTTACTATCATTACTCTGAATCCTTTTCCAGGTAGACTGCCTATTTCTTCTTCATTTGTTTGGTTGGTGGGTTTGTAACTTGCTCCTTCATCTGCTCTGTGTTTCTCTGTTTTTCATTTTGCTTAACTTACGGTGTTTGGGGTCTCCTTTTCACTGGCTGCAGGTTCGTAGTTCCCGTTGTTTTTGGTGCCTGGCCCCAGTGGCTAAGGTTGGTTCTGTGGGTTGTATAGGCTTCCTGGTGGAGGGGACTGGTGCCTGTGTTCTGGTGGATGAGGCTGGATATTGTCTTTCTGGTAGTCAGGGCCATGTCCAGTGGTATGTTTTGGGGTGTCTGTGACCTTATTATGATTTTAGGCAGCCTCTCTGCTAATTGGTGGTGTTGTGTTCCTGTCTTTCTAGTTGTTTGGCATAGGGTGTCCACCATTGTAACTTGCTGGTCGTTGAGTGGAGCTTTGTCTTGGCGTTCAGATGGAGATCTCTGGGAGAGCTTTCGCTGTTTGTTATTACATGAAGCCAAGAGGTCTCTTGTGGTTTAATGTCCTGAACTTGGCTCTCCCACCTCAGAATCTCAGGCCTGACACCTGGCCAGAGCACCAAGACCCTATCAGCCACATGGCTCAGAAGAAAAGGGAGAAAAATAAATAAATTAATTAAATAAAGTTATTAATATAAAAAATGAAAAAAAATAATTATTAAAAATAAAAAAAACCCTAAAAAGTAAGAAAAAAAAAAGGAAGAAAATAGAGAGCAACTAAACCAAACAACAAGTCCACCAATGATAACAAATGCTAAAAATAAACTATAAAAAACAAAAACAAAAACAAAAACAGGCAGACCGAACCCTAAGACAAATGGTAAAATAAAGTTATACAGACATAATCACACACACAAGCATACACATACACCCTCACTAAAAGAGAAAAAGGAAAAAAATATATACACCTTTGCTCCCAAAGTCCACTGCCTCAATTTGGGATGATTTGTTGTCTATTCAGGTATTCCACAGATGCAGGGTACATCAAGTTGATTGTGGAGATTTAATCTGCTGCTCCTGAGGCTGCTGGGAGAGATTTCCCTTTCTCTTCTTTGTTCACACAGCTCCTGGGGTTCAGCTTTGGATTTGGCCGTCCCTTTGTGTGTAGGTCACCTGAGGGCATCTGTTGCTCACTCAGGCAGGATGGGGTTAAAGTAGCAGCTTATTCGGGGGCTCTGGCTCACTCAGGCCGGGGGGAGGGCGGGGTATGGAATGCGGTGCGGGGTACGGAATGTGGTGCGTGCCTGAGGCCACAGAGGCCAGCGTGACATTGCAACAGCCTGAGGCATGCCGTGTGTTCTCCCGGGGAAGTTGTCCCTAGATCATGGGACCCAGGCAGTGGCAGGCTGCACAGGTTCCCCGTAGGGGAGGTATGGATAGTGACACGTGATTGCACACAGGCTCTTGGTTGCTGCAGCAGCAGCCTTAGCATCTCATGCCCGTCTCTAGGGTCCAGGCTGACAGCCGCAGCTCGCGCCCATCTCTGGAGCTCCTTTAGGCCATGTTCTTAATCCCCTCTCTTCACGCACTGTGAAACAAAAAGGCCAGAGAAAGTTTCTTACCTCTTCAGCAGTTCCAGACTTTTCCCCAGACACTCTTAGCTAGCTGTGGCACATTAGCTCCTTTCAGGCTGTGTTCACACAGCCAACCCCAGTCCTCTCCCTGAGATCAGACCTCCGAAGCCTGAGCCCCAGCTCCCAGTCCCCACCCGCCCCAGCCGGTGAGCAGGCAAGCCTCTCAGGCTGTTGAGTGCTGGTTGGCACCAACCCTCTTTGTGGGAATCTCTCTGCTTTGCCCTCTGAACCCCTGTTGCTGCACTCTCCTCCATGGTTCTGAAGCTTCCCCCCAAACCACCTGCCGTCTCCACCAGTGACAGGGCTTCCTAGTGTGTGGAAACTTTTCCTCCTTCACAGCTCCCTCCCACTGGTGCAGGTTTCCCATCCCTATTCTTTTGTCTCTGCCTTTTCTTTTTTCTTTTGCCCTACCCAGGTACGTGTGGAGTTTCTTGCCTTTTGGGAGGTCTGAGGTCTTCTGCCAGCATTCAGTAGGTGTTCTGCAGGAGTTGTTCCACATGTAGATGTATTTCTGATGTATTTGTGGGAAGGAAGGTGATCTCCACGTCTTACTCCTCTGCCATCTTGAAGGTCTCTCCCTTGCCTGTTGATTCATAGACATGAGGAGCCCTTATGATCTCTTTTCTTGATGCAATATATGAAAATGAAGGAAATTCTAATATTATTGAATGATCAGTGGGTTTCTTCCTCTTGTTTAAATATATTTAGGCAAATCACACAATATTCCTTGTTTTCTGGAGATAAATTCAGTTTCCTCAGAAAGTTTGTCTCTTGGGTCTCCCCAGGGAAGCTACCTGAGACCCTACAGAGCACGTTCCACATATTATGCATCAAAATCCATAAAGCCAGTAACGTATACAGCACAAATGTAAGGTGTGCTGGCATTTACATTATAAACAGTGTGAATCTTCTGTAAAGGAATGTTTGCTCAGAAATGAAGTCCTATGAACTTTAGAATAACCTTAAACAGTAACTGTCTCTGTATATCTTCTTGAGTTTCAAATTTAAAGACTGCGTTCCTTATCTTGGCATCCAGGACATTGCATAGTCTTGAAGCAAGGTAACTTGCTTCTGTTTCCCATTAGGGTGCAGACACATGAGTCCTACCGAAGCCTCTAATTAGCCACAGCAATGCAACAAGATTTGGGGATCAGCTTTTATAGGGAGTTTTGCAGCCCACTTAGGCCTAGATTCTAAGGTTCCATCTCTTCATTAATCAATGTTTCTGACCTTCTGCCTTTATATTTTCCCAACTAGCCACTCCAAGAAATCTGTCTATTTTTATTGCATTGGCTTTCTGTGTATGAAAACATCAAGAAAAGCAATTACACTATTCATAAGCAGATTCGTTATTTTAACTTTGCTCTATTTTAAAATATATCACCTGTAGTTTTAGAAATCTTCAAAGGTATTTATAAAATTATTATTCTGTTGTTACTCCTTCTTATGTCACATATTTGGGCTCAATCTTTTTTCAAAAGAGAGTGGAAAAACATGTATATATATATCTGTAATGTATTTGAGTTCTTTGTATGTGAGAAGTGTATAGAGCATGTGCTACTCTTAGACTGTATTAAGATATGTAACACTGTATATGTTTAGTAAGGGGTATCAAAAGGGCCTCTATCTATTAGAATAGTTCTTTTAATCAGGTACAGTTGTTGAAAGTCCCATCATCAGGAATGGGGTACTTTAAAGTGTATTTTCATGAGTCACCTACAAAAAACTCACAGTGTGAATTCCATAATGCCCTTAGGGCCTGCAAGTACAATTTTGCTCCAGTTCCTCATTAGGTCTTTTGGAGAGGGGAGGGTATAGAAAATCCAGATCTTTATATTAAATGACACTAGGAATGCTAGCCATATGTATGTACATCTCTGTCCCCCTTCCTCTTACCACCCTCCTCCACTACCTTAGCTTGTTATGGAGACTGAAGCACGGCTAGCTAATACTTGATTTTATTATAGTTGAGTAAATGTGAATAATTATTAATTGTCAACTTTTCGTGGCCACCCACCTGAAGGAAATTGCCATTCTTGCCTGTCAGCAGACATGACTCACTGTGGCAGTAAATCTTGAATGTGTCCTGAGGGAATCAGCCCCAACAGCGGGCACGGATGAGCAGTGGTGGTTGGGTAGGTCATGGATATTCCATAGAGTCAAAAATTTTCCTGTGAGTTTCTGATGATTCTCCACTTTCTTTCCAAATCCGTTGAAAATCACTATAGTTATTTCAAATGAAAGATTGTTAATGCTGTAAACAACTGGATGCTAAGAAGACGATGTCTTTTTTTTTTTTTTTTCTTAGAATATTCCTCCTAATGGGAAGAATTCTGATTTCCAGACTGGTGCATGTGTCTCTTTTTCAACTACTCTAGATAGGATTTTTCTTCCTCCTTTTCTCCCTCTTTCCTTCTTTCTTTCTTTCACATCTCTTCCTTGGTTTTACCATACCACTGTGTTACTAGATAGCAAATTATATTTACTGTTCTTCCCTTCCATTAGCTTATGTTCCCCTTTAAGGCAGAGGTTATATCATTTTCATCTTTCAATCTCCAGTCTTTTTTTTTTTTAACATCTATATTGGAGTATAATTGCTTTACAATGTTGTGTTGTTTTCTGCTGTATAACGAAGTGATTCAGCTATATGTGTATATATATACCCATATTCTCTCCCTATTACGTCTCCCTCTCACCCTCCCTATCCAACCCCTCTAGGTGGTCACAAAGTACCAAGCTGATCTCCCTGTGCTATGCAGCTGCTTCCCCCTAGCTATCTATTTTACATTTGGTAGTGTATATATGTTAGTGCTACTCTCTCACTTTGTCCCAGCTTACCTTTCCCCCTCCCCATGTCCTCAAGTCCATTCTCTACATCTGCATCTTTATTCCTGTCCTGCCACTAGGTTCATCAGAAGCTTTTTTTTTTTTTTTTTAGATTCCATATATATGTGTTAGCATATGGTAGTTGTTTTTCCCTTTCTGACTTACTTCACTCTGTATGACAGACCCTAGGTCCATCTACCTCACTACAAATAACTCAAATTCGTTTCTTTTTATGGCTGAGTAATATTCCATTGTATATATGTGCCACATCTTCTTTATCCATTCATCTGTCAATGGACACTTTGGTTGCTTCCATGTCCTGGCTATTGTAAATAGTGCAGCAATGAACATTGTGGTACATAACTATTTTTCAAATATGGTTTTCTCAGGGTATATGCCCAGTAGTGGGATTGTTGGGTCATATGGTAGTTCTATTTTTAGTCCTATAAGGAACCTTCATACTGTTCTCCATAGTGACTGTATCAACTTACATTCCCACCAACAGTGCAAGAGGGTTCCCTTTTCTCCACACCCTCTCCAGCATTTATTGTTTGTAGATTTTTTGATGATGACCATTCTGACTGGTGTGAGATGATATCTCATTGTAGTTTTGATTTGCATTTCTCTAATGATTAATGATGTTAAGCATTCTTTCCTGTGTTTGTTGGCAATCTGTATATCTTCTTTGGATAAATATCTATTTCGGTCTTCTGCCCATTTTTGGCTTGGGTTGTTTGTTTTTTTGATATTGAGCTGCCTAAGCTGCTTGTATATTTTGTAGATTAATCCTTTGTCAGTTCATTCATTAGCAAATATTTTCTCCCATTCTGAGGGTTGTCTTTTCGTCTTGTTTATGGTTTCCTTTGCTGTGCAAAAGCTTTTAAGTTTCATTAGGTCCCATTTGTTAATTTTTGTTTTTATTTCCATTTCTCTGGGAAGTGGGTCACAAAGGATCTTGCTGTGATTTATGTCATAGAGTGTTCTGCCTATGTTTTCCTCTAAGAGTTTTATGGTGTCTGGCCTTACATTTAGGTCTTATATCCATTTGAAGTTTATTTTTGTGTATGGTGTTAGGAAGTATTATAATTTCATTATTTTCCATGTAGCTGTCCAGTTTTCCCAGCACCACTTATTGTAGAGTCTGTGTTTTCTCCATTGTATATTCTTGCCTCCTTTATCAAAGATAAGGTGACCATATGTGCATGGGTTTATCTCTGGGCTTTCTATCCTGCTTCATTGATCTATATTTCTGTTTTTGTGCCAGTACCATACTGTCTTGATTACTGTAGCTTTGTAGTATAGTCTGAAGTCAGGGAGCCTGATTCCTTCAGCTCTATTTTTCTTTCTCAAGATTGCTTTGGCTATTCGGGGTCTTTTGTGTTTCCATACAAATTGTGAAATATTTTGTTATAGTTCTGTGAAAAATGCCATTGGTAGTTTGATAGGGATTGCATTGAATCTGTAGATCGCTTTGGGTAGTAGAGTCATTTTCACAATGTTGATTCTTCCAATCCAAGAACATGTTATATCTCTCCATCTGTTTGTATCATCTTTAATTTCTTTCATCAGTATCTTATAGTTTTCTGCCAACAGGTCTTTTTTCTGCTTAGGTAGGTTTATTCCTAGGTATTTTATTCTTTTAGTTGCAATGGTAAATGGGAGTGTTTCCTTCATTTTTCTTTCAGATTTTTCATCATTAGTTTATAGGAATGCAGGAGATTTCTGTGCCTTAATTTTGTATCCTGCTACTCTACCAAATTCATTGATTAGTCCAATATTTATTAAAGGTCAGTTATATAATACATGATCCATAAATGTTGAGGCACGGAAAATATAGGGAACTTTGATGATGGAGACAGGAAAGGGAAAAGCTCAGTGAGGGCATTGTTGGCTGAGGTCAAGCTCCTGAAGAAAACCACAGAAGAGGTATTGGGCAAAGTGGAAACTAGAAGAGAGCAGATGGTTAATGTAGCAAAGGAAAATTTTGGCCAACTTGGCAATTTTCCTAAGGGCTTGTTTACAAATAGGGACAGTTTTATGTGTTTGCAACCTGTGTAGTTGCCCAAGCCCATGTGCTTAAATGGTCCCTGCACTTGTCTTAATGCTTTGATGTTGGTGAGTTGAAATCCTTAGTAGATTTTGAAGGAGAGGTCCCTCATTTTAATTTTACACTAGATCCTGCAAATCATGGAACAACCCGAATAAACTTTTTGGCCAATCCAATATATAGCGATTACCTCTTTTAGCTCCATACAGCTCTTCAGAGACTCACGTAATTGCTGCACCTCAAGGATTAAGATATTAACCATGACCTCAGTTAAAGTGATATAGAAAAGCATATGTCTCTAGTCCACCAGAGCTACCTACCAGCTTCTTCCATATATCTTGACAAAAATTGAAGCTGAAATTGGGGAGTGAGGGTGAGAATTGGTTTAAATGTTTACTCCAGGGTCTAAGAAAGCAGATTTATTTCTATGGCATTTGATATAAAACTCATTTTGGAAGATATTTCGTAAGGAATGAGTTAAACTTGTTTAAGGAAAAATTACAGAGATAGTCAAGATGGGATTTTTAGATATCCTGCTCTGGAGTTATCTGAATTGTTGCTTTTGGTCCTGCTGCAGTGATAGACAATCTGTTAAGCAGTTACAAACTACCAATGTTTAAATCCATTCCTGTCACTACCAGGTACCTGACTTTAGGTAGATTCTCTAATCTCTAAAGGATTAACATCAATTTTCTTATGCATAAAATGGGGATAACAGATGCTGGACTCACAGGGTTGTTTTGCAGATTAAATGAGGATGAAACGAGTTAATACATAGAAAGTACTAATTGCAGTGCATTGTACATAGTAAACACTAAGTAAAATAATTGTTATTATTAATATGGCACAAAAGGTGGTTGAGTTCCTCAAAATTTTGGGGGAAAGGTTCAGAGTAAATTTTTAATAGGTAAGGAGGAGGAAGAGGAATCGCAAGATAAACATCTTGTCACATAGAGGTGCAGTCTTAAGTACATTTCTAATATTATATATTTCATTAAGCATGTCTCTGATGCTCCAGCAATATGGCAAGGGTTTTGTGCTGCACGTGAACGGTGCTGGGAGACAGGTCACTGGAGCAATGCTATGATAAAACAATTTTTTTTTTTTTTAATTTGTATTTCTTCTGATGTTTCCACTTGACTCAGAGCTGGGAATAGGGTGAAATTTTAAAGGTTCACTGGGAACAAATGGAAGCTTAACTTCCATCTGTTGTTCCCCAGGGCATCTGGGAGGCTCTTCTCTGAAGGATACATCATCTGAGCTCTCTCCATTCCTCCCTGTCTCTTCCACACACACTGGCTTGATACACTGGCACATACACACTTATGGTCAGACTTCAGCAAAATGGTGAATTTGGTGGAATTTGTCTTCTTCATTCTCCATCCCCCAGTTTTAATCCCTATTTCCTTCTCTGAAACTATTCTTTAGTTTTTCACCCATTAATTGTTTTATTCAATAAATACGTAAAATACAGATTTGTGATGGGCACTCTGCTAATTTTTGAAGATACTGTAAGCAGGTCAGATGAGGTCTCTCCTCCTCCAGCTGGGGGAAATATACAGTAATAAGTCATTTTAAAAATACACCAGATTATTAATAATTCTGAAAATTATATGAAGGAAATTAACAAGTTTATGACAAAGTAAAGAGTAAGGGGAAATCAAATTCAATGGGAACATTGAGGGTGCTTCTCTGAGGAGGTGGCATTTGAACTGATCTAAAGGATGAAATGAGCCCACTTTGCAAAGAACTGAAAAGAAACAAAAAGACGTGAATGCTTCTGGATTGTAGAGAGACAGAAGCAAAATAGAAATCAGGGGGAACAGGATCGTGATGAACACTCTGGGCCATGGTAAAAGTGTTGGATTTAAATTTAATAGAAAGTGGAAACCACTAAGGACCTTTGATCAGAGGAGAGAAATATACTGCTTAACATTAAAACAAAAATCACTCATTCTGCGAAATTGGCAAAAATGGTAGCAAAGAGATCAACAGTCATCCATGTAAGAGATAAGAATTTGCAAGGGTGGTGACAAGGAGATGAAGATAAAGATTCAAGAAAAATTTGGGAAGTGGAGCTCACCCAATTGGTGATAGAATGTTTGCGGGCATGAGGAAAATGAACAAAATCAAGGATAAGATCTCTATGTTTGACTTGAGCAAGTGAAAAGATGTTATCAATATCCTAACAAAATCTGTTCTCAAAAAAGTATCAAAGTAAAATTGTTTTCCATTAATGAAATGTTTTTTGAGCTTCCTGCCACCATACCATCCACAAATGCTAGACACCCTTCTGTGAATATGACCAAGGGAACACAGTTCAAAGTGTTCTGTCTCTCAGGGAGCTTTGCATTTTAATAGGCAATGGAGACCTAAGACCTAAGCTAAAACAATAATATTCTACAAGCAGAACCTTTGACATTTGTGTAGTTTTTCTGATTTATTTGCCCTGTATTCACATCACATGGGTTGCCATCTGTTCTATTCTCAGGTTCTATTCACCACTCTTTTTCCTGTCTCTGTTGATTAGTAGTGCTTACCAACTGACCCCAAAAACTAGAGCATGTCTGAAATACATGTCAGAGTATGAAGGATGGAATCCAGTTGGAAGGGGAGAGGGGCAGTGATATTGAATTTTCTCTTCCCAGAAGAAGGGTTTTGCTTGTTTTTGTTGGACAACATTTTTCACCAGCAGAGTCAAGATATAGCATGAAATTTCAAGATGCAGCTATGATCAAACTTTAATTTTGTAGAAAATTCAGAGATTCCTATTGATTAAGCTGATTTTTGTCCCATGTTTTTCTGGTTTTCTATAGCTATTATTTTCTTTTGGAGTCTATTTTAATAGATTTTAACCTCTTATTTCTCCTTAATTATGATGTTTTCTTATGTGCCATCCACAGTCACTTCACTTTTTACTCTAGATTTTCTTAAGGACAATTCCATCTACTTTCTGGATTTTAACAATGAGCTATACACTGACCATTCACAAACCTCTATTTCAAAAGCTGACCTAGGCTACAAGTACAAGTCTAATAATTGGACCATTTATTTAGTGAAACCTCAAATAAAATACTTTTAAAATGAGCTTTATATAATTTTTCCTGCCCAATCTTTTGACTTGTTAGTAATTATCCAGAAACATTAAAGTCATCTTTAATTCCTCTTAGATCACTTTTAACCATTGTCATTTTAAAAAGTAAATATTCTTTTAAAGACTTTTGGGGGGATTGGAGAAGATGGCGGAAGATTAAGACGCGGAGATCACCTTCCTTCCCACAGATACAGTAGAAATACATCTACACGTGGAACTGCTCCTACAGAACACCCACTGAACACTGGCAGAAAACGTCCAACCTCCAAAAAGGCAAGAAACTCCCCCCGTACTTGGATAGGGCAAAAGAAAAAAGAAATAACAGAGACAAAAAATAGGGACGGCACCTGCACCAGTGGGAGGGAGCCGTGAAGGAGGAAAGGTTTCCACGCACTAGGAAGCCCCTTCGCGGGCGGAGACTGCGGGGGTCGGAGGGGGGAAGCTTCAGAGCCACGGAGGAGAGCGCAGCCACAGAGGTGCGGAGGGCAAAGCAGAGAGGTTCCCGCACAGAGGCTTGGTGCCGAGTAGCACTCATCAGCCCGAGAGGCTTGTCTGCTCACCCGCCGGGACGGGCGGGGCTGGGAGCTGAGGCTCGGCTTCGGTCGAATCGCAGGGAGAGGACTGGGGCTGGCGGCGTGAACACAGCCTGAAGGGGTTAGCGCACCACAGCTAGCCCGGAGGGAGTCCCGGAAAAAGTCTGCAGCTGCCGAAGAGGCAAGAGACTTTTTCTTGCCTCTTTGTTTCGCAGCGGGCAAGGAGAGGGGATTCAGAGCGCCGCCTAAACGAACTCCAGAGAAGGGCGCGAGCCGCGGCAATCAGCGCGGACCCCAGAGACGGGCGTGAGACGCTGGGGCTGCTGCTGCCGCCTCCAAAAAGCCTGTGTGTGAGCACAGGTCACTCTCCACACCTCCCCTCCCGGGAGCCAGTGCAGCCCGCCACTGCCAGGGTCCCGGGATCCGGGGACAACATCCCCGGGAGAACGCACTGCGCGCCTCGAGCTGGTGCAACGTCACGCCGGCCTCGGCCACCGCAGGCTCGCCCCGCCTCCTCTGTACCCCTCCCTCCCTGCGGCCTGAGTGAGCCAGAGCCCCCGAAGCAGCTGCTCCTTTAACCCCGTCCTGTCTGGGTGGGGAACAGACGCCTTCAGGCGACCTATACGCAGAGGCGGGTCCAAATCCAAAGCTGAACCCCAGGAGCTGTGCGAACAGGGAAGAGAAGGGGAAATCTCTCCCAGCAGCCTCAGAAGCAGCGGATTAAAACTCCACAAACAACTTGATGTGCCTGCATCTGTTGAATACCTGAATAGACAACGAATCATCCCAAATTCAGAAGGTGGACTCTGGGAGCAGGAGATATTAATGTTTCCCCTTTTCCTTTTTTTTGTGAGTGTATATGTATATGCTTCTAGGTGAGATTTTGTCTGTATAGCTTTGCTTTACAATAGCTTTATTTTACTTCACTATATTATAGCCTCTTTCTTTCTTTCTTTCTTTCTTTCTTTCTATTTTTTCTCCCTTTTACTCTGAGCCGTGTGGACGAAACGCTCTTGGTGCTCCAGCCAGGCATCAGGGCCGTGCCTCTGAGGTGGGAGAGCCAACTTCAGAACACTGGTCCACAAGAGACCTCCCAGCTCCACGTAATACCAAATGGCAAAAATCTCCCAGAGATCTCCATCTCAACATCAAGACCCAGCTTCACTCAACGACCAGCAAGCTACAGTGCTGGACACCCTATGCCAAACAACTAGCTAGACAGGAACACAACCCCATCCATTAGCAGAGAGGCTGCCTAAAATCATAATAAGGCCACAGACACACCAAAATACACCACCAGACGTGGACGTGCCCACCAGAAAGACAAGATCTAGCTTCATCCACCAGAACTCAGGCACTAGTTCCCTCCACCAGGAAGCCTACACAACCCACTGAACCAACCTTAGCCACTGGGGACAGATACCAAAAACAACGGGAACTACGAACCTGCAGCCTGTGAAAAGGAGACCCCAAACACAGTAAGATAGGCAAAATGAGACGACAGAAAAACACACAGCAGATGAAGGAGCAGGCTCAAAACACACTGGACTTAACAAATGAAGAGGAAATAGGTAGTCTACCTGAAAAAGAATTCAGAATAATGATAGTAAGGATGATCCAAAACCTTGGAAATAGAATAGACAAAATGCAAGAAACATTTAACAAGGATGTAGAAGAACTAAAGAGGAACCAAACAATGATGAAAAACACAATAAATGAAATTAAAAATACTCTAGATGGGATCAATAGTAGAATAACTGAGGCAGAAGAAAGGATAAGTGACCTGGAAGATAAAATGGTGGAAATAACTACTACAGAGCAGGATAAAGAAAAAAGAATGAAAAGAACTGTGGACAGTCTCAGGGACCTCTGGGACAACATTAAACGTGCCAACATTCGAATTATAGGGGTACCAGAAGAAGAAGAGAAAAAGAAAGGGACTGAGAAAATTTTTGAAGAGATTATAGTTGAAAACTTCCCTAATATGGGAAAGGAAATAGTTAATCAAGTCCTGGAAGCACAGAGAGTCCCATACAGGATAAACCCAAGGAGGAACACGCCAAGACACATATTAATCAAACTGTCAAAAACTAAATATAAGGAAAACATATTAAAGGCAGCAAGGGAAAAAAAACCAAATAACACACAAGGGAATCCCCATAAGGTTAACATCTGATCTCTCAGCAGAAACCCTGCAAGCCAGAAGGGAGTGGCAGGATATACTTAAAGTGATGAAGGAGAAAAACCTGCAACCAAGATTACTCTACCCCGCAAGGATCTCATTCAGATTCGATGGAGAAATTAAAACCTTTACAGACAAGCAAAAGCTGAGAGAGTTCAGCACCACCAAACCAGCTTTACAACAAATGCTAAAGGAAATTCTCTAGGCAAGAAACACAAGAGAAGGAAAACACCTACAATAACAAACCCAATACATTTAAGAAAATGGGAATAGGAACATACATATCGATAATTACCTTGAATGTAAATGAATTAAAGGCTCCCACCAAAAGACACAGGCTGGCTGAATGGATACAAAAACAAGACCCATATATATGCTGTCTACAAGAGACCCACTTCAGACCTAGGGACACATACAGACTGAAAGTGAGGGGATGGAAAAAGATATTCCATGCAAATGGAAATCAAAAGAAAGCTGGAGTAGCCATTCTCATATCAGACAAAATAGACTTTAAAATAAAGACTATTACAAGAGACAAAGAAGGACACTATATAATGATCAAGGGATCAATCCAAGAGGAAGGTATAACAATTGTAAATATTTATGCACCCAACATAGGAGCACCTCAATACATAAGGCAAATACTAACAGCCATAAAAGGGGAAATTGACAGCAACACAATCATAGTAGGGGACTTTAACACCCCACTTTCACCAATGGACAGATCATCCAAAATGAAAATAAATAAGGAAACACAAGCTTTAAATGATACATTAAACAATATGGACTTAATTGATATTTATAGGACATTCCACCCAAAAACAAGAGAATACACATTTTTCTCAAGTGGTCATGGAACATTCTCCAGGATAGATCATATCTTGGGTCACAAATCAAGCCTTGGTAAATTTAAGAAAATTGAAATCGTATCAAGTATCTTTTCCAACCACAATGCTATGAGACTAGATATCAATTACAGGAAAAGATCTGTAAAAAATACAAACACATGGAGGCTACACAATACATTACTTAATAACGAAGTGATTACTGAAGAAATCAAAGGGGAAATCAAAAAATACCTAGAAACCAATGACAATGGAGACACGACGACCCAAAACCTATGGGACGCAGCAAAAGCAGTGCTAAGAGGGAAGTTTATAGCAATAAAAGCCTACCTCAAGAAACAGGAAATATCTCGAATAAACAACCTAACTTTGCACCTAAAGCAATTAGAGAAAGAAGAACAAAAAAACCCCAAAGCCAGCAGAAGGAAAGAAATTATGAAGATCAGGTCAGAAATAAATGAAAAAGAAATGAAGGAAACAATAGCAAAAATCAATGAAACTAAAAGCTGGTTCTTTGAGAAGATAAACAAAATTGATAAACCATTAGCCAGACTCATCAAGAGAAAAAGGGAGAAGACTCAGATCAATAGAATTAGAAATGAAAAAGGAGAAGTAACCACTGACACTGCAGAAATACAAAAGATCATGAGAGATTACTACAAGCAACTATATGCCAATAAAATGGACAACCTGGAAGAAATGGACAGATTCTTAGAAATGCACAAACTGCCGAGACTGAACCAGGAAGAAATAGAAAATTTGAACACACCAATCACAAGCACTGAAATTGAAACTGTGATTAAAAACCTTCCAACAAACAAAAGCCCAGGACCAGATGGCTTCACAGGTGAATTCTATCAAACATTTAGAGAAGAGCTAACACCTATCCTTCTCAAACTCTTCCAAAATATTGCAGAGGGAGGAACACTCCCAAACTCATTCTACGAGGCCACCATCACCCTGATACCAAAACCAGACAAAGATGTTACAAAGAAAGAAAACTACAGGCCAATATCACTGATGAACATAGATGCAAAAATCCTCAACAAAATACTAGCGAACAGAATCCAACAGCACATTAAAAGGATCATACACCATGATCAAGTGGGGTTTATCCCAGGAATGCAAGGATTCTTCAATATACACAAATCAATAAATGTGATACACCATATTAACAAATTGAAGGAGAAAAACCATATGATCATCTCAATAGATGCAGAGAAAGCTTTCGACAAAATTCAAAACCCATTTATGATAAAAGCCCTGCAGAAAGTAGGCATAGAGGGAACTTTCCTCAACATAATAAAGGCCATATATGACAAACCCACAGCCAACATCGTCCTCAAAGGTGAAAAACTGAAACCATTTCCACTAAGATCAGGAACAAGACAAGGTTGCCCACTCTCACCACTATTATTCAACATAGTTTTGGAAGTGTTAGCCACAGCAATCAGAGAAGACAAAGAAATAAAAGGAATCCAAATCGGAAAAGAAGAAGTAAAGCTGTCACTGTGTGCAGATGACATGATACTATACATAGAGAATCCTAAAGATGCTACCAGAAAACTCCTAGAGCTAATCAATGAATTTGGTAAAGTAGCAGGATACAAAATTAATGCACAGAAATCTCTTGCATTTCTATACACTAATGACAAAAAATCAGAAAGTGAAATTAAGAAAACACTCCCATTTACCATTACAACAAAAAGAATAAAATATCTAGGAATAAACCTACCTAAGGAGACAAAAGACCTGTATGCAGAAAATTATAAGACACTGATGAAAGAAATTAAAGATGATACAAATAGATGGAGAGATATACCATGTTCCTGGATTGGAAGAATCAACATTGTGAAAATAACTCTACTACCCAAAGCAATCTACAGATTCAATGCAATCCCTATCAAACTACCACTGGCATTTTTCACAGAACTAGAACAAAAAATTTCACAATTTGTATGGAAACACAAAAGACCCCGAATAGCCAAAGCAATCTTGAGAACGAAAAATGGTGCTGGGGAATCAGGCTCCCTGACTTCAGACTATATTACAAAGCTTCAGTAATCAAGACAGTTTGGTACTGGCACAAAAACAGAAATATAGATCAATGGAACAGGATAGAAAGCCCAGAGATAAACCCACACACATATGGTCAACTTATCTTTGATAAAGGAGACAAGCATATACAGTGGAGAAAAGACAGCCTCTTCAATAAGTGGTGCTGGGAAAATTGGACAGGAACATGTAAAAGTATGAAATTAGAACACTCCCTGACACCATGCACAAAAATAAACTCAAAATGGATTAAAGACCTAAGTGTAAGGGCAGACACTATCAAACTCTTAGAGGAAAATATAGGCAGAACACTCTATGACATACATCACAGCAAGATTCTTTTTGACCCAGCTCCCAGAGAAATGGAAATAAGAACACAAATAAACAAATGGGACCTAATGAAACTTAAAAGCTTTTGCACAGCAAAGGAAACCATAAACAAGACCAAAAGACAACCCTCAGAATGGGAGAAAATATTTGCAAATGAAGCAACTGACAAAGGACTAATCTCCAAGATATACAAGCAGCTCATGTAGCTCAATAACAAAAAAACGAACAACCCAATCCAAAAATGGGCAGAAGATCTAAATAGACATTTCTCCAAAGAAGATATACAGATGGCCTACAGACACATGAAAGAATGCTCAACATCATTAATCATTAGAGAAATGCAAGTCAAAACTACAATGAGATATCATCTCACACCGGTCAGAATGGCCATCATCAAAAAATCTAGAAACAATAAATGCTGGAGAGGGTGTGGAGGAAAGGGAACACTCTTGCACTGTTGGTGGGAATGTAAATTGATACAGCCACTATGGAGAACAGTATGGAGGTTCCTTAAAAAACTACAAATAGCACTACCATACGACCCAGCAATCCCACTACTGGGCATATACCCTGAGAAAACCATAGGTCAAAAAGAGTCATGTACCAAAATGTTCATTGCAGCTCTATTTACAATAGCCAGGACATGGAAGCAACCTAAATGTCCATCGACAGATGAATGAATAAAGAAGATGTGGCACATATATACAATGGAATATTACTCAGCCATAAAAAGAAATGAAATGGAGGTATTTGTAATGAGGTGGATGGAGTTAGAGTCTGTCATACAGAGTGAAGTAAGTCAGAAAGAGAAAAACAAATACAGTATGCTAACACATATATACGGAATCTAAGGGGAAAAAAAAAAAAGGCCATGAAGAACCTAGTGGCAAGACGGGAATAAAGACACAGACCTACTAGAGAATGGACTTGAGGATATGGGGAGGGGGTGGGGTGAGATGTGACAGGGTAAGAGAGTGTCATGGACATATATACACTACCAAATGTAAAATAGATAAATAGTGGGAAGCAGCCGCATAGCACAGGGAGATCAGCTCTGTGCTTTGTGACCACCTAGAGGGGTGGGATGGGGAGGTTGGGAGGGAGGGAGATGCAAGAGGGAAGAGAAATGGGAACATATTGTATATGTATAACTGATTCACTTTGTTATAAAGCAGAAGCTAACACACTATTGTAAGGCAATTATACTTCAATAAAGATGTTTGAAAAAAAAAAACAGACTTTTGAAGCATATTTTAATACATGACCTTACTCCATTAACATAAGATGCAATTATTTAAATAAATTATACTATCATTCAAAATGTTTACTGTTACTCTATTCAGGATACCAACCTACTCAAAGATTATCATCCTCCTAATATAAGACTTGGTCATCAAATTTGATATATGCCACTTACAAGACAAAGTTTTAAAAGTTATTCTGTGGCTATCCTCTCTTTACTCTCTGACATGAGACAGGGATACCCCAACTAGAGTATGTGCATATGGAGTAAGAAAGATATGGAGTTGAATCTTAGGTGAACTTCTGTGGTCAAATATAGGAGCAAAAACCAAACCTTTGTTTTGTAAGACACAGATTTATTGTACTTGCTGCATAAGGCGTTCAATAGTTCCTTCTTAAAATCACATATTCCTTGGGAAAAATTAAAACAGTTCTTTCAGCTAGTTTGTCCATCATTTAAAAGAAATTAGCCCCAACACTATATAATATTCTTTGTGGTATTTAGGTATTTGTGATATTTGTAGGGAATGTTGCAAAGAAGTTAAGAAGAAAGGGAGAATTTAGAAAGCTGTGGGAATTTCATCAAAATATCTTTGTAACATGAGTTGCATGAAATGAAAGATGAAAATAATAACAATACCCTCCTAAAAGGTAATTGTGACAATTGAATAAAATTAATTATATATAGTGCTTGTCAGAATTCCTGACACCTGGTAAGTGTTTAGTACATTTTAGCTAAGGAAAGGAATCCTGAGCAATGGGAAGGTATGAAGTCAGTAACACATTTCTCATTCTTGCAATGGTAAAGGGAAGAGACTTATACCCACTCTCCATACCTTTGCCATGATAGCTCTAAAAATCTTACATTTTTAAAATTAAAACATGAGCCATTAGAGTCTGAATCCTCATTGGAGTAAAAGTGTCTCATACTGCCTTGGAAGTATACCTGTATCTCTCTCATAGCCTCAGATGTTACCAGGGAGAATGAAGGCACTGGAGAGTCTCTGGATCATTCCTTTCTACTTTCACTGATGATTGATACATTTTACTAAAAATAAAATTTCTATTTAATTCACATATTTGAAACTTGCCTCAGTGAAGGCTCATCCTCTCTAAGTCATTATAAATGTTAAAAGATTTCTTGCTATTCATTTAAGAGGAATATTTAGGTTAGTAACGAACATTATTGTTTTCATATTTTGGAACTTAGAATATCAGTGTATGAACTGATGGGCTTTTAGATAGTGGAAAATAGAGTTCCTTCTCACTTACTGCTACTGGCCACTCTGTTTTGAATTTTCTGGTCCAGTGCTTATTCTTCATTTGATTAATGATATATTCTGGTGACAGTTCATAGAAAGGCAGCAGGGTCCATTAACATCTTGTCTTGCCACAGTGAGAGCGATTCTGAAACACCACAATTTCTCATGAAGTTTGGGTTTTTAATATGTATAGAGTGAGCCACTGTTTGATGGATCACAACAATGGCTATTTCAATGAGAGAACAAGGCTATCCCAAAACCAGACAGTCCCCTAAATGTGACACTCCAGAATTCTGCTGTCAATACATTTTTACTTAAAATAAAAATCAACTAATAACCAGAACATGCTAGTGTGAAAAATGGAGTTATGCTCTCTGCTAAACTGTGTTGTTGGTGGAGATTCAACTTAAGAAAATTCCCCTTCTTTCTGCCCAATCCTAGTTGATGGAAAAAAGCAAATTTGTACTAAATATTAAATGACTGAGCCTAGTGAAATTTGTTCCTCTGTATCATTACACACACACATACACACACACACACAAAAACAAACACACACTAAACTAAGATTAGGTAGGAGTATCATAAAAAAAGGAATGTATCAGAAGGAGACCTTCAAGATGGTGAAAGAGTAAGATGTGGAGATCACTTCCTCCCCACAAATACATCAGAAATATATCTACATGTGGAACAACTCCTACAGAATACCTACTGAACGCTGGCAGAAACCTCAGACTTCCCAAAAGGCAAGAAACTCCCCACGTACCTAGGTAGGGCAAAAGAAAAAAGAGAAAACAGAGACAAAAGAATAGGAATGGGACCTGCACCTCTGGGAGGGAGCTGAAAAGGAGGAAAAGTTTCCACACACAGGAAGTCCCTTCACTGGCAGAGACGGCAGGTGATGGGGGGAAGCTTCAGAGCCACAGAGGAGAGTGCAACAACATGGGTGCAGACAGCAAAGCAGAGAGATTCCCACACAGAAGATCCGTGTCAACCAGCACTCACCAGCCTGAGAGTCTTGTCTGCTAACCATCTGGGGTGGGTGGGGCCTGGGAGCTGAGGCTCGGGCTTTGGAGGTAAGATCCCAGGGAAAGGACTGGGGTTGGCTGCATGAACACAGCCTGAACGGGGCTAGTGCAACACATTTAGCTGGGAGGAAGTCTGGGAAAAAGTCTAGAACTGGCTAAGAGGCAAGAGACCATTGTTTCAGGGTGCACAAGGAGAGGGAATTCAGAGCACTACCTAAACGAGCTCCAGAGATAGGTGCAAGCTGCGGCTATCAGTGCAGACACCAGAGACCTGCATGAAATGCTGACACTGCTGATGCAACCACCAAGAAGCCTGTGTGCAAGCACAGGTCACTATCCACACCTCCCCTCCCAGGAGCCTGTGCAGCCTGCCACTGCCAGGGTCCCATGATCCAGGGACAACTCCTCAGGGAGGAAACACTGAGCGCCTCAGGCTGTTGCAACATTACAACAGCTTCTGCCGCCACCGGCTTGCCCCACATTCCATACCCCTCCTACCCCAGGGCCTGGGTGAGCCAGAGTCCTCTAATCAGCAGCTACTTTAACCCCATCCTGTCTGAGAGAAGAAGAGATGTCCTCAGGTGACCTACAGGCAGAGACAGTGCCAAATCCAAAGCTGAACCCTGGGAGCTGTGCAAACAAAAAAGAGAAAGGGAACTTTCTCCCAGCAGCCTAAGGAGCAGTGGATTAAATCTCCACAATCAACTTGATGTACCCTGCATCCCTGGAATACATGAATGGACAACGAATCATCACAAAATTGAGGCAGTGAACTTTGGGAGCAACTGTAGATTTGGGGTTTGCTTTCTACATCTAATTTGTTTCTGGTTTTATGTTTATCTTAGTTTAGTATTTAGAGTTTATTATCATTGGTAGATTTGTTTATTGGTTTGGTTGCCCTCTACCTTTATATATATATATTTTTTCCTTTTTCTTTTTCTCTTTTCGTGAGGGTGTAAGTGTACGTTTCTTTGTGTGATTTTGTCTGCATAACTTTGCTTTTACCATTTGTCCTAGGGTTGTGTCTGCCTGCTATTTCTTTTTTTTTTTTTTTTTAGTTTAGTTTTTTGCGTTTGTTCATTGGTGGATTTGTTGTTTGGTTTGGATGCACTCTTCTTCCTTTCTTTTTCTTTTTTTTTTCTCTTTTTATTACTTTTTAGTTTTTTCTATTTTTAATAATTTTTTTTATTTTAATAATTTTATTTAATTTTCTTCTCTTTCTTTCTTTCTTTCTTTCTTTTTTTTTTTATCTTTCTTCCTTTCTCTTTTTCTCTCTTTTCTTCAGAGCCGTGTGGCTGACAGGGTCTTGGTGCTCTGGCTGGGTGTCAGGCCTGAGACTCTGAGGTGGGAGAGCCGAGTTCAAGACATTTCTCCACGAGACACCTCCGAGCTCCATGCAATATCAAATAGTGAAAGCACTCCCAGAGATCTGCATCTAAATGCTAATATGCAGCTCCACTCAATAACCAGCAACCTACGAGGCTGGACACCCTATGCCAAACCACTGGCAAGACAGGAACAGAACCCTACCCATTAACAAAGAAGCTGCATAAAATCATAATAAGGTCACAGACACCCCAAAACACACCACCAGACACGGTCCTGCCCACCCAAAAGACAATATCCAGCCTCATCCACCAGAACACAGGCACCAGTCCCTTCCACCAGGAAGCCTATACAACCCGCTGAACCAACCTTAGCCACTGGGGCCAGACACCAAAAACAATGGGAACTATGAACCTGCAGGATGCGAAAAGGAGACCCCAAACACAGTAAGTTAAGCAAAATGAGAAATAGAGAAACACAGAGCAGATGAAGGAGCTAGTTAAAAACCCACCAAACAAACAAATAAAGAGGAAATAGTCAGTCTACTGGAAAAAGGATTCAGAGTAATGATAGTAAAGATGATCCAAAATCTTGGAAATAGAATGGAGAAAATACAAGAAATGTTTAACAAGGACTTAGAAGAACTAAAGGGCAAAAAAAAAAAAAAAAAAAAAAAAAAAGATGAACAACACAATAAATGAAATTAAAAATTCCATAGAAGGAATCAAAAGCAGAATAACTGAAGCAGAAGAACGGATAAGGGACCTGGAATATAAAATAATGTAAATGACTATTGCAGAGCAGAATAAAGAAAAAAGAATTAAAAGAATTGGGGACAGTTTCAGAGACCACTGGGACAACATTTAATGCACCTACATTCAAATTATAGAGGTCCCAGAAGAAGAAGAGAAAAAGAAAGGGACTGAGAAAATATTTGAAGATATTATAGTTGAAAACTTCCCTAATATGGGAAAGGAAATAGTCAATCAAGTCCAGGAAGTGCAGAGTCCCATACAGGATAAATCCAAGGAGAAACACACCAAGACACATATTAATCAAACTATGAAAAACTAAATACAAAGAAAAAATTTTAAAAGCAGCAAGGGAAAAGCAGCAAATGACATACAAGGGAATCCTCACAAGGTTAACAGCTGATCTTTCAGCAGAAACTCTGCAAGTCAGAAGGGAGTGGCAGGACATATTTAAAGTGATGAAAGGGTAGAACATACAACCAAGATACTCTATCCAGCAAAGATCTCATTCAGATTCAATGAGAAATTGAAAACCTTACAGGCAAGCAAAAGCTAAGAGAATTCAGCACCACCAAACCAGCTTTACAACAAATGTTAAAGGAACTTCACTAGGCAGGAAACACAAGAGAAGGAAAAGACCTACACTAACAAACTAAAACAATTAAGTAAATGGTAATAGGAACATAGGTATTGATAACTACATTAAATGTAAATGGATTAAATGCCCCAACCAAAAGACATAGACTGGCTGAATGGATACAAAAACAAGACCCGTATATATGCTGTCTACAACAGATCCACTTCAGACCCAGGGAAACATACAGACTGAAAGTGAGGGGATGGAAAAAGATATTCCATGCAAATGGAAATCAAAAGAAAGCTAGAGTAGCAATTTGCATATCAGACAACATAGACTTTAATATAAAGGCTGTTACAAGAGACAAAGAATGACACTACATAATTATCAAGAGACCAATCCAAGAATATATAACAATTGTAAATATCTATGCACACAACATAGGAGAACCTCAATACATATGGCAAATGCTAACAGCTGTAAAAGGGGAAATCGACAGTAACACAATCATAGTAAGGGACTTTAACACCCCACTTTCACCAATGGACAGATCATACAAAATGAAAATAAATAAGGAAACACAAGCTCTAAATGATACATTAAACAAGATTGATTTAATAGATATGTATAGGACATTCCATCTGAAAACAACAGAATATATTTTCTTCTCCAGTGCTCATGGAACATTCTCCAGGATAGATCATATCTTGGGTCACAAATCAAGCCTTGGTAAATTTAAGAAAATTGAAATCATATCAAGTATCTTTTCCAACCACAATGCTATGAGACTAGATATGAATCACAGGAAAAAATCTGTAAAAATACAAACACATGGAGACTAAATAATACACTACTAAATAACAAAGAGATCACTGAAGAAATCAAGAAGAAATCAAAAAATATCTAGAAAAGAATGACAATGAAAACACGATGACCCAAAACCTTGAGATGCCGCAAAAGAAGTTCTAAGAGGGAAGTTTATAGAAATACAAACCTACCTCAAGAAACAAGGAAAATCTCAAATAAACAACCTAACCTTACTCCTAAAGCAATTAGAGAAAGAAAAACAAAATACCGCCAAAGTTAGAAGACGGAAAGAAATCATAAAGATCAGATCAGAAATAAATGAAAAAGAAATTATGGAAAGAAATAGCAAAGATCAATAATGCTAAAAGCTGGTTCATTGAAAAGATAAACAAAATTGATAAACCATTAGGTAGACTCATCACGAAAAAAAGGGAGAAGGCTCAAATCATTAGAATTAGAAATGAAAAAGGAGAAGTACCAACTGACACTGCAGAAATACAAAGGATCATGAGTTATTACTATAAGCAACCATATGCCAATAAAATGGACAACGTGGATAAATGGACAAATTCTTAGAACAGCACAACCTTCCAAGACTGAACCAGGAAGGAATAGAAAATATAGACCGGCAAATCACAAGCATTGAAATTTAGACTGTGATTAAAAATCTTCCAACAAACAGAAGCCCAGGACCAGATGGCTTCACGGGCGAATTCTATTAAACATTTAGAGAAGAGCTAACACTTACCCTTCTGAAACTCTTCAAAAATATAGCAGAGGGAGGAAAACTCCGAAACTCTTTCTAAGAGACCACCATCACCCTGATACCAAAACCAGACAAAGATGTGACAAAAAAAGAAAACTACAGGCCAGTATCACTGATGAACATACATACAAAATCTTCAACAAAATACTAGCAAACAGAATCCAACAGCACATTAAAAGGATCACACACTATGATTAAGTGGGATTCATCCCAGTAATTGAAGGATTCTTCAACATACGCAAATCAATCAATGTGATAAACCATACTAACAAATTGAAGGAGAAAAACCATATGATCTTCTCAATAGATGCAGAAAAGGCTTTTGACAAAATTCAACACCAATTTGTGATAAAAATCTTCCAGAAAGTAGGCATAGAGGGAACTTACTTCAACATAATAAAGGCCATATATTACAAACCCATATTCAACATCATTCTCAATGGTGAAACACTGAAATCATTTCCTCTAAGATCAGGAACAAGACAAGGTTGTCCCCTCTCACCACTATTATTCAACGTAGTTCTGGAAGTTTTAGCTACTTTAATCAGAAAAGAAAAAGAAATAAAAGGAATCCAAATCAGAGAAGTAGAAGTAAAGCTGTCACTGTCTGCAGATGACATGATACTATACATAGAGAATCCTAAAGATGCTACCAGTGAACATGTAAAACTAATCAATGAATTTGGTAAAATAGCAGGATACAAAATTAATGTACAGAAATCTGTTGCATTCCTATACTCTAATGATGAAAAATCTGAAAAAGAAATTAAAGAAACACTCCCATTTACCACTGCAAAAACAAAAACAAAAAACAAAAAAAGCCTAAACCTAGGTATAAACCTACCTAAGGAGACAAAAGTCCTATATGCAGAAACCTGTAAGACACTGATGAAAGTAATTAAAGATGATACAAACAGATTCAGAGATATACCATGTTCGTGGATTGGAAGAATCAATATTGTGAAAATTACTGTACTACTCTAAGCAATCTACAGATTCAATGCAATCCCTATCAAACTACCAATGGCATTTTTCACATAAGTCAAACAAAAAAATTCACAATTTGTATGGAAACACAAAAGACCCCAAATAGTGAAAGCAATCTTGAGAAAGAAAAACAGAGCTGGAGGAATCAGGCTCCCTGACTTCAGACTATACTAGAAAGTCACAGTAATCAACACAGTATGGTACTGGCACAAAAACAGAAATATCGATCAATGGAAGAGGATAGAAAGCCCAGAGATAAACCCACGCACATATGGTCACCTTATCTTTGGTAAAGGAGGCCAGAGTATACAATGGAGAGAAGACAGCCTCTTCAATAAGTAGTGCTGGGAAAACTGGACAGCTCCATGTAAAGGAATAGAAATTAGAACACTCCCTAACACCATACACAAAAATAAACTCCAAATGGATTAAAGACTAAATGTAAGGCCAGACACTATAAAATTCTTACAGGAAAATATAGGCAGAACACTCTATGACATAATTATCACAAGATCCTTTTTTTACCCGCCTAGATAAATGGAAATGAAAACAAAAATAAACAAATGGGACCTATTGAAACTTAAAAGCTTTTGCACAGCAAAGGAAACCATAAACAAGATGAAATGAAAACCCTCAGAATGGGAGAAAATATTTGCAAATGAAGCAACTGACAAAGGATTATTCTCCAAAATTTGCAAGCAGCTCATGCAGCTCAAAATCAAAAAAAAAAAACAAACAAACAAACAACCCAATCCAAAAATGTGTAGAAGACCTATATAGACATTTCTCCAAACAAAATATACAGATTGCCAACAAGCATATGAAATGATGCTCAACATCACTAATCATTAGAGAAATGCAAATCAAAACTACAATGAGGTATCACCTCACGTCAATCAGAATGGCCATCATCAAAAATCTACAAAGAATAAATGCTGGAGAGGGTGTGGAGAAAAGGGAACCCTCTTGCACTGTTGGTGGGAATGTAAATTGATACAGCCACTATAGAGAACAGTATGGAGGTTCCTTAAAATCTAAAAATAGAATTACCATACGACCCAGCAATCCCACTATTGGGCATATACTCTGAGAAACCCATAATTCAAAAAGAGTCATGTACTACAATGTTCATGGCAGCTCTATTTACAGTAACCAAGACATGGATGCAACCTAAGTATCCATTGACAGAAGAATGGATAAAGAAGATGTGGTACATATATACAATGGAATATTACTCAACCATAAAATGAAATGAAATTGAGTTATTTGTAGTGAGGTGGGTGGACCTAGAGTCTGTCATACAGAGTGAAGTAAGTCAGAAAGAGAAAAACAAATATCATATGCTAACACATATATATGGATTCTAAAGAAAAAAAAAATGGTTCTGATAAACCTAGGGGCAGGACAGATATAAAGACACAGACATAGAGAATTGACTTGCAGACACGGGGATGGGGAAGGGTAACCTGGGACGAAGTGAGAGAGTGGCATAGACATATAAACACTACCAAATGTAAAATAGATAGCTAGTGGGAAGCAGCCACATAGCACAGGGAGATCAGCTCGGTGCTTTGTGACCACCTAGAGGTGTGGGATAGGGAGGTGGGAGGGAGACACAAGAGGGAAGAGATATGGGGATACATGTATATGTATAGCTGATTCACTTTGTTATAAAGCAGAAACTAACACACCATTGTAAAGTAACTATACTCTAATAAAAGTGTTAAAACAAAGCAAAGCAAACAAACAAAAAAAAAACAACCAAAAAAAGAATGCATCAGTCTCTAGCTGGGAGCTGGGAATGTTTATTTCTTGTTTTCTCACCTCAGTCGCAATGGGAATCATTGTTTCTTACGTTTCTTTTCCAGAGATTAAAGCTTTTTTATAGAGAGAAGACAGGAGAGAAGGACGTGAATGATTTTCTTGCACCTCCCCAGGGTTTGATGTTCCACTTCCCTAGGTCTTAGGACTCCCTCTCGAATTTTCTGAGCCCTGTAATGCATTGAATTGTGTCCTGTCAAAAGACATGTCAAAGTCCTATCCCCTGGTACCTCAGAATGTGATCTCATTTGGAAATAAGATCATTGCAGATTTAATTAGTAAGGTAAGGTCATGCTGGAGTAGAGTGGGCACTTGATCCAATAGAACTAGTTTTGTTAAAGAAGAAAAGAGAGACAGAGTGAGCAGAGTCAGTGACTGATGTTATTCTTCCACAAACCACAGAATGTCTGAGGCTACCAGAGCTGGAAAAGGCAAGGAAGGATCACCCCTTAGAGGTTTCAGAGAGAGCATCTTGAATTTGTAATTTTAGCCTCCAGAACTGTGAAAGAATAAGTTTCTATTTTTTTAAAGTCACCTAGCTTGTGGTACTTTCTTATGGAAGTCCTAGGAGAAGAACACAAGTTCCAATGTACAGATTTATCCAATTTCTCTAGCTACTCGAGGGCATCATACTCTCACCAGTGCACACTTTGTCTCCACCAATTTGCCAACCACTCCTAACTGAATTCTATCAGGTTACTATTCTTTCTGGTGTCTGCTTGTATGTACTTTAGATAAAACAATGCTCATGTCTCATTCCTTCCTGCAGGTGTCTGACTCTCCTTAGATTTTGGACTCATTGTTTGCCCTGAGACGTAAACTCTCTTATGGGTTCAAGAAATCTAATGACTTTGCAGTTTGTCTGGTGGTTTTTATTTTTGTTTGTTTTTTCAGTGTAAAAGCTTTACTCTTTTCAGATCTCTAAATCCTGAAACAGAAGCTAGAAGCAATGAATCTGATCTGCTTTCATTTTTGTTCAGTTCAACTTATTTCAATATATTTTCTAATTTTGTCTGCAATTTTTTTTGTCACATCGTTATTTAGATGTATATTTAAAAATTTCCATATATTTGGGGATTTTCAAAAATACAGATTTATTTTATTGATATCTAGATTAATTCTGAAATACTCTATGATTTAATTTATTTAAATTTATTGAGATTTCTTTTACAACTTAGAATATGGTCTATCTTAGTGAGGGTTGTACGTGCACTCAAAGAAACTATTATGTTGTTGTTGACTGGAATGTTCTTAGATCTGTGAATTTACAGTTTTCATCAAATTTGGTGGGTTTTTTGCTGTTGTTTTGGTTAGTAGTTCTTCAGATATATTTTTCTTTCTCTTCTTTTTTTTCCCCTCTAATTAAATGTGTATTAGAGAACTTCTTATTTGTCCACAATCATTGAGGCTCTGTTTATTTAATTTTTACCTTACCTTATAATTTTCATTAGACATAACTGTGCTTCAGTTATGTCTTTAAAGGCATTGATCATTCCTGCAGTATCTAATTGCTATTAATATAATCTAGTAAATGTTTAAAATTAACATTTCCATTTGGTCCTTTTAACTTCCTTGATGACTATTCTAATCATGTTAATCTTTTCCTTTAAATTCTTAAGCATATTTTTAAAAGCTGTTTAAAGATCTTATTAGAGTCCTGTTTAAAATCTTTATTAAAGTTATTCCATCATCGCTGTCATGTTTGCTTTGTTTCTTTCACTTGATTTTTCTCCTGGGTGTAATTTACACTTCTTACTCCTTGTAATTTTTTTTATTGAGTGCTGGATATTGTGAATACCATATTGTTTGAATGTAGGGTGTTGTTGCCTTCATTTAAGAGTGTTTTGGAAGTCAAGGCTATTAAGTTTCTTGCCAATCAGCTTGATCCTTTTAAGACTTTAAGTTTTATTAGGAAAGATCTAGGGTAGCCTTTAGATGTAGGACAATGTTTCTCAATCTCAGCACTATTAACATTTGACTCCAGATAATTCTTTGTTGCAGGGGCCTTTCCTGAGAATTGTAGGATATTTAGCAGCATCCCAAGCTTCTACTCACCAGATAAGAATAGTACCTCTCACTCCCCATAGTTGAGACAACCAAAAATGTCTAAGCATTACAAAATGTCCACTCATAGGCAAAATTGCCCTTTGTTGAGAACCACTGCTCTAGGAGGACTTTGACCCTATTATCATGGTGTGATGATTCTAGGTTCTCCGCTGAGTGCCCTGCTTGTTCAAATAGAACTCTTGCTCTGATGGTTGAAACTTGAATGTCTTTCAAGCTTATATGATCTATGGGATTGTTCAGCTTTTAACTCTTGGTTATTCTCTGCCTATTCTCGTGGAGTTTTATCCTTGTATAGACAACAATAATTAATATCAGAAGGATTGGGGTGAAAATTATGATGCATATTTTTTTCTATCTCAATGTAGAAAAAGGAAATAGGATAATATTTAAATTAAGTAAATATTTTCAGAGGAATACTAAAACACTGGAATAACATAGAAGGAGGCACAGTTGTTTTTTTTTTTTTTTAACATCTTTATTAGGAGTATAATTGCTTTACAATGCTGTGTTAGTTTCTGCTTTATAACAAAATGAATTAGCTATACATATACATATATCCCTATATCTCCTCCCTCTTGCCTCTCTCTCCCACCCTCCCTATCCCATCCCTCTAGGTGGTCACAAAGCACTGAGCTGATCTCCCGGTGCTATGAGGCAGCTTCCCACTAGCTATCTATTTCACATTTGGTAGTGTATATAAGTCCATGCTACTCTCTCCCTTCGTCCCAGCTTACCCTTCCCCCTCCCCGTGTCCTTAAGTCCATTCTCTACATCTACACCTTTATTCCTGTCCTATGACTAGGTTCTTCAGAACCCCGTTTTTTTTTTTTTTTTTTTAGATACCATATATATATGTGTTAGCGTAAGGTATTTGTTTTTCTCTTTCTGACTTACTTCACTCTGTATGACAGACTCTAGGTCCACCCACCTCACTACAAATAACTCAATTTCGTTTCATTTTATGGCTGAGTAATATTCCATTGTATATATGTACCATATCTTCTTTATCCATTCTTTTGTCGATGGACACTTAGGTTGCATTCATGTCCTGGCTATTGTAAATAGAGCTGCCATGAACATTGTAGTAAATGACTCTTTTTGAATTATGGTTTTCTCAGGGTATATGTCCAGTAGTGGGATTGCTGGGTCATATGGTAGTTCTATTTTTAGTTTTTTAAGGAACCTCCAAACTGTTCTCCATAGTGGCTGTATCAATTTACATTCCCACCAACAGTGCAAGAGGGTTCCCTTTCCTCCACACCCTCTCCAGTGTTTATTGTTTGTACATTTTTTGATGATGGCCATTCTGACTGGTGTGAGGTGATACCTCATTGTAGTTTTGATTTGCATTTCTCTAATGATTAGTGATTTTGAGCATCATTTCATGTGTTTGTTGGCAATCTGTATATCTTCTTTGGAGAAATGTCTGTTTAGGTCTTCTACCCACTTTTGGATTGTTTTTTTTTGTTTGTTTTTTTGATATTGAGCTGCATGTGCTGCTTGTAAATTTTGGAGAATAATCCTTTGTCAGACAGTTGCTTCGTTTGCAAATATTTTCTCCCATTCTGAGGATTGTCTTTTCTTCTTGTTTATGGTTTCCTTTGCTGTGCAAAAGCTTTTAAGTTTCATTAGGTCCCATTTGTTTATTTTTGTTTTTATTTCCATTTCTCTAGGAAGTGGGTCAAAAAGGATCTTGCTGTGATTTATGTCATAGAGTGTTCTGCCTATGTTTTCGTCTAAGAGTTTTATAGTGTCTGGCCTTACATTTAGGTCTTTAATCCATTTGGAGTTTATTTTTGTGTATGGTGTTAGGGAGGCATAGTTTTTAATTTTATTCATTGGTTTATCCAACAAATATTTAATAAAAATACATATAAACACATATACACATGCACATACACAGATATTCTGCATTCATTACATGTTCTAGGAAAATAATGATGGACAAGACTTACTCCTCAGGTGTTTATATCTCTAATAGTAAACAATAAAAAAAATTATCACAACACCATATCAGTGGTGCTGAACAAAAATATTTTTTTAATATGGGATAATAGAGAATGAGCACAAAATGCAATGTTTAACTAAGGCAGACACTATTAGTAAACATTTTCTAAGATAAACAAGCCATTGAAGTGAAGCTTAAAGTAGACAAATGTGGAAGATACTCAATTCAGAAAGAACAGGACCAAAACACAAAGAATAGGAAGAAAATGATTAAGCTAGGGACATGGAAACATAGTAATATGGCTAAAAATTAAGAAAATATAACAGGGAAGTGGTAAGGCTGCAAATGTATTCAGGGTTTAAGTTTGTATGTCATTCTTAAAGTTTCTTCTGAAGGTAATGGGTAACTCTTGAATACCACGGGATAGGAAGAACAACGTGGTTAGATTTGAATTTTAGTACAATAATTTCAGACCAATTTTGCAGGAAAAATAAGAAAGAAACCTTTGTGATATACTTATATTTTTACCCAGAAGGTCCATGTCTTTTAACCTCAATCAGGCCTAAATGATATCTAAGCCTTTTGCACAGCTGTCATGCTGGGACTTACTCTTTTGCTTTTGTGGATTGGGTTTATTATTTTGTGGATCACATAATTTCCATGTGCTCAAGATTATATCCATTATTTTCTGGTATTTAGGGAGGCAGAAGAGAAGTCTAAATTATTCTGATTTTTGTTCCTTTACAAAAGGTATCTTTTCCCCTTTTAACTCTGAATTCTTATTAGGTTTAATTTTTATGTCAATAGTACAGCGATTAATTTTATCACTATGTGTCTTTTTTCTTTATTCTATTACTCTATTAAAATTCTTGATCTATGAATTTAAACCTTTCTTTGACCAATAAATGATTTCTTATAATTTAAATGTAGATATTGCTTCAAATTCTTTTATTTTCTTCTCAATTTCTAAGACCAACTTTTCAAATGTTGTATCTTTGTTTTTCTGAATGAATTGTAGTCTTCATCAACATTTTTTGTATTGTGGTAAAAGGAAAAAAAACCCTCCATAACATAAAATAAACCCTCTTAAATTTTTAAGAGTACAGTACATTATTGTTAACTATATGTGTGTTGTCTTACAACAGATCTATGAAATTTTCATCTTTCACGACTGAGACTCTATACTCATCAAATGGCAACTCCCCATTTTCCCCTCCCCCAACCCCTGATAACCACCATTTTATGTTCTGCTTCTATGAGTTTGACTACTTTAGATACCTCATATAATTGGAATTATGCATTATTTGTCCTTATATGACAGGTTTATTTCACTTAGCATAATGTCCTCAAGATTCATTCATGTTGTAGGGTATGACAGTATTTACTTCTTTTTCAAGATGAATAACATGTCTCTGTATGTATATGCCACATTTTCTTTAACCATCCATCTGTTGTTGGACACTTAGGTTGTTTTCACCTCTTGACTATTGTGAATAATGCTACAATGAACATGACAGTACAAACATCTCTTCAAGATCCTATTTTCTAATCTTCTGGATATATACCAGAAGTGGGATTGCTGATTATATGGTAGTTCTATTTTTTTTAATTTTTTGAGGAAACTTCAAACTGTTTTCCTTAGTGGCAACACCATTTTATGTTCCCACCAATGGTAGTGCACAAGGGTTCCAATTTTTCTAAATTCTTGTCAAGACTTATTTTATGTGTTTTGATAAAGCTCATTCTAACAGATGTGTGGTTTAGAATGGCATTTACATGATGTCTTAGTCTGTTTGGAATGTTATCACAAAATACCACAGAATGAGTGGCTTATAAACAAAAGAAATTTTTTTCTCACAGTTGTAGAAGCTGGAAGTTCAAAATTAGGGCATCAGCATGGTCTGGTTCTGGTGAAGGCCCTCTTTTGGGTGTAGACTACTGACTTTTTGCTGTGTCTCCATATTAGAAGAGGGAGCTAGCTCTCTGAGACCTCTTTTATAAGGGTACTAATTCCATTCTTGTGGGGTCCACTCTCATGACCTAGTCATCTACCAAAGGCCTCACCTCCTAATACCATCACATTGGGAGTTGAGATCTTAACAAAGGAATTTTAGGGGGACACCAATGTTCAGAACTTATTATATGATGATTAGCGATGTTGAACACATTTTCATATACCCATTGGCATTTGTATATGTGTCTACTCAAATTCTTTGTCAATTTTTAAAATCAATTTATTTATTTTGCTATTGAGTTGAACAATTTATTTACATAATTTGATATTAACCCTTTATCTAATATATGGTTTACAAATATTTTCTCCCATCCTTTAGATTGTCTTTTTGCTCTTTTGATTTTTTTCCTTTGCTGCACAGAAGCTACTTAGTTTGCTGTAGTCTCACTTGTCTATTTTTGCTGTTGTTTCCTATGATTTTAGTGACATATCCAAGAAATCATTGTCAAGATTAACGTCATGAAGCTTTTCCTCTATATTTTCTCCTAGGAGTTTTAAAGTTTCTTCTAGAAGTTTTAAAGTCTTTAATACATTTTAGGTTGATTTTTGTTTATGGCATTAAGTAAGAATTCAAGTTCATTCTTCTGCATATAGTTTTCCAGTTTTCCTAACACCATTGGTTAAGAAGATTATCCTTTTCCCAATTGCTTATTCTTGTCTCCCTTGCCAAAGACTACTTGACTGTATACTCATGGGTTTATTTCTGGGCTCTCTCCTGTTCCATAGGTCTTTATACCAGCATCATATTGTTTTGATCACTGTAGCTTAGTGATATGTTTTGAAGTCAGGAGTGTGGATTTATTCCTATGTCTCAAGATTGTTTTGGCTCTTCAAGACCTTTTGTTGCTTCCTATGAATTTTAGGATGTGTTTTCCTATTTCCACAAAAAATATCACTGAAATTTTGATAGGGATTGCATTCAATCTGTAGATCTTTTGGAGTAGTATAGACATTTTAACAATATTAATCTTCTAATCAATGAACTAAGATGTCTTTCCATTTATTTGTGTCTTTAATTTTCTCATGTTTTGTAGTTTTTAGCCAAGTCTTTTACCTCCTTGGTTTATTCCTAAGTTTTTTCCTAAGTATTTTATTGTTTTTGATGCTATTATGAATGAGATTACAGTCTTCATTACTTTCAGATTGTTCATTGTTAATGTACAGAAACACAACTTATTTTAGATGCTAATTTGTATCCTGCAATTCTGCTGAATTTGTTTATTTGTTCTAATAAATTATTGTGTGTGTATATGTATAATCTTCAAGGATTTCTACATATAATATCATGTCATATGTAAATGGAAATCATTTTACTTCTTTCTTTTTGATTTAGATGACTTTTATTTCTTTCTCTTGATTAATTGCTCTAGCTCTGACTTCCAATACTATGTTGAATAGAAGTGTCTGGAGTGGGCATCCTTACCTTGTTACTGATATTAGAAGAAAAAAGCTTTTAGTTTTTCACCACTGAGTACGTTAATTGTGTGCTTTCCATTTGACTTTTATAATGTTGAAATAATTTCTTTCTATTCCTGGTGTTTTTATCATGAACATGTATTAATTTTGTCAAATGCTTTTCTGCATCCATTTAGATGAGCATGTGGTTTTTATCCTTTGTTTTGTTAATGTAGTTTATCACATTAATTTTAAAATGTTGTAACATCCTTGAATCCCAAGGATAAATCTCACTTGGTCATAGTGTATAATCCTACTTTTGCTGTTTAATTAAGTTTGCCATGTCTTCCAGGTAACTGACTCTTTTTATTGTTGTGCAATATACTACTTTGTCTCTTCTGACAGTTTTTGACTTAAAGTCTACCTTGTCTAACATAAACGACCACCCCTGCACTCTTTTGGTTACTATTAGCATGGAATATTTTATTTTCATTTGTTCACTTCAGCATATGTGTGTTCTTTCATCTAAAGTGAGTCTCTTATAGAGAGTATATAGTATGATCTTGTTTTTTTTTTTTTTTTTTTTTTTCATCCATTCAGCCACTCTATATCTTTTTGTTAGGAAGTTTAATTCATTAAATTTAAAGTAATTACCAGTAAAGACAGCATTACTGCTGACTCTGTTAATGGCTTTCTGTCTGATCTTGTAGCTTTTTGACCCTCTCTTACTTTCTATCTTCCTTTGTGTTTTGCTGTTTTTGTAACTACATGTTTTTATTCCATATTCATTTTCTTTTCGGTATCTTCTGTAGGTATCTTGTGTGATTACCACGAGGCTTATGTAAAACATCTTATAATTATAACAATCTATTTTAAGCTGATAATAACTTCAATAGCATACAAAAACTCTATACTTTTAAGTTTCTTCCTATACACTTTATGTTTTGATGTCACAAAATACATCTTTTTATATGGTTTATCCATTAATATATTTTATAGTTACATTAAAAGCCTTTTGTCTTTTAATATCATTACCAGAATTAAAGGATTTGTGCACTACCATTACAGTATATTACAGTATTCTGTATTTGTCTATATATTTTCCTTTCCCAGTTAGCTTTGTACTTTCACATATTTTCACAGGGCTATCTAGACTTCTTTTTTTTCAACTTGAAAAACTCCCTGTTTCATCTCTTGTGATGCAAGTCTATTGGTGATGAACTCTTTTAGTTTTTGTTAATTTATGAAAGGCTTTATTTCTCTTTCATTTTGAGGGATAATTTTGCTAGTTATATTACTCTTGGTTGGCAGCTTTTTTTTTTTTTTTTTTCTTTTGGTGTTTTGTTTTAATTATCCCATTCCCTTCTGGCCTGTAAGGTTTCTTCTGAGAAATCCACTGATAGTCCATTGGGAGCTCTCTTGTATGTGATTTTTCTTTTGCTTCTTTGAAAATTCTCTCTTTGTTTTTGACTTTTGACAATTTGATTGTAATGTGACTGTTTGGACTTCTTTGATTTTATATTAGTTAGGGTCCACCAGGCTCTTTGAATCTGAATGTACATTTCCTTCTTTCAGATTTGGAAAGTTTTTGGCAACTGCTTCTTCAAATAAGCTTTCTGCCTGTTTTTCTCTTCTTCTGAGATTATCATAATGTGCATAATATTGACCTATTTGATGGTGTCACTTAGGCTTCCTTAACTCCTTTTCTTTCTTTTTGCTGTTCTGACTGGATAATTTCAGGTGATCTGTTTTAAAATTTACTGATTCTGTCTTCTGCTTGATGTATTCTGTTGTTAAACTCCTCTAGTGAATTTATCAGTTCAGTTATTGTATTTTCTAGCACCAAAATTTCTGTTTCATTAATTTTTATGTTTTCTATTTCTTTGTTAATATTCTCATTTTGTTCACTGCTTTGCTGAGCATGTCAATCATCTTTGTGTTGGTTATTTTGAACCTTTTTTCTGGTAATTCATATACCTCCATTTCTTTAGGGTTGGTTTTAGAGAGTTATTCTGTTCCTTTGATTGGACCATGTTTCTGTATTTCTTCATGTGTTTTGTAACTTTGTGTTAGAATCCACACATTTGAAAAAATAGCTTCCACTCCCAGTCTTTATAGACTGGCCGCATTCAGGGAAAGACCTTCACCAATCAGCCCACCTAGAGATGCTGGGACCTCTCAAACATTTTCAGTGGATGAATCTTCTCTGGGCTTGTGTGGGTAAATTCACTATTAAAGAAGGTTGCCTGTTTCTTTGTTTAATGACCTCATAACCTCTTGCTTCCTCTAGTGTCTGTATGCAGTGCTGCAGGTTCTCTGGACTGCTGCAAACTGTCCACCTTCCTTTTCTCCTCAGCAGCCTCTCCAGTTTTACAATATGTGGGGCACTGTCAGTGCTCTAATTCAGGCAAGACAGAAAGACTGGTCCCTCAGGCAGGCCACCCGAAAAGCCTAAATATTGGACATGCACATCAGATCATTTTCTTTTCAGAGAGAATATATTAGTGTTTTTTCTCCCACTTGTTCCACACTGAGCTGGAGGAAGGGACTATTGCCTGCTGCTCCAAACCACCACCTTTGCTCTCAGTGGTCCCCATCCTAGTGACCTTTCCTCTCAGCATGAGATTCAGGCAGGGTAGAAAGCAGTCCCTTGGGCAGCCCCTCAAAATGTATGAATCTTGGATGTATGTGTTAGTCTTGTCTTTCCCTCCCCAGAAAGAAGCTGGAAACTGAGACATTTCTCTTGATCACAACACACTGAGCTGGGGAAGGTAACTATAGTAGTGAGTGCCACAAATTTTCATACTTTTTAATGTGGCTGGTTTTGCACTCACCTTGGAAATAAGATCCTCTTAACTGGTTTCTGGATTTCTCAGAAACAATATTAGTCCATGTATTGCTGTTTAGTTAATGTCTCTATGAGGGTTAAAAGGGTCTAGGACTTCCTATTCTGTCATCTTGCTGACATCCCATCAGGATTTTTTTATATGTTCTCAAATTTATCCCTAAATAAATTATTAAATGTCATTCATTTTTGTCTGCCTTTTATTATTTCTAATGTTATTTTTAATTTTGCTTTTGAAATATTATTTTTTAACATCTTTCTTATCTCATCCCACTTATTTTTTTCTTCTTGTTTACCAACCAGTTCCTTAAACACACACAAACATACTCACACATAGCTTTATTGAAGTAATATTGAAATACAATAAATTGTACACATTAAAATATACAATTTGATACATTTTGGCATACATATGCATTCACTAAGCAACACTGCAGTAAGAGAATGGAGATATTCATCAACCCCAAACTGTCCTGATGTCCCTTCCTAATCTCATACTCTCCCAGAACTCCTTCCTTTCCTTCATTCATAGGCAATTATAAATCTAATTGTTCTCATTATAGACTAGCTTGCTTTTTCTAGATTTTTTTATATAAATGATTCATAAAACATGTATACTTTTCTGTTTTTTAAAGGGTTTCATTGGCTTATTTTTTTATTCAACATACTTATTCATTTGTGTTGTTGGATGGATTGATATCTCATTCTTTTTTATTATTATTATTGAGTAGTATTCTATTGTATGGATATACAATGATTAGTTTATCCAGTCACTCCTTAAAGTATATCTGGGTTGATTCCTGTATTTGGCTACTGTAAATAAAGCTGCTATAAATATTCATGTAGAATACTATGTAAACACATGCTTTATTTCTCTTGAGTAAATACCTAGGAGTGGACTAGCTGAGTTATAAGATTGGTGTTTGTTTAACATTTTCATAAACTGCCAATTGTTCTCCAACATGGTGGCATCATTTTGCATTCTTATCAGCAGTCTACGAAATTTTGAGTTGATCCACACACTTGACAATACTTGGAATAAGGGCTTCCCTGGTGGTGCAGTGGTTAAGAATCCACCTGCCAGTGCAGGGGACACGGGTTCAAGCCCTGGTCTGGGAAGATCCCACATGCCGTGGAGTAACTAAGCCCATGAACCACAAGTACTGAGCCTGGGCTCTAGAGTGCCTGAGCCACAACTACTGAGCCTGTGTGCAACATCTACTGAAGCCCATATGCCTAGAGCCCATGCTCCACAACAAGAGAAGCCACTGCAATGCAAAACCCATACACCACGATGAAGAGTAACCCCCCTTCGCTACAACTAGAGAAAGCCCATGTGCAGCAACAGCCAAACACAGACAAAAGTAAATAAATAAATAAGTAAATAAATTTATTTTAAAAACATGGATAAAAAAATACTTGGTATAAGTAAGTTTTCTATATTTTAAACATTCTAATAAATGTGTAGTGGTACTTCATTGTGATTTGTTTCCTTCCTTCTCTTGCTTGTTCTCTATTTTGCTTATTTCCTGTGTGATCTTTATTTATATTTCCTTTATTTTGATTTATCTGATTTTGGTTTTCTTTTACTTTAAGTCCCTTTATAGTTTAATAGTTTTCCTACTTTCTTAAGGTGGAAGCTAAAGCTTTTGATTGAGATCATCTTCTTTTCTAATACAGAACTTAGTTCTATAAATTTCTCATTAAGTACTGTTCTAGCTGAATCTGTGACTTTTTAAATGTTGTACTTTCATTTTGTATCTCATTTCAAATACTTCTTAAATTTCACTTTTGATTTCATGTTTAACCAGTTGATTATTTAAAATTGTGTTACTTAGTTTCCAAATATTCAGGGATTCTCAGCATTTTTTTTATTGATTTTTACTTTGATTCCATTGTAATAAGGGAGCATACTTTGTATAGCTTGAATTCTTTAAATTTATTGAAAAAAATTTTACAACCCAAAATATGATCCATCTTTGTGAAGGCTCCATGTGCACTGGGAAAAGATGTATATTCTGCTGCTGTTCTTGTTTGGACTATTCTATAAATATGGATTGGTCAAAATTGGCTAATAGTGTTGTTCAAGTCTTCTATATCTTTATTTGGTTTTCTGTCTCTGCTTGTACTGTTTATTATGAGATAGAAATATTGAAATCCCTAAATATATTTGAGGATTTGTCTACTACATATTTTTCCTTGCAGTTCTATGCTTCAGGTACTTTAAAACTCTCCTATTCGGTGCATACACATGTTTGTTATACCATCTTTATAAATTACCTCTTTGTTATTATGAAATGATCCTCTTTATTCCTGATTAAAGACTTTGCTCTGAAGTCTCCTTAATCTAGTATGAATATATCTACTCCAGCTTTCTTTGTTTCCAGTGTTAGCATCGTACCTTTTTCAAACCTTTCACCTTTATTTGTGTCTATACTTAAATGACTTTTTCAGGCAGCATATATGGGTCTTGGGTTTTCTTTAATCCAACCTGACAATCTCATAGAGAATTTAATTAAGTACTGGTAAGTGCATGCATCTGAGGATAGGGGAAAGAACCACCCCAAAATATTGGCTAGAACAGTGCCCAGAAATTAGAAAATGCCAAGAACAGCAGTTGTAATCACTACCCAGACTCAGACTATCATATTTCAGGGAGAATCATGTTGAGTAGAGAGGTCTTGACCTCACGAGCAGGAAAAAAAATTTAAACCTAGATTAATTAAGTTCTGGTTCCATCTAGCAAACCTAAAAGCAAGACCTGAAAGCATCAAATGGCTTCTACATAAATTTCTGTGTCAAAAAAACAAAGTTCGAAAGTATTTACAGGAATATAAAAATATCCAGCATCCAAAGAGATAAAATTAATTTCTGTCATAAAATCAGAAATTACTAGAAATGCAAAGAATCAGGATAAGACAACTCGTAACAAGAAAAAAAAAATCAATAAATCAAAACTGACCCATAAATGATGTGATAGAATTAATAGAAAGAACATAAAAAGTTATGATTATATGTTCAGGAAGCTAAAAGAGCTATGCAGATACATGTAACTCCCTCTTCATGTAGCTCTGTTGTTTCTGCTATTCTGTTCCATGTACACTAGCCTCCATGGCTTCCCCAAACTTCAAGCTTCATCTCCTCAACAGAGGGAGACAGTGGGCTCTGCATGTATTTCCAATAAAGCTGAGTCACTGTAGGGCTCAATTCATTTTTTCCTGTCTCAGGAGTCACTGTTCTTTATTGCTTGATGTCCAATATCTTTTTTTTTTTACTATTTGAAATGCATCCTCTTTATTTATTTATTTATTTATTTATTTATGGCTGTGTTGGGTCTTCGTTTCTGTGCGAGGGCTTTCTCTAGTTGTGGCAAGCGGGGGCCACTCTTCATCGAGGTTCGTGGGCCTCTCACTGTCACGGCCTCTCTTGTTGCCGAGCACAGGCTCCAGACGCGCAACCTCAGTAATTGTGGCTCATGGGCCTAGCCGCTCCGTGGCACATGGGATCTTCCCAGACCACGGCTCGAACCCGTGTGCCCTGCATTGGCAGGCAGATTCTCAACCACTGCACCACGAGGGAAGCCCTCCAATATCTTGATTATCGTTATTTTATATATTTTGTTTAGTTTTATATTTAACTCTTTGTCTTATTTTTTAAAAATATCTTTTACTTCATAGAATCTATTTGAATTACGTGGAAACACAAAGTATGATTCCCAAAATATTCTTTTATTTGTATAGAAAATAATTTTAAATTATGCTTTTTCTTAGCATTTTAATTTGATGTTTTATCTTTCTTATTGATAAGTATTTTCATAAGCCATTTTTTTTTCTGATGTACTCTCCCTTTAAAAAAAGAATGCTGATAAAGATTGGTATCTGTACATATATGTATCTAGTTTATTTCCTCTTGATTTTATCATGGTATTCTTGATTGTTATTAGAATCATAATCTTGTGCATAGAACGACAGATTCTGACTATCTCAATCAGATGTTTCTCTGCACCATGTTTTCCTCTATGTTAGGTGAGGCCCTTTACCAAGACAAACTGTAAGTATCTGTCTTGTATTTAAATCACCTTCATGCCAGGGATATTCTATGAATAAACCCAGTCTATTTCTTAGTGCCATTGTTCACTGCTTCAAGTATACACCTGCACTTCCCTGATACGTTTAGATGTTATCAAGATAGAGTTACCAGGTAAAGTTCAATTAAGATTCTCTACATATCTCTATGAGTTTTTCTCTCCCACTTCTTTTAGGGGTTACTGCTGCCTCTCATGAGAGGCTATTTTGTGATGGCATGGGAGACTGTAGCTTTATATCTAGAAGAGATTTATCTTGTACTTTTCAGAGACTTCAGAGCTGATAAAGGAATTTGTAAATTATCAGGATTTAAGTCTGAATTTTAAAGAGAGGGTTGGATATCTGAGTATGCATCCCCACCTTTCCTAGCAAGGGTTTAAAGATTTAGATGGCTTATTATATCTGCAACTTCATGGGGAGATAGGTACAAATGTATCCTATTTTTTTTTTTTTTTTTTTTTTTTGGATTCTAGAACCTGGGTGTCCAGAAAAAAAAATAAATGTAGCATATTAAAAAAATCAAGTTTCAATAATAAAAAAGTTAGAATTATTATGGAAAAATGATATTTTGAGAAAATATGGTAAGTAATTAAAAATATTAACCCCCAGGCAAATCAGACCTGAGAAGTCATTCTATATTTATCCACACAAGACAAAAACTAACCTAGGCAGAAGCAGGGTGATTGAAGAGACATGTGAATGAAGAGCATGTTTGCTTGATCAAGAGGTGGTAGGTAAAGAATACTGAACAATATATTACTCTTTGGTCAATGACGGTCTCAAAGGCATTATAGACAATGGATACTTTGCCCATTAATCTAAACAACCTCGCTTTATCAACTCCATAAAATACAGGGAGACAATAATTTTTTGTCCAAATAGGAAATCTCTTGACATTGAAATGTAGCACTACTACAAGTTACATCAGACATAAGTAAAAACTAGCTATTTTGTGAACAAATTAGTGCATGGTCACTAGACTAAAATTCTACTTTGACTTGGATTTTTCCTACTCAGGGAAACAACATATCAAATAAATTGCAAACTCTTCTGCATGGTTTTCAGGGCTGTCCATAATCTGGGTCCATTTTACCTATGTATTACTCCATTGCTGTCAGGCTTTCATGGAAAAGAAGAATTAACATGAGCTTTGCAGTGTGACTATCCTAGTAATGAATCTTGGCAATCTTCCACTTCAGCCAAGATCACAGTGACAGTGAGTGTCAGGTTATTATCTTTAATGAAAGGATAATGATAGATGACTTTCTAGGTTCCCATCAGCATATGATTTAGGATACTTTTCCTGTACCAAGCCAGAGGAATATAAAGGTGAAATCTTCTCATCCTGGTTTGAGACAATTGGTGTAATCTAGGCCTCATCTTGACAATGACTAAGAGAGAAACGTGTGGCTTATGGGAAATAGGGTTCAGCTCACTGCATTAGCAAGAGATCAGCAAAATGTCATGGGAACACCCATGGGCTCCAGTTGTTCCGGAAATGTGAGTTAGAGGTAGTGAAACTTAAATCTAAACACAGTCAATGGGTCTACAGTGTTTGTGTAATGGAGTAGATAAGAGCAGGTTATATGGGAAAACTTTAGCAGGGACATTACAGGTGCTTTGGGATCACTCATTGGGGACAGATAGGTTTACAATCATTGGGGCTGATTCTAATGATGAGCACACCTGAGGCTACTGACAACCACACTGTTCTCTTTGGCTTTGACTTTCAAACTAGAATAGATTTGGAACATGTAGGTTGCTTGAGGATAAGGGTGAATATGTAGATTTGAGCAGTTACTGAAGAGGAAACAAGACAGGAGTTAACAGCAACACAGTTTTGGACAGATGGTAGATACTCAAAAGCTACTTACTGATGCATTCATACAATAATTTAGAAAGCTATTTGGACTTTTATTTGAGTACTTGCAAGTTCTATTGACAGTAAACATTTTAAACCTAGCTGCTGATTCATTGACCTATTATTATTGGCTCAGGTAGCACTTATTTGTGACAAAAGGTGTATAGATTTAGTCTCTCTTACCTTCTTGTCAGTTAACCTCAATGTTGGATCATCCTAACTCACAACTGGATTGTGAACATTGATTACTCTTACGTCCTGCACAGATCTGGGAAATTGGCTTGAATTTTTATTGACTGTGTGAAATAGGGGGTTAGGCTAATTAACATGACAAAAACTTGGACATTGTGGCTTCCTTTTTCTCTGTATTATAGATCACCTAAATTGATACTTCTGCAGTTTTCCAGTAGTGCAATTGTGTTTTATAGCATTCACTTACAGATCCATTAATATAAGAGGAAATGCATCTGCATTTATGAGGATGGATCTGTTATTCTCAATATATAGCCTGTAAACATTTTTAGTATAATTCTAATATTGACTGTGGTTTATAGTTTTGTTCTGTTTTTCTTTGTCCTCTATAATGAACATCTTCCAGACATTGCTTTAAATTTGAAGGATCCTGTCCATCATAACCTTAGGCTACCCAAACATTTACTCATACATCAGCTGGAAAGTTGTCATGATCATTTTGATTCAGGAAACTGAGGCAGAGTTGATAGAGTATTCATTGCACTAATAAAAATAGAATACTTAGACATTATTTTTTTGCAAAGTATTAGATACAGTAGAACACTGGACACCTGACAATAATGTCAGGGGAATTGGAGTTGGTGAAATTTGTTTTTTATCTCTGGCCATTGGAAGGTGAATTTGTTTTTGAAATACTCTGTCTGGAACTAATGTTTTGCTTTATTATAGTCCAACATTTCCAGATAAGTTTCCAAATATTTCTTTTTGAATTCTCCTACTTGCCTGGTAGGTTCATGAATTACATCATGAACATTTCATTTATAGGCTAATCCTTATCTTTTTAATATTCTATTCTTTCCATGTGGAAACATTTCCAGTAATAATGACTATATATGTATATACATATGTATGTACTGTATATACATATAATTTATTTTATTGTCTACATTTCTATATAATACCTAGTTCAGTAGACAAACTGACATTGTAAGATTGGCAAGGCAATTAATATTTAATTTCCATTTTATCTCTGTTATATATAAATGAAGAATCAGAGATACTCAAAAATTAATGATCTATTCATGTTCAAAGAGCTATTGTAAGATGGAGTCAGAATACAAACGCAGGGCATAAGAGGATCTTATAACTGCTCCCACTCATAATTCATTCATAAATGAATTGAAGAAATTTGAATATATGTTAGTGTGTTGTATTTGCAAATTGATACCAAATAAGTTGAACATAGCAAATAAAGAACAGTGCAATGGTCAGGACCATCCAGGTGGAGTAAGAAAGATCTACACATGAGTTCTTTGACAATTATAAGCTCAGTTATTAAGCCACTTTAAATATCACACATCTTTAAAATGAGCATGAATTCATTTTACCTCATAAAGTGATTATGAGAATTAAGGGAAATAGTGCACATTAAGTGCTTAACATGAGAAGCTAACTTTAGTAAATAGTTAATAAAGTTTAGTTTTTATTAAAATTTGAATTTAATATAAATAGGTATGTTGTTATACATTGCTCTTGATTGTGGGTGCACTAAGATCTGCATTTTTCCTTTTCTCTACTGAAATCTCCCTATCTTGGAGGGCTAACTTCCTTGTTCAGCAAACTTTCCAGCACTCTCTATTGATAGTCATTCTTTTGGTAGTTGCTATGAACTATGTGGTATCTTTTTGTATATTACTCTCTTGTTTCCTCTATTAAATTTTGCTCTCTGGGCCATGTCTAATTCTATTTCCTCCCATTGATTTTAGCATAGGAGAGGAAGCTTGGCTCCCTGCTTCTATACTATCTTTTGAGAACAGTCTTGTAGATGATGAACAAACAAGCAACCTTAGGCAACAAGCAGTACACGTTAAGCTATATGTGTGCGATGCCATGATCTCACTCTACATATCCCTGATTATACACAGATGGTAAAAGTGCTAATTTGGCTCACTTTAAATCTTCAATGACTAAGCATTACTAGGAAAGCCTGGAAGTGACTGAATTTTTCTGCAATTTAGTGGGTAAGAGTTTTGTCACTAGGCAAAATGGGAACTTCAGACAGATATATATTTTAGTAATGAAAAAATAAAGTTGTTTTTCCATACCCAGGATTTTTGGAATGTGTTCTCAACACACATAATGTGCATGTGTATTAAGTCATAACTCTGGTCATTATTTGTGCTATTTGCTAAATATCTGTGGCTCTCAGTTTTCTGGAAGCATGACAGGATTGTACTCCCTGGTGTCTTACAGCCGAGTGGGACTAAGAATCATAATTGGAAGTGACATGGGTCCCTTCTGAGCCAGAACACTGAATTCCTTCTGTAAAAGTCACCTGAATCTCTTTTCTCCCTCTGGCATCACAGCCACCAACGTTGAGTGGTACCTTCCCCATTAGCCTGTTTTGGGTGTCCCAGTCCAGGATAATCTGGGCTACTCTGACTAACAGAGAAACGTAGAGGATTTTAAATTAAATAGGATTTTAGAGCAAAGTGTTAATGTTGATAGTCAAGTGCATTCTACCTGCATCCCCTGACAATGGGCATAAAGACACAGAAAGTGAATTCTTCCAAGATATGCATGGCTGACATATTCTTACCTGAGAAAAAGTGAAAGCAGAAGGAATATACCTGAATTAATGGGACGAAGATATACTACTGAGATGTGAAATTAATGATTTTTCTTCAAAAATTACAGGTGTTATCCCTGGTAAAGAAATAAGGAGACATACTGCCAGCATTTGAGGACCACCTTGTTCAGCTCTTCAAGTTTTTCCATCATTTTGTCTTTACCGCAAACTAACAAAGTATACCTTACTTTTGTCGTATTACAAATCACAGCCCCCATCTCAAATTTTTTAAAAAATTTGCTCTTAATCAAATGGTTAGTAAAATGTTGAACCATAATTTCAACCCAGACCTGTCTGACTAAATTCAGTCAATACACTTTACATCAATCCATGTGGTTTCCCATAGAATGGAGATGCATCTGGAAAGAAGGTCTCCAAAATTAGATGATTCCTTAAAATATGAATCACGCTTTGGAGAAAAAGTGTTTCAAAAATTATTTATAGTCATCTCTAAGCAACAATCTCATCAGAAGACAAATTAACTTAATGGAAAAGGGGTGTGGTTAAAAAATCTAATACTGTGGTATATACATGAGTTCTACTATAAGTCCTAGGGCTTATGATGTTTTCTTAAACATTAAAAAATGTTTTCTCAGATTTTTCATTTACTGAATCTGGTTTATTAAATTTTTCATTGTGCTGTGATAATATAATATAAGAGATGATATAAGACTTTCTATTCTAAACTCAGGTGTTATATCAATCTGTTTCTGATTAGATAAATCATGGACATTTCTATTATTTTTGTTTACAGTTTCCAGCTAAGCTTATTCTATTGTTGGTGTGTAATTTTAATTTTGCTTATGGGTATATTTTATCTCTTTTAAAAGAATATGCATTCTTTAGAAACAGACCTTCTTTTATGTCTTCTTCTGAGCATCTAGTGCTCAGTAACTTCTTGACTTCTCAGGGCTTATAAATAAACTATGTTATAGTATTTGAGTAATTACATTTTATTTCTTGGAATTATCCAGATCAGTTAATCAAGTTTTCCATATTTATACTAATTCATGAAATCCAAAACTCCTAGGTGCTATAAATCATGATTTATGGAAAGTGAACTGACATTGGAAAAAAAATTAATGGGAAGTCAACGAAAGATTTTAAAAACTTAAATGGCTGATGCCTACATCTCAATATCCAGCCCTTAAAAATGAAAATGTCCACTTAGATGTTCCATAGCTCTCTCTGATTCAATTTTTTCAAACAGAACTTCATTATATTTCCATTTTCACTAAAGGCTACTCCTGTGTTCTGTGTATCTGACAGTAAAATCGCCATATCCTAATTTAGTCCCTCTGCTTAATTTCCTTCTTATTCCTTCTTATCTAATCAATCACCAAGTTTTGTTTTTATTGTTTTTTTTCCCCTTATATTTGTTAAATTTACTCCTAACTTTTATTTCTTTAATTATATTCAGGGATAGTCCTTATGTCTTGCCATGGAGCTGCCTTCTAACTGGTCTTCCTATTTGTTTGTTTGTTTTTTAACTGCCTATAGTGCCAATTGAAATGCATTCATAGGCTGGATCCAAGTGGATAGGATATTGAAACTCATGATTATTTTTGACTTTTGGTGTTTCTCTAAACCTAATGTGATAAACTGTCAGCTGTTTTGTAGATCATGGGTCTTTCTCTCCCTTGGAAGTGAAAACAACCTAAATTTCCAAAGTCAAGTTCAGGTCTTTGGGAATTCACTTTTCCAACCCAATTAACTCCTTTTTTTTAATTCACAAAACCCAAACAATGATAAGTTCAACTTCCCAGAACAGTTATAAATATCTCCTTGACTTGTTCCCAGAGGATTTTAATATGGACCGACAGAGGCTAAATTTATGTTATCTTGATATTATGTATTTTATATACATGATGTATATTTTATCCATGATCTCAAATTACCTTCAACTCAGTGTGCTCACCAGACAATAATAGGCAATAAGTATGAATTGATAGTATGGACTAGAAGAACAATCATGACTTCAGTGGCATTTCAAATGTTCTATTATGTAATTTCTTTTCCTGCAACAGTAAGCCTAGCAGTATTTCATTTAATGATCTACTTTCATTTCTCTCTGTGAAATTCCCACACTTTCACGAAGATTTAGCTATGTGTTTAAAAACTTTAACGTACTCCTTAAATGAATTTTGCTTCTTTTTGTTCCTTGACTACCTGGCATGGTTTACCAGATTGGTGTCCTTATCCTCCCACCCTCCTTTTTTCTCTTTCCTAGGTTTTTTATCTTATTTTAAAAGTCTAAGCCTGGTACCTATGTGTAAGTGTGTGCTGTATTAAATTTGATCCCATTCCACTTTGGAGAATGTCTGCTTCCTTGTTAATGTATGTCCAATAGGTTATTCATCACATAAAAATTCTGAGGGCCATCTTGCTCTCTCTGTGAGTCTACTAATTTTTAGTGTTAGAGCATTCCAGGTGCAGGAGATTTTTATTTTTCTCATGGTCCTGAAATTCATGTCTGTCCGGTTTTGTTTATTCATTTTTTTACTTACAAACCAAGAAGACAATTACATGGTTAGATTTCATATTTGGCACTGACACTTACTCAAAATATTGATAACTCAATTATTTAATTCACCTGTATTTCACTTTCTTTATCCGAAAAACAGAAGTAATATTATCTACTTACGTACTTTTGTGGGGGAGCAGATAATATAATCTCTTTTGTCTTCTAGGAGGCAAGAGAGGAGTACATGAAAGGAAGGATGAGGGAAGGAAAGGAGTACTTAAAAGCATATTCCAACAGAAGGCTGTCTTTCTAGTTTCCAGAATAAACTATCAGATTACAATGCTGGGTAAATTTTTAAGTGTTATGATTTCAACATCACATCCCTCTCTATATATGTTTATATATTTATAAATTATATATGTATAAATATTTATAAATCATTCCCAAATAAATATTTTATATATTAAATATAACTAGTTAAATGCCACCTTGAAATGTGTTTTGTTTTTGCTAATAATAACCTTTTCCTATCTCATCTTAGATAACTACCTTTGACTTTAATATTAAGTAAACTAACTCTTCATTATGTTCAGCTGATACTAAGACATTAGTATTTAATATACTTTATTATTTCAGAGTTATTTTCCCCCTTAACATGACATTCATGCAACAGTTTTTTGTAGTCTTAAAGAAGTAACCTTCCATTCTATCCATTACTGACACATTTGCAGTATCTGTTCTTTGTTCTTCAATTAGCTTTTGTGATGGAAAAATTATAACATTCAAGTAATTGACCCAATATTGAACCTAGTAACCCAGTGAACTTTGGTTTTAATAACATGACCTGTACCTGATTTTAAAAGAAACAAACAAAAAACCTCTCAATAAGGTGGGTATAGAGGAAACTACCTCAACATAAAAAAGGCAATATATGAAAAGCCCACAGGTATCATCATAATCAATGGTGAAAAGCTGAAAACTTTTCAACAGAAATCAAAAACAAGACCAGAATGCCCACTCTCACCATGATTATTCAACATAATATTGAAAGTCCTAGCCACAATTAGGCAAGTAAAAGAAATAAAAGGCATCCAAATTGGAAAGGAAGATGTAAAGCTGTCACTATCTGCAGATAACATGATATTATATGTAGAAAGTCTTAAAGACTCCATCAAAAAACGCTTAGACCTAATAAACAAATTCAGTAAAGTTGAAGGATACAAAATCAATACACAAAAATCTTTTGCATGCTATACACTAATAATAAGCTATCAGAAAGAGAAATTAATATTTATAATTGTATAAAAATAATTAGGAATAACTTTAAACAAGGAGGTAAAAGACCTGTACACTGAAAACTACAAGGTATTGATGAAAAAAAATAGAAGACACAAATAAATGGAAAGATATTCTGTGCTCATGGATCAGAAGAATCAGTATTGTTAAAATGTCCATACTATCCAAAGCCATCTACAGATTCAATGCAATCCCTATAAAAATTTCAATGGCAGTTTTCAAAGAAATAGAACAAATAATCCTAAAATTTGTATGAAACCACACAAAACAAAACAATTCAAACAAACCTAAACCAAATAGCCAAAGCAATCTTGAGAAAGAAGAACAGAACTATAGGCATCATGCTCTCTGACTTCAAACTCTATTACAAAGCTACTGTAATTGAAAGAGCATGGTATTAGCATAAGAACAGATACTTGGATCAATGCAACAGAGTAGAGGACTCAGAAATAAACCTATGCATATAGGGTCAATTAATTTACAACAGAACAGCCAAGGTACACAATGGGGAAAACAGTCTCTTCAACAAATGATGTTGGGAAAACTGGACAGCTACGTGCAAAATGATCAAACTGCACTACATTCTCACACCATGTAAAAAATAACCTCAAAATGAATTAAAAACTTGATTGTAAGATCTAAAACCATAAAACTCCTAGAAAAAAACAAAGATGGTAAGCCCCTTGACATAGGTCTTGGTAGTGATTTTTATTAACCTGACACCAAAAGGAAAAGCAATAAAAGCAAAAATAAGTAAGTGAGACTACATCAAACTAGAAAGTTTCTGCACAGCAAAGGAAACCATCACCAGAATGAAAGGGTAACCAACTGGATGGGAGAATATATTTGCCAATCATATATCTGATAAGGAGCTAATATCTAAAATATATAAAGAACTCAAACAACTCAATAGCATAAATCCAGCAATCCAATAAAAAATGGGCAGAAAATCTGAATAGACATTTTTCCAAAGAAGACATACAGATGTCCAACAGGTACATTAAAATATGCTCAACATTTTAATTATCATGGAAGTGCAAATCAAAGCCACATGTTAGTTTTGTGTAAGATAGCACCTCGCACCTGTTAGAATGGTTATTATGAAAAAAAAAAGACAAGAAATAACAAATGTTGGCAAGGATGTAGAGGAAAGGGAACCCTTGTTTGCTGTTGGTGGGACTGTATATTGGTACTGCATAGCACAGGAAACTCTGCTTGATATTCTGTAATAACCTAAATGGAAAAATAATTTGAAAAAGAATGGAAAAATAAATAAACAGCAAGCCTGAAAATAAATAAACTCTGAAAAAAAATTTGGTTCAGCAACTATGGAAAATAGTTTGGAAGCTTCTCCAAAAACTAGAGATATAACTACCATGTTGTCCAGCAATTCCACTTTTGTGAATTCTGTGTGTTCAAAATTTAGAAAATGAAAACAATAACTTGGAAAGATATATGCACTTTCATGTTCATTAAAGCATTCTTTACAATAGCCAAGGTAAAGAAACAACCTAAGTGTCCATCAGTGGATGAATGAATGAAGAAATTGTGAGATATATACATATATATCATATATATTATGTATACATAATGGAATATTATTTGGCTATACATGGATGAACCTCAGGACATTATGCTAGGTAAAATAAGTCAGACAGAGAAAGTCAAATATCATATAATCTCTTTTATATGTGAAATCTAACAATAAAACAAAATAAAAAAAATCAGAGAAAAACTTGGTGGTTTCCAGAGTTGAGAGAAATGGGTAAAGGGAGTCTAAAGATAAAAACAAAACAAAACAAAACAAAACAAAATTTTGCCTATCAGATTCCCAAGTTTACTCTCAAAAAAATAAAAATAAAAAATATTGTTTTAATTTAAAAATTTTTAAAAAGAAAATCAGTTGATGAGACCTAGGAAATTAAAAAAAGAGAGAGGTAAATATTTGGAAACCATGGTATGCTTAAAATAACATAGTATCAGAGGGATGGTGGTGTCAAGATCACAAAAGCAATTTAGGAAACCACTCAGAACAACATCACATTTAATATAAGCTAGGAAATTATTCTGAAATATGTATCAGGTGGCAACTATGTTGAGAACAAGCCTAAGCTTAACTGTGCAAAAACAATAATGTTTCATTTTTGTTTTTCTGTTTCTTTAATATATAATAAAAATTTAATCCATAAACACACTATGTGAATAGATTATGAATAATTTTATATAATTGCCTTTGTATAAGTGAAAAGGGAAGTGGCTCTTACTTAGAATTACGTTCTAGTCCAAGTTTTATATCTAATTAGTTGAATCCTTGGAAAATGATACAGTTGCAATTATTTTATATAGAAAGAAAACTACTACCTGTCTCACAGGATTGCAGGGTTATTAAAATGGTAGAAATGGAAATGCTATGTAAATTATTAAACTTAATTCTTCCCTATTAGAGAAACAGTATGAGCCTCTTTTGTTCCTAAGTTCAATTTTAATCATGTGGCTGAGCACAATTCTTAAAGGATTTAGATGCCAAACTTAGGGGAAAAACTACAAAACTTACTAAGCCTCTTTGATCAATCTTACATCCTGATTCCATGCATATACCAGGGAGTAAAGGAGTTGAATGTTGGATCTTTTGCCTGTTGAAGAGAGATCTGAATCAGGTTATAGTTCATAGTAGTCCATAGGAAGACCTAGTATAGATCTGAATTAAAAGGTCATCTCTGCTATTTACAAGTCACATGAAAGTAACATAACATTTTACAATTTTTTTCAGTTTCTTTATTAGAAAATGGAGTAGTTTTGAGGAATAAATAGCAAAAAAAGTATATAAAACACTTAAAGTATCTGAAATAAAGTATCTGAAATATAGTAGCTACCCATTAACTATTAGATGTCTCTGCTGTTTTTTTTTGTTACTGATTTTTGAATAAATCAGTTCCTTCTTCTGCATAATACTTCTTCTGGTAATAACCCTTTATATATTTAAAAACACCCAATTTTACCTTAAATCATTTCCAGTTTATTTGTCTCATTTTCTTCAACTGTGCTTTTTAACAGAAGACATTTATGCAATTTATATGATGATCTTCCCCAAATTTGTGTTCTTTGAGGCATTTGACTCTATTTAATTTTATTATGATGACTGAATGCAAGGAGAGTATTATTCGTCCCCAAACACATATACAATGCATTTCTCATACTTGTGCACTTACTGATCCTCTCTTCTTGAAATTTCATGCTTTACTTTGTCCCTTTCTGAAAGCTACAGAGTGCTCAGCTGTGTGTTTTCCTCAGCTGTTATTTTGAAATATGAATATCATCAACAAAACACTTATATGTTTCATAAAGGAGAAGATGAATATCATAGTTTTTTTTACTCAAGCATTTTATTCCTTTATTCTCTTACCAGGGGGATATTTTCCATCCATGACTTTTTGTTACAATAAGAATTACTACATTCTGAATTGTACCTTACTCTACCTCTATTTTTAGCCCTTGTATTAAGAGAATCTCATTATTTAGTTGGATGCTATGGTCATTTTACATGAATTTGAGATCTATCAATCACCATTCCAAATACACTACTCAAATCATATACCAATTTAGATACCAAATATGGAGTGTGTCATCTGTAAATTAGATAAACATGACATCTCTGTTGTTAACAACATGCTATAAAAGTAAATCAGGCAGAATAGTCTTTATGCACAGCCCTGAGGTAACCACTAGAAATCACCCAGCCAATTGACCCAAATCCCAGTCACATTCAGGCAAAATTGTTCAATTGATTTCTAATTCAATAAATTTCTGTTGCATCCCATCTTTATTTTCCCTTGCAGCTTCAAGCATCTCATAAGAAATGTTATCAAATGCCTTACTGATTCCTATGTCCACCACCTAGTTTTTCTAATATCTATTATATTTCCCAAGGAAATAAATGGGTTTGATGTGATAATACCTGTGCAAGTGAACCCAATCTTATGTTAATTGTCCTTGATTAGAGAAGTTTGCCCAGGATCAACGGTAAGTGAGCCAGGCCACAGTTTGTTTACTCCATTTTGAGTCTCCATTGTAAAAATCAATGTGATATTTGCCAGTTTTACAGATGTTATCCTCCTATTCACAATAATGACTCAATGATCATCAAGGGCCATTCAGAGCTCTTGCTAAATAGTTCTTTCAGTCTAGTATCAAATTGGTCTGTTGGGGAACTTGAAATGATTTAAACAGCTAGCTGCTCACATAAAATATCTCGATCTGTCATGAACATCATCTTGGGAAACTGCCTCTGGTATTTGTGTTTGTGCTGCTATTTTAGTCCGGCATTTTATTTGGTCATTTTATTGACAGAGAAGAGAAAAGCTAAATATGAATTAAGATGTTCTGCTTTTCTATCTAATTCATCATTTAGCAGCTTCAAAACCTTTTTGGAAAAAGCTCAGATATAAACGAAAGAAGAAAATCATCACAGCTACATAATTGGCCCCAAAATGAGGAACTATCTTTTCCCTCTTCTTTTGTGCTGAAAATAACAATAAAATAGCATTTATGTATAATTTAGCAATTTTGCCTCCTCAGCTCATTTTGGAGCATTACCATTAATGTTATTATTATTTTTTATTGTACAATTCTTGGTTATATTTACCTTTGATTATCTTTCTACCTGTTTATATATCCTTTTGAAATATAAACACATGAGTGTGCAAAAGCTCCTTGAAGATTATACATCACATTAGGTCTGAAGAATAAATTCAAGTTTCATTTATACAAATTCATTGTTTGTTCCTGGAAAAGTTAGTGATTCTCTCAGGGCCTTAGTTTTACATTCTGTGAAATGACTATAATAAAAACACCTACCTCAACTTTTTATTTAAAGTGGCAGACAGGGCTTCCTTTCAAAGGCAGACAGAAACTATTAGGAATCCCCTTTCCCTAACTATTCTGAATAAAACATCATTTTTTGCATACATGGCCAAACATGAAATCTAGAATGGCAAGTCTTCAACTACCTAAAATTAAGCTTCAAAACCATACAAGTGAGAGTTTTTTGAAGCCCTTAAAAATCACAATGTTACTGAAACTGGGTTTATAACTTAGAGAATTTGCTTTTGCATCAGTGAGGAAAGTGAAGGGAATAGAACAAATAATAATCCTTGCCTCATTCTTTATTAAACATGGAGAAATGATTGGGGAGAGTAATTTATGAGCTTAAATATAACAGTTTTGCCTTATGTACTAGAAAGTATACATTTTTTCCTGTATGCCACTTTGAAATTGACCCTTATCTTACACAATACACATAAGTCAATTCAAAATGGATTAAAGAGTTAACTATAAGACCTGACATTATAGAAACCCTAAAGGAAAAATAAAGGAAAATGCTCCTTGATGTGAGTCTTGGTAATTTTTTATATGACTCCAAAAGCAAGGGAACAAAAGTAGAAATAAACAAATGGGACACATCAAATTAAAAAACTGCACAGCAAAGGAAAAAAAAATCAACAAAATGAAAAGTTAATCTACAGATGGGACATTCTAAATCATATATAGGATTAGGGGTTAATATCCAAAATATATAAGGAAGTCACATAATTCAGCAGCAAAAAAAACAGATAACCTGATTTTTAAAAATGAGCAAATTATAAAGCTATAGTAATGAAGATAGTGTAGTATTGATGAAGTAATATACAAATAGGTCAATGGAGCAGAAAAGAGAACCCAGAAATAGACTGATGTAAATATAATCAACAGATCTTTGACAAGGAAAAAAGACAATACAGGAGAGCAAACTTAGTCTTTTCAGCAAAAGGTGCTGGAGCAAGTGGGATCTACATGCAAAAAAATGAACCTAGACATAGACCTCACACCCTTGACAAAAGTTAACTCAAAATAGATCACCACCTAAGTGTGAAAAGCAAAACTATGAAATTCCTAGATGATAACATTGGAGAACATCCAGATGAGCTTGGGTATAGTGATAACATTTTTAGTTTCAACATCAAAGGAACAATCTGTGAAAAAAATAGTTAATAATCTGGAATTCATGAAATGAGAGGACAAACCACCAACAGGAAGAAAATATTTGCAAAAGACACATCTGATAAAGGACTTTTGTCCAAAATATGCAAACTGTCCTTAAAATTCACTAATAAGAAAATAGACAACCTAATTTAAAAATGGGCCAAAGACTTTGAGATAGCTCATCAAAGAAAACATACAGATAGAAAATAATCATGTGTAAAGATGTTCAAATTATATGTCATCAGGGAAATGCAAATTCAAATATCAATGAGATACAACTATAAACCTATTAGAATGGCCAAATCCAGAACAGTGACAACACCAAATGCTGGCAAGGATGTGGGACAACAGGAGCTCTCATTCATTTCTGGTGGAATTAAAAAGTGGTTCAATCACTTGGAAAGATAGTTTGGCAGTTTTGAACAAAATTAAACATACTCTTAACATATCACCCTGTAATCACACTCCCTGGTAGGTGTTTATTTATCCAAAGGAGTTGAAAATTTATGTCCACACAAAAACCTGCACACACATAAACATGTGTGTTGTAAACATAACAGCTTTATTCATAGTTACCTAAACTTAATCAACTGAGATGTCTTTCAATAGATGAATAGATAAATAAAGTGTGGTACATCTAGACAATGGAATATTATTGAACACAAAAACGAAATGAGCTAATATCAGAGCCCAGTGCACTCACCAACAGGCTGGCACCAGTCCCAGGACCTGCTGAGTTCCTGCCCCACTCAACTGTGGGCTGACACGAACTCCAGGATGCCCAGAGCCTTGTATCCAGAAACCGTGGGACCTGGCTGTTAGCACATCAGTGGGCTGGCAGTAACCCCAGGGCCCAGCCTCTCCCACTAGTGGGTTGGCACCAGCCCTGGGACCCTCTGGGCCCTGTCCTCTCCCACTAGCAGGCCAAAACCAGCCCTGGGACTACCATGGACCCACAGCTATCATTTCAAGGACTGGGCCCACTCACCTGTTGTCCAGCCCCAGGACTGGGACACCCCTGGTTGAACAGCCAGCCACAGCAGGACCTGGCCCCACCCACCAGTGGTTGGCAGCCTCTGCACAAAACAGGGTCTAGTAACCAAGTGGACTGGGGCCCAGCCATGCCTACCAGTGTGCCCACAGTCATAAACCCACCACAACAGAAGGACCCATGAAGCCCACAAAGAAGGCACTCCTAGAGCATATAACTCAGGTGACCAGAAGGAAGTGCACTGCTGGGCCTCATGCAATGTTTCCTATATAAGTCCACTTCTCCAAGATTGGGAAGTGTAACCAACCTACCAAATACATGGAAATAAAAACAGCAAATTAGGTAAAATGAAGTGACAGAGAAATATTTTCCAAACAAAGGAACAAGATAAAACCCCAGAGGAAGAACTAAGTGAAGTGAAGATAAGCAAACTACCTAATAGAGTTTAAGGTAGTGATTGTAAAGATGCTCAAAGAATTTGGGATAAGGTTGGATGAACAGATTGAGAAGTTAGAAGTTATTAACAAAGAGTTAGAAAATATAAAGAAGAACCAAACAGAGACAAATAATACCATAACTGAAATAAAACACACACCAGAAGAAATCAACAGGCCAGATGATGCAGAGGAACAGATCAGCAAACTAGAAGAGAAAGTAGTGGAAATCACCCAAGCTGAACAGAAAAAAAAAAAAAAAAAAAATTAAAAGATGAGGACATAGGAGGGAGATTAAGATGGCAGAATAGGAGGATGCTGAATACACCTCGCTCCATGAACACATCAAAAATACATCTACACGTGGAGCAACTCCTGCTGAAAACAACCTGAAGACTGACAGAAAGGCTGTAAAAAATGATCTACATGGAGTCAGGTAGGGAGTGAGGAGAAGCGATCAGGCCAGGACCCCTACCCTTAGCAGGGGACACAGAAAGAGGTGGGGACTATCATGGGCTTGGGGATCCTCCTTGGGGAGTAAGGGGTTTGAGCCACATATTGGGCACCCCAACCCCGGGTTCTGACATCAAGGAGATGAGTCCTCTTAGCTGGTTTGAAAACTAGTGGGACTTACCAGAGTGCTGTAACAAACTGAGACTACTTTTATGAAGAGCATGAGTACATGCTTGCTTACTCCAGGAAACAAGGCAGAGGAAGCAAACTGAAAGGTGCCTGGGGCTCCAACCTGTTTTCCTCCACAGCCCTGGCATGCAAACCAGCCCACACCAGGTGCCTGTTCCAGCCCCACTTGCTCCAGTGCTGCTCTCCACTAGAGCAAAGGCAACCATTGCCAAGGTGGTGCACACTTAGAGCTGAGCCAGCAGGAACCCAACCCTGCCTCTGAACAGAGAAAAGGCAGCCATTACCAGCGAGCGTGTAGGGGGTCACATGTTGAAAACTGCCTGGGGCTCTAAACCATAGTTTCTCCTCATGTTGTCTCTTTTATCATGGAGTAAATCAGACCCAGAAGCTCCCAGCTACCTGCTTTCTATGTCCAGTGACTGCATACAGACTCCTTTTATTCACTGTCCAGGACTAGTTATGATTTATCATAAGACCACCTTATGAGCATCATGCTAAGGGTTACTGGAACAAAACCAATTTTTTTTTTTTTTTTTTTTTTTTTTACCAGTGAAAAAGAAGGAAATTTCTTTTGGGAAGAAAGTTAACAGTTTTTGTCATATGAAGTTTCATGTTTTTAAGTCAGTAATAGAAAAAAATAGCAAACATACTGAAAAGAGTGATTATTTAGGATATTTTTTTCTTCTTTCAGTTCATCTATAGAGTTATGTTTTAATTGGTTATCACTTTCTATATCTTTAAAGTTCTATAAACTTATTTTTAAAGGCATTTGCTTCTAATTAGTAATATTACAATCTGATTTTTCTTCCATAATTATATTGTCAACATAAAACTGTTATTTCCAAATCACTTCATAGAAATTTTAGAAAAAAAACCCCAATATCACAGAAAAGTGATGAATTCCTTAGAATGGCCTACATTGTAGAGATCACAATAAATAAAATATGTGTACACATTCATGAGACAATTTTCCACAAAGTAGAGTTCATCTGTATAATATTTTTTTTTTCCATCAAAACTAACATGTACAACTTACAGACTATTATGGTGATCTTATTATGCAAATCTCTCCTGGGAGATCCATTTAGAGATTGTCTTTAGATTCTATGTCACCTTTTTTTCCCCTGAATTATATTTTCCTTTCTTTTCTTTTTCTGGTAAGAGGAGAGGACATGAAATAGTTCTTGGTACCATGATTTAATTGATTCACATTGTTCAAAATAATTTCTATACCTAGTAGTTATTTATAGACTAATCTTATTACAAAGATTTAAGGGTAAAAAATAAGCTTTGATTTAAAAAAGTTTGTTTTCTAAACTACTCCAAAATTTAGCTTTATTAACGTAGTTCCAGTAAAAGTTTGAGCAATGGCATCATTACTGGAACAAATATACAGATTTATAGATTTTACAGTGAAAATATTTATTCAAATCTCTTTGTTTTGTTCTCACTGTTATTTTTAAGTCTATCTAGTTTCTTTTATACATCTAACAATATATACATATTTTAAATGTCTCAAGTTATTTTGCATCGATATTTCAATAATTTGAATTCGAGGTTGATAAGTAATCCTCGAGTATCTGTGGATCTGTTACATAACTATAACTTGCTTGACTATTGGAATCAATCGAGTATTGTCTTTCTGATGAGCCTGGCAATCCTAGGGTATGAAATATGTGACAGACAATTTCTCTGAATATCCTTGCTGGCTTCATAAAATAGGAATCTTGGAATGTGCTGAGCTTGTGAAACAGGTAACCAAAGTAGAAAATGGATAAGATTTCTAACTTAAATTGGCCATTATATGAATTGAACAAAAGTAGCTTCCATTTCCTGAATAAGGAGTGATTTCTTCCTTTCTGTGGATTGGATGGCAATTGATACAACAGGAGGGAGAAAGAAACTAATAGCAACCCTTTGTCTTTGAAAAGCAGAACTTCCAAAATTGGTATGAGATATTGCAAGCTATGGAACCTGGGAAAGAAATGTTGCTTTTCTTGCATTATCAAAATTCTATCTCTACACAATTAAGGCTTGTATTCCCATGTTCTTAGGAGGTAACTTGTACATTGAGGTGAGGGCTACATTGTATAAACCAAAATGGAAAAAGCAGTTAAACAGAGAACTGGGGCATGGACAGTTATATGGAATTCCTCTTTCCTACTTGATTTGTCTAATGTGTGTACTGTTGCAAAGTATGCAGATACATGCAGACCCACATACCCATATGCATACCCTTTCTTAAATTTGGTGTTCCCCACATGGTTTACCTGGTTTTAATTCCATCTCCTTCTGGCTATATCAATCATACCATTCCTTTAGCTTCTTTAATAACATCTTATCCTATGAACCCTGTATTTTTCTCTTTGTACTGCTACTCTCAATACCCGTAATTAAAAGCTTAATTTCATCTTGTATTATACAGTTTCCTACCATTTGTATAAAAATTATGCTCCTCTTCTGTATTATTCCATAAGCTTACTGTGTACAAGGAACACTTTTTTTTTAATTAATTAATTGATTTATTTATTTTTGGGTGTGTTGGGTCTTCGTTTCTGTGCGAGGGCTTTCTCTAGTTGCGGCAAGCGGGGGCCACTCTTCATCGCAGTGCGCGGGCCTCTCACTGTCGCGGCCTCTGTTGTTGCGGAGCACAGGCTCCAGACGCGCAGGCTCAGTAGTTGTGGCACACGGGCCTAGTTGCTCCGCGACATGTGGGATTTTCCCAGACCAGGGCTCGAACCTGTGTCCCCTGCATTGGCAGGCAGATTCTCAACCACAGCGCCACCAGGGAAGCCCAAGGAACACATTTTTTAATTTCTTAGAATTTTCCACATTGCTTGGCATACGGTGGGCACTCAAGAATAATTGTGAGTTGAATGAGTTAATGTATGTCCCTTAGTGCTGAGCACATTGAAAATGTGTAAATGATTATATCTTGACTGATCTATTGTCATCATAGACCAACCCATTTTCTCTAGGTTTATAAAAAATATATATTAAAAATATATATACAGTTATGCACACAGTGAAAGTGAAGGCACATTTTAAGAGTTTGGTTATACGATTGGTTTAAAGTTTTAAGTCATAGATACTCAATATTTCCCTTACAAGTCTTTAAACCAATCGAAAATACAAAGAAAAATTATTTTTTTTATATCTCACTAAACAAAAAAATTATTTCCATCTCTCCTTCTCTTTCTCTCCATATATATATGTATATGTAATATACATATACCACACACTGTCATACATGTGTCTTGGCATTTTAATCATTTTACATTTAAGATACCTAATACATTCCTAGACAGAATGGGATTAAAATTATTGTTGGCAACTTTAAAACATTTAAAAATGCTTGTGATTACAGTTTACTTAATTCTGTGTTCATATTAAGCCTCAAACTCTGAATATGCATAAAATAGATTTTTTCTTTATGAGCATTAAATGAGATGGCATGGTTGTAGCTCATCTGTGGATTTTATATATTCATTTATAGATTGCATGTTCAACATCCATTAACCCAGTGCTTCCTATGCATGGGTGGTATTCTAGACAATGGAAACAGAAAGGTAACACTGATCAAGGCAGACAAGGCCCCTCCTCCCCTAAAGCTTCATTATAATTGAAAGACAAAAAATAAACATACAAATCAAACACATATCCAATAGCGTTAATGCTAAGAATAACATTCTCTTGGATGATGTTTAGACTGAGTGCTGCAGTGAGTCTGTATAAAGGTCCTAAAGCAGAAAACAGCCTGGGCTGTTGTCTGAGGAGGAAGCAAGCTATAGGTTGGCATTTGGGGAGTGAAGCAGAGAGTAGTTCTTGATACCATCAAAGATGTAGGCAGATCATCTCAGGCCCTATAAGACAAAACAGAGTTTGCATGTTATATAAAATTCTGACAGAAGCCATTGGGGTTTCCAATAGGGAAATGAAATGATCTGATTTACATTTCAGCAAAGATTACTCAGGCAGGCTGCTATGTGGAAAATGTATTGCAGGGGGAGAAAAGTGGAATCAGGGCAATTAGTTAGGAAGCTCCTGAAGAATTTTAGTCAAGAGATGATCTGGAATAATATAACAAGTTGGAAGTGGAAATGGAGAGAAGTGGATAGATTCAGAATATATTTTAGGTATTAATTCTTTTTCTTAAATTAGTTACTTTATTTTATTATTTATTTTTGGCGGCATTGGGTCTTCGTTGCTGCACACGGGTTTTCTCTAGTTGCAGAGATCGGGGGATACTCTTCGTTATGGTGTGTGGGCTTCTCATTGCAGTGGCTTCTCTTGTTGTGGAGCATGGGCTCTAGGCAAGCGGGCTTCAGTAGTTGTGGCAAGTGGGCTCAGTATTGTGGCTCACGGGCTCTAGAGCACAGGCCCAGTAGTTGTGGTGCACGGGCTTAGTTGCTCCGTGGCAAATGGGATCTTCCCAGACCAGGGCTTGAACCCGTGTCCCCTGCATTGGCAGGCAGATTCTTCACCACTGTGCCACCAGGGAAGTCTGGTATTAATTCTAAAGTGAGCAGGAGGGTTAAATGTGATAATTATAGTGTGAATATATAGTGTGTGTCATGTGCTTTGCTAATTATTCTTACAATCATTATATGCAAAAACACCAGAAAGACTACAGCTTATCATATAGAGCTGTAGACAGATGGCCTGTATATTAAATTGTTTAAACCTTCTGTGATTCAGTTCTCATCTATGAAATGGGAAATAATAATTTTACATAATACAAACAGATGATGGCAAGATTAATATATGCAAAGTGCTAACAACACTCCCCAGTTCTGGTAAAAATAATATCTATTTTTGAATGTCCGCTATGCAGCATCAATATAACTTAATGGAAAGATAGATGAGTTTGGAACTGAAGAGACCTATACTTGAACTCCTGCTCCACATGGCACCATTTCTTTTTGGCCTTGAATATGATGCTAAGTTTCTCTGAGACTCTTTCCTCACTTATAAAATAGAGATATTAAATCCCATATCACAAGAGTAATGTAAGGACTAAATGAGATATTTGTTAGTCATTTAACACTGTGATTAGCATTGTCAAGAAACTTAAATATTAGTTCCTATGGAAAGTTGATTGTTTCCAATTTTTCTTCCTTCCCTTCTATAAAATTATTGTTGTTGACCTGGACTGTGTGACTTTCTTGGCAAAGATCATGTTGTCAACATGACTCAAGGACAGTCTTCATATATGTAAGTTTTGGTTTTACCCTCTTGTGTTCCTGTGATGTATTGTGAGAAGAATATGACCCAGTTAGCTACTGGTCCAAGGAAAATAAAGAAACAAATGGAGCAGATCTGAAGCAATCTGAAACCCAGAGCCAAGCTCAGTGAAGCCATAGCCTACCAAAAGACCTGTGAGCAAGAAAAGAAGCATTTATTATTGTAAGACCCTGGGATTTTGAAGATGTTGGTTATGCAGTTTTATTGCAACAAAAGTTGATTAGTACATTATTTTTCCCTTTCTTTCTTTTAAATCATGCCAATTCCTAATACTTTAAATTGCATCTGAAACGTAATTGTTCTGTGTGATTTAAAGAATTCGCTAGTTCTCTAGCACTTTGAACTGTAGTTAATATTGTCAGTAAACTAGGATTTGTTAAGAGTAACCATGTGGCTAGAATTGTGGAAGACTGTCTTGAAGGAAAAAAAGAAAAACAAAAAAACCAAAAAAAAAACACATGAAGCTTGAGGAACTTAGAATTTCTCACTAGAAACATTCTCGGAGTCCTTTTTGAGGTCCTGTTCCCCAGACATGCTCCAGAACTCTAATTTGGAGGGACTGGGGTAGGTGGGAAAAGTTTCATAGACGATGCTGGTACTGAGTTCAACATGAAAGAGAGGTGTATTTCAACAATGCCCCTTGAATTCGGAATCACTTTAGCCCTCCAGATACTGGCTATGAAAAGCCGAGTCGTCATTATTCATCCCTAATGTTTGTGTTCGTTTTTTCTGAGACCTAAGGAAAGGCAGTCCTCTCTCCCAGCCCCAGGGCCCAGGAGTCTCCTGACTACACCCTCATCTTCCTGACTAATGGGACCTGTTTCCCTCAGAGGCTATGAGCAGGACAACCTTCAGGGTTTGATCAAATTTATCTTCTGACTATTGTCTTTGCCTTTAATGAACCAAGGTGTCACTTTCCGCTGAAAGTTAAAAGAGGAGGAGGAAGTGGAACTCTATTGATTTACTGTTTTATTAGATTTCTGATTGGAAAGAGAGAGGAGCTGTGGCCTTACCTGTAAAATCACCCATCTTTCACCTCCAGAGCTTTCAGATTTGAACTGGTGGGTTATTTACCGTAACTCTGTCAGTCTCCATAATTGCAGATACAGAGACCCCAGAAGGAGATGGGAGGCAATTCTGAGTAGATGAAACCAAGGTATTGTCTTTCCCAACCTTTCAACTCTACCTCACCAGTGAAGGAAAGAAGGAAGGAATAAAGAGGAATGAAGAGAGGGAGGGAGGAAGATGGAGAGAAGAAAAGGGGAACAGCCATCTCTCCAGTAATTGGTCTAAGCCAAGCACATATTTAGATACTTCAGGATAGATGAAGAATATGTAATTATCTACCTGGTTGATTGTACCTATTGTCCCTGAAAGCTATATATTAAAGATCCATTTTACAGATGATGAGTTTAAATAAATTGCTTAATATCGTGCAGCAAATAAGAAACTATTTAAAATAACAATGAAATTATTAAATTATAGAATGATTTCAAAAATAATAATCTCATTTAAATTTTATATCACCTGTCTGAAGATATTTCATTATTATCTAGTTTTAGAGGAAACAGGTTTATGAATGTTTAACAACATGCAAAACATCATACAGCTTATAAATGGCAAAGCCTGGCTCGCACTTGGAGTTGCCTAACTACAAAGCTCCTGTTTTTCTACTTCTAATTAATGAATATATTTATATTTAATGAGATTATAAAGGCAAAATTCACTTGTTTCCCAAATATGTTTTGTAAGAGAAGTGCAGTGGGTGATTATGACAGACCTTGAACAGTGTAGTTTCTGTGCTGGCTCACACATCTTGCTTAATTTAAATAATTTCTAAGCTTTTATTTTTGTTAATTGTTGCAAAGTAAAATCTCTCTTTCCCACATCTCAACTAACCACTAATTGCATTTCTTCTATTTAGCAGATATGCACTTCTGTCAACTAAACTAGTCCCCCCCGTCCCCTGCTAAGGAAGCACGTTTTCAGCAGCAATTAGGAATAATTGCTGTGATTTCTCCACCAACCTGACTCTGGCTTACAACAGCGCAACACAACCCATTAGCTTTTGAAGACAGGAAGGTTGAAAGAAAAATGTATCTTTTGAAAACCAAACACCATTGAATTTGGGATCCAGTAATCTTTATCAAGTCCCTCTCTGGACAAAACAAAATAGATGAGGTGTAAAAACACAGAAAAAAAGTGGAATACAAGGTTGTTTTCTTCAGATGAGTGTCAAACTTTAGAGGAATTAAGTGAGGAGTGCAAGGTAGCAACAATAATTTCTGAAATGAGAAGTGAGCCCAAAGGATGCTTCAAGTTTTACCCAACTTAAAATTCCAAGATTGAATCATGCCTTTGGGTTATCAGTTCATGAAGAGTCTCTGTTGAAAACGAAAATTCTCTTGGAAGTGATGAAATGTAGAGCTGTGTGTGTGTGTATATCTATGTGTATGTGTTTGCCAGGGGGCTCTGTGTGTATTTGTGGTGGAAGGAGTGTAAAAGTCTTAAGATATTTAGTGTCTTTACAACTTTAATATTTGTCTATGTGGAAGGCACAGAGCAGAGTTTTGGGAAGATGATTCAAAGAATTGAGGTGTAGGCAACCCGTCCCTTTGGATGGCTTTCACCTAAGTTCTTATCTCTGTTATCTAGTTGTAGAGAACTTCACTAGTTAGCTTGGGATTTATCTAAATTTGCTTATGTCTAACTGTAGTAGGGTTACAATGTAGTAGAGGGTAAAAAAAGTGTCATTCAAAAACTCAGGTTTGCAAGAACTTGTCCAGAACATATTAAAAAAAAAAGCCATCTAGAAATAAGAACAAATATTTCATTTACTCTATCAAAATATCATGCTGATGCTATTTCAGTAGTCATCCATAAATGAAGAATTGTACAATCTGCTTGCTAAGATTTTATTTCAGCCTGCTTTTACATACATACACACACACACATATATATATATATATATATATATATATATATAAACATTTAATCATTAGGCAAAATGAATAATTACCTCAATGGTTACCAAAAAGTCTTGTTCTAAAATATTTCCTTCCCTCCCTTCTTACATCCTCCACTATTCAAGACACCAGAACATTAGAAAAGACAAGGACTTTGTCTCCTAGTAAAATAACTCATTGTTGCAGCCCTCTCCAATTGGAGTCTGATCATGGCTTAGTTTAATTTGATCATTTCATGGCCTAGATCAAATTAAAAATAGTCAGGGAACTGGCTAGGACTTTGAACCTAGGCTTATTGACAGGAGACACTCAGAGTTGGTAGCGGCATGGCTCAAAATCAGATCCATGGGACCTACATTCCAAAATTTTATTTTTATTCAGATACCAAAAAGGGCTGTTGCCCTTTATGATATTAATTTCAAGTACTAGAAATGCCTCCCTCTTGAATGTAAGCTGGTGCAACCCCTGTGGAAAACAGTATGGGGATTCCTCAAAAACTTAAAAATAGAACTAACATATGACCCAGCAATTCCACTCCTATGCACATATCCAGACAAAACACTAATTCAATAAAATACAGGCACCCCTATATTCATAGCTGCACTATTCACAATAGCTAAGACATGGAAACAACTTAAATGTCCATCGACAGATGAATGGATGAAGATGTGGTACACATATACAATGGAATATTACTCGGCCATAAAAAGAATAAAATAATGCCATTTGCAGCAACATGGATGGACCTTGAGATGATCATACTAAGTAAAGTAAGTCAGAAAGAGAAACACAAATACTATATGTTATCACTTATATGTGGAATCTAAAATATGACACAAATGAACTTTTATGAAACAGAAACAGACTCACAGACATAGAGAACAGACTTTTGGTTGCCAGTGGGGGTTGGGGTGGAAGAGAGATGAAGTGGGAGTTTGGGGTTAATGGATACAAACTATTACATACATAATGGATAAACAGCAAGGTCCTGCTGCATAGCACAGAGAAATATATTCAATATTCTGTGATAAACCATAATGGAAAAGAATATTTAAAAAATATATATGTATACTGAATCACTTTGCTGTACAAAATAAATTAATACAACATTGTAAATAAAATATACTTCAATTAAAAAAATAAAGAGATGCTTCCTTATGCCCACCCCATTGTAATATAACTTAGTAACGTAAAATGAATTTTTGGAATGTCAGCATAATTCCCCTACTGGAGTGAAGTTACTCATATTGAATTCTCTCAAACTTCCATGGCAAACTTCTAGCCCAGTGTTCAGGGATTTGGTTTCTTGTCTCATCATCGTTGATATCCTTTTACTTCAATCATAACTTCAAATACAACATCACTTTCTCTTCTCCACATCACTAATCTTATCAGTTATCTTCATATAAAGCCTTCTAGTGCCCTGTGCTAATCATGTGGACATTTTATATATTTGGGCCTGCTTAGACCTCTTCTGTATATCCAGGTACTAGACATGACAACAGGTGATTTTTTTTAATAGATCTTTATTGGAGTATAATTGCTTCACAATACTGTGTTAGTTAGTTTCTGTTGCACGCCAAGTTGAATCAGCCATATGCATACGTATGTCCCCATATCCCCTCCCTCTTGAGCCTCCCTCCCATCCTCCCTATCCCACTCCTCTAGGTCATTGCAAAGCACCGAGCTGATCTCCCTGTGCTATGCTGCTGCTTCCCACTAGCTATCTATTTTACATTCGGTAGTGTATATGTGTTGATGCTACTCTCACTTCGTCCCAGCTTTCCCCTCCCACCCCGTGTCCTCAAGGCCATTCTCTATGTCTACATCTTTATTCGTGCACTGCAACTAGGTTCATCAGTGCCATTTTTTTTTTTTTTTTTTTAGATTCCATATATATGCATTAGCATTCGGTATTTGTTTTTCTCTTTCTGACTTACTTCACCAAGGAAGACATACAGACAACAGGTGATTTTGAGAGCAGCCTTCTGCAACCAGAGGGGAAACCCATTCATGTGAGATCAGGAAGGTCTTGCTGTTTTCATTCTGCCTTGGGCTGTTCTATTGGCTTATTCTCAAGCAGTGAAATCTATTGTTTGCCACCTGAGATTTGGGTCTGCTGGACTTGGGAAAAGAGAGAGAGAGTATAGGGAATATAATCAAAATGAGTTTTAATTGAGGTGTGCTTTATTTTCCCCTTGCAATTACCTCAAAAACAGGTTCTTACCAATGGGTCCCCTAGTGCTTTCTCAGAGAACATAGCAACACAGATAGTATGTGTGCAGGTGAAGAATCAACTTTCCAAGGCAGTCTCTCTTGTCCTAATTAAGAGAAAATGTTAGAACCGAGCAGGAAAACCCACACTTTCATAGCTGGATCTGGCTCCAGTGATCAAAGGCTTCCTCTTGGGGGAAATCCTAATCATTTTTAAGCCAATGGCTATAGGCTGATAAAACTAAAGCACAGTGATTTTTCAGGAAGAGCAGCTTGAATGGGGTAAACAGAAGCTTATGCCAGGATAAAAGAGGAAAAAAGGTTGTGTGGTCAAAGAGCGTACCGGTGTACAACATGCAATAATAAAAGAACTAGAAAACGACTTCAGAGGGTTGAGGGCCAGCCCTGATTCTTTTCTGTATCATTAGGGAGATTACAGTTCAATGGACTAGTGTCTATCCAACATATATGATAAATATCTAGTGTACTTGATGTCAAAGATAAAATATACTGTTTGTCAAACCTCCCTTATGGGGTGGTTGTTAGCCTCAGAATTTTATTTTCAAAAGTAGCAAATTGTAGTAAAATCCTGGTTATTAATTCTCTTACTAGATAGGCCTTAAGCATAGGTTTAGCACTTCTCTTAGAAAAGATTTTAAACATGCTATGCTAGCTATTCTCCACTTGTCTCGTTCCAATCCAGGTCCACCTTCCTGTATTCCCTGGGAGGTTTGCATCACATCACACTTATCCTCTTGTTTGATTTAGACCAGATCAATGGGAAGCACCAGCAATAGATTATGAGCCAGGATAAAAAGAGCTTGGAATACTTATTTTCTCCATTCATTTCCTACCTCAGCACTGTTGTTCTTCCGATAGCTGGGTTTGATGCCCTATCAGGTGGCCTTTTTCTCTGGCAGCAAGACTGTATGTGATGAGGTTTCTCAGATTTCTGTCAATATCCCTTTTATTAAGCCCTCTTGTTTCAATCCTTTTGAGTGTGAATTTTTTTCCTGTTGCAACTATGACTTTTTTGGTTGTTCCCATTGAGATAGTAAGACCTGGTTGTTACAAGAAAATCTCAGAGAAGTCAAGGCAGAGGAAACTGTCAGCCACTGCATAGCCTTGTATGCATCAATCCTCATAGCTTTCCCCTTACAGCCCTGTTTCCAACCTTACATGAAATCTTCAACATTGATATATTTTCTTTGGGTTAACTTTCAAGGCCTCTGTTACACCACAACTCAAAAAAATGCAGCAAATTATGCTTTTGGTTTGGCTTAATTTGTCAAAGTAGGTTCTGTGAATCATGAGGGAGCAGGGATTCTTCATTCATTCATTCATTCATTCATTGGATTGTTCATAAATTCATTCAGTGAACTTCAGTGTATGCCTCTCTGCCAGTCTCCTGACTGGTAGGAAACAAAAGATACACTCGATTGATGCAGTGAAAAGAATTTAAGAAAAGCTATTATTACCACTAAGCCTGAAAGTACAAGAAGAAGAAACATTATAACCAGATCCTAAGGATCACTGGTGCTGTGGAATCAATCTATCAGGAAGGAGATGTAGAAAAAGAAGAATATAGCCACTGCCCGAATAATAGTACCCAGGTACAGAGAGAGTGGGAGAAAGTGCTTCTACCTTTCCTTCTTTCCTCTCTCAAATTTTTAGAGTGCCTCCTTTGGATTAAACCAAATATTAAGACATAAGGCAAAGTAGTCTGGGTGATTCAGTGTATAAGGGTCAGGCTCTCGACTGACAAAGCTGGGTAAGGAAGAGTAGCTCTGGGTATGTGACAAATGGAAAATGACTTAGCCTCCAAATGATGTAGAACAGGAACATGAAAGTCCTGATGTAGAAGACAATGATTTTTGCTCACAAGAAACTCAAAATATAAGGGCATTGATTCCAGAGGCAAGACCAGTAGTGGTATTTAATGATGTTGACTCTACTAGTCAGAATTATCTCCTCGGGAAAGCGTGATTCTCCTCTGTATCACTAAATCCTTGTTTAGACTCAATTGAAGAGATATGGTTCTTCCATGCTTGGTTTGGATAGATAAGAAGTCATTCAGTAGGGTCCTTTAGTTATATCAAAAGAGTGCATGTCTATCCCTTGTCACCAGAGATAGGTGTCTTGTCACTTCCTTGAAATTATCTTGCACAAGGAATACAGAAACTAGAGGTCCTCTCAGTGGACACTCCATGGTTGGTCAGATTAGCCAATTGTTGGATTTCTAGAGGACACTTTGCACCGGAGGTCTCTAAGACCACATGTGGGCTCACTGATTCACTAGAAGGACTCATAAGACACAAACGTCATTATGCTCACCATTATGGCTTATTGTACCAAAAGGATAAAGAGAAATTCAACAAAGGGTAAAGTTTGGAGCAAACGAAGTGCAAGCTTCCAATGGTCCCCTCCCAGTGTGGTCACACAGAATGTACTTAATTCTCCCTCCGAAAATATATGTGACAACGCATGGGAAGGGTTGCCAATAAGCGATACTTTTCTAAGCCTGGGTGTCCAGAATTTTTATCGGCTACCAGTCACCTAAGTGTATAGCACCTAGTGACTGCCCTCAGATACTCAAGCTCTAGGCCTCCAGAGGGGAAGCAGGTGTTCAGCACATATCACTTTGTTAGCATAAACTATATGGACAAACTGGGGGACTGTGGTTCAAGGCCTCAGGCATACACAAAGTATTTTCATCAGACAGAACATTTCAAAAGCTCAGTTCTCAGGGGCCAGCTAAAGGCCAGTGATGAAAACAAGCCTTTCTTAGGAATGGGCAGGGTTTCCACAACAAGGTCTGCTGAGTTAACCCTTTTTCACACACAGGTAAAAATGCCATGCTTGATTTTCTGAGTCTTCTCTCAATGGGAGCAGGATTTCTGAAAAAGTAAATATAAGTAGCTAACGTCTCTACCTTCTCTAATTTGAAGTTAGCAAAATCGTGAGGCTGATCAGTTTGACTCGTGTGTCCCTAGCTTCTCCTCTGCATGTTTTCTCCAGCTTCAGGGCTCGCTTAGTCTCTCAGTACAAGTTCTCACCATCTTCTTATTCTCTCCTCTTCCCTCATCAAACCCCATTTCCAGAAAGGCTTACAGATTGCCACTCATTGGTAACAGTTAGACGAAGTCTCTACTTTGCTTCTCTCATAGGGAGTTTACACCTCAAAGTCCAGCTATTTCTAAGAAGAGATTTGACCCCTGATCAATATAGAAGGAAACCCCTGGAAAATTATCACACTGTGATGTCACTAATCCCAGCCCTCTGTTTTAGCTGTCTGATATGTCACCTTTGGAACCTTATTTTACACTATCCAGATATTTACAATTTTAACTACAAAAGACTTGACCCCTGGTTATCAGCTCACTACTAAAGCTAAAACCAGCCTTTGTACCCTGACACTGAATTATATCTCAGAGACAGAGATTTAGGTGAAGCAGAAAAGAATAACTTTATTGCTTTCCCAGGCAAAGGAGGCCACAGTGGGCTAATGTCCTCAAAACTGTGTGTCCTAACCTGGAGGATGTAGTGAGGAGTTGTATAGTAATGGTTCAAAGAGGGTGATCAGCTCGTGGACATTCTTCTGATTGGTTGGTGGTGAGGTAAGTGGGAGTCAGCATCATCAACCTTCTGGTGCCAACTAGTCTGGGGTCTACATGCTTGTGGGCAGCACACCATTAACTTCTCCCACCTGGAGGGGTTTCAGTATCTGCAAAACAGCTCAAAGATACTGTTATGTGCATCCATTGTTGGGGGGACCAGGACCCTGCTCCAAGGCTTCACTATTGTTTCTTGACTGTTTTTCCCTTATATCCACATCCCCTCACTTCTGTAATTAGCAACTATTTGAACCTGCTCCTTGGAACTCATAGAAGGTCATGGAGGCTGAAAGAAGCCTATTTACTGTAATCAAGAAATGGGGGACAGGGCTTCCCTGATGGCGCAGTGGTTGAGAATCTGCCTGCCAATGCAGGGGACACAGGTTCGAGCCCTGGTCTGGGAAGATCCCACATGCCGCGGAGCAACTGGGCCCATGAACCACAATTACTGAGCCTGCGCGTCTGGAGCCTGTGCTCCGCAAAAAGAGAGGCCGCGATGGTGAGAAGCCCGCGCGCTGCGATGAAGAGTGGCCCCCGCTTACCACAACTAGAGAAAGCCCTCGCACAGAAACGAAGACCCAACACAGCCATAAATACATAAATAAATAAAAGCTTTAAAAAAAAAAAAAAAAAAAGGAAGAAATGGGGGACACAGAAAGGCTTTTGTGAGCAGGAGCCCCACAGGGTCCTGTTCTGTTTCACTGCTATTCACATGATAATTAAACCAAGCAAAACAATTTACAATGATATTCCTGATCCATTTATTTGGTACAATATATCCCTTTCCTCTTCTCCGTTAAAAAATAGTTTCTTAGATCATAACTCGAACCAAGAATAGTGAGGCCCTCTATGTATCCATAAATAACGCAGTTTCTCAGATATTCACCTTTAATTGACAAATTGTCTTTTTGAAATAAAAAAAAATCAGCAAGGGGACAGATTTCATGTATTTCACATTTTGTTCTTTCCTCTATCCCTGGCTGAAGTTCCACTAAGAAAAATCGTTGAGACCACAAGGTGACATGATTGGAAGCAGGATGGAAAGCTACACATGAAATGTTGATAGCTGGCTTCATATTATGTCTTCCCTTTCTCCCTCCAAAGTCTCTTAAAAAAGCACAAAACCACTTGTTATTTGGTGATAGGCAGCTGTGTTTGAAGCAATGTAATTACTAAAACACTATCCAATCTAGGCAAAGAAATGTGCATGTGAATATTTGTATAAATGCATGTGTTAATTGGAATGGCTTTTGTGGTACATGTTTGTCGGTCTGCATATGCAAGTAAGGCTATTTAGTGCACAGTGTCATCTGTGTCAATACCAGTGGTCTCTTGTTTCTAAAAAGAATTTATAGAAAACAGGTGAGAATGAGGAATATAAACCTAGTTGTACAGGAATTCAACCTACAACCCAGAGGGCTGTAATACTACAGCACTCTTTGGAGCATTTATTTTTCAATGATGACATGAGAAAGGAGAGCAGGACTCCTTAAGACATTTCTAGCCCTGGATGTTTCATAGACATAGAGAAAGAGATATAGCAGAAGGTAGTGGATTTGCTGAAACCAGGTGGGTATTTACCTCATTTTGGTGACAGCCCAGAGCTTTTTTTTTTTTTCTTTTCCTGTACAAAACCAAAAGCATATCAGAAAGTTACAGATTGAAGTCTATTGCTTCTGGCATATTTGTTAGGTAAACAATTAAAAGTAGAGATGTTTACTGTGTGTTTTTTTTTTTGTAGCAAGATAAACAGGGCAGATATTTATAAGGAATAAAATAGAGTTTGAACAATTTCCCTGACCTTGGGGTATCATGGTATTAATTTAGAAAGATAGAAGAAAACTTTAGCTCCTCTTTCCAATTTCCAATTACTCTATTGCAACGTATACCCAGGATTTCCCCCCATCGAGTGTACTCTTTATGCAGTAGCCAGAGTTACATTTATAAAACACAAATTGATCATGCCAGCCCTGCTTAAAAATTTTCAGCAGCTTCCCATTGTGTTTAAAATCCAAAATCATACAATAGCCTTCAAAGCTGTAGGTGATCTCACCCTTAGGCTTAATTCTCACCCTCTTTCCCAGCTCCTATCCTTCTTGTTTGACATGTTCCAGGCTATTGGGATACCTTTCCTGTTGTTCCTAATACACCAATCACTTGCCTGCCTTTGGGCCTTTTGTAATCACTGCTCCCTCTGCCTGGAATGCTCTTTGCTTTTCTTGGCACAGCTGATTTCTTCTTCTTCTTCTTCTTCTTCTTCTTCTTTTTTTTTTTTTTTTTTTTTTTTCAGACAGAGACTGAAATATTACTGTGCAAAAGAAGACTTGCCTAAAAACCTTCATTTACTTTCCATCCTAGCACCTGGTTTGCTTTCCTGTAATTTTATGTAATGTTTAATTACACACACATGTACCTATACAACTTGTGTTCACTAATAGCCTTCCTCTCTTCTGTTCTATTGCATTTATTGTCAGAACACTACTTGCTCATTCACCTACAGCCTCAGTCCCTCAATATTATAGTTGCTGTCCTTGTCCCTGGAATACTGTGATGAAAAGCATCATCTTTGTCCTCCAATAACTATTGCATTGCATTATTCTGGGTTTTAAAAATTTTATTAATTTCACACTATTCACTGAATCTAATATGCATTAAACTTGGTGCTAGGTCCTTGGGATGCATTTTTAAGTAAATCAGACAAATTCTGGCTTTTATGAAGGGTTTATTCTCAAAAGAAAAAAAACAGACAAATAAATCACCTAAATTACTAATCAATTCCGATATTGATAAATGCCTCAAAAAGTTCAGAGTACTAGGATTGTTTTTAAGCCTACCTTAGTCCTGAAGGATGAGAAAGACAAAGCTAAGGAAGGGGGAGAGAGTGTTCTAGAACAGATGGTGAGAAAGATTTGAAATAGGTAAATGAATAGTGCATTCAGAGTAATGAAGAGGGTAGGGAACTACAGCATAAAGGGAAGAAGAGTGCAAAATGAGCTGGAAATAAAGCAAGTATTAGATACTGCAGTCCTCAGGAGGCTGCCCCAAAGAACTGAATACATTAAAAGTAAGAGTAGGTCATAAAAGTAAGTGATGGAACTTTTGTTCCTAAAAGTTTATTGTTTTTCTTTTTCTGTATTAGAATTAATGAAGTGAGGATTAAAATATCTAAAGTATCTGCATCTTGCTCAGTGCCTGACACGTAGCAGGCGCACAAAATATATGTGTTTAATAAATGTCTAAACAATGCAGGGAGAGAATATCGCTTCCTGTTAAGACTGTAAGATTCTTGAGGACAGGAAATGTGGGGCGTTTTGGTGTATTGAACTTCTCTCCTCTTAACTTCCAACAAAATATATAAGCCATAGCAGACCTACTATGTATTTGTGGATTATTTTGATTTTTAATCTCTTTCCATCTCTCAGTTGTACCAATATCTCTCCGAACCTCTAGATCATAAAAGTAGCTCCCACTGTATATGTTGCTCCAATTCTTGCTGCTTTTGGAATTTGGAAATTAGTTGGTAATGCCAAAAAGAAAAGAAAATAATACTTCACTCCCAGCAGCCACTCAAACATACAGGTAGATTCCTATGCAAAGCAGAAAAGGGAAGAACGAGAATGTTTTAGTGAACCTGTTCTATGCCTTTGGCCTGGTTTTGCTGATGCCTAACTTCATTTCCTGTAATCATTGGAATTGGACATTTGCTTAAGTGTGTGTGCGATGGCATATGACGCGTGGATGAAAATTGGCAGTCTGGTCATTTCCTCTTCAATCGATACTCCCTTCCACTCAATTAACACGAGTACTATGGTTTTAAGGCCTGCTTATTGGTTCTGCCATTTTGCTATAAAACTTAAGTGTTGCACTTTCAAGCTGCATCATAATCACTTTATTAGTGGTTGAAATAATTTGTAAAATCTTGATGGAATATGCTTGCCAAAATCCCTGGTGTGAGACTAATGAAACATTCCAATCCCTCTAAGACTTAAAGACCACGATGTCATTTTTTTCACAGAGTCAAATCTTCTTTAACCAGAGACAACTGAATGTTGTAAAAAGTCAGAGTTTTTTGTCTCCTAGATTCAATTTTGCTTTTTTTGTTACTGAATATCTTCTGGTTTATTGTTTCCTCCCTGTTCTTCTTCCCCAATAATTCTTTTTTATTTTTTTCATTTTCTGAAATAGAATATACCTTAGGATGTGCATTTTTTATTGAATAAAGGGTAACCTACTGTTTTCAAAGTGCCTCAACTAACTGGGTTTATGGTGATAGTACAATCATAATGTATAGGGAAGAAAAGGCACATAAGTTTAATATTTGAAGTCCTATGAGAAAAACTTAACTAAGTTTTCATGTCATTTAGATTGCCTTGGGATGGCATAAAATATTCCTCTTTATCTCCTGATGTTAATCTCTACTTGTTGATCAGATGCCTTAGCTTTGTGCCTCATATTTCCGTGGATCTATACTGACTTCCCTGTAATCTGGGGTTTTGAATTAGTGAGTAGTCCAGTCTTGTGGACCTGGTCATTCTTGTAGCCACCAATGCTGATTGCAAGTGGGGTTCTCACCTCAGTTGTACTACAAAATTTTAGTAGTCTATTAAAGGGAAGCCTTCTCATAATTTTTCTTTTTCTTAATATACATAATTTTATTACAAAATTTTAAAAAAATGAAACATTCTCATTCTAGAAAACCCAAAATTTACTATAGATACTAATGTCTATGAGTTTGCTGTGCTACCATACACAAGTCAAGAAATTAAAGAAACCATTAAATATTTAGAAACGTTCAACATCAGAAGTTTTAAAATCTAACTATATGTAGAAGCCCCTGAAAAAGCTACAACCTGCATTTTTTAAAAAGGTATTTTCTCTACAAAGAATCTTATCAGCTATACAAAAATCTGTACAGTTTTTATATTGAGCTGCACTTGAATTCACATTCTTAGCCAAACACTTGCCACAGCATACACGCACACTCCACACACATCATTACAGGATAGCCATTTATTCCTCATCTTCACCCTCTTCCTCCTCATCTTCTGGTTCATTCTTCTTGGAGCCTGTTGGCCTGCCAGGGCCCTTCTTTCCCACTTCATTCTTGTCCTTGGCACGGTGTGCGGCAATATCCTTTTCATATTTCTTCTTTAGCTTAGCTGCTTTCTGTTCATGTGATTGTTTATCTTTGGCTGACTGCTCAGACCACAGTTCACCCAATTTTTTTTGCAGTATCCCTGGTGGATAAGCCAGGGTGTTCACTTTTGTGCTCCTAAAAGGCCTCCATCTGCCTTCATCCTCTTTTGCTCTGAACATTGTCCAAAGATCATAATTTTTCTTATAATTATCTCTTTCAAAGAAATTGGTGTAACCTTCATAGATTGGGACAGAAAAAGTGACACCCAACCTCATTTTTTTTCTACTAGGAATCAGCTTCTAAGATTGAGGATAAATGAATTATCCCTTCCTACCTGAAGCATTTTCTGCAGAGTTGGGGCTGATGTTTTTCTGGAAGTGCCCATTGGGTAATTTTGCAGGCCACTTTGGAGTTCTCCTATTATTTACGCAAGAGGACTTACTACTCAGCTTGGAAACTAAACCTCTAGAGGGATTTTCTGGTATGTCAGAAGTCCATGGACCACATATAGACAATAGCTTAGACTTCTATGGGATTGTCATGGTAAAAGTCTCATGGTCTTTCTGTTAAATTAAAAGAAAAAAGAAGTAATTTTATCTGATTATATCTGCAATTCCAAGACAAATATCACACTAATTATTTTTATTATATTTATTTTTTGACATTAAATTAATATTTGCATAGTTGGAACTCTATGTACATAGAGTTCCAACTGTACATAGTTGGAACTTTCCCACAGAAAAAATAATCACCTTAAGATTGTGCAAAGAATCCAGTTCTTTTGCAGTTTAAATGCTTGGAGAAAATCAACCATACACAAATTTAAACCAGAGAAGAATGATAATGTCTATAACTAAAATGAAATTGTACACTTATATAAACAGAATGAATTTAGTAGATTTTCAAAGATACTGTTCCCTCTTTTGAAAGAAAAGAACAACACATATGTGAATCTGTCTGTAAATGTGTGTTTAATTTTTCTCCACATATCCATTTTCATTCAGATTTTTTATACTAGCCTCACAAATCATACATTTTAATTGTAGATAGCATAGCCAAACACAAGGATTGTGTGTAATTCCAAGGATTACTTTGGCAAACCTGCTGATTAGACATTTTAAAATAAGACGGTAAGTAGGTAAGTATTTACAGTAAAACAGTTTTGTTCCAATTTATGGACTTCTTTATATCCACTCTGTCTCTTTCCACAAAGTAATAACACAGGACATAAACTAGAAGAAAAAAAAAGGTAAAAGCAAACAAAAAATAGGGAATACATCTTGGTTTCATGTGTGTCAAAACAGCAATAAACTGGAAAAATATATTCAGCTAAGGTGCTATTTGGATTTTATTTATAAAGGTTACCATCTCCGGCCTAATGTTCATTAGCTTTGTCCTGTTGCCTAGTTACAGATTGATAATTTTTGTCTCTGTTGTTATTGATGGCTCTAATAGACAGAACAGCAACCGAGGGTCTGATGAAAAAACTTTAAATCTCTATTCAGAGATGTTGTTAACATTTTTTGTATGTGTCTGGTGCTGTTGATTACAATGATCTGGGGAAGGAATAATATTAAAAAAATCAGTGAGAAGCAGTTCAGAGGTGGTCTGAGACAGTCTGTTCTGTTATTAAGGACATTGTTAAAAAGTATTTATTTTATAAACAGGATTTGCTTGTAAAAAATGGTATTGAAGTAGGTTAGTATTCTCCCCTAAATGTACCACAGGTATTTAAGGTGTGGTTGTTATATTTTTAAATGGTTCCTTACCAGAGGAATGTCAAGAATCACCTGCAGACTAAATAAATACAATTATAAAGTTGTATTGAAGTTAGTGAAACATTTAAAATCAAACTTGTGGTCCTGTAGGTGAACATTGATACTGACAATATCAGATGGAGGAATGCTCAGATCCTGAAAATCCTAATTTTAGAGGTTTAGGGTACACTGGTCTGGGGTGTCTTCAAGTTCTTGGTAGCACTCCACACTATATTAAAATTTCCATGTCTTGATGAACTTTACTTCTAGTGGAGTCAGAGGCATTAGATGACAATGAGAGGCAACCTCTAGATCACGGGTTCTTTAAACATAGCCCCTAAACTAGCAGTGTCAATATCACCAGAACTTGTTACAAATGCAGATCCTTTGGCTCCATCCTGGACTTACTAGGTCAAAAACTCTGAGGGGTAGAGCCCAGCAATCTGTGTTTTAATAAGCAGTCCAGGTGATATTGTTGCACTCTAACCTTTGAGAACTTCTGCTGTAGAACAAAGTTTCCTAACCTCAGCACTATGGACATTTTGGACTGAATAATTATCCTGTGGGGCTGTTGTCTACATGGGCATAGTAAGAGATGTAGAAACATCCCTGGACTCTACCTTTTAAATACCAGTAACACCCATCCCAGTTGTGAGTGCTGAAAATCTGACATGTGATATTGCCAAATGACTCCTGAGGGGAAAAATCATCCCTGGCTTCAGAATCATGTTTCTAGATCAATAACCTTAAACTTCATTTTGAACTGTTAGGGGAAGGGGACCCCTGCCAGGGCCAGAGAGTGGGCTCTTGTCTAATACTTAGAAATGAATTGTCAGAGGAGACACACATGCAAGAGACTTGTCAGAGGAGACCAAGCAAGAGACTTTATTGGGAAGGAGAACCTGGGCGGAGAGCAGAAGGGTCAAGGAACTGCTCTGCCACATGACTCACAGTCTCAGGTTTTATAGTAATGCGGTTAGCTTTCTGGGTTGTCTTGGCCAATTATCTTGCTTGTGCCCATATTTGGTCCTTCCTGGTGGCGCACACATCTCTCAGCCAAGATGGATTCTAGCATGAGCATATCTGGGAGGTTGGAAGAACATATTATGGGTTGGTATCTCCTCCCTCCTTTTGGCCCCTCACAAACTTCCCCGTTTAGTTTTCAGCAGCAGCGCTGTGTTCCTTATCAGCACCTCCTGTTGTGAGACAACTCGTGCAAGCAGTTTTTATCGTTCTTGGCCAGGGCGGGCAGTTTCGGTCAAGGGTTCCCTAATAGAACTTGTTAAAATGAAGATTTCTGTGCTCAAACTGCAGTCTAACTTGGTAAGTATTTGGAAAGACCCTAAAATCGGGAACTTCAGTAGGGATCATCAGCTTAGTTACCTATGAGCTATACTGTGAGAAACAGAACCTCTGAGTCAATGTTTCCCAAACTTTGCTGTTTAAAAAAAAAAATCTCTATGTGTGGATGATTTTGAGCAACTGCTCTAACTCAGTAGTTTTCTATCCTGAGTGAACATTAGAATCCCCTGGGGAACTTGTAAAAATCTTCATGCCCATACCCTTCCTCAGAACAGTTACCTAAGAACCTCTGGGTGTGGGCCTGTGGCATTAGAAAAGCAATTCTCGAATTTTGATGAGCATTGGAATCATCTCAGGATCTTTAAAAAATACTGAAGCTCAGCTCCCATCCCCTTTCTGATATAATCAGTATGGGGTATGATCTTTTGTTGTTAGGAGATTTTAATATGTGAATAAGTTTGGGCACCATTGCATTAGAATGTCTCAGAAGCTTTTCAAATGTTTCTAATGGGCAAAAAGGGTTGAAAACTGCTGTGAGCTGATCCGAAGCCCAAGCTTAAGTGACTAGTTTTAACTTGTTCTTTCTAATAGTGAAAGTAGAGTAAATGATCCCACTGAATGCTATGAATTGCTAATAGCTGAAGATGCCTGAATGAAGTTTGGAGCACCAAATGGGGGAAATCTTCATGTTTTGGCCTTCTGTCTTGACAAAGACTTGATAATAACAGAATTTGATGTTATTTACAAAAGAATGTCCTATATAGTGTATGAGTAACCAGTAGTGCTCAAATTGTACCCCATACAATTACATACAATTGGGGATGATTACTGGACATTGGTGATTTCCAAGTTATTCCAATGTGCAACTAAGTTTGGGAAACACTGCTAAGGATTTTTAGTATTATTTGCTATTTACCATTTGTCAAAAATTTCTTATAGATCACAAATTCTATGAGAGCAAGAATCAGGTCTGTGACTTCTTTATGTATTCTATAATTTTTCAAAGAGTTTCTTATGCCCTTTCAACAGATACTTTTAATGAATTGATTAACTCAATTAGGCCATTGAGATTATTGCATATTCCACAACAATTATATCATTTGCCTGTATATAACTCAGAATGTTTATAAAGTACTAAAGCTGATAAATTCCTTCAGGAGCAAGTAATCAAGAAGTAGATTTATTTATCTAGTCAGCATTTTATACTTTAATACACATTTTGTGTGTTTATATATTTGTGTGTATATATATTTATATATACATTCACTTACATACATACATACACACAAGCTTGCAACTTACTGTGCTCTACATTATTGGACTTGGAAGAAGGAATAATAGACCTCTTTCCTCTAAACAAGTTTACAGTTGAAAAAAAAAAATAGATGGAAATCATCTCTTCTTCAATGAGCTCTTCCAATAATTCCATTATGGCCTACTAATAAATTAATAAAATATATCAAGTTTTCTTCTAAAGTTAAAAAAAGTCTTTGCCAAAGTGATACACTTTTAAGATCTCCTCTTTCCTCTTAGCCATTAATCAAATGAAGACCGAAAGGTTATCTTTCTATTAGGCAAGGAGCAAATTTTGTGGTTCAAGAACTTGTAACAATGTAACTGCTGAAATGGACCTCACTCTTCCTTCACTGAAAGCAAGTTTTCTAGCATAAGTCCTTTATTTTATGGTCACAGTGGGATTTGTTGTTTTGTTGTTGTTTCCTGTCTCTTTTCTTTGGACTTGGTGTAACACTAGTAGTTCAGAAGCTCTGTTTCTGCCATCCCAGGACTCTGTCTAATCTTTTATATCAAGTTCCTCACTTGTGAAATAAATGGTTTGAGCTCAGTAGTCTCTTATTGTGTGTTTTAAATAAATGAAATCTTATTTTTAACAAAGTGTCACTAAAAGTTTTAATGTATGAAACATTTCAAAGAGGAGTTGCTCTGACTGTAGGCTACCCACAGCCTTCCTTACATAGATCCCTCTGCCCCTGGGGTGCCTTCCAGAATTCCTGGTTTCAGGAAAACACAATTTGAAGAGCATCAAACTAGATTTTTCTCTAGCCACTTTCAGCTCTAGCATTTTTGGTTAATTTTTGTTCATTAATATGAGTGATTGTAGACCTATAAAGGAATATCAAATAGAGGATTTATGTAGATCCCATTGAGGTACAATGTGGAGGTTGTAAATACTGAGAAACATCCATCCCATATAGAGATTTCAATGCAGATCTCGTGTAGAGATATGAATTTTTCTGTATCTTCCAGAAATATAACAGGAGTTCCTATGTGCACTGAAAGAAATCATGCCCTTTCAAACATTAAATGTCATCTATAGAAATGCCAGGCACCATTAAATGTGGAGAGAGAAAGTTGGAAAAGTTTGCAGTTTGATTCCCCTCTTTTTCGCAAGTCACTTGTACACACATCTTACTTTAAAAGAAAACCCTAAACCTCTGTAGAAGAGTTATTCCTCAAGTCCATTCTCTATGTCTGTGTCTTTATTCCTGTCCTGCCCCTAGGTTCATCAGAACCATTTTTTTGTTTGTTTTAGATTCCATATATGTGTGTTAGCATACGGTATTTGTTTTTCTCTTTCTGACTTACTTCACTCTGTATGACAGACTCTAGGTCCATACACTTCACTACAAATAACTCAATTTCATTTCCTTTTATGGCTGAGTAATATTCCATTGTATATATGTGCCACATCTTCTTTATCCATTCATCTGTCGATGGACACTTAACACTGTAAAGCAATTATAGTCCAATAAAGATGTTAAAAAAATACTAAGTGGGAATAAAGCCAATATTATAAGAGTTTTCTTAAGTAAAAAGAAATAAAAAAGAAAATAGAAAAGAAGACTTATTCCTTTTGCAGCTGTTGTTGAGATATGACAGGGTGGAATACAGTGTTGATTGAAGACTGGTATTTAGTGCTGTGAGATTTGTTTGTGCTTTGGACTGCATGCTTTGCAGCTTTATGGAAGGATGTATTACTTGTCTGAACATTTTCCAGCAAGCTGCAGCACGATGCATCTTAACAAAGTCTCTTTGGTGGGGAATAAATAGCATATTGGGACTTCCATTAGGGCCTGATGCAAAAACATTTTGTGATGAGTTTCCCAATCACAGCATCTCCGAATGTACACATAAACAAGCAGATTAAGTTTTGTAAGTACCTTGTGGAATGAGCTAACAGCCTCCTGTGGAAGAGGCAGGAGAGCTGAGGGTAGGTTCCCATTGTTTACTGCTGATAGTAAGAATTAATAATGGATACTCTGAGCATATATTATTTATCAGACATGATCCTAGACCACACAAATCTATTGAGGTCACCAAAGCTATCTTTTATTTAAAATCTGGAGCCCAGCCGCTAGGAAAGAAATAGTAACAAAGTAAGCTAAAGGATACTAGATAGAAAAGATATAACTATAAAAGCTTCTTTTCTGGGATATAGTTTTTCTCAACCGGAAGTATTAGCAAGTTTTCTTTCAGTGGGCAGGAGTGGGGGAAAACAAATTGCCTCTGGTTTAGGGAGGTGAAGATTTTAGATCAATAAGTGACTAAATGTTAGGTATGTGATGTCATCAAAAGGTGATATAAATTTCTAAATGAATTGTTACCTAGCTTTCAGGGCTTCTTTACATGAAGTATCAGTAAGTAATTTTACTTCAAAGAGAGAAAAATGGTTCCACTGCCAAAATGCCTGGATCATTTGCTCCCTGATGTGGAAGATCTTTTAGCCTGAGAGAGCAGGGTTCAAATTAATTCCTTTCCTTACTCCCTTTTCCTTCTTCCCAAACATAATAATTGCTCTTTCCTCAGTGCTCCCTTTGCATTTCATTTATATCCCTTTAGCTATCACTAGATTGAGGTGGACTTGAGAGCAGGTCCATACCTTTTATTTCTCTAGGTACTCAACAAACATCCAATCATACAGTTTTCCATATAATTAATCCATGTTGAATAAATGAAAAAAATAACGAAGAAATAAAAATATGAACAAAGTGTTTGTCTAGTATGAGTACACATAGAATATTCTTATAAGAAGATATGTGACTCTAATGAAATCTATTTTGAAGGAAAGTCTTCATTCCCATATGCCATAAAATCTCAGAATTTTAAAGGCTTCTGGGAGAAAAAACTCATTATGTATATACCTATTATTTTAGGCCATTGGGTATGACCTGGGTGATACCACATTTCAGGCTTTTGTATATAGGGCATTGCTTATGTGGCCCAACAAGATAATTTTGAGGATGTTTTGCACCTGTGAACATTGTAGAGCTGATATTTTCTTGATTGTTATTGAAGATATTGAGGCTTAGGAAGTATGTGTCTCGCCCAAGGTCATCTGGATAGTGGTTTTTGTAACCAGAATTAGAACTCAGTTCTAGGGGAATTCCCTGCCAGTCCAGTGGTTAGGACTCCGCACTTTCACTGCTGGGGACACGGGTTCAGTCCCTGGTGGGGGAACTAATATCCTGCAAGCTGTGCGGCATGGCTAAAACAATTAAAATAAAAAAAGTGTTCCAAAGAAGGAACAGTGTGTACAGGCCTGGAGGTGTGTGAGACAGCATGGTGTGATGAGAAAATGCAAACAATTAAAAAAAAAACAAAGAACTTAATTCTACTCATTTCCAAAGATCTTTTTATCATAAAAAGAGATTACTACATCTACCTGTAAGAGTTATTAACTGATGGTTAATACACCTATGTCATGAAAAAGACAGCTGATCAGAGGAAAAGACCAATAAATTATATAATCTCACAAAATAATGAAGGCTAAAAATATTTCGCCTTTGTTTGTTATAGTGTATCTTACACCTTCTTGCTATTGCTTAATGAGAATCCAATGGTTTTCAAGATGGTAAAAATCAATGACAGGACAAATTACAATAGATATAGCTCCCTCCCTCACATCACATACCCATTGATAACTAATTAATATTATGCATTAGTTCATACAGCATTCAATATGCTTAGATTATAGTGTCTTAAAAGTTATGTGTCTCCCTTAGATAAATTATACAGATTTTGGAAGTTTTGTCTCCTACCACTTTCATTGTAACCCAGACTATAATTACTGTTCTAATTGCCTCTCATGCACCTCTTAGGTGAAGCTTCACCTGGTTAGTGATGATAACTATTTTAAGCTACAATGGGATTAATTGACATACTTCCACATATTTGTTTAGCTCCTTGTCTCTATTGATGGAAATAATGCAGTATTCTAATGATGGCTTTCTTTCCAGAAGTCAGGCACAGTGTTTCCAAGTGGGATGTTTGAAATAAGTTATTTTTCTTGGTTGCAACTAGAAAAACACATTTTGGAAAGAACAGGGCCAAATAAATTTCACCTATCATTTATTCCGTGCAATATCCAGCCACATTTATAATGGTATATACATAACCCCTAGAGCTCTGTTAATAGGAAGAAAGATAAAGAAAGGATAACATGTTCAGAAACAAAGTTTGGGTTAATAGAGTCTTTCCTGTAAAATAAGATAAATGTGCTGTTTACTTGGTCTTAGTTAAGGTATATTCAGCTAACTCTGCACAAGCACAGCCACTCTCTAGTTGATCCAATTTCTTAGACAGTTTATTCAGGGACAACTCTGGATAGAGATCCATGGGTTGTGTTGTTGTTATTGTTTACTTGTTTGTTCTGTTTAAAGTCCTTTCCTAGATCAAATATCTATTCCCCAGGTAGGTATTTGAGCCCTTATTAGTCACACTTTAGTGGGAGTCATTACTGTAAATTTCACTGGTGATACAAGAGGACAGATGCCATATTATGAGTGATTGAAGGTAAGGGAACCCAAGGCAGAGGAAGAAGAGCTAAGACAATGAGACTGATGAAACTGAGGATACGCCGTGTCACCTTCCCGAGTTGTTATGTATGAGGACTTATGCGTGTTGGTGGAGGACCTGGCCTAGCAATGTGCATATTGTGTTCAGTAAACATGGGCAGATAGGGATGTAATTACAGAAGAACAAAGCCATGTATTTATATTCTACTGTATTCTCATGAACTTTAAAGGCAGCCCTAGAATGTAGAGAAAGAGATAAGTATGGCTTAACATAATGAAGACTAATATAACAGAGCTGCCCAATGATAGGATGTATTTCTGTGTGAAATATTGAGTTCTCACTCACAGAAAGTGTTCCAGCAAATGTTGGATGACTATGTCTCCATGACATGTGATATCACAGAGATGTTGCTGAAGGTATTCCTGCACAGGGGAGGAGCTAAGCTGGATGATCTCGGTGACCCCTTTCATTTCTCAGAGATGATCTAGAGCCCAGATGGCATAAAGAGATGCTTGAGAGAGACAACCTTAGATTCTAGATGACACCCAGAGTAGCTCCACTATTCAGTAGTCATTATCCAAATCATATTTATCAATATAACATTGGTTTTGCTACAGGAAGTTATTAACTTTTTGTCAGCATCATCAAAGTGTCCAATCTTTTGCTTGGTCAACATGAATTTTATTATTGTATGGTCCCCTTCCTTGTTCAAATTCAAAAAAAAAGATAAAAAATTATAATTGATGAAAATTATGCTTTCTGTTTGCTGATTACAAAGGGCCTATAAACTGAATGCAGAAATAAATTGCTTTTGAAAAAAATGGTCTTAAGTTCATGCATTTACTCCATTTTTAATTTATATATTGGTATAAAGAATACATTACTTATAACAATTTTATCCTTGAAGAAATTTAGCACTCTCAATGTATTGAAGGAATAGGAGAGGGATTGCTTTACTTAAAACATTATTAAATAATAAAATTATTCAATAAACACTCATTTAAAATTTATTTTCTACATTGCATTCTGTTTTAGGTGCTATGGTATAAAACAAGTATAAAACAGCATCCCTACTATCAGAAAACTTACAATCAAGATGTGACAACAAAAATAACACAGAGTAATTAGAGAACAAATATTGTGAAACCAATAAGCACATGACAACACATACTATTTATCTTTCCTGTCTCAGAGTATTTCTACTCTTTCTTCATCCTGGAACTCTCTTACCCCAGGTGGTCACCTTGCTTAGTACTGTCTGACTCTCCATCTATTCTTCATCCCTGCAGCCAAACTGCATTACTTTACATTGTTTTTCTTCATAGTGTTCATCATCATCTGAAATTATTTCATTTATTTACCTCTTTCCTGTCTTTATTGTCCAAAATGTAAGATTCACTGGAGAAAAAGCCTGTTTTCTCTCCCTTTACCAGCTTTACTTAGATATAATTGACATATAATGTGAAAATATAAGTTGTACAATGTGATGATTTGATACATGTATATATTTGTGTGTGTGTGTAAAAACATTTAAGACCTACTCTTTTAGCAATTTTCAAGTATGTAACTATTAACCATAATCACAATGTTATACATTATATCTCTAGATCTTACTCATTTTATAACTGAAAGTTTGGTCTGTGACCAATATCTTCCCATAACCCCCAGACCCCAGCCCCTGGCACCCACTATTCTACTCTGTTTCTACAAGTTCAGCTTTTTTAGATTCCACATAAAAATGAGATTATACAATACTTATGTTTGTCTGATATTTCACATAGCATAATGCACTCAAGGTCCACCCATGTTGTCACAAATGGCAAGATTTCCTTCTTTTTTTAAGGTTGAGTAATATTCCATTATATATACCACATTTTTATTATTCATTCATCTGTTGACAAACACTTAGAATCCTTCCATGTCTTGGCATTTGTGAATAATGCTGCAATGAATATGGCAGTATAGATATCTCTTCCAGATAGTGATTTCCTTTGGATGTGTTCCCATAAATGGGATTGCTGGATCATATGGTAGTTATAATCCTAATTTTTTGAGGACCTCCATATAATTATTCATAGTGGCTGTACAATGTACATTCCCACCAACAGTGCAAAAAGTTTTTCTCTTTTCTCCACATCCTCATAAACACTTGATATCTCTTATATTTTTGATAATATATACCCTAACAGATGTGAGGTGATATTTCATTTTGGTATTGATTTGCATTTCCCTGATGATTAATAATGTTTTTTAGCTGTTCATCTACCTCTTGGCCATTGTCTAAAATTGTCTGTTTAGGTCCTCTGTCCACTTTTTAATCAGATACTTTAGTTTTGCTATTGACTTTTATGAGTTCTTTATATATTTTGGATATTAACCCCTTATCAAATATATGATTTGCAAATATTTTCTCCCTTTTCAGTTTATTGATTGTTTCTTTTGCTGTACAGGATTTTTTCAGTTTACTATAGCCCTACTTATTTACAGTTGCTTTTGTTGCCTATGCATTTTGTGTCATATCCAAAAAAAAAATATCATTGCCAAAACCAATGTCAAGGACATTTCCCCTCTGTTTTCTTATGGAAGTTTTATGGTTTCAGGTCTTATATTTAAGTCTTTAATCCATTTAAATTTAAGTTTTGTGTGTGATGTAAGATGAGAATCCAGTTTCACTCTGTTGCACATGGATATCCAGTTTTATCAATAACTTGTATTGAAGAGAATATTCTCTTTCCCATTGAGCATTTTTGGCTTCCTTGTCAAATAATAGTTGACTGTAGATGCATGGGTTTATGTCTGTGCTCTCTAATCTCTTCCATTGGTCTATGTGTCTATTTTTATGCCAGTATCATACTGTTTTGATTACTATAGCTTTGTAATATAGTTTGGAATCAGGAAGTGTGATACCTCCCCATTTTTTCTTTCTTTAGATTGCTATGGCTATTCACAGTCATTTTTGGTACCAGACAAATTTTAGGATTGTTTTTTTCAATTTCTGTGAAAAATGCCATTGGAATTTTGATTTTATTGAATCTAAGCATGGCTTTGGGTGGTAATTTTAACATCATTAACTCTTTCAATTAAAGAACATAGGATATATTCCATCTAATTATGTCTTCTTTCATCAGTGTTTTATAATTTTCAGTGAACACATCTTCCACTTCCTTAGTTAAATTTATTCCAATGTACTTTATTACTTCTGATGCTGTTATAAATGGGATTCTTTTCTTACTCTCAGATCATTCATTATTAGTATATAGTAACACAAATGATTTTTGTATGTTGATTTTGAATCTTACAACTTTAATGAATTTATTCATAATATCTAACATTTTTAGGGTGGGGTCTTTAGTGTTTTCCATATATAAGATCATACTATCTATAAAAGAATTTAACTTCTTCCTTTCCAGTTAGAAGACTTTTATCTATTTATCTTGCTTAATTTCTATGGCTAGAGCAAATACAGTAGTGTAATGAATAGGGTGGTGAATGTGGGCACCCTGGTCTTGTCCTTAACCTTGGAGCAAATATTTTAGATTTTCACCACTGAGTGTAGTGTTAGCTGTGCGTTTGCCATATATGGCCTTTATTATGTTGAGGAATGGTCCTTCTATACTTAATTTGTTGAGAGTTTTTAGCCATAAAGGATGTTGAAAAAGTTGAATGCTTTTTCTGCATAATCAAGATGATCATATGATTATTATCTTTCATTCTATTAATGTGATGTATCACACTTCTTTATTTGTGGATGTTGAATCATCTTTGCATCCCTGGAATAAATACTACTTGATCATGCTGTGTGATCCTTTTTATGTACTGTTGAATTCAATTTGTACTATTTTGTTGAGAATTCATACATCTATATTCTTCAGGGATACTGACCTCTATTTTTCTTTTCTTGTAGTGTTATTATATATCTTGCTTTGGTATCAGAGTAACACTGGCTTTTTAAAATGAGTTGTTGAGTATTCCCTCTCTTTCAATTTTTTTGGAAGAGTTTGAGAAGAACTGGCATTAATTATTCTTTAAATGTTTGGTAAAATTTATCTGTTTAATCAGCTGGTTCTGGGCTTTTCTTAGATTACTGATTCTACCTCCTTACTCATTATTGGTCTGTTAGTTTTTCTGTTTCTTCATGACTCAGTATTGGTAGTTAGTACGTTCCTATGAATTTATCCATTTATTCTGGGTTTTCCAGTTTCTGGCATATAAATATCCTAAGATCCTTTGTATTTGCATAGTATCAGTTGTAATATCTTCTCTTCAATTCCTGATTTTATTCATTTGAATTTTCTTTTTTTCTTCATGGTCTGGCTAAAGTTTTTCTATTTTTCTGTACAAGGGTTCCCATTTTTCCTACATCATCATCAACACTTATCTGTGTCTTTTTGATAATAGCCATCCTAAAAGATATGAGGTGATATCTCATTTTAGTTTGCATTTGCCTGATGGTTAGTGACGTTGAACAACTGTTTATGTACCTCTTGTCCATGTCTATGCCTTTTATGGAAAAATGTTTATGCAGGTCCTCTGCCTATTTTTAAATTGGATTATTTGAGCTTTATTTGCTATTGAGGTGCACGAGTTCCTTATATATTTTAGATATTAACTCCTTATCAGATATATTGTTTGCAAAAATTTTCTCCCATTCCATAGATTGTCTTTTCATTTTGTTGATTGTTTTCTTTGCTGTGCAGAAACTGAAAAAGCCTTTTTTCTTATTCCACATTCCATCCTGAGACTTAGTTATTGAACTGAGTTAATGCTCAGGAAATTTTATGTTTAATAAATACATAACTGTCATGGATGGTTATCAAAGGAACAGGTCATTGTAAGCTGGAATGCTTAAGAAACAGATTCAAGTAGAGTTTCATTTTAATTTGGGTCTCAAAATATGTGTAAGAGTTGCATTAGTTAGAAAAAGGAAGGAATGACATTCTAAATTTGGAGAAAGGATATGGAAATATGTGCTTGGATAATGACACATTATGTGGGAGATGGTGAAAGCCTGGATTGTTTATATTTGTGATGGATCGATTTAATAGAGTGACACCTTACAGGAATCAATGTCTTACTTTTTAAGCATTAGGCTTAGTTACTAATTCTACAATTTTTTCCAAATGCCTATTTATGTTGGCAAGTACTTTAGATATTAAGGAAATATAGTGGAAAAAAAGAGCCAAAGTTTCTGTCCCTGGAAACAAAAAATAAAACAGAACCAAATACAATAATTAGTGTATACTACATGCCATGAAGGAAATAAAGAGGGATATGTGATTGGCACTGAGGTTAAAAGGCTGAAGAAGACATAGTCTGCTCAAAGAGAGTAGTTCAGGATTTATTGATTTAAGTGGAGAAGCAAAACAAACAAAAGTAAAAATAAAAGCAGAAGGTAATGAAGTAAGTGCTATGATAGGAGTCTATAAAAAGTGTAGTCTACATTAGGGGCCACTGCAGTCAAGAGCTTGGGTCTGAGGTCAGGGCACTAGCTGTGAGGTCTATGCCAGATACTGGGTAGGCGAAAAAGTGCCTTCGGTTTTTTAAGTAAAAATAAAAGGCACATTTTTCATTTTCACCAAGAACATTATTGAACAATGTATTCACCCTTTTGTTCCACTACCATCTGCCATTTTTCAGGCAACTTCATAATTCCATCTTCCCAATTTTTTTTATCTTTTTGAGCAAAGAACTGTTCTAGGTGCCTTTTACAGTCTTCCAGGAAATTGAATTTTTTTCCGTTAAGAGAATTTTGTAGACTAAAATAAATAGAAATCCCAAGATGCAATGTCTGGTGAATATGGCAGATGAATCAGAACTTCCCAGCCAAGCTGTACTAGTTTTTGCCAGGTCATCAAAGAAACACGCGGTCTTGCATTATCCTGATGGAAGATTATGCATTTTCTATTGACTAATTCTGGATGCCTTTCATCGACTGCCACTTTCAGTTGGTCTAATTGGGAGCAGTACTTGTTGGAATCAATTGTTTGCTTTTCCAAAAGGAGCTCATAAAAGAGGACTCCCTCCCAATCCCACCATATACACAACATCACCTTCTTTGGATGAAGACTGGTCTTTGGTGTGCTTGTTGGTGGTTCATTTCACTTGCCTCATGATCTCTTCCATTCCACATTGTTGTACAGTATACACTTTTCATCGTCCATCACACTTTGTTTTAAAAATGGAACGTTTTCATTACGTTTCAGTAGAGAATCACATGTGGAAACATGGTCAAGAAAGTTTTTCTCTCCTGACTTATGTGGAACCCAAACATCAAAGCAATTCACATAACCAAGTTGGTGCAAATGATTTTCAACACTTGATTTGGATATTTTGAGTTTGTCAGCTATCTCCCATATGGCATAGCATTCATTGTTCTCAAGTATTGTTACAATTTAATTGCTATCAACTTCAACTGGTCTACCCAACTGTGGAGCGTTGTCCAGCAAGAAATCTCCAGCACGAAACTTTGTAAACCACTTTTGACACATTTGATCAGTCACAGCACCTTCTCCATACACTGCACATTTTGTGTGTTGCAGTTGCATTTTAACCTTTCTTGAAATAATAAAGCATAATATGCCAAAAATGTTGCTTTTTTCCTTCCATCTTCAATGTTAAAATGGCTATGCAAAAATTCACCAATTTTGATAGGCATTTTTTAAAATGCATGCTTATATGACAGCTGTCACATACAATCTAACAAAATTGTTTTGAATGAAGTTAAAGACAACTAAGTGCTACTAGAGCCATCTTACAGAAAAAAACGAACACAACTTTTGGCCTACCCAATACTTCAACTCTCTAAATCTTGGTATTTTCATATGTGAAATGAGTATAATTGTAGTTGAATTTCATGAGGATCAAATAAAATAAGCCATGTAAAGTTCTTTCTTTCTGGTAAATAGTAGGTTCTAAAAAAACAATTATCTCTTTTAATTAATGTAGAATTATTTACTTGATTTAATTATTATTACAACCTAATTACCTTCCCCTTTATCAAATTTTTGCAGTTCCCTATTCAGTTATATTTTCTTGCCACAATACAGAGCTGAAACTGCAATAAATTATATGCTTTGTGAAAGTTCACATGGCTGGTAGTAGGTAGCAATTCAGGTACTTGTGCACTTAACCGCTATATTATTCAGCTTTCTGAGCCCAGGATGGGAGGTAGTGTGAACTTGGCATTGAATGATGACCAGGATTTCACTAGGCAAAGATAGGAAGAGAAGTACTGATTTCGTTTTGGCAATGATAAAGAAACTTAAAAATACTCAGCATACTAGGAAAATAGAGAAGCTACTTTATGGCTAGAGTGTGTTTGTGCTAGGAAGGGAGAAAATGTTAGAGAGTGAAATTAACAAGTTAGAATAGAGCAGTGGTTCTTAACATTCTTAGCCAAAGGATACTTTAAAACTCTTAAATCAATAAAGATTCACAAATAATTTTTGTTTATGTTATATTTATTGATATTTACTGTGTTAGAAATTAAAGCCATGGTGTTTTAAAATTTTATTTTTTCATTTAAGAGTAAGAATAATGAATTCATTACATGTTAATATGAAAAATATATTTTTACAAATCTCTTTAATGTGTGGTGAATTAGTTTCATATGCAGCATAACAAATTATCACAAACTCAGATGATTAAAATGATAAGCATCTGTTATTTCACAGTTGCTGTGGATGTGGTGTCCACAACTGGGTCCTCTGCTTAGGGTCTCACAGCACTGCAATCAAGGTTTTGCTGGGCTATGTTCCCAACTGGAGACTCAATTGGGAAAGATCACTTGGGTTGTTGGCAAAATTCATTTCCTTGCAGTTATAAGACTGAAGTCCTGTTTTCTTGTAGGCAGTTGGCTCTGGGCCACTCAGCTCTTAGAGCTAAATAGCAATTCCTTGCCATATGGTTCTTTTAAAATATGGCAGCTTATTTCATCAAAGCCATCAAGGGAGTCTCTCTCTTCCCAGTCTGCTAAGAAAAAGTTGTATATAATGAAATAGAATCATGGGAGTAATATCCTATCACCATTGCCATATTATATTGGCTAGAAGAAAGTTACAGATACCAAAAAGTAGGGGATTATATAGAGACATACATACACATTAAGGTGTGTCGGACATATGTGGCTTAATTAAAAAAAACAAAATTAAAATTTTAATATCTGCTTTTGTATTCAGCTTGTGACTGACTAAATATTTTAACAGACTTTTAGATAATTGTAAATATTCTTTAATATTACATGAAGATTCAAAAATGATAGTTTCTTAGAGATTATTTGCAAAATAGAAGTGAAACACTATCAATGAGCTTTTCATACTTTTACATTAAAATTCATTGGTTTCTCCTGTATGCATTATTTTGACCTGACAGATTATCTGAAAGGTCTCAGAGATCTCTGGATCCCTTAAGCAATAGTTTAAGAACCACAGGGTAAGAGTCTTTTCTGTGTGTAGGAATTAACAAGGCCTTCTCTGCTAAGCCTTCTCTTTTTGTATATAGAAATAACAACATAGAGATTAAGAGCATGGACTCTAGAGTCACCCTTCTTGTATTTGACTCCCTATGCTACCATTTATGAACTGGGTGAATTTCAGCAGATTAAATAAATGCTATGAGCTTCATTTCCTAATAGGTTAATTTGGAACTTTATTACAACTTATTTGATGGAATTGTTCTGAGAATTAAAAAGAGGATGCATGCAAGGATGTTGATGGCAGGTATTTTGGGAAGCTCATTGTAAAATGATAACACCAGTGCTGGCAAGTGCCATTTTGGAATCCTCCCTCTATTGATTAGTGCTGGGAACCTATTCACCCAACAGTGAGCTAGCATATGGACAGCTGTGTAGGGAATTGACTTATCCATCAGCAGGATAACACAAGCCCCAAGCCCCCAAAGGCTGTGGAGAGAGCCACACAAGGATTTGAACCCATCCTCCAGCATGCTGCCATTAGCCCTGAGCCTCCCTACAGCCCCACAGACAGGCATGTTCACCACCAGTGGGCCAGCAACATCCCTGTGTGATCTCAGGGAGAAGCCAACCATGAAGGAAACTTACCCAGCCCTCCAGACCTTACTTTATCCAGCTTACTCACAGCCAGTTCCTAAGGCATGGCCTTGCAGCCAACTGGATGGGGGCCAGCCTTACCTACAAGGATCACCACTGTAGTTGGCCCTGCCAAAACAGAAGGGTACATGCAGCACACATAGAGTGCACTCCTAGAGCATATACCTCTGATGACCAGAGGAGAGCATGCTACTGGAACCCATAGGACTTCTCCTACATAAGCCTACTTCTCCAAGGTAGAAAAATAAAACTGAGCTACCTAGTAGTTAGAAATAAATATGGAGAATTAGGCAAAATGAGGAGACATAGGAATATATTCCAAACATTGGAATAAGACAAAACGTCAGAAAAATAACTAAACAAAGTGGACGGAGGCAATCTACCTATTAAAGATCTCAAGGTAATGATCATAAATGCTCACTTAACTCAGGAGAAGAATGGATGAAAATAGTGAGAATTTCAAAAAAAAGAGTTAGAAAATATAAAGAAGAACAAAACAGAGCTAAAGAATACAAAAACTGAACTAAAAAATACACTAGAAGACATAAGTAGTAGATTAGATGATACAGAGGAATGGACCAGTAATCTGAGAGATGAATAGTGAATCAATCCAGCTGAATAGAAAAAAGAAAAAATAATTAAAAAAAAAATAAGGATAGTTTAGGGCACCTCTGGAAAAACATCAAGCATACTACTGACATTTGCATTTTAGGGTTCCCAGAAGGAGGAGAGAAAGGGACAGAAAAATTATTTAAATAAATAATAGCTGAAAACTTCCCTAACACAGGTAAGGAAAGAGACATCCAGGTTTAGAAAGGAGAAAGTCCCAAACAAGATGAAATTTTAAAAGTCCACACAAAGACACATTACAAGTAAAGTGGCAAAAATAGAGATTAAGAGAGAATCTTAAAAGAAGCAAAAGAAAAACAACTAATTACATACATGGGAACTTGTATATAACTGTCAACTAACTTTTCAGCAGAAAATTTGCAATACAGAAAAGAGTGACATGAAAGGAAAAACCTAAAACCAAAAATGTTTTACCTGTCAAGGTTACCATTCAAGTTTGAAGGAGATATAAGGGTTTTGTGGACAAGAGCTAAAAGAGTCCAGCAGTACTATACCAAATTTTCAAGAAATGTTGACTTCTCTAAAAAGAAAATAAAAGGACACAAGTGAAATATAAATATTATAAAAGGAAAAGTCTCATTGGTAAAGGCAAACATACAGTAAAAGTAGTAGATTAATCACTTATAAAGCTAGTAGGAAGATTAAAAGACAAAAGTAGTAAAATCATCTATAGCTATAATAAATAGTTAAGGGATACAAAAAACAAAAAATGTAAAATATGGTGTCAGAAACACTAAACTGAGAGGAAGAAATAAAAATATAAGGTAGTTCAAAGTTAAGAGATCATCATATTAAAATGATCATATCTCTATCTATCTATCTATCTATCTATCTATCTATCTATCTACAATCTATCTAGTTATGTATAAACCTCATGGAACCCACAAACCAAACACCTATACTAGATACCCACAAAAAAGACAAAGGAATCCAAATATAACACTAAATATAGTCATCATATTACAAGGGAAGAGAGCAAAAAAATAAGAAAAGAACAACAAAGAACTACAGAAACAACTACAAAACAATTAGTAAGATGGCAATAAGCACATGCCTATAAATAATTACTTTAAATAGAAATAGAATTAATGCTCCAATCCAAAGCCATAGAGTGGCAGAATGAAGGCAATACCCATATATATGCTTCCTATAAGAGATTCATTTCAGATAAACACATAGCCTGAAAGTGAGGGGATGGAAAAAGGTATTCCATGCAAATAAAAAGGAAATAAAAGATTGGGTAGCACTACATATATCAGCCAAAATAGACTTTAAAACAAAGACTGTAACAAGATACGAAGAAGGACATTACATAATGATAAAGTCATCCATTCAACAAAAAGACATAAAATTGTAAATATATATGCATCCAACATAGGAGCACCTAAATACATAAAGAAAATATTAACAATATTAAAGGAAGTAATTGACAGTAATGCAATAATAATAGGGGACATTATCACCAAACTTACATCTAAAAACAGATCACCTAGACAGAAAATCAATAAGGAAAACAGGCCTTATGGATACATTATACCAGATGAACACAGTAGATATATATAGAACATTCCATACAAAAGCAGCAGAATCTTTTCCAATGCACTTGGAACATTCTCCAGGATAGATCACATGCTAGGTCACAACACAAGTTTCAATACATTTAAGAAGCCTAAAATCATATCAAGCATCTTTTCTGACCACAAAGGTAGGTGACTAGAAATCACCTAGAAAAAAAAAAAAAAAAAAAAAACCAAAAACAAAACCCTACAAAACCCACAAACTTTTTGCATCTAAACAGCTATACAACTAATGGGTCACTGATGAAATTAAAGAGGATATCAAAAAATAGCTGAAGACAAATGAAAATGGAAATACAACTATCCAAAACTGATAGGATGCAGCCAAAGCAGTTCTAAGAGGGAAGTAGATAACAATACAAGCTTACCTCAGGGAACAAGAAAAAGCTCAAATAAACAATGTAACCTGACACTTAAATGACCTAGAAAAAGGAGAACAAACAAAACCCAAAGTTAGTAGATGGAAAGAAATCATAATGATCAGGGCAGAAACAAATAAAATAGAAACTCAAAAAACAATAGAAAATATCAATGAAACTAAGAGCTAGTTTTTTGAAAAGATAAACAAAATTGATAAACTTTTAGCCAGAATCATGAAAGAAAAAAGAGAGGTTCAAATCAATAAAATCAGAAATGCAAAAGGAGAAGTTATGACCAACACTACAGAAATATAAAGGGTCATAAGAGATTACTACAGACAACTATGCCAAGACTGAACCAGAGGGTAATAGAAAATATGAACAGGCCAATTAAGCATAATTGAATTGAAACAATAATAATAATGATAGTAATAAAAAACTTTCCCCAAACAAAAGTCCAGAACCAGATGGCTTCACAGGTAAATTCTACCAAATACTTAGAGTTAATATCTATCTTTCTCCAACTTTTTCAAAAATTGCAGAGGAAGGAATTTGCTTCCAAACTCATTCTGTGAGGACAGAACCACCCTGATAAAAAATCAAGACAAAGATATAACACAAAAAGGAAATTATAGGCCAATAGCTCAAAGTCACTGATGAACATAGATGCAAAAATCTTCAACAAATTATTAGCAAACTGAATCCAACAGTACATTAAAAGTATTATACACCATGACCAAGTGGGATTTATCCCAGAGATGCAAGAATGGTTCAATATCTGTAAATCAATCAATATGATACATGATATTAACAAATTGAAGAATAAAATTATACAATCATCCCAATAGATGAAAAAAAAAAAAAAAAAAAAAAAAACTTTTGACAGAATTTAACATCCACTTATGATAAAAACTATCCAGAAAGTGGACATAGAGAGAACATACCTCAAGGTGGTAAACACTATGTATGGTAAGACCACAGCTAACATTATACTCAATGGTAAAAGCTGAAAACATTTCCTGTAAGGTCAGGAACAAGACAAGGATGCCTACTCTTGTCACTTTTATTCAACACAGTATTGGAATTGCTAGCCATAACAATTAGACAGGAAAGAGAAATAAAATGAATCCAAATTGGAAAGAAAGAAGTAAAGCTGTCACTACCTGTGGATAACATGATACTATACATAGAAAATCCTAAAGATGCCACCAGAAAACTACAACAACTCATCAATGAATTGGGTAAAACTGCAGAATTCAAAATTAATATAAAAAATCTGTTGCATTTCTGTACACTAATAATGAATATCAGAAAGATAAATTAAGGAAACAATTCCATTTACATTCAAATCAGAAAGAATAAAATTGTTAGCAGCCTTGATAAAGAAGAACAAAACTGGAAGTATCACACTTCTTGATTTCAAACTATACTACAAAACTATAGTAATCACAACAGTATGGTAATGGCACAAAAGCAGACACATAGCTTAGTAGAGCAGATTAGAGAATGCCCAAATGAACTCACATTTACATAGTCAATTAATCTACAACAAAGAAGGCAAGAATATACATTGGGAAAAGAAAGCCTCTTCATTAAATGGTGTTGTGAAAACTGGAGAGCTATGTGCACAATAATAAAGTTAGAACATTTTCTCACCTGCAAAATTAACAATAAAGAAACACGAATTGGATTAAAGACTTAAATGTAAGACCCCAAACCATAAAACTCCTTGAAGAAAACAGAGGTAGTACGCTCTTTAACATTGGTCCTAGAAACATTTTTTGGATATGTCTCCTCAGGCAAGGGAAACAAAAACAAAAATAAACAAATGGGACTACATCAAACTAAAAACTTTTGCACAGTGAAGGAAACAATTAACAAAATGAAAAGGCAGCCTACTGAATGGGAGAAGATATTTGCAAATGATGTACCCAATAAGGGGTTAATATCCAAAATATACAAATACTCATATAACTCAACATCCAAAAAATAAACAACTTGATTAAAAATTGGCAGAGAAACTGAATAGATATCTTTCCAAAGAAGACACATGGATGGATAACAGACACATGAAACGATGCTCAACAACACTAATCATCAGGAAAATGCAAATAAAAAGTACAATTAAATATCACCTCACTTCTGTCAGTATGGCTATCATCAAAGAGACACCAAATAACTGTTGGTAGGATGTGGAGAAAAGGGAACACTTGTGCACAGTTGGTTAGACTGTAAACTTCTTCAACCACTATTGAAATCATTCCGGTGGTTTCTCAAAAAATTAAAAATGACCCAGCAATTTTACTTCTGAGTATTTACCCAAAGAAAATAAAAACACTAATTCTAAAAGATATATGCCCCTAATGTCTGTAGCAGCATTATTTACCATAGTCAAGATACAGAAAGAAATTGAGAGTTCATCTACAGATGATGAATGGAAATCTTGCCATATGTAAAAATCTGGATATAGAGGATATCATGCTGAGTGAAATAAGTCAGACGAGAGAGACAAATACCATATTATCTCCTTTATATGTGGAATCTTAAAAATAAAACAACAACAAAAAATGAAAATGAAAAGGGAAAACACAGTCATAGATACAGAGTAGAAGAAGGTGATTGCCAGGGGGAGGGCTGTGGGAATATGGTAAGGGGGTTGAGAGGTACAAATGTTCAATTATAAAATAAATAAATCTCATGGAAGTAATGTACATCATAAGGAATATGGTCAATGATATTATAATAACTTTATATTGTGTACAGATGGTTACTAGACTTGTGATTACTTCATAATGTATGCAAATGTTATATCTATATATAGTACAACTGCAATTAAATAATATTGTATGTCAACTATATTTCAATAAAAGTAAAGTATAGATTAAGAATGAGACAGACAAATAAACAAATAAATAAATAAAAGGTATGTACAGTGCTAGGTCCAGTGCCCAATATATAGAGAGTGTTAAATATCTGTTAAGCAAATATACCAAAATGCAGTAGAAGATATTTGCAAGTTTGGAGGTAGAAGAAGTGACCTACTTCACTGAAGTAATCTTGTGACTGATACAGTTTGTGAGTTGCACGTTTGCTCCAAGTGCATGCTCTTCCTTTATGAATGCAAAAATAACGTGTTCCACAAAATATTGACCCAGTCTTCTAACTGGGTTTCATTACTTGCTTCTCCTCCTAACTAAACAAAAAACCTCTGTTTAGTTACTACTTAAGAGGACTGCTCCTTTTCATGCGCATCTCTGACCTTCTGTACTAGTTCAGTTGTGTGAAAAGGTATTACGGGGTGGGCATTTGAGCACCTACAACCTTGTCTATTTTGGAGGAGAAATGTGTGTTTTCCCCACTTGATTTGTCTTGTTTTCCCATCATCCTGAAACATGGCATATCCATCAACAAAGCTGTCTTCCAAAGATTATATGTTGTCAGTCTTACATTAATGCATAATTAGACTCTGTCCACAGAAGGTTACTAGTTGTGGAAGGTCTAAATAGAACTGTGAGATCAACATAAACTTTAAAAAAGTTGTTGAATCCTTTTAATATTTATGTCATCTGGATGCCTCAAATAAGTGTTAAAATTTGTACAAAACTCAAGTTCAGTGAAAAACGTCTAATAGTTCTTAGATTTCTCCGGGCACTGCCGACAGCTCATCTTGCATTTCTTTGGACAAACTACTTAGGTAACTGTGCTAATAAAGCTAGAGGATTCATCTTGTTCCTTAACATGGTTATACTCTGCCAGTAATTCAGATTCTGTTTATCTTACCCTTGTCTTTACCAAAAGTGAAACAACTCAGTTAGCCCTCTATTGTGGGAGGCCATGGCTTGGGAAAATACTTGGTTAAATGACCTCCATCTCCATGTCAGCACTTCCAGAAAGCTGACCCCAGAAAAAGCTAACTACTTTGGAAGCAAGATCTGCTGACCATTAGTGTTGCTTTTGGGACATGTTAATGAGGGCAATAGTACCCATGTGTAACACCTGAGACTGATGCCAAATTACACCCAACACCAGGTGAATTGTGGGACAATCTTAGAGTTGTTTGAGTGTGTCATAACTTAGATATCATAACCTAGAAAGTGAGAAAAGTGGACAGGGTGTCTTCAGACAGCGAATCTAATTCTTAACTTCAACTAAGAGAAATTACCTGAAATAGGCAGTAGGCAGGCACTGACATGCTTAGACATTTTGAAGAAGCCAAGACTCAGGTTTATCAAAGCCACCCTCTATGACAATGAAGGCTGAGATGATCTGGTCTAAAGGATGGGCAATTGAGCTATACTTAGGTTATGGATGTCCTCACTCAAGGCCATGATGCCTCTAACCATAGTCTAGGTTAAGTCCTTGAAAAGGGGCTCATGATGGTTCCATGATTGATATGGCATACTTCAGTATGTTGGCATCATATGACAACTTTGTCCAAGGAAAGGACCACCTTAGGGATCCAAGGGAAAGTATTCACATAAGGTTTATATTTTGACTTATGGCTATTTTACAATAAAGATAACAACCTTGTGGTGATAGAAGCATTAAGATTTGCACAAGTCTACCTTGCTCTAGCCACCATTATGTTCTACATTATGGTTTCTCAGTCCTGGCACTACTGACATTTTAGATCAGATGACCGTTTGGGGTGTGTGGGGGTGTGTGGGTGTGGTCATGGATGTTTTGTGCATTGTAGGATGTTTATCATCATCCTTGACTTCCAGTCACAAGATGGCAATAACACTCCTTCATCCCCAAATATGTGGCAACCAAAAATGTTTCCATTGCTAAATTGCCAAATATCCCCTGGGACCATTTCAGAGGAAAAATCACTCCCAGTTGAGTTCCAGTGCTCTATATCAATAGCATTATTTTCCCCTAAGGGCATGAATCTGTGACCCTAAGTTTTCATCGCAGTTTTAAATGGAGCTATTCAATGTCTATTGTAAATAGGAGCTATTCAATGTCTATTGTAAATATTCAACAAATTTGGTGCCCAAAACCCAAAATTAAATGGTCCCTGCAACATGCCATTCAGATGTTAGTTTTAAAACCTCTTCAACTTCGTACATGTGTACAGACTTTTATACCAACTACTAACAGCGTGATTTGTCTACCTGCTTCACCATAGTTTATTTTGCCTAAAACAACTTATTACTTTCCTTTTGTCTGGAACAACCTATTTCAGAGCATCTATGGGTTCTAACCTTGATATTTTCTTACAATTCACAGCATTACGAATAACTTCCAAGCAGGCTAGTACCTGGAGGAAGTATAGGTAACTCAGAGATACCTCAAAGATATCTTTTATCATACCATAGAGCAGTGTATGGACTATGTCTACCAGACCACAGAAATAAGCAGATGAATGAAAGCAAAGTTCTGATTCTATTGCAGACATATTCTTAGTACTAATCTATACATAAATGTGTAGGACCCATTCTTTGGACACTTACTGTGACATTGATTATCAACACTTTGGCTCCCTGGCCTTAATTTCCCCCATCAATAAGAATTATTAACATCTCCCCCTGACTTCTGTTACAGATGATTAAAGCCTAGCTTTTCAATCCCTCCCTTATAGTATGTTGTGATATTAGAAGTCAAAAATAGATTATAGGTTATATAGAAAGTGAGGGACTCCTGGTGGGGCTACTGCCTTTCCAAGTCCAAGGTGAAGGTGATGAACTGAAGGATAATTGCAAAAAATCATTTTCCACATCAGAAATGTTCCAGAGTACTTAGACCCACTTAGCTTTAGAGAGGAATGACTGGAGGGGTGTTATGCGTGGGATGGTATCTGCACAGTCAGCCTGCTGATTTGTTCCTGGTAGAAACTCACCAGAGGCTGGGGCTATTATAAAATTAACTGCACTCAACTCAGAACCAAGTCTCAGATAATTTTTCCAGGTTCACATTCTTTTTAGTTATTGTGTATTTCTTTATTCATCCCCTCTCCTTGTTCTCTTAAAAGTATTTTTATGAAATATTTTAAACATACTGGAGAGAACAGGGAATAATACAACTCCTACACAGATAAATCTCAAAAACAAAACAGTGAGTGAATATAGTAAACTGGAGAATAATATATTGTGCATGATATATAAAGCTTGAAACCTGCAAAACAATATGATGAATGTTTATCAGTATTGAATGTTAACATTTAGACTTATTAAATCAATATTTTAAAAAAAGAACTAAAATGTTACAGTACAGTTGAAACTTTCATGCTTCCTCCCTCTCCATTCAGAAAATAATTCTATCATCATTTTGGAGTTTATATTTCTATCATGTTTTTATTATAGATATCAAGATTTAGATATCAATGTAAAATATATAATACAGTTCTCTATGTTTTCATGTTATAAATTGGCATCTTACAAGACATATTATGCATACCATCACTGTTTTTGACATTTTTATGTTAATACATGTAACTCTAATGTATTCATTTTATTGGCTATCCTTTGATAATTATATTAAAATGCATCTGCTTATCTTTGTCCTATTGATAGACAGCAAGATTTTTTTCCTCTAATATTTTGAAATTAGAAACCCTACTGCAATGGACATTCTTACTCATACCTCTTGGGCACCCCTATAAGAGCTTTAGACATTAGCCACACAATGGACTTAGCAATTCTGTAGGATAATATACCTCAGGTTTTGGTATTCAAACTCAGTACTTCAGATACTGTAGTCCTATTTTCAAATTAGGACTAAGGACAATGCTTCAGAGGTTTACAATATCCCCAGCGATGCCTTCACATCTGGTAAGGGAGGTCTGATACTCCTCTTATTACTTTCTAAATAATGCTTATTTTCATGACTTCAAGCAATGTCTATATACTAACATCATCTGATTAGATAGTTCAAAGTCAAGATCCAGAGCCCTAGACAGCCCCTCCCTTCCTTCCCTCCTTCCCTCCTTCCTTCCTTCCTTCCTTCCTTGCTTCCCCCTTCCTTCCAACAGGAAATATTTATTAAATCTCTAATCAGAACAATCAAAATGAACATGTCTAAAACTGGATTAATCACCCTGCCTCTGCAAAATTTATTTTCCAAGTTTATTACTAAACTCCTCTATTACATACCCTTCAATAGCTCACTATTGCTTTCATGACCCAAAGATTAATGTAACAGGCACATTTCTCTCTTTAGCCACCATTACTCTGTAACTTCAGTTTACAAATAAAACCACTAGTCCATCTCCAGTTTACAGATAAAACCACATTATCAACTACTTACAATTTGTTATGCATTATTTCATTACTTATATTTTCACTGCCTAGAATTCTCTCCCCTTCTTCACCAGGTTAATTCTTCCAGGTCCTTTAAAGTTGATCTTCCTTAAGAAGTCTTCTCTCATCTCTGAGTTAAGGTCCAGTGGCTTCATTTTTTCCCAGTTTTATTGAGATAATAATTGACATACAGCACTGTGTAAGTTTAAGATGTACAACATAATGATTTGACTTACATCATTCATGAAATGATTACCAAAATAGGTTTAGAGAACATTCATCATCTCATATAGATATGCCATTAAAGAAATAGAAAAGAAAAAAAAAAATTCCTTGTGATAAGAACTCTTAGGGTTTACTCTCTTAACTTTCATATATAACATACAGCAGAGTTGATTATCTTTACCATGTTGTACATTATATCCCTAGTACTTATTTGTTTTATAACTGGAAGTCTGTACCTTTTGATCACCTTTATCTAATTTCCAATCCCCTTATCCTCCAGTGGCTTCATTTTGATTTCCTGTGGCATTTTTTGACCATTTCTTTCATATCACAGATAATACTGTGCTTAAATTGGAAGCTTGATTACTTGTCTCCCTCACTAACTCAGGGCTCCTTGAAGGCAGGATTAGCACCTTATATCATTAGCTCCCAGGCCCTTAAAATTGAGGTGATACTTATCAGACTCTAGTCAAATGATGGGACAAGCACATTGGAATTACTTCATCAAAATCATACAGTTAGACCTGGGCCTGGGATTCAAGTCTACTTATTTCCAGAGCAGGCCTTTCCCACCATCAGTCAAAGAGTGTCATTTTTCAAAAGTAATATAGAAATAGATCAGTGTCATATAATATTAGGGTTGCCAAGGAAACATTTCTGGGTACTGATTCCTAAAATTCCAACAGGAGAAATATAAAAAGAGTAAATATTTAAAATACAAATATTTTAAAAAGAAGGAATAGCAATTTACATTCACCCTGTAGTACACACATTTGTACTGAAGTGAAAATGATGATATAAGAACTTTTCCCAGTAGCAGATAAAGAGGCAGACTAGAAGATCTAAGTATTAGGAACTTGAAGGAATAGGCAAAATTACCGGAGATTCTGATAGTAAACCCCATTTCCTCATCTTGGGCTGGTACATTTTGGAATCATATTTATAGATGTGCTTCCTCAATTTTCCTACTGGTTCTTTGACATCCACACTCAAAGAAACTTACTAATACACTTGACCTTTTCCTTTAAGAACAGCTATGATATTCAAAACCCACTAAAGATACCCCACATCTAGTATAGTAACAGAGATAGAGCTATAAAAACAATTTATGTAAATTAAATAATTAGGATAAAATTCTGGATGGTGGATACATTTAGTGAGAAGATGATTGGGGCGGGGATGGAACAAAGGAGTTGCCGTGGTGGCAGCGGAGGCTTTCCTTCTTCTTTCTTTTCTTCATTTCAGTCTGGGGATTATGCATTTATAGTATGTTGACCTTCACTTTTGTGTTTTGTGTACTTTTCTATATATGTGTTTTATTTCAAAATAAAAAAATATTTATGGAAAAGAAAAAATAAATGTAAAAGGAAAGGAAGATATATTTTCAAGGACAAAAAAATAAGAGAAAATTTATCAGCCCAATATAAAGATTAGGAAACTGAGATGTAGAATGGGAAGGATTTCTTTAAAAAAGTAATAAGGGGATGAGGTTGAAATTTTTTGAGCTCAACCTAAATGAGTGCTCTCTCTACCTCTCTCTCTCTCTCACGCACACATTTTTTCTCCCGAGAGAGGGATTCTATTAAGCAGGTATTATCCCTTCAATACTTGTATTAAGCAACTATTATTCTTATAACCCCATTTTACATGAAGAAAACTGAAGATGAAATCGAGCAACTTGCCTGAAGTTGGAAGAAAGAAGTTTCTGACAGTTGTAGCCTGGTACTGTCAGCTGTGTTTTGCTGCTCACCTGTAGAATATAAACAATTTCAGTAAACATAACGCTAGACAAGGCTACTCTGTGATCAAAACCAGACTACGTTGTAATCAGGTCTGAACACACACACAAAGCGTGGACATTGTCCAAATCATAAAATGACCAAACACATCCCTTCTCTGGCTAATGATTGACTGCTACTTCTTTACCAATTATAATTTTAGCCTCAGCCTATTCTTTCTTCCTTCTAGATAAGAGTTATTATGATAAGCAGTCATGTAATTGACCATAATTCATAACAGCGTACAAGCCAGAGCAAAGCCTTGCTTCCTTTAAATCTCTTCAAAACTAACTCACACAATCCCGAATCATGTCATTCTTTTCTAATACTCTCTTACTGAGAAGCCCCGTGGGATATGCTTTTTCTCATTACAGCACACCCAACTTATTCAACTACAGGTGTGTTCCTGGTTGTCTTTGGCTGAAGGGCATTGACTGAGTCATGTGTATATGCTTGCTTTGAAGATCATTTGCAATTAATACAGGATTTCTGTGCTCTATTTAGAAGTGGAGAGGAGAGGATAACAGAGCAGATTTTGAGGTAGAGATGAAGAAACTTGAAAGTATGACAGACTTCCTAGACGGCCAAGTATCAAGACTTCCTGAATCTTCACCATCCTCTGTGATTTGCTTCCTTGTGCTGAGGCAGACATGTTATGTTTAATACCCATGGTACACGACAGTTTTAATACCTCAAGATAATCCTGTGACTCCTCTTTAATAGGGTTGGTAATGAGTTTAAAAATATTGCTTTAATGACATATTTTTGCTTTTGCTTAAGGTATTTTGGCAAGTTACAGAAGTCAAATGCGCTCACAGTGAATGTGATGCTGTCTGTAATTACATAGAAAGTGGCTTTCCTTTTTTTCTTTCCTCATTTCTTTGCTCTGAAAATCTCCTGAATATGAATTTGTAAGCTCTTGGTTACAGACACATGCTGTGTGCTTAAGACCTCCCATGGGTTCACTGATGCATTAGATCTTTGAGTTAAGGAGGAGTAATGAGGATGAGCAAGATGAAATAAATGTAAGCCTGAAAATGATGAAAGAAGCATAGAGACTCAAAGGTATGATGGCCCTCAGTTAATGGTCTCTCATGCTTTAAACTCTCCTCATTTCACTGTGACTAGACAATTCTGATGCTAGAGCCAAGAAACAATTTGAGAAATGAATGAAAATGGATATTAAAAAAAATCTCTAAAAGGTATAACTAAGTTAGTGTAAAGAAGAGAAATATGGAAAAGGAATCAAGATGATACACAGAAAAGAGAAGAAAGATGGGAATTGTTGACATTTTAATTTTTTTACAGTAATAGCCTACTCAAGCATAATGTGCTGGTCTTAAACCTTAACATTATTTAATATTCTTCCCTTGAAGAAGTGGATTCTATGTTCCCTCTCCTTGAACTTGGTCTTGTTTTTTGTGACTGTCCCAAAGTATAGATGTCAGTGAAAATGATGCCATGTGACATCTGAAGTCAGGTTAGAAAAGCCATGCAGCATCTGCTGATTTATCTCGGAATAGTCACTCTTGGAGCTTTCAACAAACACTTAAGAAGCCCAACTGTCCTGAGGAATCCGTAGGGAAAGCCCACGGGAAAAGACGACAGAGAGACAGAGAGATACCTCAGCTGTTTGAGCCCCAGCTGTTTTAGACTGCCCAGCCTGGGAATAATAACCTCAGCCCCTGGTAACATCAGACTGCCAATGCTTGAGAGACTCAAAGTAGGAAATCCCTGCTGAGCTTAGTCAAATCCCAGATCTGTAAGGAAAATAAATGAGTCGTTGTTTTCCACCACTGTTCTAGACTGGTTTGTTGCACAGATATAGATAACTGAAACATCGGGTGTGCTGAGTACCAGTCCACAAGCCCATCCTTGGGCAATATGGAGGCCTTCCTTCTCTTTTCATTGGAAAAATTTTTTTCAAACGCAACACCGTATATCCAAACACACAATTAATTTCCAATAATTAACATTTTCCAAATTATAAAATAGGCATGATAATATCTATTCTACACATCTAATATTGTTGAGGAGACTTGAATGATGTAAAATATTTGAATTTTTAATTTGTTCAACAAGGAAGAACTATGTAAACACATGATTATTATTATTAGCAGTAATAACTGCTAACATTTATTGAACACTGAATATGTTACAGAGACCCTTACAGGTGCTTTACTCATTATAGCAGTCAACCTCGAAGATGACCCCTGGTGATCACCAACTACTGCTATTCGTGCATTTGTATGATACCCTTTCCTTTAGTGAGGGTTAGACTCACTGGCTTGACTTCTAAAGAATAGCATAACCATAATTAGGTTATAAAAGACTGACTTCAGTTTTACTTGTAGATTCTTTGATGAGCAAGCTGCTATGTGGGAGAGTCTCAAATGGCGAGGAATTGAGGTCAGCTTCCAACTAATACCCAGAAAGGTACTGAGGATGTGAGTCCAAAAACCCACAAGGAATTTAATTCTGCAGCAACCATATAAATGAATTTGGAAGCAGATCCTTCCCCAGTTGAATCTTTATTACAGCATTGTGAGGTATTTTAAAGCTGAGGACCCAGTTAAATCATGCTCAGATTCTTGACCTATAGGAATGTGTGTTGTTTTAAGCCAGTAAGTTTTGGGGTAATTTTTAATGCAATGATAGATAACTAATATGCCTGCATTAAAGAAACTGTGACACATAGATGATCACTAACTTAGTGTCTCACAATTAATGATCATATATATTTTTTTAAATATATATGCTAGGTTTTTTTTTTTTTTTATTTTATTTATTTATGGCTGTGCTGGGTCTTTGTTTCTGTGCGAGGGCTTTCTCTAGTTGCGGCAAGCGGGGGCCACTCCTCATCGCGGTGCGCGGGCCTCTCACTATTGCAGCCTCTCGTTGTGGAGCACAGGCTCCAGACGCGCAGGCTCAGTAATTGTGGCTCACGGGCCTAGTTGCTCCGTGGCATGTGGGATCTTCCCAGACCAGGGCTCGAACCCGTGTCCCCTGCATTGGCAGGCAGATTCTCAACCACTGCGCCACCAGGGAAGACCCTAATGATCATATTTTTAGTGCCGGAGAAATCTTGTCATTAATCTAGATTATTTCTTTTTGCTCTGCCATTGGGGAGACTGAGGAAACAGTTAGATATAATGTTATTCAGCAGAAACTTCTGAGGGAAAAAATGCTGCCTCATAACACCTCAATTGTCTGAGTCAGAGAAATGAACAAAGAATAAAAATGTAAAATTTAAAGTCAAGTTAGAGTCAAAGGGAAATAAAATGTGTTGTGGAATTACTCTACACCAGGCACAAGGTTTGATATTTTACACATTCAGTTCCTGAATTAATGCCTTTGTAACCTGAATGTTCCTAGGTTACTCATTTCATGGATCATTTCTGGATGGCACAATCCTCCCTTTGCATCATTTCTGAAAATATCTGCAGTACAGGTACTTTTTAGCACAAAGTTGAATTAAAACATGTAATCAATAGTAAAATCCATAAACCATGGTCTAGATTTTAATTTTGTAGTTTGTTACAGATAATGAAAATTACTGAGTTACCATGATGTGAAAAACTTGCTCACATGAATGACACCATGCACAATCTAATCCTTCCCCTCAAAGCTTGGAGTGTGTTTGCTCCTGGGTTCAACATACCAGGTCTGCTAGAACTTCATTGTAGGCAGCTGTACCTACACCTTCACAGCTCTACAGTGGATGTTGCTTCCTTGGGGTCATAACGGCTTTATTACTTCACAAAATCCAGTCCTTGCCCAAAACATGCGTCTAATAAAGTGCTGGCGCAGAAAATCTTCCCTGATTCATTCCAGTTAAATTTCTATCTTTATGTCTCCTCCTAGAAATCCACATGTTGTGTAGCCAATACTGCCTGGCTTCTTTTCTCCAGTTAACTTTGTATTGTGGAATGCAAGCCAATCCTTCCAGGGAAATGGGCCTCAGCGAACTGTGTTACAGTTACTTATATTTTGCCATTTTTAGCTCAGTACGCTTACAGGGAGCACTTCTGTTGAGTGCTATTAGCCTTGTATTGTCAAAATCTTAGAATGATCAATATTTATAAGAAGAAACTGAAGTGAACTTTTTTTATTATGAAGTTGACATTACCATGTGGATTTGAATAAATGAGCATCTTAATTTGGCTAGAATGAAGAACCAACAAATTATCTACTGCCCACCAGAAGCAGATCCTGAGCAACTACCCTTAGAAAAATGATTTCTCCAGGCTGAAAAAGAATGTCTGAAAGTAATCCAGGCAAGAGTTAAGAGATTGTTGTTCTTAGCAAAAAATTGTAGACTAGAAGGAATTTTAAGTTGGTCACTTAATTCCATGTGTGAAAGGAAGGATGTAATCTAGTGGGTGGACACTAGGCAAGGTAGTTCTGGGTTTAATTTCTGCCTCAACTGCCTATTATCTATGTGACCTAATAACAAATTTAAGCTTAGTTTCCTTTTCTGAAATAAGAGATTAAAATGTATATGAAAGTATAAGCCAACTTCAGGATTACTGTGAGGGTTATATGACAGTGGTGTAAAACATTTAACACATTATTTATTACACCCAAGTGGTTAAAAATGGTATAGTTTTTTTTTCCCCCAATCTCCCCAAGTGAGCTTTTTCTGTAAAGCTTTACCCTCTGTACACTGGAATACCAGTGAAATATCCAATTAATTGTAGTCAATTGATATGACTCTAGAAATAAATTGTTTCTAAAATAGCAAGCAAAGAGTTGATGACAGTCATTTGTGATAGTCCACAAATGAAGCAATAAAGAGTGGAGTAATGAACTCATGTTTACTCCCTTCCATCTAAAACCCAAGTCCTGCACTTTTGCAAACATACAGCTGTCCCATAGAGGTATAAGACTTAAACATATATCATATTTCTCATTAGCTGCACTATATGCTGAAGGACACCTTTATATAGCCTCTAAACTTCTGGGGAAAACTCATTTTGAACTTAGAATTCTGGATCCAGGCTAAAATATCAATCAAATGTGATAATATACAAATATGATTCAAGAAAAAACTCAGGATATTGATCTTTCCTGGGAAGTTACTTGAAAAGTCGATGGAAGTCTTCTGAACAAAGGTATTGGAGGGGATAAGAGAACAGAGAGTGGGAACTGAAAGAAATTAGACTAGAGACATGATACGGTCTTTTGGAAATTGAAAAATCTTAAGGATGTTGTAAGAAAAATGTTAACAGCAGTCTTCTTACTCATTCCTTCTCAACTGGGTTAGGCAAAATGAGTGACCAAGACAACATTTTCTTGTAAACCTGCTAATGGGCTTGAGCTGTCATACTTGGAAAGATGTAAATGGCATTACTAGAGCCAAGATACCTGGATACCCCTTTCCTGTAAAAGCTTTCTAGCAGGATACACCTTGCTTGACTGGAGTGCTTATTGTAGGTATATCTGGAATTTTAAAATTATGGAACATAGCTAAATAATTGATAGGGCATAAAAGGTAGGCGTGTTGAAACGGAAATTGTTCTTTTATAGACAATGTTTCTGTCTATGTTGCTCAAGTTGTATCTGCTACTATAAAAACTAATCTTAATACAGGAAAAAGGGATATTTTTCAAAGCTTGCATATGATGGTTTAGGATTCTTATGGGAAAATAATGTTTTGATCATGACTGGCACTCATCTATAACCCTTTTATCATTACCAAAATATGGTGTTAGATAAGATCTATGATTCATACAAACCCTTTTCATCAATTCAACCCTTCAAATTAACACAGTATTAAATACAAACAAGTAAAAAGGTAATTTAAAACTCCAGAAAAAGCAATGGATGTATAAGAAAGGTAATGCAATAATAATATAATATTTAACTACATAATAAATCTTGTAAGCATAGTCATAACAAAACAAATTCTTCATTGATTCTCATTGCTTAAAATAAACATATAGACAAAGCACAGTACACATAATTAATTATGAAATATAATGTAAATGCTATAAACTTTGGCATTAAAAATAAAAATAAAGGGAGTTTAGAAGTAGAAGAACAGAATTAAAGGAAATGATTGGCAGTTTGCTCATCTTATAAAGTGAGTAAATTAGACACAGTCTGGTTGCATACCAAAGTTTCTCATGAATATTATGGCACTAAAATATACTCCAGTAAATGATTAATTTTAGAAACACTGAGTAAGCTGGGCATCTGGACTTGGTGAATTCTAAACAAATGAGCCACCTAGTGTTTATGTTTCTTTTTTCTTTTTTTAATTTTTATCTTATATTGGAGTATAGTTGATTAACAATGTTGTGTTAGTTTCAGGTGTATACAAAATGATTCAGCTATACACATACATGTATCTATTCTTTTTCAAATTCTTTTCCCATTTAGGTTATTATAGAATATTGACCAGAGTTCCCTGTGCTATACAGTAGGTCCCTGTTGGCTATCTACTTTAAATATAGCAGTTTGTACATGTAAATCCCAAACTCCCAATTTAGCACACCCCCACCTTTCTCCTTTGATAACCATAAGTTTGTTCTCTAAGTCTGTGAGTCTGTTTCTGTTTTGTAAATAAGTTCATTTGTATCATTTTTAATAGATTCTGCATATAAGTGATATCGTATGATAATTGTCTTTCTCTGCCTGACTTACTTCACTTAGTATGATAATCTCTAAGTTCATCCATGTTGCTACAAATGGCATTATATCATCCTTTTTAATGGCTGAGCAATATTCCATGGTATATATGTATAACATTTTCTTTACCCATTCATCTGTCGATGGACATTTAGGTTGCTTCCATGTGTTTGCTATTGTATACAGAGCTGCAATGAACATTGGGGTGCATGCATCCTTTCAAATCATGGTTTTACCTAGGCATATGCCCAGGAGTGAGATTGTTGGATCATATGGTAGGTCTATTTTTAGTTTTTTTAAGGAATCTCCATACGGTTCTCCATAGTGAGAATGTACCAATTTACATTACCACCAACAGTGTAGGAGGGTTCCTATGTTTCTCATGGAGATGACCAAGATGAAGGATGTATGCTCAAAAGAGTAAGCACTTTTCAAGTCTCTGCTTATATCATATTTGCTAACATTCCATTGGCCAAAGTAAGTTACACAATCAAACCCAAAGTCAAGTAGTGGTGAAGAACATTTGACCATGGAGGTGGAAGGCACCGAAAGGTTATATGGCAAAGCTGTGAATAAGGAGAAGGTGAAAAATTCAGTCCAACTGAGGAATCTATTACATATCTTAAGGCTAAGACTGTTTCTTTCATACAGGGATATCAATGAATATATGTTATTGATCTTTCTCATAATAGACTATCTTTCTATAGGTTTAAGATTTTTTTTGCCCATATGATCCCTCTTGATACAATATATGCTAAACAGACAAGTTGGAAAATGAGGATAAAATAGGAATATGTATTTCATTTCTAATTCACTGATAAACAGGCAGCAAAAAGCTTACATTTGGGACATGCAAGTCAGCATTTGGCTCATGCTCACTTGGAAGTAATAACTCACCCAATCTGTATTTATGTAAAAAAGTAAATAAAATTTCTCATTTTAAATGGCATGTTCTTGTTTCATTAAGAAGGGAAGAAAGGTACCTGAATCAAGCCTATTTGGACTCTTTGAATGCATGTGGGAACTCTTGGGTGGTGTGGGATGTAGGTGAACAATTCAGGTGCTGTGAATAAGGTAGGGAGATAGGAACAGTTGAAACTGAGAGTATAAATGAAGTTGTTAAGTATAGAAGGAGGCAAGACCTCTCTTGCCTATTGAGAGAAAAAAAAAATGGTATGAACTACTTTTGAGGCATATAGAAATGAAACACTGGAAAAACTCAGTCCTGACAGACTGATTACCTTAGTCAAGTCAAATTTGGATAACATATGGAAATAATATTGATTGGGGGTAGAATTACTCCTGGACAAAATTTGCTATAATTATAAAAGAACACATAAATTGCTCAAACACTTAATAAAATGGGGAATAACCAAGGAACAGAATAATCTAGTTTATGTTAAATAGCAAACATTTGGAAAGAGACAAGACTGTTAACATTAGAGTGTTTGATCTGATAACCAAAAAAACCAGATACAATTTGGTTTGCTAATTACCTTAAAATTAAGTTTAAACATTGCCTTTTTAGATGTGTAAAAATGATTTACAGTCTTCTAAATATAACTCCTAGTGTCTCTGGATCTGGAAGCACATGCATTAAGGTTTGATCAAAAGGTAGGTGAGGGCTTCCCTGGTGGCGCAGTGGTTGAGAGTCTGCCTGCTAATGCAGGGGACATGGGTTCGAGCCCTGGTCTGTGGGGATCCCACATGCCGTGGAGCGACTAGGCCCATGGGCCACAACTGCTGAGCCTGCGCGTCTGGAGCCTGTGCTCTGCAACAAGAGAAGCCACAATAGCGAGAGGTCCACGCACCGCGATGAAGAGTGGCCCCCACTTGCCGCAACTGCAGAAAGCCCTAGCACGGAAACGAAGACCCAACATAGCAATCAATCAGTCAATCAATAAAGATATCTTTAAAAAAAAAAAAAAAAGTAGGTGAGGTGGGCACAAGGTGGAGGAAGGATGATTGAGCCTAGGTTTTGTCACAAGTGATCTAAATCATGGTTTAAAACTACTATTTAAATTGATTTAGTTTAAATCCACCCTAGATCCTCCTGCTTATGCCTGGAAACTTACATAAGAATTCTTGTATAACAGGTAGAAATATCAAGCATTAGCAGAGGTAACCAGGAAACAGTGCAGGGTGCAATAAATCAACCACCACACAGAGAAACAGAGCATATTTTCCCAGTGACTGTGGAAATGGATATGTTAATTGCAAATACAATAAAATAACAGTATGAATGTTTGATATGTCTAAATGATGTCTTCAATCTAACCTCAGAAAACAATTGACCCAGCATATTCTCACAAACCTCAGCATGATTTGCAGGATGAGAGCCAGCACATTGTCTACTGTAATTTTTTAATATTACTTTAACAAATTTATATTGAACAGTTACTTTAAGATATTACCCAGGGATACCCAGGTGAATAAATGAGTCTCGTGTCCTCACTGAAGAGAAGAGATACATGTGCAGATAATTACTGGTGCAAAGATAGGAGTATGTCCTGGGTGTTAGGGAAACACAGAGGAGTAGTGCATAGTGTGACCCTAAATAGCCCTGGGAAACTTTCCAGTGAAGCTGATCATTGAATTGAGTTTTTAAGGATACAAAAAATTTACACAGCCGGATAATCAGGGAACTGTGTTTCTGGCTGAAGGAAGATGATGAGCAACGGCACAAAGATAAGGAACAGCTTAATGTGTGGAAGCAATTATTTATTATTAAGGTAACATGAGTGTTGTTGTGTGGCGGTCAAGGGATAAGGTGGTGAGGATTACATACAGCCTTGTAGAACATACTAAGGCTTTTTTTTTTGGTAAATGGGGTCCAAACTTTTTAAAATTTGAAATATAGTTGATGTACAATATTATGTTAGTTTCAGGTGTACAACATAGTGATTCGACATTTAACCACATTGTAAAATGATCACTGCAATAAGTCTAGCAACCATCTGTCCCCACACAAAGTTATTACAACATGATAAACCATATTCCTTATTTTGTATATTACATCCATATGAAATTTATTTTATAACTGAAAGTTTGTACTTCTTAATCTCCCAACCACCACATCCACCCCTCTGGCAACTTCCCCTTTGTTCTCTGTATCTATGAGTCTGTTTTCATTTTGTTTGTTCATTTGTTTGTTTTTTTTTAGATTCCACATATAAGTGATATCATACAGTATTGACTGTCTCTGTCTGACTTGTTTCACTAAGCATGATACCTTCTAGATTCATCCATGTTGTCTCAAATGGCAAGATTTCATGTATTTTATGACCTGAGTAAAATTCAGTTGCATATAAATACCACAACTTCTTTATCTTTTCATCTGTGGATGAACACTTAGGTTGATTCCATATCTTGGCTATTGTACATTATGCTGCAATGAACATAGGGATGCATATATCATTTTGATTAGTGTTTTTGTGTTCTTTGGGTAAATACACAAAAGTGAAATTGCTGGATCATTTAGTTGTTTTATCTTTAATTTTTGAGGAATCTCCATAATGTTTTCCATAGTGGCTGCACCAATGTACAATCCTACCAACAGTGTATGAGGGTTCCTTTTTCTCTACATCCTTACCAACACTTGTTATTTGTTTTCTTTTTGATGATAGCCATTCCGACAGGTATGAGGTAACATGTCATTGTGGTTTGATTTGCATTTCCCTGATGATTAGTGATGTTGAGCACAAACATTTTCGTGTGCATGTTGGCCCCCTGTTTGTCTTCTTTGGAAAAATGTGTATTCAGGTTCTCTGCCCAATTTTAATTGTGTTGTTTATTTCTTTGATGTTGAGTTTTATGAGTTCTTTGTATATTTTAGATATTATCTCCTTATCAGATATATCATTTGCAAAAGTTCTCTCCCATTCAGTAGGCTGTCTTTTTGTTTTGTTGATGGTTTCCTTCACTAAAAAAAAGATTTTTACTTTCATGTAGTCCCATGAGTTTATTTATGCTTTTGTTGTCCTTGCCTGAGGAGTCAGATCCCCCAAAATATTGCTAAGAACTATGTCAAAGAGTATACTGCCTATGTTTTCATCTAGAAATTTTAGGTTTCAGGTTTTAAATTTAAGTATTTAACCAAATTTATGTTTATTCTTGTGTATGTTATGAGACAGTGTTACAGATTTATTCTTCTGCATGTAGCTGTCCAGTTTTCACAGCACCACTCATTGAAGATGCTGTCATTTCCCAGTTGTATATTCTTACCTCCTTTGTCATAGACTAACTTATATAAGTGCTTAGGTTTTTTCTGGTCTGTCTGTTCTGTTCCATTGACCTATGTGTCTATTTTTTGCCAGCACCATACTGTTTTGATTACTGTAGGTTTGTAGTATAGCTTGAAGTATAGTCAGATAGTGTGGTACTTCCAGCTCTGTTCTTTGTTCTCAAGATAGCTTTGTCTATTCAGGTTATTTTGTGGTTCCATACACATTTTAGCATTCTTTGTTCTAGATCTCTGAAGTGTGCCATTGTTATTTTAATATGAATTGCATTAAATCTGTAGATTGCCTGGGTTGTATGGTCATTTAAGCTGTATTAATTCTTCCAATCCATGAGTACAGTATATCTTTCCGTTTGTTTGTGCCATCTTCAATTTCTTTCCTCAGTATCTTATAGTTTTCAGGTACAGGTTTTTCACCTCCTTGGTTAGATTTTTTTCCTTAGGTATTCTTTCTGATGAAATTTTAAAAGGGATTGTTTTCTTAATTTCTCCTTCCGAATTTTTTTTTTTTAGTGTACAGAAAACACAACAGATTTCTTTATAGTAATTTTGTATCCTTCAACTTTATGGAATTCACCTATTAGGTCTAACAGTCTTGTTTGGCTTTTTTGTGGAAGTCTTTAGGGATATATATATATATATATATATATATATATATATATATATATATATATATATATATATATAGTATCATGTCATCTGCAAACACTGAGAGCTTTACTAGCTTTACTTCTTCCTTCCCAATTTGGATTTCTTTCATTTCTTTTTCTTGTCTGTTTTCTGTGGCTAGTACTGCCAATACTATGTTGAATATAAGTGGAGAGAATGGGCATCCTTGTCTTTTTCTTAATCATAGGGGAAATTATTTCTGCTTTTTACCATTTAGTATGATGCTGGCTGTGATTTTATCATATATAGACTTTAATATTTTGAGGTATGTTCCTTCTATACCCATGCTGTTGAGAGTTTCTATCAAAAATGGATGTCGAATTTTATCAAATATTTTTTGTGTGTCTATTGAGATGATCATATGATTTTTATTCTTCATTTTGTTAATATGGTGTATCACATTGCTTGACTTGCAGATATTGAACTGTCCTTGCATTGTTGGCTTAAATTCCACTTGATCATGTTGTATGATTCTTTTAATATACTGTTGAATTTGTTTTTCTAATATTTTTGAGGCTCTTTGTATGTTCAGCAATGTTTCCCTATAATTTTTTTGCTTGTGGTGTCTTTGTCTGGTTTGGTATCAGGGTGATGCTGACCTTGTAGAAGGAGTTTGGAAGTATTCCTTCTTCAATATTTTGGAGTAGTTTGAGAATAATGGGTATTAACTCTCCTCTAAATGTTTGGTAGAATTCATCTGTGAAACCATTTGATTCTGGACTTTTGTTTGTTCGGAGTGTTTTGATTATTGATTTATTTTTATTACTGGTAATCAGTCTCCTCATATTTTCTATTTCTTCCTCATTTAGTCTTGGAAAATTGTTTGTATTTAGCTATTTATTCATTTCTTCTAGGTTATCCATTTTATTGCCTATAATTGTTTGTAGAAATCACTTATAAATGTTTGCATTTCTGTGCCATCAGTTGTAAGTTCTCCTTTTTCTTTTCTTATTTTATTTATTTGGGCCCTCTGTCTTTATCTCTTGATGAATCTAGTTAAAGGTTTATCAATATTGTTTATCTACTTATTTATATATTTTTTGATTTTCACTTTGATTTCTACACTAACCCATTTGTTGTTTAGTAGTATATTTTTCAGCTGCCACATTTTTTTGCTTTTTGCAGTTTTATTTCCTTGTAATTGATTTCTAGTCTCGTACCATTGTGGAAAAAAAGATGTTTGATATGATATCAATCTTCTTAAATTTATTGAAACTTGTTTTGTGGTATAGCATGTTTTTTTTTTATTTATTTATTTATTTATTTATTTATTTATTTATTTATTTATATTTTTGGCTGTGCTGGGTCTTCGGTTCGTGCGAGGGCTTTCTCTAGTTGCGGCAAGTGGGGGCCACTCTTCATCGCGGTGCGGGGACCGCTCTTCATCGCGGTGCGCGGGCCTTTCACTATCGCGGCCCCTCCCGTTGCGGGGCACAGGCTCCAGACGTGCAGGCTCAGCAGCTGTGGCTCACGGGCCCAGCTGCTCCGTGGCATGTGGGATCTTCCCAGACCAGGGCTCGAACCCGTGTCTCCTGCATTAGCAGGCAGATTCTCAACCACTGCGCCACCAGGGAAGCCTTAGCATGTTGTTTATCCTGGAGAATGTTCCATGTTCACTTGAAAAGACTGAGTATTCTGCTATTTTTGAATGGAGTATTTTATATATATATACATACATATATATATGTGTGTATATATATATATATATATATATATATATATATATATATATATACACACACACACACATATATATATCTTTTAAAACATGTGTCCATCAAGGCCAATGTGTCCTTACTGATTTTTTTATTAATGATCTCTCCATTGTTATAAGTGGTGTGTTAATCCCCTACTATTAATGTATTACTGTCAATTTCTCCCTTTATGTTTGTTAACATTCGTTTTATGTATTTAGGTACCCCTATGTTGGATGCATATATATTTAGAACTTTTTAAATTAATTTATTTATTGATTTATGGCTGTGTTGGGTCTTCGTTTCTGTGCAAGGGCCTTCTCCAGTTGCGGCAAGCAGGGGCCACTCTTCATCGCGGTGCACAGGCCTTTCATGATCGCGACCTCTCTTGTTGCGGAGCACAGGCTCCAGACGCGCAGGCTCAGTAATTGTGGCTCACGGGACCAGTTGCTCCGCGGCATTAGGGATCTTCCCAGACCAGGGCTCGAACCCGTGTCCCCCGCACTGGCAGGCAGACTCTCAACCACTGCGCCACCAGGGAAGCCCTAGAACTTTTATTTCTTCATGTTGGATTGATCACTTTATTATTATGCAATGCCTTTCTTTTTCTCTTGTTACCATCTTTGTTTCAAAATCTATTTTGTCTCATATAAGTACTGCTACCCCAGTTTTCTTTCCCTTTACATCTTCATGGAATACTTTTTTTCCATGTTCTCACTTTGCTTGTGTGTGTTTTTAGATCTGAAGTGAGTCTCTTGTAATCATCATATATATGATTTTTTTTTTTTCTAATCCATTGAGCCCCTCAGTGTCTTTTGATTGGAGCATTTAGGTCCATTTACATTTAAAACAATTATTTATTACGTGCATACTTATTTCCATTTTGTTTTCTGGTTGTTTTTGTAGTTCTTCTCTGTTTCTGTCTTCTCTTGCTCTCTTCCCTTGTGATTTGATAACTCTCTTTTGTGTTATGTTTGGATTAATTTCTGTTCATTTTTTTATTGTATATCTATTGTAGATTTCTGGTTTATGGTACCATGAGGTTCATATATAACAATATACATGTTTATTTTAGGTTGATTACCTCTTAAGTTCAAATGCATTCTAATAGCCCAACATTTTTAACCCTCTCACATACTGTTTATGTTTCTGACATCATATTTTACATCTTTTTATTTTGCATATTGCTTAACTACTTATTGTGGATATAGATTGTTCTACTACTTTCATCTTTTAACCCTCCTACTAACTTTATAAATGGTTGATTCACTACCTTTACTGTATGTTTGCCTTTGCCAGTGGGATTTTTTCTTTTATAATTTTCTGATTTATAATTATAGATTTTTTTTTTTTTTTTTTCTGCTTGGAGAAGTCCCTGTAACATATCTTGTAAGACCAATTTAGTTGTGACAAACTTTTAGCTTTTGCTTTTCTGTAAAACTCTTTATCTCTTCTTTAATTCAGAATGATAACCTAGCCAGATAGAGTATTCTTGATTATAGGTTTTTATTTTTCATCATTTCAAGTATATTGTGCCACTCTTTTCTGGCCTACAAAGATTCTGCTGAAAAATCAGCTGATAGTCTTATAGGAGTTCCTTGTAAGTAACGTTTTTATTCTCTTGTTGCTTTTAAGACTCTCTCTTTATCTTTATTTTTTGTTATTTCATTTATAGTGTGTCTTGGTGTGGACCTCTTTGGTTTCATCTTGTTTGGGACTCTCTGTACTTTCTGCACCTGAATGTCTGTTTCATTTCCCATATTATGAACGTTTTCAGCTATTATTTCTTCAAATTATTTCTCCTCCTTTCTCTTTTCTTCTTCTGGGATGCTTATAATGAAAATGTTAGTATACTAGATATTAGTGTACTAGAGGCCTCTTAACTATTGTGACTTAAATTTTTTTTCTTTATTCTGTTTAGTTTGGGTGATTTCCACTACTCTGTCTTCCACATTGCTGATCCGTTTTTTTCTGTATCATCTAATTTACTTTTGATTACTTCTAGTGTATTTTTCATTTCTGTTACTGTATTCTTAGCTCTGATTAGTTCTTTTTTATATTTTCTAATTTGCTGAAACTCACCATTCATTCATTCTTCTCCTGAACTTGCTGAGCATCTTTATGATCATTATCCTGAACTCTTTATTGGGTAGGTTGCTTTTCTCTGTTTTGTTTAGTTCTTTTTCTGAGGTTTTGTCTTATTCTTTCATTTGGAACATAGTCCTCTGTGCTCTTTTCATTTTGCTTAATTCTCTATTTGTATGTATTAGATGGGTTTGTTATGTCTCCCAATATTGGAGAAGTGGTGTCATATAGATGTCCTAGGGGGCCCAGCAGCATGCTCCCCTCTCAGCATCAGAGCTAGATGTTCAAAGGGTATCCCCTATGTGGATTGCATAAGCCCCTCTATTGTGTTGGGGCTAACTACTATGGGTTTACTGGTAGGTGGGGCTGTCCCCAGGCCCTGCTAGCTGAAAGGTCCTTCCTTGTGCAGTTGCTGAGAGTACACTGGTGGGTGGGGAATACCTCTGGCATAGGTAGTTGCAATGCCCAGGAGTGCACCACTGCTGTGGGCCCACTGGTGGGTAGAGAAAGTCCCAGGTGCTAATAGGCTACAGAAAGGATTCCAAAATGGTGCTTACCAGTGCCAGTGTCAACATGGCAAAATTAAATTTCATAAATGGCTGCTACTAGAATTTCCATCCCCAAGGAGAGACCCAAGCTGTCTCCTGCCTCTCTCGGAAGATCTCCAAGGTCATCAAGTGGATCCAAAACAGGCATCTTTAAAATACTGCCTCTCTGCCAGGGCTTGGAGTGTGTGCAACATTTAAGATTAAGGTCTCTATTTCCTATAGCCCTCTAGCTCTCCTGAACATAAACTCTGCTGATTTTCAAAGCCAGGAATTCCAGGGATTCATTTTCCTGCTGCAGGACCCCCAGGTTGGGGGACACAATGTGGGGCTCAGAAACATCATTCCTCAGAAATGTGGTTATAATATTCCTCCTGTTTGTGGATCAACAACCCGGGGTGGGGGCGTGGGGGAATCCTGACTAGACCACATTTCTGTCCCTTCTACCCATCTCACTGTTGATCCTTCTTTATATCTTTAATTTTGGAAAATTGTTTCTACTAGTCTTCAGATTATTCTCATAGATAGTTGCTCTATAAGTAGTTGTAGTTTTGATGTGCCCATAGGAGGAGGTGAATTCAGGGTCTTCCTACCCCACCATCTTAATTGCACTTTCAAATTCATATTAAAAATTTAAAACAGGTTTATTGAGATATAATTAACATACAGTAAACAGTACATATTTAAATTGTCTAATTTCACAATTTTTGATATATTTATAAGTCCCTTAAATACTAATCACAATGAAGAAAAGTGAACATACCCAATACCTATAAAATTTTCTTATGTCCTTTAGTTATCTCTCTTTTCCACCTGACCCCACTCCCCACCTCCAAGCAACCACTGATTTGATTTCTTTTCACTATAGATTACATTTCCATTTTCTACAGTTTTATAGACATGGAATCATACAGTATGTATTATTTTTTGTCTGGCTTCTTTTACTCAATGTAATTATTCTGAGATTCACCTAGTTGTGGATATCAATAGCTCATTCCTTTTTATTGCTGAGAAGAATTTCATTAAATGTATATATAAGTGATTTACCCATTTACCTGATAATGGAAATTTGGGTTTCTCCAGATTTTGGCTATTCCAATTAAAGCTTCTATGAACATTCATGTAGAGGTTTTCTATGGACATGAATTATCTTTTCTCTAGAGTATATATCTAAGATGGAGATGGCTGGATTATATGGTGGATTGTGTGTTTACATTCTTAAAAATCTACCAAACTGTTTCTAAATTTTGTTTTACCATTTTACATTCCCCCTAGCAATATATGAGAAACTTAGTTCCTCAACATCCTTACCAATACTTGGTGAGGTCAGTTATTTTAATTTTAGTCATTTGCATAGGTGTGTAGTGGTATCTTATTTTGTTTGTATATCTTTATCATTAAAAATATTTTAACAACCCATTTTTAATATGAACATATTTCTTTATGAATGATATCTAAGTATTATTGTACCAATATATTAAAAATACTATAAAACTTTCACACAAACAGAACTTTTTTTTAAAGGATGTGATAAATCATAAGTGGAAATTCTAATACTTTATTCTTTTACATCAGTAATTTACCAAGTTTATTTCTGGGAGAGAGAGTGATACACCCATTTTGGAAATCACTGTTCTAGGTGCTGGGAGTAATTGAAGGATTTTTAGCAGATAATTGGCTTGTTCACTCTAGCAGCAGAATAGAGGTTAGAGGCAAGAAAGCCAGTCTCAGAGAGGTATAAGAATAATTAGGAGAATGATCATAATAGTAATATTGGTAAAATGTAGAGTGAATAAATTTTCAGAAAGAAAAATTAGATGTATTAATTATTGTCTTTGTTTGACAACTCCTATATTTATAAAGGTGTTAATTAAATTATTAAGTTAGTTAAACCATTCAGGAAAAAGGCCAAGTTTAGGAAGTCGGTTCCTCCTTTTTCCAGATACTTGTTCTCTATCTGAATAACCATACAAAAATGTTAGTAACAAAATTGTTTCAATATGTTGTGGTTATTTAACAATTTACTCTACCAAAATAATATGCCCTATTTAAGGGCTTCTATTTAGTTTTTTTTTAAATAAGTAAGAACTCAGTGGCTATTTAAGGCAGAGTGACAGAGTGGTGAAAGAGTAAAAATTTGGTGACTTGTCTTCATGAAGTCTCTCAAAGTCACTAACTAGATATCTACATACACATGACAAGATATGAGGGCTGACCACAGAAATTTAACAGGGAAGATTTTGGGACATTGAGATGGTTTAAAATCTCTTCCTTTCTTAATGGCTAATGAATTCTAGTGCTGAGACTGTAAGAAAAGTTCCCTGCAAAGTACAGTCTTCTTATCCCTATAATAATCTTCTGAAATTCTTATATTGTCTATGGCATTTGAAAGAGCCCAGACACCCAACCATGAAATAATTTTTTCATCTAATAAGGTTTTTTTCTTTTCAGAAGATCAAAGCCCTTCATGAATGTTTGTTTCAACCTCACAATATCTCTGCAGCAGGAAATACATGTAGGTCAATTTCATTGGATGAGGAAAGTGGTAAAATGTAGAATATTAGAGTCGGAGCTGGAAAACAGCTCAGTGATCAGTTTTGGTCTGGAACAGCTTCTGTTTGTTAAGCTTCTTAAAGGATAATTAAGGAGGTTCTTTTTATGATAGTAACAAGAATAATATTTTCTCGCATTTTCATGAGAAAAGTGGTAAATTATGAAGAAAAGACGGAAATGGGATAGAATTAAAGGAGATCATGAGTACATAGCTGATCAAAATCTTAATTCTGAATTGACACAATAGAATCGACAGAAGCGACTCAAGATTCAGTTTGTCCAGGTGGTCACGGGATCCATAAGATATAGTTATTACCATTTACAGATGATAAAACTATAATTGAAAAAGGTTAGTACTGTGTCCTCAAATAGCAAGTTTGGTGATGGAACAAGAAATTAGGGCTCCTGCATTATAAAATAAACCATGAGATAATTGGCAGGGACCATATTTGTATTGCACAAATTAATTATATTGTCCATACTATTTGTCTAAATTTGTTATTCTGTTGAAAAAAATCTTTTGATTGAAATATAGGTGTACATATGTCTATGCATTTATATGGACACCCGTGCATCTATCTAGAGCTTTAAAAGCCTTATTTTGTTCAGGAAAGAAGTGGATTTAAATTTTATTTGGATGGTATATTATGCCTATTTGTGTACAAAGTTACATAACATAATACCCTATGATATAGCTTTAAGTATATTTAGCTTTCTACTTCAATGTATAAATAATGAGAAGATATATTAGTATAGATTATTTCTAGAGTTTTTCTCACAGAAGACAACATTTTAAATTGTAGGAACAAAAACTGAGTGAAAGAAAAAGGAGGTGAAATGTAGACTTCCTGCCCCTTTCAGGGTCTGAATCATCACCTTCAGAGATTAATGGACACTTGACAAATATTGTTGGGTAATGCATTGCCTTATTATAGATCTTCAAGGCTTAAAAGAAGAGGTTGACATTGGAAAAGATAAGTGGTCTGATTGAAAATCCTGGGCCAAGTGCATTTTTGGAGACAATGATTTTTGAAAACTATTTCTGAGGCTGAGCAATGTTTTGGATGGGAAAAGCTATAGCTCTTTGTCATATTTTAGTATATTGATATTCTTTGGGGTAGACTCTATAAAAAAGTAAATAAGAGTGAGCTTTAAAGGACTCTTTTCCTGTTTCAAGAGCCACTAAGTATATTACCAAAAATTTTTAATGGTGGAAATTTATTGTCAGTGTCATCGGAAATGAAACCTTTTATGGGGAAAATTAGAGAAAAATAATTTAAAAAAACTGTCAATTTTTCTGTCACCCATCATTCACTACAACAGGCTCATCATTTGTTGTCTGCTTCAAACATTTTAAAATTGAAAGTATATACATTCAAGCTTTTAAAAAGTATCATAGAAGAGAATAAGCTATTCCTTCATGGAGAGCATCAGATGGGAGAAGGTAAAAGTAAGATGAGAGAGTGAAAAGAATGAAGTATATTTTAGAATCTCTCTTAACAGTTGTAAATATATGGAGTTTTAAGACGTGTATTTAAAAATATGAGACAATTCCAACCAAGGAGAATTTTAAATAATAATATGTCATTAATGAAAAACATTGTAACCACGGCTTTTTTTTTTTAACACCTTTATTGAAGTATAATTGCCTTAAAATGGTGTGTTAGCTTCTGCTTTATAACAAAGTGAATCAGTTATACATATACAATATGTTCCCATTTCTCTTCCCTCTTGTATCTCCCTCCCTCCCCCCCTCCCCATCCCACCCCTCTAGGTGGTCACAAAGCACCGAGCTGATCTCCCTGTGCTATGCGGCTGCTTCCCACTAGCTATCTATTTTACATTTGGTAGTGTATATATGTACATGACACTCTCTTACCCAGTCACATCTCACCCCACCCCCTCCCCATATCCTCAAGTCCATTCTTTAGTAGGTCTGTGTCTTTATTCCCGTCTTGCCACTAGATTCTTCATGGCTTTTTTTTTTTTTTTTCCCCCTTAGGTTCCGTATATATGTGTTAGCATACTATATTTGTTTTTCTCTTTCTGACTTACTTCACTCTGTATGACAGACTCTAACTGCATCCACCTCATTACAAATACCTCCATTTCATTTCTTTTTATGGCTGAGTAATATTCCATTGTATATATGTGTCACATCTTCTTTATCCATTCATCTGTTGATGGACATTTAGGTTGCTTCCATGTCCTGGCTATTGTAAATAGAGCTACAATGAACATTTTGGTACATGACACTTTTTGACCTATGGTTTTCTCAGGGTATATGCCCAGTAGTGGGATTGCTGGGTCGTATGGTAGTTCTATTTGTAGTTTTTTAAGGAACCTCCATACTGTTCTCCATAGTGGCTGTATCAATTTACATTCCCACCAACAGTGTAAGAGTGTTCCCGTTCCTCCACACCCTCTCCAGCATTTATTGTTTCTAGATTTTTTGATGATGGCCATTCTGACCGGTGTGAGATGATATCTCATTGTAGTTTTGATTTGCATTTCTCTAATGATTAATGATGTTGAGCATTCTTTCATGTGTCTGTAGGCCATCTATACATCTACTTTGGAGAAATGTCTGTTTAGGTCTTCTGCCCATTTTTGGATTGGGTTGTTGTTGTTTTTTTTTGTTGTTATTGAGCTGCATGAGCTGCTTGTAAATCTTGGAGATTAATCCTTTGTCAGTTGCTTCATTTGCAAATATTTTCTCCCATTCTGATGGTTGTCTTTTGGTCTTGTTTATGGTTTCCTTTGCTGTGCAAAATCTTTTAAGTTTCATTAGGTCCCATTTGTTTATTTGTGTTCTTATTTCCATTTCTCTGGGAGCTGGGTCAAAAAGAATTTTGCTGTGATGTATGTCATAGAGTGTTCTGCCTATGTTTTCCTCTAAGAGTTTGATAGTGTCTGCCCTTACACTTAGGTCTTTAATCCATTTTGAGTTTATTTTTGTGCATGGTGTCAGGGAGTGTTCTAATTTCATATTTACATGTACCTGTCCAATTTCCCAGCACCACTTATTGAAGAGGCTGTCTTTTCTCCACTGTATATGCTTGCCTACTTTATCAAAGATAAGGTGACCATATGTGCGTGGGTTTATCTCTGGGCTTTCTATCCTGTTCCATTGATCTATATTTCTGTTTTTGTGCCAGTACCAAAATGTCTTGATTACTGAAACTTTGTAATATAGTCTGAATTCATGGAGCCTGATTCCCCCAGCTCCATTTTTCCTTCTCAAGATTGCTTTGGCTATTCGGGGTCTTTTGTGTTTCCATACAAATTGTGAAATTTTTTGTTCTAGTTCTGTGAAAAATGTCAGTGGTAGTTTGATAGGGATTGCATGGAATCTGTAGATTGCTTTGGGTAGTAGAGTCATTTTCACAACGTTGATTCTTCCAATCCAGGAAAATGGTATATCTCTCCATCTATTTGTATCATCTTTAATTTCTTTCATCAGTGTCTTATAATTTTCTGCATACAGGTCTTTTGTCTCCTTAGGTAGGTTTATTCCTAGATATTTTATTCTTTTTGTTGCAATGGTAAACGGGAGTGTTTTCTTAATTTCACTTTCAGATTTTTCGTCATTAGTGTATAGAAATGCAAGAGATTTCTGTGCATTAATTTTGTATCCTGCTACTTTACCAAATTCATTGATTAGCTCTAGGAGTTTTCTGGTAGCATCTTTAGGATTCTCTATGTATAGTATCATGTCATCTGCAAACAGTGACAGCTTTACTTCTTCTTTTCCGATTTGGATTCCTTTTATTTCTTTGTCTTCTCTGATTGCTGTGGCTAACACTTCCAAAACTATGTTGAATAATAGTGGTGAGAGTGGGCAACCTTGTCTTGTTCCTGATCTTAGTTGAAATGGTTTCAGTTTTTCACCATTGAGGAAAATGTTGGCTGTGGGTTTGTCATATATAGCCTTTATTATGTTGAGGAAAGTTCCCTCTATGCCTACTTTCTGCAGGGCTTTTATCATAAATGGGTGTTGAATTTTCTCGAAAGCTTTCTCTGCATCTATTGAGATGATCATATGGTTTTTCACCTTCAATTTGTTAATATGGTGTATCACATTAGTTGATTTGCGTATGTTGAAGAATCCTTGCATACCTCGGATAAACCCCACTTGATCATGGTGTATGATCCTTTTAATGTGCTGTTGGATTCTGTTTGCTAGTATTTTGTTGAGGATTTTTGCATCTACGTTCATCAGTGATATTGGCCTGTAGTTTCCTTTCTTTGTGACATCTTTGGTTTTGGTATCAGGGTGATGGTGGCCTCGTAGAACGAGTTTGGGAGTGTTCCTCCCTCTGCAATATTTTGGAAGAGTTTGAGAAGGATAGGTGTTAGCTCTTCTCTAAATGTTTGATAGAATTCACCTGTGAAGCCATCTGGTGTTGGGCTTTTGTTTGTTGGAAGGTTTTTAATCACAGTTTCAATTTCAGTGCTTGTGATTGGTCTGTTCATATTTTTTATTTCTTCCTGGTTCAGTGTCAGCAGTTTGTGCATTTCTAAGAATCTGTCCGTTTCTTCCAGGTTGTCCATTTTATTGGCATAGAGTTGCTTGTAGTAATCTCTCATGATCTTTTGTATTTCTGCAGTGTCATTGGTTACTTCCCCTTTTTCATTTCTAATTCTATTGATTTGAGTCTTCTCCCTTTTTCTCTTGATGAGTCTGGCTAATGGTTTATCAATTTTGTGTATCTTCTCAAAGAACCAGCTTTTAGTTTCATTGATTTTTGCTATTGTTTCCATCATTTCTTTTTCATTTATTTCTGACCTAATCTTTATGATTTCTTTACTTCTGCTGGCTTTGGGGGTTTTTTGTTCTTCTTTCTCTAATTGCTTTAGGTGCAAGGTTAGGTTGTTTATTCGAGATGTTTCCTGTTTCTTGAGGTAGGCTTGTATTGCTCTAAACTTCCCTCTTAGCACTGCTTTTGCTGTGTCCCATAGGTTTTGGGTCGTCGTATCTCCATTGTCATTTGTTTCTAGGTATTTTTTGATTTCCCTTTGATTTCTTCAGTGATCACTTCGTTATTAAGTAGTGTATTGTGTAGCCTCCATGTGTTTGTATTTTTTACAGATCTTTTCCTGTAATTGATATCTAGTCTTATAGCGTTGTGGTCGGAAAAGATACTTGATACAATTTCAATTTTCTTAAATTTACCAAGGCTTGATTTGTGACCCAAGATATGATCTATCCTGGAGAATGTTCCATGAACACTTGAGAAAAATGTGTATTCTTTTGTTTTTGGGTGGAATGTCCTATAAATATCAATTAAGTCCATCTTGTTTAATGTATCATTTAAAGCATGTGTTTCCTTATTTATTTTCATTTTGGATGATCTGTCCATTGGTGAAAGTGGGGTGTTAAAGTCCCCTACTATGATTGTGTTGCTGTTGATTTCCCCTTTTATGGCTGTTAGTATTGGATTTATGTATTGAGGTGCTCCTATGTTGGGTGCATAAATATTTACAATTGTTATACCTTCCTCTTGGATCAGTCCCTTGATCATTATATAGTGTCCTTCTTTGTCTCTTGTAATAGTCTTTATTTTAAAGTCTATTTTGTCTGATATGAGAATTGCTACTCCAGCTTTCTTTTGATTTCCATTTGCATGGAATATCTTTTTCCATCCCCTCACTTTCAGTCTGTATGTGTCCTTAGGTCTGAAGTGGGTCTCTTGTAGACAGCATATATATGGGTCTTGCTTTTGTATCCATTCAGCTAGCCTGTGTCTTTGGTGGGAACATTTAATCCATTTACATTCAAGGTAATTATTGATATGTATGTTCCTTTTCCCATTTTCTTAAATGTTTTGGGTTTGTTATTGTAGGTGTTTTCCTTCTCTTGTGTTTCTTGCCTAGAGAAGTTCCTTTAGCATTTGTTGTAAAGCTGGTTTGGTGGTGCTGAACTCTCTCAGCTTTTGCTTGTCTGTAAAGCTTTTAATGTCTCCATCAAATCTGAATGAGATCCTTGCTGGGTAGAGTAATCTTGGTTGTAGGTTTTTCTCCTTCATGACTTTAAGTATATCCTGCCACTCCCTTCTGGCTTGCAGAGTTTCTGCTGAAAGATCAGATGTTATCCGTATGGGGATTCCCTTGTGTGTTATTTGTTGTTTTTCCCTTGCTGCTTTTAATATGTTTTCCTTATATTTAATTTTTGACAGTTTGATTAATATGTGTCTTGGCATGTTTCTCCTTGGATTTATCCTGTATGGGACTCTCTGTGCTTCCAGGACTTGATTAACTATTTCCTTTCCCATATTAGGGAAGTTTTCAACTATAATCTCTTCAAATATTTTCTCAGTCCCTTTCTTTTTCTCTTCTTCTTCTGGGACCCCTATAATTCGAATGTTGGTGTGTTTAATGTTGTCCCAGAGGTCTCTGAGACTGTCCTCAGTTTTTTTCATTCTTTTTTCTTTATCCTGCTCTGCAGTAGTTATTTCCACCATTTTATCTTCCAGGTCACTTATCCTTTCTTCTGCCTCAGTTATTCTGCTATTGATCCCATCTAGAGTATTTTTAATTTCATTTATTGCGTTTTTCATTGTTGCTTGGTTCCTCTTTAGTTCTTCTATGTCCTTGTTAAATGTTTCTTGCATTTTGTCTTTTCTATTTCCCAGATTTTGGATCATCCTTACTATCATTATTCTGAATATTTTTTCAGGTAGACTACCTATTTCCTCTTCATTTGTTAAGTCTGGTGTGTTTTGATCCTGCTCCTTCATCTGCTGTGTGTTTTTCTGTCATCTCATTTTGCTTATCTTACTGTGTTTGGGGTCTCCTTTTCACAGGCTGCAGGTTCATAGTTCCCGTTGTTTTTGGTATCTGTCCCCAGTGGCTAAGGTTGGTTCAGTGGGTTGTGTAGGCTTCCTGGTGGAGGGAACTAGTGCCTTAGTTCTGGTCGATGAGGCTGGATCTTGTCTTTCTGGTGGGCACGTCCACGTCTGGTGGTGTATTTTGGGGTGTCTGTGGCCTTATTATGATTTTACACAGCCTCTCTGCTAATGGATGGGGCTGTGTTCCTGTCTTGCTAGTTGTTTGGCATAGGGTGTTCAGCACTGTAGCTTGCTGGTCATTGAGTGATGCTTGGTCTTGATGTTGAGATAGAGATCTCTGAGAGATTTTTGCCGTTTGGTATTACATGGAGCCGGGAGGTCTCTTGTGGACCAGTGTCCTGAAGTTGGCTCTCCCACCTCAGAGGTACGGCCCTGATGCCTGGCTGGAGCAACAAGAGCCTTTCGTCCACACGGCTCAGAGTAAAAGGGAGAAAAAATAGAAAGGAAGAAAGAAAGAGGCTATAATATAGTGAAGTAAAATAAAGCTATTATAAAGCAAAGCCATACAGACAAAATCTCACCCAGAAGCATATACATATACACTCACAAAAAAAGGAAAAGGGGAAAAAGTAATATATCCTGCTCCCTGCTCACAAAGTCCACCTCCTGAATTTGGGATGATTCGTTGTCTATTCAGGTATTCAACAGATGCATCACATCAAGTTGTTTGTGGAGTTTTAATCCGCTGCTTCTGAGGCTGCTGGGAGAGATTTCCCCTTCTCTTCTCTGTTCCCACAGCTCCTGGGGATCAGCTTTGGATTTGGACCTGCCTCTGCGTGTATGTTGCCTGAGGGTGTCTGTTCCCCGCCCAGACAGGACGGGGTTAAAGGAGCAGCTGCTTCAGGGGCTCTGGCTCACCCAGGCCGCGGGGAGGGAGGGGTACAGAGGAGGCGGGGCGAGCCTGTGGCGTCAGAGGCTGGCGTGATGTTGCAGCAGCCTGAGGCGTGCAGTGCATTCTCCTGGGGAAGTTGTCCCTGGATCACGGGACCCTGGCAGTGGCAGGCTGCACAGGCTCCCGGGAGGGGCGGTGTGGAGAGTGACCTGTGCTCGCACACAGGATTTTTGGAGGCGGCAGCAGCAGCCCCAGCGTCTCACGCCCGTGTCTGAGGTCCGCAGTTATAGCCGCAGCTCGCGCCCGTCTCTGGAGTTCGTTTAGGTGGCGCTCTGAATCCCCTCTCCTTGCGCGCCGCAAAACAAAGAGGCAAGAAAAAGTCTCTTGCCTCTTCGGCAGCAGCAGACTTTTTCCCGGTCTCCCGCCCAGCCAGCTGTGTTGCGCTAACCCTTTCAGGCTGTGTTCACGCCGCCAACCCCAGTCCTCTCCCTGCGATCCTACCGAAGCCCGAGCCTCAGCTCCCAGCCCCCGCCTGTCCCGGCGGGGGAGCAGACAAGCCTTTCAGGCTGGTGAGTGCTGCTCGGCGCCGAGCCTCCGTGCGGGAGTCTCTCCACTTTGCCCTCCACACCCCTGTGGTTGCACTCTTCTCCGTGGCTCTGAACCTTCCCCCCTCTGCCATCCGCAGTCTGCCCGTGAAGGGGCTTCCTAGTGCATGGAAATCTTTCCTCCTTCACAGCTCCCTCCCACTGGTGCAGGTGCCGTCCCTATTCTTTTGTCTCTCTTATTTCTTTTTTCTTTTGCCCTACCCAAGTACAGGGGAAGTTTCTTGCCTTTTGGGAGGTCTGACGTTTTCTGCCAGCGTTCAGTGGGTGTTCTGTAGGAGCAGTTCCACGTGTAGATGTATTTCTACTGTATCTATGGGAAGGAAGGTGATCTCCGCGTCTTACTCTTCCGCCATCTTCTCTGCAGTCGTAACCACGGCTTTTTAAAGAGTTACTTCTCCTTTTTCAGATGCATCCAGGTATCTCTGATAAATTCATCACTAACTAAGAGCTATTTTTTATTATAATATATCTTTCTATGCATGTCACCTTTAGAAATGTGTACAAATATCTATGCTTTTATTAACATTCAAAATTGAGTAAGCTATTCATTTTCTAAGAATTAAAAGGGGACACAATATACTTCATATTGTGTTTTTTACTCAGATACAAAATAAGACAGCTTATTTTCTAAATGAAAAAATAATCTTTCAAGTTAGAGATGTACTAGTTGTAAAATTTTAAAAGTTGAGTTTAGTTTCAAAGACTGTCATTCTGCCATCAACATGCCTGGGTATTCAGTTACTTATCTGTAAATGGGGTTAATGGTATCTTTTTTTGCAGGGTTGTTATACATATTTAAAAAGTAATTACTCTTGTAAAAATATTTTGAATATTATGTTATGAGTATAGATAATAGATAGTACTTTTATAATACAGGTCATAGGTATGTAATTTATCAATGTAAAGAACTTAGAGAATCAGAAGGTAATTTTGGAATGTGGTAAATAAAAGAAAAAATAGTGTATACCCAAGAGGTATATCCTTTCGTGCAATATGTTCTTTTCATCTAGAATTCTATTCATCTTCAAGTTTCATAACAAAGCCCACCTTCTTCAAGGAGCCTTCCCACATTTCTCCATACTTTCTCTCTCTCTCTCCACTATACTTTTATAACTTTAAAATTGTAGTACACATGAAATAAGATGCTAAAGGACACTAATCATTAGGGAAATGCAAATCAAAACCACAATGAGCTATCACCTCACACCTGTTAAGATGGCTGGTATCAAAAGAAGAAATGACAAGTGTTGGCAAGGATATGAAAAAATTGAAACCTTTTTACACTGCTGGTTGGAATATAAATAAGAACACCCACTATGGTAAACAGTATGGAGGTTTCTCAAAAGAAAAAAAAAAATAGAAGTGCCTTGTGATCTAACATTTCCAATTTTGGATATTTATGCAAAATCATTTAAATCAGGACCTCCAAGAGCTATTAGCATTCCCATGTTCATTGCAATACTAGTCATGATAGCCAAGATATGGAAACAACTTGAATGTCCACTTATGGTTGAATGGATAGAAAGTGTCTTATATCCATAAAATGGAATGTTATTCAGCATTGAAAAAAGAAGGAAATTCTGCCATATGTGACAACATGGATGAACCTGGAGGACATTATGCTAAGTGAAGTAATCCAGTCACAGAAGGACAAGTACTGCTGGAACTCACTTATATGAAGTATCTTAAATAGTCAAACTCAGAATCATGGAGTGGAACAGCAGTTACCAGGGGCTGAGGGCAGAGAAGGAAATGAGGAGTAGTTAATCAACAGGTATAAAGGTTCAATTATGTAAGATGAATAAGTTCTATAGGTATTCTCTAAAAAACTGTGCCTATAGTCAGCAATAGTGTAGTGCACACTTAAAAATGTGTTAAGAGGGTTGATCTCATGTTAAGTGCTCTTCACAATAAAAATAATAATTTTTAAAAGTCAGTCTATCATATCTTAGAAGTATTAGTGAAATAGATTATTTCTACTCTTAGTGAGTCTTAAGGAGCTAGGGCCATGAATTCTTCAACTCCTCTTCACACCAATGCGTAGCACTGTCTTTATGTATTAAGTAGCCAATGAATATATATATATATATATATACACACACACACACACACACACATAAATTTAACAGAAAATAAAGAATAAACTTGTATTGACTTTCACATTCTAACGGGGCACAATTTATATTATTTGAAACTTTATAAAAGTTGGTAGTGACAATAATTTTATACTATAATTTATATTATAAATATAAATTTTAAATTACATATAATATATAATTATATTAATATATTAATATATTTTATTAATTATATTATGTGTATAATATGCATATTGACAGTGACAATAATTTTAAATTCTAATTTATATTGGGTTGGCCAAAAAGTTTTTTGGGTTTCCCGAGTGAACTTTTTGGCCAACCCAATATCATAAACTGTATATATATATATATGTATAATATTTTAAAATATATAATACACATACTACCATAGTATATAATATTATACATTATATATGATATAAATATATACTATATAATACATCATTTTATGATATACTATTAAAAATATATTGTGTTACTTTATGTTATATTAAAATATATGATTATATATTGTATAATATATAATAAATGTAATATGTATGATATAAAATATATTAAAAATTATATATAATAAAATAATATATAATTATATATTATTTAATTAATGTTTTATGATAAAATATTAATATATTATATAATTATATATGATATAGTATAATCTGATATATAATATTAATATGATATGATATATAACCTCCATATGATATTGAATTATTAATATTAATGCATTATAAAAATATATTACTTAAAATATAATATATATTATATTTATTACATTTATAAATGCTCAATTATTATATTTATCTTATATAATATATTTTATATATTTATAATATATATGATCTATAATAAATGAATATTCATAAATATGATAAATATAATATATTATATATTACATGTAATATATTTATGTAATGTATTAATATTAATAATTATATATATATTTATTAATTATAATAAATATATATATATTATTTGTATGTAATATAAATATAATATGATACATTTATATATGAATATACTTATTAAATACTTATTAAATATATTTTAATATACTTATTAAATATATTGAAAATTTATTGTATCTAATATAATATATTTATATGTAAATTTATATTTATAAAGAAATTCATTTAATAAATATACTTATACGTACCTGCTTATAAATTATGTATTATATTATATATTAATATTTACATATGATATTTACCTATTATATCCATATATGTTTATATATTTATATATGGATATAATAGGTAAATATCATAAGTAAATATTATATCTATATATTACAGCAATATATATTACTATGTTTTTATATAAATGTATTATATGAATTATATTCATATAATAAAATTTCTATATTATATATATTATATGAATATAACACAGTATAATACAATACAATACAATATAATATATAAATTTATTATATATAAATATTTATATTACATACATGTATTATAAATATATATAAATATATAATTTACATAAATATATTCAATAAATGCATAAATTTTTATGAATGTATAAATAAATATATATAAATATGTGTAATAAATATATATTTATTTACTATATATAAATATATATTAAATATAATTAATATTGGTAGATCATTATATATTATTATATTATATGTATTATATATAATTCTATTTAGATATTATATATTCTATAAATTATATGTAATATTATAAATTACATAATATATTATTATATAATAATATATATTATTTATATTATATATAAATATATTTATTAAATTTATATTTATATATTAAATACAAATATATAAATATTTATATATATAAATAAATATATATAATATATAAATAAGTATCTATAATTTTATATATAATTATATATATAATTTTAAAATATATATCTATAATATTTATAAATATTTATTATATTTATATTATATAAAAATTTATATATATATTTTATTAATATATACACATTATAGAATATAAATATAATAAACATTTATAAATATAATAAATTTATATATTATATTATATGCAATATAATTTTATAATACATTAATTTTATAATTAAATATTATATTATATATCATGGTAATATTATATATTATATTCTATATTATATGTTATATTAATAGTATATTAATAATAAATGAATACTAATTAGATGTAACAATTATATATAGTACATAATATAAATAATAAATATTTAAGTAATATATTTATATATATTTTATATATATACATATATTATATATATAGCTTCATACATATTACACTATTGGAGTTCAGCATACAGATGACCACTGAGGCCTGAGTTATCTTAGAAAGTCTGAGACATAAACTAAGACTGGAAGAATTACTTGGATAAAGAAATAGAATACATTACAGACAAAAAGAACAACATATTATCTTTCTTTAGTGAAGTAAAGAGCACATGAGCTTGTTACATAAGACAAATACCTCCTGCTTCCATCCACAGCTGTTTCAGTTTTATTTTGGTTTCAGAATTACTATTTGAACAGTGCCTGTGTGGCACTGCCTGTGCCCTAGCAGATGTTTGAGTAATACTGACACTCTGAAGTGTATTGTCTTTTATCTGGGAAAAAAAAATCTACTCTTAGTCCTGGATTTGATCACCTTACAGCTTCTCCAAACTCAAGGAACTAATGTCTTTCCAATTCCTTTTTGATTTTGTGTTTTCATGTTTCATATTTTCCCATCTCCTCTTCACCAACACTTATTTTCAGTACTTAAAAAATATTAATTACCTCCATCTTTTTCTCTTCTTGATATCTAACTTTTAAAAAATATTTCTTCTTCTTGTTCTTGTTCATGTATCTTTTGGAAGATTAAAAAGATTGTGAAAAGGCCAGAGTCAGCCATCAAGAGTATCAATTAAGTGCAAAGGACATTTATGTAAATGTTCTTTAATCCAGAGTCTATGCTCTTTCACAATAACTAAACTCTGGTCTCTTTGGCCAAAGTAAAGCTGAGAATGGAAGCCTTCACCCTGAGCAATTTTGGAAATAGCTTTCCTTTGTAGAGACATTTGGCGGTGGCACCTACCAGAAGAAAGTAGGAGAGAAATTCTGCCTTATGAATAGCAGTAGCCCTTCTGAGAAGCCCAATGCACAACTTCACAATTGAGGCATCTTTTGGTTTGGGGAAAGATTTTGGAGAGTGGTTCATAATCTTTCAACCTGCAAAAAGCTTTTTGGAAGGGGCTCTTTATATGAAAGAAAAGAGAGTAGTTGAGATGAAGGGGAAGGAAAGGAATGGAGAGGCAGGGAGAAATTAAGAATGTTGTATTCAGAGCCCTTCTTCCCAGCCTGGAGTCCCTCAGTTTTCATGCTGCCAGGCAGTAGGTAGAAGAAAAGATCTTTGTTTTAGGCAGCTGTGGAATTTAGTTCCTGGTATAGGTTCTCTACATGACTTGCAGATGGCCATCATCTTGCTGTGTCCTCACAAGGCAAAGAGAGAGGTCATAGCAAGCTCTATGCTATCTCTTTTCAAAAGGGCACCAATCCCACCATGAAGGCCCCACCCTCATGACCTCATCTGAAGCTAATGACCTCCTGAGTTCTCCATTTCTAAATACTCTCTCATTGTGTTTATTGCCTCAACTTTTAAATTGGAGTTGGGGAGTGGGTAATGGTACACAGTTCAGTTCACAGTAATCCTAGACTAAATAAAAAAGGTTGTGCATTTAGTGATGCTGCCACTGACACATCATTTGACTTCAAAAAGATCACTCTATCAGTCTGAAATTCTATTGGCTGCTCTGTGAAATGACAATGGAAATACATGATTGCCTGCTTGCTGCAGAATAGCTTGACTTTATCTGCAGGGGACAAAGTGGACACTTAAATAGCAATTAGAAGCTATAGGGAGTATACATTTCTTCTCAGATACTTACAAGTGATTGGTTTATTTAAAGAACTGTTTCAGTTTTCTCATTTTTTCTGTCATGGTGGTTAATTTAATGTCAAGCTGGGTGTAAATATGTCTGAAATCTGTTATCTAACTGTGAACATCTATTACCATATCAGACTACAAGTTGATTTTCAATATTTTCAATGACACCAGCAGTTCTTGCCTTTGTGGCTGTCACAAAAATTTTATGGGAAAATAAGTCAGGCACCTCCTAGTTGATTCCTGACATGGATGTTATTTAACATGTATCCAAGTCATATTCTTCTTCTAGGATTATGTCTACGTGTTTCCCCTGCCTCACCCCCTGGAACTTATGCAGATAAGTCCTCAAATATCTGTGTAGGAAATAAGTTGGGAAGAGGAAGTCATGACAGAACTTCAAGTCCTTTATGGAAGAGACAATGCCCTCTTTCTTATGCCATTTCGTAGCATCTCACTCCTCTGAGATATAAAAGAGCTTCATATACACTTCTGCTGAATTTATTTTGAACAGAAATCTGTAGCTGTGATGGGGTAGGGAAACTCGTGTTAGATTTGAGATGGACTAAGGAAGAGGAAGTTATGTTGTATCTTGTCTTATGGAACTCCAAAGTAGGATTACTCTTTTCTAACTCCAGGTACAAGAATCATTACTATTCTCTACTTTAATACTTTGCTGTATTGATCCATGATCCATTGCTGTGAATATAATTCAGACCCAACAACTGAGCGTTTGTCAAAGAATGAAAATACACATGAAAAGACTTGTTTAAAGGTAAACAGTTATCTTTCTATTCATAAATCTTTTTTTAATACTAAAAGTTTTACTCAGTACGTTGTTGTCATTTTATATTCCTGATGACTCTATTTTGCACTGATTGACCATATCAGAACTCTTCCTACCTTAAGGTATGTTTGTATGATCACCATATAGCAATTTAATGTTATGTGATAACTCGGGCGCTTGGCTCCTCGGCTGAGCTGGTTGTAGAAAACCATGGGGAAAAGCTTCGATAAACACAACAGGGAATGATGTGAGCAACCCACAGACCAGTCTCTCATGCATCCATACCACAGTTACTGCACAGAGTTCTTGGGAGGAAAAAATGTAAATTAAATAATTTCTAACATCAAGTAATTTATTTCCAGGGATTTGCTTTACTTAGGTGTCTAGTGGACTGATTTTGCTGAAGTTTCTTGCTGCATGCCCAACTGAGATTCAGGCACCTTCTCACTTGTCTATTCAGTGATGCATAGAAAAATGGGAAAAATAAAAATAGTGTCTGAGATACCTTTTTGACTCTTTCAATACGCTTCTTCCTAATTACAGGTACTTATCACCTACTTACTTCCCATGAATGCTTAACCTGAATCCAATTACCATGAAGCCTTGATATTAGCTAGTACTTATTCCATACCTTCCTGTCAAATAGTAGATTTTCATATACCACCTTAGACCAGTGTGGAAAGGATCTTACATGTTTCACTTATATTACTGTATTTTAATTACTTTTAATCTTAACAGTCTCCTTAAAGTTACTATAAACTGCAGGATAGCAGGACTGGCTTGTATGTCTGCTCCCTTGGGATACAGTGAATTATTGTTCCCTATTTACCAGCTTCCTATAGGAGCTATGCATATGCTTACCCTCACATTTTGCCATGGTGTCTCTGTGATTTGGTACTTAGCCATATCACTTGCTTTGACCAACATAATGTTAGTGGACAAGAGTTGAGTAGACTCTTGAAATGTGCTTGTACGGTTGACCCTCTTCTCTTGTCTTTGATATCAGAAGAACTACCTTGCATTGCTCCTAATCCAAGGATGATGAGTGATACTTGGAACAGGGCTAGAATAGAATCAGAGCTTGGAGTCAAACCTTGTTAAGCCCGGCTTAGATCTATTAAACCTTAGATGATCTGCAGATATATGTGGTAAAAAATAAATGCTTATTTTTGTATATCACTGAGATTTTTCTAGTGGCTTATTTTATAGCATTATATATAGCTATATATTTATTACAATGTTTAAAACATAGTAGGTACTTAAATGTTTGTTGAACATGAACACAATGACTTACTCAAATCAACTCATTAAACAAATAATCAAACACACATACACACACACACACACATACTTTGGGTAGATGTTACTGCACTCAATTATCATAACCAAATGTGGGAATTTTTAAGAAAACCAATAAATACAACATAATATGTCCCCATCACTTGACTGAGTACTGACTGAAATTGTTAAATAAGGAAGGTGATATATCTCTTACTTTGTGGGGAAAAAAAATCTAGTTGGAATGACAAACTGAAATCATGAAGCAAATGGAAGAGTTAAGCATGAATATGTTTATCAGATATTCAGTAAAATTCCAGAAAAGGTGGAGATCAGTGTAGACCAGAGAAGAAATCATAGAAGGGTGGTTCTCAAACAGCACTTCTAAAAACTTACAGGATTTAGGTAGGAGGTGGGAGGAGTCATTCTAGTCAGAGGGAGGAACACACTGAAAGGGGTTCAGGCAGTAGAGAATGGCCTGTGTTGGTGGGAAAAAAAAACAGATATATTGGGAAGTAAAGCAAAAAAAGAAAAATAAGATCAATGTGCATTCTTTGAGTAGGATCAGATACTGAGGGACACTGAAGACCAACTAAGAGTCTGAAAATGCTCTGTATGGAAACAGGAGAATACAGACCTATCTTGGGCAAAGAGAGTGATGTGGTAAAAGAAAAGTTGCTCTAGCAGGAGTGCTTAGAGTTGTTTGGAGAGAGAGAAAATGACAGTCAGAGAACCAGGGTGATAGGTGGTGGCCTCTGTAAAGCTTGGCCTCATAACCTGGGATTTCGTTTTGTACCACTGAATATATTGTGTGTGTTCTTCAAAGTTATCACTTTCTCTATTATGTAAATTTTGTAGTAAGTTTAGAAAGTCAAGCAGGAGGATGCTAAATTATTAGGAGTGAACAATACTTTGGTACATCTTGACTTCAGCCAGACACATTTCTCTGAAATATATTCATTATTTGAGTCACTGATTTTAAAGACCACATCACCCAACTGATGTGCAAAGGAAAGATTTCATTTAAGCTGTTCTTCAAGGAAATTGGAAGAAAAGGTTATGTCATATTTAGGATTATTTTCTGTATGTGCATGGTTATAAATGCTATGCTAAACTGTTAGAATTTTTCAGAGGGACATTTTCCAACCTATTACCAATGTCTTTGCTAACATGTTCATTATATATCTGGTAAGTTGCTTCTGTTGCTTTTAATTTAAAATCTACTTTTATAATATGAAAAGTTATATATGTCCATGACACAGGGAGATCAGCTCGGTGCTTTGTGACCACCTAGAGGGGTGGGATGGGGAGGGTGGGAGGGAGGGAGATGCAAGAGGGAAGAGAAATGGGAACATATTGTATATGTATAACTGATTCACTTTGTTATAAAGCAGAAGCTAACACACTATTGTAAGGCAATTATACTTCAATAAAGATGTTAGAAAAAAAAAAAAAAAGTTAAAGCTGGAGGGGACCTCAGAGGAACCGCATATCATCTTGCCATTTTCAGAAGTGGAAACAGTTGTCTTAGTAGAGGCTACGTGAGCTGGAGAGCTTATTTCAGTGTTCCTTCTTAACTGTACCACTGTTCACTTATCACTTGAAGGCTTAAAGGCTCACAGTCACCCCTGGCTTCTCCTTCTCTCTCATTCTCACTTGCTATTGATTCTGAAACTGAAATGCCTCTTGTTTCTGACTTGTCCTTTAAACTCTTTTTTTTTCTTTCATTTTATTTTTTTTATTTTTTATTTTTTAAACATCTTTATTGAAGTATAATTGCTTCACAGTGGTGTGTTAGTTTCTGCTTTATAACAAAGTGAATCAGCTACACATATACACACGTTCCCATATCTCCTCCCTCCCGCATCTCCCTCCCTCCCACCCTCCCCATCCCACGCCCCCAGGCGGTCACAAAGCACCGAGCTGATCTCCCTGTGCTATGCGGCTGCTTCCCACTAGCTATCTATTTTACATTTGGTAGTGTATATATGTCCATGACGCTCTCTCACCCTGTCACATCTCACCCTTCCCCCTCCCCATATCCTCAAGTGCATTCTTTAGTATGTCTGTGTCTTTATTCCCATCTTGCCACTAGGCTCTTCATGACCTTTTTTTTTTTTTTTTCCTTAGATTCCATATATATGTGTTAGCATACTGTATTTGTTTTTCTCTTTCTGACTTACTTCACTCTGTATGACAGACCCTAACTCCATCCACCTCATTACAAATACCTCCATTTCATTTCTTTTTATGGCTGAGTAATATTCCATTGTATATATGTGCCACATCTTCTTTATCCATTCATCCGATGATGGACACTTAGGTTGCTTCCATGTCCTGGCTATTGTAAATAGAGCTACAATGAAAATTTTGGGGCATGACTCTTTTTGACCTATGGTTTTCTCAGGGTAAATGCCGAGTAGTGGGATTGCTGGGTCGTATGGTAGTTCTATTTGTAGTTTTTTAAGGAACCTCCATACTGTTCTCCATAGTGGCTGTATCAATTTACATTCCCACCAACAGTGCAAGAGTGTTCCCTTTCCTCCAACCCTCTCCAGCATTTATTGTTTCTAGGTTTTTTGATGATGACCATTCTGACCGGTGTGAGATGATACTGCATTGTAGTTTTGATTTGCATTACTCTAATGATTAAAAATGTTGAGCATTCTTTCATGTGTCTGTTGGCCATCTGTATATCTTCTTTGGAGAAATGTCTATTTAGGTCTTCTGCCCATTTTTGGATTGGATTGTTCATTTTTTTGTTATTGAGCTGCATGAGCTGCTTGTAAATCTTGGAGATTAGTCCTTTGTCAGTTGCTTCATTTGCAATTATTTTCTCCCATTCTGAGGGTTGTCTTTTGGTCTTGTTTATGGTTTCCTTTGCTGTGCAAAAGGTTTTAAGTTTCATTAGGTCCCATTTGTTTATTTGTGTTCTTATTTCCATTTCTCTGGGAGCTGGGTCAAAAAGAATCTTGCTGTGATGTATGTCATAGAGTGTTCTGCCTATGTTTTCCCCTAAGAGTTTGACAGTGTCTGGCTTTAAACTTAAGTCTTTAATCCATTTTGAGTTTATTTTTGTGTATGGTGTCAGGGAGTGTTCTAATTTCATACTTTTACATGTATCTGTCCAATTTTCCCAGCACCACTTATTGAAGAGGCTGTCTTTTCTCCACTGTATATGCTTGCCTCCTTTATCAAAGATAAGGTGACCATATTTGCGTGTGTTTACCTTTGGGCTTTCTATCCTGTTCCATTGATCTATATTTCTGTTTTTGTGCCAGTACCAAACTGTCTAGATTACTGTAGCTTTGTAATATAGTCTGAAGTCAGGGAGCCTGATTCCTCCAGCTCCATTTTTCGTTCTCAAGATTGCTTTGGCTATTCGGGGTCTTTTGTGTCTCCATACAAATTGTGAAATTTTTTGTTCTAGTTCTGTGAAAAATGTCAGTGGTAGATTGATGGGGATTGCATTGAATCTGTAGGTTGCTTTGGGTAGTAGAGTCATTTTCACAACGTTGATTCTTCCAATCCAGGAAAATGGTATATCTCTCCATCTATTTGTATCATCTTTAATTTCTTTCATCAGTGTCTTATAATTTTCTGCATACAGGTCTTTTGTCTCCTTAGGTAGGTTTATTCCTAGATATTTTATTCTTTTTGTTGCAATGGTAAACGGGATTGTTTTCTTAATTTCACTTTCAGATTTTTTGTCATTAGTGTATAGAAATGCAAGAGATTTCTCTGCATTAATTTTGTATCCTGCTACTTTACCAAATTCATTGATTAGCTCTAGTAGTTTTCTGGTGGCAGTTTTAGGATTCTCTATATATTGTATCATGTCATCTGCACACAGTGACAGCTTTACTTCTTCTTTTCCGATTTGGATTCCTTTTATTTCTTCTTCTTCTCTGATTGCTGTGGCTAACACTTCCAAAACTATGTTGAATAATAGTGGTGAGAGTGGGCAACCTTGTCTTGTTTCTGATCTTAGTGGAAATGGTTTCAGTTTTTCACCATTGAGGACAATGCTGGCTGTGGGTTTGTCATATATGGCCTTTATTATGTTGAGGAAAGTTCCCTCTATGCCTACTTTCTGCAGGGCTTTTATCATAAATGGGTTTTGAATTTTGTCGAAAGCTTTCTCTGCATCTATGGAGATGATCATATGGTTTTTCTCCTTCAATTTGTTAATATGATGTACCACGTTGATTGATTTGCGTATATTGAAGAATCCTTGCATTCCTGGAATAAACCCCACTTGATCATGGTGTATAATCCTTTTAATGTACTGTTGGATTCTGTTTGCTAGTATTTTGTTGAGGATTTTCGCATCTATGTTCATCAGTGATATTGGTCTGTATTTTTTTTCTTTGTGACGTCTTTCTCTGGTTTTGGTATCAGGGTGATGGTGGCCTCGTAGAATGAGTTGGGGAGTGTTCCTCCCTCTGCTATATTTTGGAAGAGTTTGAGAAGGATAGGTGTTAGCTCTTCTCTAAATGTTTGATAGAATTCACCTGTGAAGCCATCTGGTCCTGGGCTTTTGTTTGTTGGAAGATTTTTAATCACAGTTTAAATTTCAGTGCTTGTGATTGGTCTGTTCATATTTTCTATTTCTTCCTGGTTCAGTCTCGGCAGGTTGTGCATTTCTAAGAATCTGTCCATTTCTTCCAGGTTGTCCATTTTATTGGCATAGAGTTGCTTGTAGAATCTCTCATGATCGTTTGTATTTTTGCAGTGTCAGTGGTTACTTCTCCTTTTTCATTTCTAATTCTATTGATTTGAGTCTTCTCCCTTTTTCTCTTGATGAGTCTGGCTAATGGTTTATCAATTTTGTGTATCTTCTCAAAGAACCAGCTTTTAGTTTCATTGATTTTTGCTATTCTTTCCTTCATTTCTTTTTCATTTATTTCTGATCTGATCTTTATGATTTCTTTCCTTCTGCTAGCTTTGGGTTTTTTTGTTGTTGTTGTTCTTCTTTCTCTAATTACTTTAGTTGCAAGGTTAAGTTGTTTATTCGAGATGTTTCCTGTTTCCTGATGTAGGCTTCTATTGCTATAAACTTCTCTCTTAGCACTGCTTTTGCTGCATCCCATAGGTTTTGGGTCGTCGTGTCTCCATTGTCATTTGTTTCTAGGTAATTTTTTATTTCCCCTTTGATTTCTTCAGTGATCACTTCGTTATTAAGTAGTGTATTGTGTAGCCTCCATGTGTTTGTATTTTTTACAGATCTTTTCCTGTAATTGATATCTAGTCTCATAGCATTGTGGTTGGATAAGATACTTGATACAATTTCAATTTTCTTAAATTTACCAAGGCTTGATTTGTGACCCAAGATATGATCTATCCTGGAGAATGTTCCATGAACACTTGAGAAAAATTTGTATTCTGTTGTTTTTGGGTGGAATGTCCTATAAATATCAATTAAGTCCATCTTGTTTAATGTATTATTTAAAGCTTGTGTTTCCTTATTTATTTTCATTTTGGATGATCTGTCCATTGGTGAAAGTGGGGTGTTAAAGTCGCCTACTAAGATTGGGTTACTGTCGATTTCCCCTTTTATGGCTGTTAGTATTTGCCTTATGTATTGAGGTGCTCCTATGTTGGGTGCATAAATATTTATAATTGTTACAACTTCCTCTTGGATCGATCCCTTGATCATTATGTAGTGTCCTTCTTTGTCTCTTGTAATAGTCTTTATTTTAAATTCTATTTTGTCTGATATGAGAATTGCTACTCCAGCTTTCTTTTGATTTCCATTCGCATGGATTATCTTTATCCATCCCGTCATTTTCAGTCTGTATGTGTCTCTAGGTCTGAAGTGGGTCTCTTGTATACAGCATATATATGGGTCTTGCTTTTGTATCCATTCAGCCAGTCTGTGTCTTTTGGTGGGAGCATTTAATCCATTTACATTTAAGGTAATTATCGATATGTATGTTCCTATTCCCATTTTCTTAAATATTTTGTGTTTGTTATTGTAACTGTTTTCCTTCTCTTGTGTTTCTTGCCTAGAGAAGTTCCTTTAGCATTTGTTGTAAAGCTGGTTTGGTGGTGCTGAACTCTCTCAGCTTTTGCTTGTCTGTAAAGCTTTTGATTTCTCCATCAAATGTGAATGATATCCTTGCTGGGTAGAGTAACCTTATTTGTAGGTTTTTCTCCTTCATGACTTTAAGTATATCCTGCCACTCCCTTCTGGCTTGCAGAGTTTCTGCTGAAAAATCAGATGTTAACCTTATGGGGATTCCCTTGTGTGTTATTTGTTGTTTTTCCCTTGCTGCTTTTAATATGTTTTCTTTATATTTAATTTTTGATAGTTTGATTAATATGTGTCTTGGCATGTTTCTCCTTGGATTTTTCCTGTATGGGACTCTCTGTGCTTCCAGGATTTGATTAACTATTTCCTTTCCCATATTAGGGAAGATTTCAACTCTAATCTCTTCAAATATTTTCTCAGTCCCTTTCTTTTTCTCTTCTTCTTCTGGGACCCCTATAATTTGAATGTTGGTGCGTTTAATGTTGCCCCAGAGGTCTCTGAGACTGTCCTCAGTTCTTTTCATTCTTTTTTCTTTATCCTGCTCTGCAGTAGTTATTTCCACCATTTTATCTTCCAGGTCACTTATCCTTTCTTCTGCCTCAGTTATTCTGCTATTGACACCATTTAGAGTATTTTTAATTTCATTTATTGTGTTTTTCATCGTTGCTTGGTTCCTCTTTAGTTCTTCTACGTCCTTGTTAAATGTTTCTTGCATTTTGTCTATTCTATTTCCAAGATTTTGGATCATCTTTACTATCATTATTCTGAATTCTTTTTCAGGTAGACTGCCTATTTCCTCTTCATTTGTTAGGTCTGGTGTGTTTGGACCCTACTCCTTCACCTGCTGTGTGGTTTTTTGTCTTCTCATTTTGCTTATCTTACTGTGTTTGGGGTTACCTTTTCACAGGCTGCAGGTTCGTAGTTCCCGTTGTTTTTGGTATCTGTCCCCAGTGGCTAAGGTTGGTTCAGTGGGTTGTGTAGGCTTCCTGGTGGAGGGAACTAGTGCCTGAGTTCTGGTCAATGAGGTTGGATCTTGTCTTTCTGGTGGGCACGTCCATGTCTGGTGGTGTGTTTTGGGTTGTCTGTTGCCTTATTATGATTTTAGGCAGCCTCTCTGCTAATGGATGGGGCTGTGTTCCTGCCTTGCTAGTTGTTTGGCATAGGGTGTTCAGCACTGTAGCTTGCTGGTCGTTGAGTGAAGCTGGGTCTTGATGTTGAGATGGAGATCTCTGAGAAATTTTCACCATTTGGTATTATGTTGAGCTGGGAGGTCTCTTGTGGACCAGTGTCCTGAAGTTGGCTCTCCCACCTCAGAGGCACAGCCCTGATGCCTGGCTGGAGCACCAAGAGCCTTTCATCCACACGGCTCAGAATAAAGGGGAGAAAAAAATAGAAAGAAAGAAAGAAAGAGGATAAAATAAAATAAAATAAAGCTATTATAATAAAAAATAAGAAAAAATTATTAAGAATAAATGTATTCAGAATTTTTTTTTAATTTTTACAAATAGATTTATTAATTTTTTATAGTGAAAAATAAGAAAAAAATTATTAAGGAAAAAATTTATTAAGAAAAAATTTTTTTTTAATTTTTTAAAATAAAAAATATTTTAAAACATTGATTTTTTTTAATTTCTTTTTTTTTTTTGATTATAATCATTCTTTTTTTTTTTTTTTTTTTTCCACACACACACACTGTATTTTATTTTTACAAGAGATAGATAGACTGACACCAAGCATTGTACATGGATGACCACAACAAAAGCAACAATGATTGCAATTACCAAACATGAAACACACTTATACTATGTCATAATATTGACATTCAGTCCAGTAATCCTCCACTGTAACAGCTCCTTTACTTTGCAGTGAAAATTGATTTGTATATTCTTTTCCTCTGAGTCCTTGTGGGATTTTTTTTTTTTAATTCAGACAGAAAGTCACAAAAATTATACTCATCCTCATCAGTTCACTCAGTCCCATGTAATTAATTTCTTTTTTTTCATCTTGATCTTTTGTTAGCACTTTTATGAGTTCATCAGTTTTTCATTAGAGTTCTGAAAGTGCTTATTCATTCAGTTCAGCAGTACAGTCAGTTACCAGAAACCTGTACTTGTCAGAGTCTTTTCCATGAATTTCTTGAAGATGAAACTCTTTTATAGGAACATATTTGCAAAATCATCAGAGTACACCCAGAACTGTCTGTAAATGACAAAAGACTTAAAAATGACCATGGTTAAAGATTTGATGAAAGTTCATAATAATGCAGTTGACAAGAAAATTAGTTATTTCTGAGCTATACATTTTAAAGTAATAACTAGGATTATTACTTATAACATTATACAAGAACATATAAGATTTTTAGACGTTTCCTGTAATGTCTGAAACATTTATATTAACATATTTCCATACATATTTCCATACAAATACAAATATAAGATTTTTAGAAATTTCATGTAATGTCTGAAACATTTATATTAACATATTTCCATACATATTTCCATACAAATACAAATATAAGATTTTTAGAAATTTCATGTAATGTCTGAAACATTTATATTAACATATTTCCATACATATTTCCATACAAATACAAATATAAGATTTTTAGAAATTTCATGTAATGTCTGAAACATTTATATTAACATATTTCCATACATATTTCCATACAAATACAAATATAAGATTTTTAGAAATTTCATGTACTGTCTGAAACATTTATATTAACATATTTCCATACATATTTCCATACAAATACAAATATAAGATTTTTAGAAATTTCATGTAATGTCTGAAACATTTATATTAACATATTTCCATACAAATAACCCAATGAAAGTTTAGTATTAGTTGTTTTGTTTGTTTTTTTATACTGCAGGTTCTTATTAGGCATCAGTTTTATACACATCCGTGTATACATGTCAATCCCAATCGCCCAATTCAGCACATCACCATCCCCACCTCATCGCAGTTTTCCCCCCTTGGTGTCCATATGTCCATTCTCTACATCTGTGTCTCAACTTCTGCCCTGCAAACTGGCTCATCTGTACCATTTTTCTACGTTCCACATACATGCATTAACATACGATATTTGTTTTTCTCTTTCTGACTTACTTCACTCTGTATGACAGTCTCTAGATCCATCCACTTCTCAACAAATGACTCAATTTCGTTCCTTTTTATGGCTGAATAATATTCCATCGTATATATGTACCACAACTTCTTTATCCATTCGTCTGTTGATGGGCATTTAGGTTGCTTCCATGACCTGGCTATTGTAAATAGTGCTGCAATGAACATTCGGGTGCACGTGTCTTTTTGAATTACGGTTTTCTCTGGGTATATGCCCAGTAGTGGGATTGCTGGGTCATATGGTAATTCTATTTTTAGTTTTTTAAGGAACCTCCATACTGCTCTCCATAGTGGCTGTATCAATTTACATTCCCACCAACAGTGCAAGAGGGTTCCCTTTTCTCCACACCCTCTCCAGCATTTGTTGTTTGTAGATTTTCTGATGATGCCCATTCTAACAGGAGTGAGGTGATACCTCATTGTAGTTTTGATTTGCATTTCTCTAATAATTAGTGATGTTGAGCATCTTTTCATGTGCTTCGTGGCCGTCTGTATGTCTTCTTTGGAGAAATGTCTATTTAGGTCTTCTGCCCATTTTTGGATTGGGGTGTTTGTTTCTTTGATATTGAGCTGAATGAGCTGTTTATATATTTTGGAGATTAATCCTTTGTCCGTTGATTCATTTGCAAATATTTTCTCCCATTCTGAGGGTTGTCTTTTCGTCTTGTTTATGGTTTCCTTTGCTGTGCAAAAGCTTTGAAGTTTCATTAGGTCCCACTTGTTTATTTTTGTTTTTATTTCCATTACTCTAGGAGGTGGATCGAAAAAGATCTTGCTGTGATTTATGTCAAAGAGTGTTCTTCCTATGTTTTCCTCTAAGAGTTTTATAGTGTCCAGTCTTATATTTAGGTCTCTAATCCATTTTGAGTTTATTTTTGTGTATGGTGTTAGGGAGTATTCTAATTTCATTCTTTTACATGTGGCTGTCCAGTTTTCCCAGCACCACTTATTGAAGAGACTGTCTTTTCTCCATTGTATATCTTTGCCTCCTTTGTCATAGATTAGTTGACCATAGGTGCGTGGGTTAATCTCTGGGCTTTCTATCTTGTTCCATTGATCTATGTTTCTGTTTTTGTGCCAGTACCATATTGTCTTGATTACTGTAGCTTTGTAGTATAGTCTGAAGTCAGGGAGTCTGACTCCTCCAGCTCCATTTTTTTGCCTCAAGACTGCTTTGGCTATTCGGGGTCTTTTGTGTCTCCATACAAATTTTAAGATGATTTGTTCTAGCTCCGTAAAAAATGCCATTGGTAATTTGATAGGGATTGCATTGAATCTGTAGATTGCTTTGGGTAGTATACTCATTTTCACAATGTTGATTCTTCCAATCCAAGAACATGGTATATCTCTCCATCTGTTGGTATCATCTTTAATTTCTTTCATCAGTGTCTTATAGTTTTCTGCATACAGGTCTTTTGTCTCCCTAGGTAGGTTTATTCCTAGGTATTTTATTCTTTTTGTTGCAATGGTAAATGGGAGTGTTTCCATAATTTCTCTTTCAGATTTTTCATCATTAGTGTATAGGAATGCAAGAGATTTCTGTGCATTAATTTTGTAACCTGCAACTTTACCATATTCATTAATTAGCTCTAGCAGTTTTCTGGTGGCAGTTTTAGGATTCTCTATGTATAGTATCATGTCATCCGCAAACAGTGACAGTTTTACTTCTTCTTTTCCAATTTGTATTCCTTTTATTTCTTTTTCTTCTCTGATTGCCGTGGCTAGGACTTCCAGAACTATGTTGAATAATAGTGGTGAGAGTGGACATCCTTGTCTCGTTCCTGATCTTAGAGGAAATGCTTTCAGTTTTTCACCATTGAGAATGATGTTTGCTGTGGGTTTGTCATATATGGCCTTTATTATGTTGAGGTAGGTTCCCTCTATGCCCACTTTCTGGAGACTTTTTATCATAAATGGGTGTTGAATTTTGTCAAAAGCTTTTTCTGCATCTATTGAGATGATCATATGGTTTTTATTCTTCAATTTGTTAATATAGTGTATCACATTGATTGATTTGCGTATATTGAAGAATCCTTGCATCCCTGGGATAAATCCCACTTGATCGTGGTGTATGATCCTTTTAATGTGTTGTTGGATTCTGTTTGCTAGTATTTTGTTGAGGATTTTTGCATCTATATTCATCAGTGATATTGGTCTGTAATTTTCTTTTTTTGTAGTGTCTTTGTCTGGTTTTGGTATCAGGGTGATGGTGGCCTCATAGAATGAGTTTGGGAGAGTTCCTTCCTCTGCAATTTTTTGGAAGAGTTTGAGAAGGATGGGTGTTAGCTCTTCTCTAAATGTTTGATAGAATTCACCTGTGAAGCCATCTGGTCCTGGACTTTTGTTTGTTGGAAGATTTTTAATCACAGTTTCAATTTCATTACTTGTGATTGGTCTGTTGATATTTTCTGTTTTTTCCTGATTCAGTCTTGGAAGGTTATACCTTTCTAAGAATTTGTCCATTTCTTCCAGGTTGTCCATTTTATTGGCATAAAGTTGCTTGTAGTAGTCTCTTAGGATGTTTTGTATTTCTGCGGTGTCTGTTGTAACTTCTCCTTTTTCATTTCTGATTTTATTGATTTGAGTCCTCTCCCTCTTTTTCTTGATGAGTCTGGCTAATGGCTTATCAATTTTGTTTATCTTCTCAAAGAACCAACTTTTAGTTTTATTGATCTTTGCTATTGTTTTCTTTGTTTCTATTTCATTTATTTCTGCTCTGATCTTTATGATTTCTTTCCTTCTGCTAACTTTGGGTTTTGTTTGTTCTTCTTTCTCTAGTTTCTTTAGGTGTAAAGTTAGATTGTTTACTTGAGATTTTTCTTGTTTCTTTAGGTAGGCTTGTATAGCTATAAACTTCCCTCTTAGAACCGCTTTTGCTGCATCCCATAGGTTTTGGGTCGTCGTGTTTTCATTGTCATTTGTCTCTAGGTATTTTTTTATTTCCTGTTTGATTTCTTCAGTGATCTCTTGGTTATTTAGTAACGTATTGTTTAGCCTCCATGTGTTTGTCTTTTTTACGTTTTTTTCCCTATAATTCATTTCTAATCTCATAGCGTTGTGGTCAGAAAAGATGCTTGATATGATTTCAATTTTCTTAAATTTACTGAGGCTTGATTTGTGACCCAAGATGTGATCTATCCTGGAGAATGTTCCGTGTGCACTTGAGAAGAACGTGTAATCTGCCGTTTTTGGATGGAATGTCCTATATATATCAATTAAATCTATCTGGTCTATTGTGTCATTTAAAGCTTCTGTTTCCTTATTTATTTTCATTTTGGATGATCTGTCCATTGGCGTAAGTGAGGTGTTAAAGTCCCCCACTATTATTGTGTTACTGTCGATTTCCTCTTTTATAGCTGTTAGCAGTTGCCTTATGTATTGAGGTGCTCCTATGTTGGGTGCATATATATTTATAATTGTTATATCTTCTTCTTGGATTGATCCCTGGATCATTATGTAGTGTCCTTCCTTGTCTCTTGTAACATTCTTTATTTTAAAGTCTATTTTATCTGATATGAGTATAGCTACTCCAGCTTTCTTTTGATTTCCATTTGCATGGAATATCTTTTTCCATCCCCTCACTTTCAGTCTGTATGTGTCCCTAGGTCTGAAGTGGGTCTCTTGTAGACAGCATATATATGGGTCTTGTTTTTGTATCCATTCAGCCAGTCTATGTCTTTTGGTTGGGGCATTTAATCCATTCACGTTTAAGGTAATTATCGATATGTATGTTCCTATGACCATTTTCTTAATTGTTTGGGGTTTGTTTTTGTAGGTCCTTTTCTTCTCTTGTGTTTCCCACTTAGAGAAGTTCCTTTAGCATTTGTTGTAGAGCTGGTTTGGTGGTGCTGAATTCTCTTAGCTTTTGCTTGTCTGTAAAGCTTTTGATTTCTCCATCAAATCTAAATGAGATCCTTGCTGGGTAGAGTAATCTTGGTTGTAGGTTCTTCCCTTTCATCACTTTAAGTATTTCATGCCACTCCCTTCTGGCTTGCAGAGTTTCTGCTGAGAAATCAGCTGTTAACCTTATGGGGGTTCCCTTGTATGTTATTTGTCATTTTTCCCTTGCTGCTTTCAATAATTTTTCTTTGTCTTTAATTTTTGCCACTTTGATTACTATGTGTCTCGGCGTGTTTCTCCTTGGGTTTATTCTGTATGGGACTCTCTGCGCTTCCTGGACTTGGGTGGCTATTTCCTTTCCCATGTTAGGGAAGTTTTCGATTATAATCTCTTCAAATATTTTCTCTGGTCCTTTCTCTCTCTCTTCTCCTTCTGGGACCCCTATAATGCGAATGTTGTTGCGTTTAATGTTGTCCCAGAGGTCTCTTAGGCTGTCTTCATTTCTTTTTATTCTTTTTTCTTTAGTCTTTTCCGCAGCAGTGAATTCCACCATTCTGTCTTCCAGGTCACTTATCCGTTCTTCTGCCTCAGTTATTCTGCTATTGATTCCTTCTAGTGTAGTTTTCATTTCAGTTATTGTATTGGTCATCTCTGTTTGTTTGTTCTTTAATTCTTCTAGGTCTTTGTTAATCATTTCTTGCATCTTCTCAATCTTTGCCTCCATTCTTATTCCGAGGTCCTGGATCATCTTCACTATCATTATTCTGAATTCTTTTTCTGGAAGGTTGCCTATCTCCACTTCATTTAGTTGTTTTTCTGGGGTTTTTTCTTGTTCCTTCATCTGGTACATAGCCCTCTGCCTTTTCATCTTCTCTGTCTTTCTGTAACTGTGGTTTTTTTCTTTAATTTCTAAAAATAGAAAATAAGGAAAAAATTGTGAAGAAAACATTTATTAGGAAAAAAAATTTTTAAGTAAAAAAAAAAAAAAAAAAAAAACACAGAAGGACCTAACCCTAGGACTAATAGTGAAAACAAAGCTATACAGACAAAATCTCACCCAGAAGCATACACATATACACTCACAAAAAAGGAAAAGGGGAAAAATTAATATCTCCTGCTCCCAGAGTCCACCTCCTGAATTTGGGATGATTCGTTGTCTGTTCAGGTATTCAACAGATGCAGGCACATCAAGTTGTTTGTGGAGTTTTAATCCGCTGCTTCTGAGGCTGCTGGGAGAGATTTCCCCTTCTCTTCTTTGTTCATACAGCTCCTGTGGTGCAGCTTTGGATTTGTAACCGCCTCTGCGCGTAGGTCGCCTGAGGGCGTCTGTTCCCCGCCCAGACAGAACCAGGTTAAAGGAGCAGCTGCTTCGGGGGCTCTGGCTCACTCAGGCTGGGGGGAGGGAGCGGTACAGAGGAGGCAGGGCGAACCTGCGGTGGCAGAGGCCGGCAGGACGTTGCAGCAGCCTGAGGCGTGCCATGCGTTCTCCCGGGGAAGTTGTCCCCGGATCACGGGACCCTGGCAGTGGCAGGCTGCACAGGCTCCCGGGAGGGGTGCTGTGGAGAGTGACCCGTGCTCGCCCACAGGCTTCTTGGTGGCGGCAGCAGCAGCCTTAGCGTTTCCTGCCTGTCTCTGTGGTCCGCGCTGATAACCGTGGCTCGCACCTGTCTCTGGGGTCCGCGCTGTTAGCCACGGCGCGCACCCGTCTCTGGAGTTCATTTAGGCAGCGCTCTGAATCCCCTCTCCTTGCGTGCCATGAAACAAAGAAACAAGAAAAAGTATCTTACCTCTTTGTCTAGCACTGAAGCCCAAACCTCAGCTCCCAGCCCTCGCCCACCCTGGCGGATGAGCAGACAAGCCTCTCGGGCTGGTGAGTGCTGCTCGGCCCCGAGCCTCTGTGCGGGAATCTCTCCACTTTGCTCTCTGCACCCCTTTGCTGCGCTCTCTTCCATGGCTCCGAAGCTTCCCCCCTCTGCCACCCGCAGTCTCTGCCCACGAAGGGACCTCCTAGTGCCTGGAAACCTTTCCTCCTTCACAGCTCCTTCCCACTGGTGCAGGTCCCGTCCCAATTCTTTTGTCTCTGTTATTTATTTTTTCTTTTGCCCTGCCCAAGTACGTGGGGATTTTCTTGCCTTTTGGGATGTCTGATGTCTTCTGCCAGCGTTCAGTGGGTGTTCTGTAGGAGCAGTTCCACGTGTAGATGTATTTCTACTGTATCTGTGGGAAGGAAGGTGATCTCCACGTCTTACTCTTCCGCCACCTTGCCCTTCCTCCCTACAACTCTAAACTCTTTTTTTTTTTTTTTTTAAATTTTATAGCTACTTTATTTATTTATTTATTTATTTTTGGCTGTGTTGGGTCTTCGGTTCGTGCGAGGGCTTTCTCTAGTTGCGGCAAGTGGGGGCCACTCTTCATCGCGGTGCGGGGACCGCTCTTCATCGCGGTGCGCGGGCCTTTCACTATCGCGGCCCTTCCCGTTGCGGGGCACAGGCTCCAGACGCGCAGGCTCAGTAGTTGTGGCTCATGGGCCCAGGTGCTCCGTGGCATGTGGGTTCTTCCCAGACCAGGGCTCGAACCCGTGTCCCCTGCATTAGCAGGCAGATTCTCAACCACTGCGCCACCAGGGAAGCCCTCTAAACTCTTTTTGAAACACTCTAATTTAAACATCCTTTGCCTCTTACCTGGACGATTTTAATAACCTTACATTTTCTGTGTCTATTTCCTCCTTTTTCATCCATCTTACACATTGGTGTTTCCTGCAAGTCACCCCTTATACAACTCCTGATTTAAAATATAAACTCTAAATATAACTGTATGTCAAATTAAATTCATAGTCTTTAACATTCATAACAGCATCCTTTGATATGACCCTAATCTACTTCTCCAATCTTAATGCCTAGTATATATGGATCTGGCTCATATTTGACAACTTCTATAATAACTTACATCACTAGAACTAATATTTATAATGGTAATTCTGAACAAAATAGCCTAATTTATATATTTATATTTATATTTTATATTATATTTTATACTATATTTTTATATGTACATACATGTGTATTTAAATGTGTGTGTAATCTGATTTTAAAATATTACCATCATAAATGGTTCCAAATTATAACACTTTGATATATTGAAAATTATTTTATATAGAATGTTTTAAAATTTTAAAAAGTGTTGTTATTGTTAAGTAAACCATCCAAAATATTGCTCTTTTTCTTCATTTGCATTAAGAACTTATCTCCCTTTAGTACTAATTTTGATAGAGAATTACAAAATTTTCTCAAATTTCAATTGATATTTATTTGCCTACATTATGTCACAATAATGTTTTTCCTTTGAGAAGCAAAATTATTTCCATAAACTAGTTAACATGTATCAAATGATCCCATAGAGTTGTTCCCTCTTAATGCTGAACTCTTGCTCAAAACGACAAGTATTTCATTGTCATAATTAAGAACTTGGGCTCTGCAGGCAGATTGCCTGAGCTGTAAACTTTGTTCTTCCTCTTAGTAGTTTTATGACTTTAAGCAGACCGTGTAATTTCTGGATGCTTCAGTTTTCTCATATAAAAATAGGGCTACTAATACCCCATAGGTTTTTTGTGAAGATTAATTGAGACTATACATATATGGGTCTCCAAAGAGAATCTGACTTAACAGCCATCACTCAATAAGTACAAACTGTTATTATTATTCACAACTACCTGACCCAAAACTTCACATTAACAGTCAAATATCCCCTTGAGCTATTTTATTGTCAAGTTCTATTTGAAAATCATAGCATTTACCAGAAAGTTTCCAAAGACCTTCTGCTTTATGTTTTAGTTAAATAGACTGGAATTTACCCAAGAAAATAATTCCATACTCTTTTAATAAGTAGGTAATTGTTGTAAGAATAAAATGATTTCTTTGGACTCTTGAAAGTAGGTGTTAATGCCTTTAGGTACAGATTTCTTGACATTAGAGTCTGTTCAAGGATTTTTTCCTCCTAATCATCAAGGTTGTAGTGCTGCCTAACGAGGACTTTGAATGATTTCAAGAAGAAATCAGAGGCTTCGGAAAATAATTTGTCTGGATATTTTCTTTATATCTATCAGCTTTGCACTTGATATTGGAGATTAACCCTTTGAATTGTACATACATTCTACCTAAGCTGCCCTTGTTGATAGAAAAAGGAAGATGCCTTTACAAACTCTACTTCAATGGCTATTAAATGTTGCTATATATCAGAATCACTGGAGGACTTTTAAAAATAATGAATGACTCTGGTTGAGTATTTTTTGAGTAAAGCTGGAGAATTTGCTGTTCTAACAAATGCATAGGTGATACTGATGCTGCTATCTGGAAACCACACTTTAAGAACAACTACCCTATGTCATTCAAAGTTGTCTACTTACTTTCACACCATTGTCTTCTCTTACACCTGTTTATTGTTCTTTTCATAATGGCTAAGTTTGTATTGCTCCCTTTGCTTGGGAGAGAGCTTTGGCTTCCATTGTGTGCATTCTACAACTGGTATTAAAATTTCTTGAAATCTACCCTGCTTCAGACATTGAGGAATCAGATGCAGTTGAGAATAATAGTTTTCTCGGGCAGGTTCATGTAGGGAACCAGCTGCAAGCTGACACAGTCCTTGCAGCTTAAAGCATGGCAAAGTCCTGCTTAACTCTTGACAGGACCCGAAAGAGTTATTAGAGAAGATATGAGTCTTGACCCGTGAGGTTGCTTGTGATTTCTCTAACTATAGTTTGTCCTTGGCATATTTCGGTAATCACAGTCTGTTCTCACGCATGTTTATATTCTGGTTCGCAGAATGTTTTGTACTATAACTTCAAAACTAAGGAAATACTGTCTGATGATTCTGTCTTGGTGATTTTACCAAAAACATGTATTGCCTACTGCAATCTATAAAAAGAGTTTTGATGGGAAATAAAGTGTGTGTGCTTGTACACCACCCTCCTGACCCCGTCTCTTCTTAATCCCCTCACCTGCTCTCAGGACTTGTTCCTCAGTCTAACAGTGACTGACAAGTGGCGCCCGAACAGGGACCTGAGTACGTGGGCTGTTGAGAGGGACCCCGGAGATACTTCACGTGCACGCATAAGGTAAATGAGATTGTGCCGGGGGATGTTTTAGATGTAGTTTTTCTTTCTGTTTTCTTCTCATCAGGAGTAAAAATGGGATAAACTGGATCTAAGGAATGACAACTTTTCGTTCAGCTACTGTACTCTATGTTATCCACTCGGGACGTTAAGGTTACGCATAAACAGCTTGATCGTTTTCTTCATTTTGTGCAGGAAATTTGTCCATGGCTCCCGGAAGGAGGAACTGTTAATATTCAAACATGGGAAAAAATAGGTCAGCAATTGAAAACTTTCTATTCACTTCATGGACCTTCTAAGGTTCCTGTAGATACTTTTTCACTTTGGAATTTGATAAGGGACTATCTTGACCCACTCATGAGATTCAGAAGTTATTCAAAGCAGCGTCTTTACGCCGCTCACCTTCTGCTCCTCAGTTACAAAATTTGTCTGAGGAACCTGAGCCTGTCTCTCCTACTGCGCCTCCCTTGTTGGCGAACATGCCATCCTCAGAGTCCCTGGAGGATGATGATAAATTATCCCCAGAGGATGAGGCTGAATTGGAGGAAGAGGCTGCACGATATCACAATCCTGATTTTGATGATGGCATTTTTGCAGCCCTTAAGAATGCACCTGTGGGATCTGAAAACTTCCCTATATTAGATAAAACTTCATTTACTACTCTAGTCAAAGCTTTAACTTGGGTGAAACATTTACATGTTACTCAAGATGCTTCCCTAGCCTCTGTTACACATTCTTCTTGTTTTTCCTTGCCAACGAAAGTTCCTGATGAGCCTCCCTCAGTGGCTCAGGGGTCTGTTTCTGTTTCTTGTACCTCCTGTCTGCCTGTGAGTCTTTCTTCTCCACTCCAAACTGCTTTATTTCAAGCTTTTAAGCAGGGGGAAGATATATCTTCTTTGGGGTTTAAAATAAAGAAGTGGAAATATACCACAACCCCGCACAATTTATTGTGACGTTCTTTATATACTTTAAATTTTTGAACGTAGGTAAACAAGGACAGACAGCTGCAGAAAGATTTTGGCATCCTTGCCTTTTGCTGAAGTCCGTTGGCGGGATCCTCTTACTAATCAATGGAATGGTCCAGATCCTGTATTAATATGGGGATGAGGGCATGTTTGTGTGTTTCCTAGGGACGCTGAGGATCCTCGTTGGGTGCCTGAGCACCTGGTGAGATTCTACGGATCCAGACCAAATGGAGAACTCCTTTTCTTCCATTATGGATCCGGACCTGATGGTGAATTCCCTCCCCCGCCATACGAAGAGAATGCGACTCGACAACATCCTGTTCAAAATTTAACCGCTTTTGTTATGGTTTGTGTTCCATCACCCTATGCTATTCTTACTGGTCCTGTGTACGTTTTCCAAAAAAAAGGGTTTTATGACATACGTTGTGATAATTGTAATTTGACAAATTGTATAACCACGGGGGAATCCAATCGGGGATTTCTTCTTGTTCATCAGCCTCCCTTTGTTATGCTCCCTGTAAATGCTACAGGTCCTTGGTATTCTAATTCATGTTTGCAGGTCATACATGAACTTCCCCTTCTTTTACAACGGCCCAAGTGATTTTGGGGGTTACTTATAGCTGGAATTACAGTGCTCATTGCAGTTATCGCTTCTGTAGCTGCTTCTGCTACTACACTGACTCAAAGTATCCATACTGCCACATTTGTGAATAACTTAGCCACTAATGTCTCTAATGCGTTGGGAACTCAGGAATCTATTGATAGAAAATTAGAAAGTCGTGTTAATGCATTGGAAGAAGTTTCTCTTATTCTTGGAGACCAATTAACTGCTTTAAAAACTGCCTTTCCTATGCGTTGTCATGCAGAATTTTCTGCAATCTGTGTAACCTCTAAGCCATATAATCATTCACAATGGCCTTGGCCTCAGATTAAGAATCATTTATTGGGAATTTGGTCTCATTCCAATCTATCCCTTGATGTTGTTCGCTTACATGAGGATATCACAAATATCCAGCATGCAGCTCTCCTAGATGTAAATCCAGTGGAAATTGCTCGAAACATATTTATCCAGATTACACGTACTTTTGCTCCGAGTTCTCTTATTAACCTCCTTTATCCTATAATTGTTATTGGTGTTTTAATATTGTTGTGTATTTGTTGTTTTCCAGTCCTCCTGTGAACTGGCTTACGAGCAATTGCAGAACTCCGAGTCAGACTCTACCACCTCACATTAAAAAATAAGGAAGGGGGACATGTTGGGAACCAGCTGCAAGCTGACACAGTCCTTGCAGCTTAAAGCACGGCAAAGTCCTGCTTAATTCTTGACAGGACCCGAAAGAGTTATTAGAGAAGATATGAGTCTTGACCCGTGAGGTTGCTTGCGATTTCTCTAACTATAGTTTGTCCTTGGCATATTTCGGTAATCACAGTCTGTTCTCACGCATATTTATATTCTGGTTCGCAGAATGTTTTGTACTATAACTTCAAAACTAAGGAAATACTGTCTGATGATTCTGTCTTGGTGATTTTACCAAAAACATGTATTGCCTACTGCAATCTATAAAAAGAGTTTTGATGGGAAATAAAGTGTGTGTGCTTGTACACCACCCTCCTGACCCCGTCTCTTCTTAATCCCCTCACCTGCTCTCAGGACTTGTTCCTCAGTCTAACAGCGACTGACAGGTTCACTTTCCAACTATTCATTCTCTCCATTCCTTTGATTACATCTTATCTGGCTAGTTGATGATGTTTTGATTTCCTTCTGTTTTTTAACCCCACAGCCTAGTACTTACTTGCTTATAGTCTGTTATTATTCACTATTACTTTCTCTGGGTTATTTTTGTCTGCATGAACTGATTATAAATTTTTTGATAGTAGAGAACATTTTCATATATCTGCTGTTTCAGCACAGTCCTTAGAAAGTAAATTTTGCTATTTAATATGTGCTGAATTGTTTTCAACATTTTTCTGATAGAGCTTTTTATGGTATCAACTAATGCACAGGCAAAATGTAAGTAAGTATGAATGGGTCATGTGTAAGACTGCCAGATTTAGTAAATAAAAATACAGGACTGCAAGTTAAATTTGAAATTTAGATAAACAAAGAGTAATTTTTAGCATAAGTATATTCCATTCAATATTGGGAACATACTTATAATAAAATATTTTGTTTTTCTGAAATTTAAATTCAATTGAGCATACTATACTTTATTTGGCAACCCTTTTCATAGATTTTCAGAGCTTTACTTTTTAAAACTTCATTAATAAGGCCATCTGAACATATCTTCCCTCCAGAAATAGCACTTCTATAGTGTCTTAGCAGTGTAACTTTGTGCATGATACCTAATCTTACTGAGCTTTAGTTGACTCATCTAATGAATACTGATAACGATTATAATTGCTCAAGTGCGTACATCATAATTTCTCTAGGGTTCTTTTTTTCAATATAAATAGTTATTAGTGGAATTATACACATATGCTGACCATTACTATCCTTGTGAACTGGTCACCTAGAAAAGATCCAAAGTATTATATTTCAAATATATATATAGCACATATTATCCTTCAGGTTCATGGTAGCTACTGTTAAGGCATGTTTCTGCCCTCAAGAAGCTTAATGAAGTGGCAAGTTCTGAATGTGTAAGACCTTATATAAGAAATAGGTCGTTAATAATTTTAGAGGTCCTGGGCCCATGGCTTTTGGAGACAAATCAGCTGGTGAAGAAGGACAGTGAAAAGCCAGACCTTGGGTATTTTCTTGGCTCAGGTTGCACCTGACCAGATGGGTCTCATCATTATGTTTTTCATACTACTACCACTATGATCACACACTGCAGCTACTGAAATTGAACTCTGGTGTAAATTGTCTAAGCTGATCTCATTGGCAGAGAACCAGGAATCTGACTACAAGGTGTGGCCTGAGAGTCTTATATTAAAATAAGTAAGTAAGGTTCTGATGTATACAAACTTAATGGTTAACAGGTATCTTGGAACAAGTCCTCATAAAATTGGAGTTTAGAAAACAGATTCCTGGAAGGAAAATAGGGACACCAGTAAAATTAATGCATTAGCATGAGACAAAATTTGTTATTCATCACTGATTTTTCAAGGCTGTTTCTCTCCCAGAAATATGGGCAATTGTTTGGTTAAATCCCAAGGAGAAGAGAAAAGAGAAAGTCTGCATCAACTCTAGCCTGTTGCATTTGACCTGAGGCCCATAGAGTAACCTAAGTTTGCTTTCAGTTTCTGAATTTCATACCTGCGTCTGCTAACATGAACTCTGTGATTCTGGTGTATTTGACCCCTCTTTAAAAAAATGAATGGTTCTACTTTGTGTTTTACTTACCTTGAAAGGAGACCTGTGAATATTTAAAGGTCTGAGAAGTATCCTAGTTTCAAAGTGTGATGTTTTAGTAAATAATAAATGAGGATTTCCTAACTATTAGCAATTATTTCTCAGCCTAGAGAAAAATGTCATCTTGTTTCTTAGAGTTTGCCAGTTTCTTCATACTGTTTAATTGTAAATTTATTCTCTGTTGCGAACTAAACATTACATTCTTCCTTTTTCTGTTCCTGATGTCACATGTGCTTCTCAGTTGGGCTGTACTTGTCAACTCCCTTTCACGTTACTACTGCGGATTCTTTCCAAATGTGTTCATTTGTTAATATAATATTATTTTCTCCCCAAATGTATACTGTTTTCTCTTTTCTCTCATCACATTTTTAAACCTTCTTATGCTGTAAAATTACAAGTCAAGCAATGGTTGTGTCTACGCCCTCTCAATTAAAAAATGGTTACATGCGGGGCTTCCCTGGTGGTGCAGTGGTTGAGAATCTGCCTGCTAATGCAGGGGACACGGGTTCGAGCCCTGGTCTGGGAAGATCCCACATGCCACGGAGCAGCTGGGCCCGTGAGCCACAATTGCTGAGCCTGCGCATCTGGAGCCTGTGCCCCGCGACGGGAGGGGCCGCGATAGAGAAAGGCCCGCGCACCGCGATGAAGAGCGGTCCCCGCACCGCGATGAAGAGTGGCCCCCGCTTGCCGCAACTGGAGAAAGCCCTCGCACGAACCGAAGACCCAACACAGCCAAAAATAAATAAATAAATAAATAAATAAATAAATAAGAAAATTCTTTAAAAAAAAAAATGGTTACATGCAAGCACTTATCTTGTATAATTACATTTTGTGGCATGCATATTTGTTCACAGCAAAAACTTGGCTACAAACAGTTTATTCATTTCCCACCCATTCTTCAAATTGAACATAACTCCAAAATAGGTATTTTGGAAATAAAAGAAAGTAAAAACAAAAACAAAACAAAAGACTCTTGGAGAGAAGATGGCGGAAGAGTAAGACGTGGAGATCACCTTCCTTCCCACAGATACAGTAGAAATACATCTACATGTGGAACTACTCCTACAGAACACCCACTGAATGCTGGCAGAAAACGTCAGACCTCCCAAAAGGCAAGAAACTCCACACATACTTGGGTAGGGCAAAAGAAAAAATAAATAACAGAGACAAAAGAATAGGGATGGGACCTGCACCAGTGGGAGGGAGCCGTGAAGGAGGAAAGGTTTCCATGCACTAGGAAGCCCCTTCGTGGGCGGAGACTGTGGGTGGCAGAGGGGGGAAGCTTTGGAGCCACGGAGGAGAGCGCAGCCACAGGGGTGCGGAGGGCAAAGCAGAGAGACTCCCGCACAGAGGTTCGGTGCCAAGCAGCACTCACCAGGCCGAGAGGATTGTCTGCTCACCCGCCGGGGTGGGCGGGGCTGGGAGCTGAGGCTCGGGCTTCGGTAGGATCGCAGGGAGAGGGCTGGGGTTGGTGGCTTGAACACAGCCTGAAGGGGTTAGCACACCACAGCTGGCTGCAAGGGAGATCGGGAAGAAGTCTGCAGCTGCCGAAGAGGCAAGAGACTTTTTCTTGCCTCTTTGTTTCACGGCGCGCAAGGAGAGGCGATTCAGAGCGCCGCCTAAATGAACTCCAGAGACGGGCGCGAGCCGTGGCTATCAGCGTGGGCCCCAGAGACGGCCATGAGATGCTAAGGCTGCTGCTGCCACCACCAAAAAGCCTGTGTGCGAGCACAGGTCACTCTCCACACTGCCCCTCCTGGGAGCCGGTGCAGCCCGCCGCTGCCAGGGTCCAGTGATCCGGGGACAACATTCCTGGGAGGTTGCACGGCACACCTCAGGCTGGTGCAACGTCACGCAGGCATCTGCCACTGCAGGCTTGCCCCGCCTCCTCCGTACCCCTCCCTCCCCCTGGCCTGAGTGAGCCAGAGCTCCCGAAGCAGCTGCTCCTTTAACCCCGTTCTGTCTGGGCAGGGAACAGACGCCCTCAGGCGACCTACAAGCAGAGGCAGGTCCAAATCCAAAGCTGAACCCCGGGAGCTGTGCGAACAAAGAAGAGAAAGCGAAATCTCTCCCAGCAGCCTGAGAAGCAGCGGATTAAAACTCCACAAACAATTTGATGTGCCTGTATCTGTTGAATACATGAAAAGACAACGAATCATCCCAAATTCAGGAGGTGGACTTTGGGAGCAGGATATATTACTTTTTCCGCTTTTCCTTTTTTTGTGAGTGTATATGTATATGCTTCTGGGTGAGATTTTGTCTGTATAGCTTTGCTTTATAATAGCTTTATTTTACTTCATTATATTATATCCTATTTCTTTCTTTCTTTCTATTTTTTCTCCCTTTTACTCTGAGCCGTGTGGATGAAAGGCTCTTGGTGCTCCAGCCAGGCATCAGGGCCGTGCCTCTGAGGTGGGAGAGACAACTTCAGGACACTGGTCCACAAGAAACCTCCTAGCTCCAAGTAATACCAAACAGCAAAAATCTCTCAGAGATCTCCATCTCAACATCAACACCCAGCTACACTCAACGACCAGCAAGCTACAGTGCTGGACACCCTATGCCAAACAACTAGCAAGACAGGATCACAGCCCCATTCATTAGCAGAGAGGCTGCCTAAGATCATACTAAGGCCACAGACACCCCAAAATACACCACCAGAGGTGGACGTGCCCACCAGAAGGACAAGATCCAGCCTCATCCACCGGAACTCAGGCACTAGTTCCCTCCACCAGGAAGCCTACACAACCCACTGAACCAACCTTAGCCACTGGGGACAGATACCAAAAACAACAGGAACTACGAACCTGCATCCTGTGAAAAGGAGACCCCAAACACAGTAAGATAAGCAAAATGAGAAGACAGAAAAACACACAGCAGATGAAGGAGCAGGGTCAAAATACACCAGACCTAACAAATGAAGAGGAAATAGGCAGTCTACCTGAGAAAGAATTCAGAATAATGATAGTAAGGATGATACAAAATATTGGGAATAGAATAGACAAAATGCAAGAAACATTTAACAAGGACGTAGAAGAACTCAAAAGGAACCAAGCAATGATGAAAAACACAATAAATGAAATTAAAAATACTCTAGAGGGGATCAATAGCAGAATAACTGAGGCAGAAGAACGGATAAGTGACCTGGAAGATAAAATAGTGGAAATAACTACTGCAGAGCAGGATAAAGAAAAAAGAATGAAAAGAACTGAGGACAGTCTCAGAGACCTCTGGGACAACATTAAACACACCAACATTCGAATTATAGGGGTCCCAGAAGAAGAAGAGAAAAAGAAAGGGACTGAGAAAATATTTGAAGAGATTATAGTTGAAAACTTACCTAATATGGGAAAGGAAATAGTTAATCAAGTCCTGGAAGCACAGAGAGTCCCATACAGGATAAATCCAAGGGTAAACATGCCAAAACACATATTAATCAAACTGTCAAAAATTAAATATAAAGAAAACATATTAAAAGCAGCAAGGGAAAAACAACAAATAACACACAAGGGAATCCCCATAAGGTTAACATCTGATCTTTCAGCAGAAACTCTGCAAGCCAGAAGGGAGTGGCAGGATATACTTAAAGTCATGAACCAGAAAAACCTACAACCAAGATTACTCTACCCAGCAAGGATCTCATTCAGATGTGATGGAGAAATTAAAACCTTTACAGACAAGCAAAAGCTGAGAGAGTTCAGCACCACCAAACCAGCTTTACAACAAATGCTAAAGGAACTTCTCTAGGCAAGAAACACAAGAGAAGGAAAACAGTTACAATAACAAACCCAATACATTTAAGAAAATGGGAATAGGAACATACATATTGATAATTACCTTAAATGTAAATGGATTAAATGCTCCCACCAAAAGACACAGGCTGGCTGAATGGATACAAAAACAAGACCCATATATATGCTGTCTATAAGAGACCCACTTCAGACCTAGAGACACATACAGACTGAAAGTGAGGGGATGGAAAAAGTTATTCCATACAAATGGAAATCAAAAGAAAGCTGGAGTAGCAATTCTCATATCAGACAATATAGACTTTAAAATAAAGACTATTACAAGAGACAAAGAAGGACACTACATAATGATCAAGGGATCAATCCAAGAGGAAGGTATAACAATTGTAAATATTTATGCACCCAACATAGGAGCACCTCAATACACAAGGCCAATACTAACAGCCATAAAAGGGGAAATCGACAGTAACACAATCATAGTAGGGGACTTTAACACCCCACTTTCACCAATGGACAGATCATCCAAAATGAAAATAAATCAGGAAACACAAGCTTTAAATGATACATTAAACAAGATGGACTTAATTGATATTTATAGGACATTCCACCCAAAAACAACAGAATACACATTTTTCTCAAGTGCTCATGGAACAGTCTTCAGGATAGTTCATATCTTGGGTCACAAATCAAGCCTTGGTAAATTTAAGAAAATTGAAATTGTATCAAGTATCTTTTCCGACCACAACGCTATGAGACTAGATATCAATTACAGGAAAAGATCTGTAAAAAATACAAACACATGGAGGCTACACATTACACTACTTAATAACGAAGTGATCACTGAATAAATCAAAGGGGAAATCAAAAAATACCTAGTAACAAATGACAATGGAGACACGACGACCCAAAACCTATGGGATGCAGCAAAAGTAGTGCTAAGAGGGAAGTTTATAGCAATACAAGCCTACCTCAAGAAACAGGAAACAGCTCTAATAAACAACCTAATCTTGCACCTGAAGCAATTAGAGAAAGAAGAACAAAAAAACCCCAAAGCAAGCAGAAGGAAAGAAATCATAAAGATCAGATCAGAAATCAATGAAACAATTTAAGGAAACAATAGCAAAAATCAATGAAACTAAAAGCTGGTTCTTTGAGAAGATAAACAAAATTGATAAACCATTAGCCAGACTCATCAAGAGAAAAAGGGAGAAGACTCAAATCAATAGAATTAGAAATGAAAAAGGAGAAGTAACCACTGACACTGCAAAAATACAAACGATCATGAGAGATTCTACAAGCAACTCTATGCCAATAAAATGGACAACCTGGAAGAAATGGACAGATTCTTAGAAATGCACAACCTGCCGAGACTGAACCAGGAAGAAATAGAAAATATGAACAGACCAATCACAAGCACTGAAATTTAAACTGTGATTAAAAATCTTCCAACAAACAAAAGCCCAGGACCAGATGGCTTCACAGGTGAATTCTATCAAACATTTAGAGAAGAGCTAACACCTATCCTTCTCAAACTCTTCCAAAATATTGCAGAGGGAGGAACACTCCCAAACTCATTCTACGAGGCCACCATCACCCTGATACTAAAATCAGACAAAGATGTCTCAAAGAAAGAAAACTACAGGCCAATATCACTGATGAACATAGATGCGAAAATCCTCAACAAAATACTAGCAAACAGAATCCAACAGCACATTAAAAGGATCATACACCATGATCAAGTGGGGTTTATCCCAGGAATTCAAGGATTCTTCAATATACGCAAATCAATCAACGTGATACACCATATTAACAAATTAAAGGAGAAAAACCATATGATCATCTCAATAGATGCTGAGAAAGCTTTCGAAAAAATTCAACACCTATTTATGATAAAAGCCCTGCAGAAAGTGGGCATAGAGGGAACTTTCCTCAACATAATAAAGGCCATATATGACAAACCCACAGCCAACCTTGTCCTCAATGGTGAAAAACTGAAACCATTTCCAATAAGATCAGGAACAAGACAAGGTTGCCCACTCTCACCACTATTATTCAACATAGTTTTGGAAGTGTTAGCCACAGCAATCAGAGAAGAAGAAGAAATAAAAGGAATCCAAATCGGAAAAGAAGAAGTAAAGCTGTCAGTCTTTGCAGATGACATGATACTATACATAGAGAATACTAAAGATGCTACCAGAAAACTCCTAGAGCTAATCAATGAATTTGGTAAAGTAGCAGGATACAAAATCAATGCACAGAAATCTCTTGCATTTCTATACACTAATGACGAAAAATCTGAAAGTGAAATTAAGAAAACACTCCCGCTTACCATTGCAACAAAAGCAACAAAATATCCAGGAAAAAACCTACCTAAGGAGACAAAAGACCTGTATGCAGAAAATTATAAGACACTGATGAAAGAAATTAAAGATGATACAAATAGATGGAGAGATATACCATGTTCTTGGATTAGAAGAATCAACATTGTGAAAATGAATCTACTACCCAAAGCAATCTACAGATTCAATGCAATCCCTATCAAACTACCACTGGCATTTTTCATAGAACTAGAAAAAAAATTTCACAATTTGTATGGAAACACAAAAGACCCCGAATAGCCAAAGCAATCTTGAGAACGAAAAATGGAGCTGGAGGAATCAGGCTCCCTGACTTCAGACTATATTACAAAGCTACAATAATCAAGAGAGTTTGTTAGTGGCACAAAAACAGAAATATAGATCAATGGAACAGGATAGAAAGCCCAGAGATAAACCCACACACATATGGTCACCTTATCTTTGATAAAGGAGGCACACATATACAGTGGAGAAAAGACAGCCTCTTCAATAAGTGGTGCTGGGAAAATTGGACAGATACATGTAAAAGTATGAAATTAGAACACTCCTTGACACCATGCACAAAAATAAACTCAAAATGGATTAAAGACCTCAGTGTAAGGCCAGATACTATCAAACTCTTTGAGGAAAACATAGGCAGAACACTCTATGACATACATCACAGCAAGATTCTTTTTGACCCAGCTCCCAGAGAAATTGAAATAAGAACACAAATAAACAAATGGGACCTAATGAAACTTAAAAGCTTTTGCACAGCCAAGGAAACCATAAACAAGACCAAAAGACAACCCTCAGAATGGGAGAAAATAATTGCAAATGAAGCAACTGACAAAGGACTAATCTCCAAGATTTACAAGCAGCTCATGCAGCTCAATAACAAAAAAAACGAACAACCCAATCCAAAAATGGGCAGAAGACCTAAATAGACATTTCTCCAAAGAAGATATACAGATGGCCAACAGACACATGAAAGAATGCTCAACATCATTATTCATTAGAGAAATGCATATCAAACTACAATGAGATATCATCTCACACCAGTCAGAACGGCCATCATCAAAAAATCTAGAAACAATAATTGCTGGAGAGGGTGTGGAGGAAAGGGAACACTCTTGCACTGTTGGTGGGAATGTAAATTGATACAGCCACTATGGAGAACAGTATGGAGGTTCCTTAAAAAACAACAAATAGAACTACCATACGACCCGACAATCCTACTACTGGCCATATACCCTGAGAAAGCCATAGTTCAAAAAGAGTCATGTACCAAAATGTTCATTGTAGCTCTATTTACAATAGCCAGGACATGGAAGCAACCTAAGTGTCCATCATTAGATGAATGGATAAAGAAGATGTGGCACGTATATACAATGGAATATTACTCAGCCATAAAAAAAAATGAAATGGAGGTATTTGTAATGAGGTGGATGGATTTAGAGTCTGTCATACAGAGTGAAGTAAGTCAGAAAGAGAAAAACAAATACAGTATGCTAACACATATATATGGAATCTAAGGGGAAAAAAAAGGCCATGAAGAACCTAGTGGCAAGACGGGAATAAAAACACATAAGTACTTGAGAATGGACTTGAGGATATGGGGAGGGGGTGGGGTGAGATGTGACAGGGTGAGAGAGCGTCATGGACATATATACACTACCAAATGTAAAATAGATAGCTAGTGGGAAGCAGCCGCATAGCACAGGGAGATCAGCTTGGTGCTTTGTGACCACCTAGAGGGGTGGGATGGGGAGGGTGGGAGGGAGGTAGATGCAAGAGGGAAGAGATATGGGAACATATGTTTATGTATAACTGATTCACTTTGTTATAAAGCAGAAACTAACACACCTTTGTAAAGCAATTATACTTCAATAAAGATGTTTAAAAAAAAAAAAGACTCTTACCTCTTGGCAATTAAGGAAATATGGAATAAAAGAGAATGTTTGTGGCCTTTTAGTAGAAATTATTAAGAATTTGTAGCTCAACTCCTCCCCTTTTGAGTGGAGCTTCACACCAACTGTAGCAGTATAACTATGAGTCTTTGACTTAAATATCTATAAACTAAAGATTTTACCAATCTTCCTTATGATCCATCCTAATGGCAACAATCAAGGAAAAATAATAAGTACTAAAATCCAGAAATTAGTTATTTTAATAGTTTCCATCAGTTCTTATGTTAATACACAGTTTGAAGAATCTATATATTTCCATGTTTTGGATCAGCAGGATAGAAGTTTTGTCCTTATGTACAACTGGTTTTAATTTTTGACAGAACAGTATACTCAAGTCAATACAGAGTTTGACTGATTTCATCTCTATCAAAACAACTGAACCATATCAAATGCATAATTGCCATCATCTCCTGATTACAAAACATTTGGGGACTTCCCTGGTGGTCCAATGGTTAAGACTTTACCTTCGAATGCAAGGTGTTCAGGTTTGCTTCCTGGTCAGGGAGCTAAGGTCCTACATGCCCCCTGGCCAAAAAACCAAAACATAAAACAGAAGCAGTATTGTAAAAAAATCAAAAAAGCCTTTTTAAAAAATGGTCCACATAAAAAAATATTTAAAAAATATTTGGATAAGAAATAATTTTCAAAAAATATATACTCCTGGGATCTTAGACTTGGTGGAGTAAGAAAAACAGTGTTACTTTCATTATCTCAATTTCTCTTTAAAATTTTCAAAATCTTTTCTGAATATGGTGCTTCACATCCACACATTTATTCCTTAAAGTTTTACTAATTTCCACAGGTAAATAAGTAAATTGTATAACAATTTTGAAACCAAAGTAAGTAGGTTCCATAACTAGAAATCTGGGTGCCAGATATACTGCAGGCAAAGCTAGTTTGAGAAGAGAAATGACCAATTAGTGAATAAACATATATGAGGGAAATATAAATAAATAAATCAAGAAACAACTATAAGCAAATCCAACAGAAGATAGCTATCAACATCTTAGGTGGGAATTTGGGGCTAGATGCAACAGTAGGGTACTGATGGAGGGGTGAAGTTGAGGTTGTTGATCCTACAATTTCCTAAAATCTTCAAAAAGGACAGTTAATTTTAATCCATTCTAAGAAATTGTGCCTGTATTTGCTGGTTTACTAAGTACAGATGACATGCTAAGTATAGTGAAATAATTTTCACTAACTTGGGCAGTTGTTCAAAGAAAAGCTTCTTTTCATATGGTATATATTCCTTGGTAAATATCTTTTCAAATTGTTTGCCCATTTAAAAAATTGGGTTGTTTGTATAATTATAGTTGAAGAATTTTTTTCTAAAAATACATGTAGATATTAATTCTTTGAATAATATATATTTTGCAACTATTTTGTCCTATGGCTTGATTTTACATTTTTGCAATAACAGTTAAACAGTGTCTTTCAAACAGTGAAATATTTTTTGTGTGCATTCTAAGAAACCTTTGCCAAATCTGATGTAACTATATTTTTCCTATATTTTCTTCTAAAAGTTTTATAGTTAGCCCTCTTATGTTTAAGTCTATGGATCATTTTAGGTTAATTTTTTGTATATCATGTGAGATAACACTTGAGGTTCATTTTCCCCCTGATATACATATTCAATTATTCCAGCAACATTTATTGAAAAGAGTATATTTTCTTTCTTGAATTACCTTGGTGCTTTGGTTAAAATCAATTGTTCAATTTGTAGAGACGTAGATGGACCTAGAGACTGTCATACAGAGTGAAGTAAGTCAGAAAGGGATAAACAAGTATTGTGTATTAATGCATATATGTGGAATCTAGAAAAATGGTACAGATGAACTGGTTTGCAAGGCAGAAATAGAGATACAAACGTAGAGAACAAACATATGGACCCCAAGGGGGGAAAGTTGGGGGGAGGGTGATGGTGGGATGAATTGGGAGATTGGGATTGACAGATATATGCACTATTATGTATAAAATAGATAACTAATAAGAACCTGCTGTATAAAAAAGTAAATAAATGAATAAAATTTTAAAAATCAATTGTTCACACAATTGTGGGTATATTTCTGTTTCTCTGATTTTTCCTTATTTTTCCTTATGTCAATGCCACCCTGAATTGATTATTGTGATTTTATAGTAAACCTTGAAATCAGGGAGACAAAATTTGTTGTTTTTTGACAGGGTAAGAGAGTGTCATGGACATATATACACTACCAAATGTAAAATAGATAACTAGTGGGAAGCAGCTGCATAGCACAGGGAGATCAGCTCGGTGCTTTGTGACCACCTAGAGGGGTGGGATGGGGAGGGTGGGAGGGAGGGAGATGCAAGAGGGAAGAGAAATGGGAACATATTGTATATGTATAACAGATTCACTTTGTTATAAAGCAGATGCTAACACACTATTGTAAGGCAATTATACTTCAATAAAGATGTTTGAAAAAAAAAATTTGTTGTTTTTCAAAATTGATGTGGCTATTTGCACACACACACACACAAATATTTCACCTATACCAAAACCTAAAATCTATTTGCATTTTCATATACATTTGATATTTAGCTTCTCAATTTCTTCAAAATGCTACTGGAGTTTAAGATTACAGCATAATATATAATCAATTTGAGGAGAATTGCCATTTTAACATAGGTTGGGTTTCAATTTTTCTCAGCAAAGATTTGTTTTTTTTGTATTTTTGTAATTTATCTCCATGTATTTCATGGTTTTCATGAAAATGTGAAAGATACTTTGAAATTTTAGTTTATAATTTCCTTGCTAATATATAGAAACATTGTTATTACATATTGATCTTGAATCTTGCAATTATGCTAAGCTCTTATTAGTTCTGGTAGCTTTGTTATAAATGCTTTAGGGTTTTCTATTTATTTTTCCAAAATAATAAAGGTTTTACTTCCTGTTTATTTTGTACTGTTTTTATTCCTCTTCCAACACCCCCTCCCCACTCTCCCCTTTACCCCATTCCTCTCCTTCTCCTTCTTTTTCTGGCCTTATACACTGATTAAAACTCCTATACAATCTTGAATAGAAATGGTGAGAAGGAAACATCTTGCTTTGTTCCAGTAAGCTCTGTAGTAAAGTCTTCTATTTCATTCTCAATATCAATAATTTATGTTTCTTCATTTTTTGGAATTTCAGTTTACCTAGAGATTTTTATACTTTCATTGAGCTTTTCAAACAACTGGCCATTGATTTCATAGATATTCCACGTTATTATTCTGTTCTCTATTTAATTGATTTCTACTTTTAATCTTCAATATATTCTTTCTGCTTCATTTGGGTTGAATTTATTTTTCTTTTTCTAGGTTCTAAAGTTAAAATCTTAGATAATTGCTTTTATACTTTTATTTTCTTATGTAAACATTTTAAATATATCTAAAATTTATAAATTTTCTCTAGGCATTGCTTTAGTTTCATTCTATAATTTTCATATATTTTGTTCTCATTTTGGGTTTTTTTACTTCAAATTATTTTCTGTTTTTTTCTCATGAATTTGTCTTTGATTCATAGATTATGTATCAGTTTGTTGTTAATTTTTAAATATTGGGGATTTTTACCAGTATCTTTCTATTATTTATTTCTAGTTTAATCCATTGTAGTAAAGGAATATGCTCTTTTTAGTTAATACTTTTAAAATTATTGAGACAATCTTACAGCCTAGACTATGTTTTTCCATGTGCCCTAAAAAAAAATAATGTGCATTGTGCTGTGATTATCTTTGAATGGCAATTAAGTAAGGTTGTATGTTAGTGTTGTTCAAGTCTTCTAGATACTAATTTCCTCTCTACTTGATCAATTACAAAAAGAGTAGTGTTTAAATTTTAAGCTGTACTTGTGGTTTGTTCATTTTATCCTATCTGCTATATTAGTTGATCACTTTGAAATTTATACTACTTGTAAATCATTAAGCTTCTAGGAGATGTAAGTCACTGTTTATCAAATTTGGGAAGTTTCAGTCAGGATTTCTTCAAATACTTCTTCTTCTTTTTTCCCTTTATCTCTCTCATTTCCCTCTGGGGCTCCCATTATGATATGTTGATATGTTTGATGGTGCCCTACAGGTCTCTGAAACTCTAAACTCTGTTCCTTTTTTATTTCCCATCCATTTTGTTTTTGCTTCCTCAGACTGGATAATTTCAATTGACTCTTCTTTAATTTTGCTCATTCTTTTTTCTTCTGGCTCATATGGGCTGTCCAGGCTTCTGATACATTTTTAAATTTCAGTTATTATACTTCTTAACTCTAGAATTTCTATTAGGATCTTTGTATTATTTCTATTTCATTCTTTATGTTCCCTATTTTATGAGACATAATTCTCATACTTTCCTTTAATCTTTGGGAATGGTTTTCTTTATCTCTTTTAACGTACTTAAAGTAGCTATTTTGTTTTTATTTTTTGTCCAGTAAATCCAGCATCTTGGCTTCTTAAGGGGCACTGTTTACTGATTGCCTTTTTCCCGATTGTATGGGACATACTTCATTGGTTTTTTGAATGTCTCATAATATGTTTCTGTTGTTGAAAACTGGACATTTTAAATAATATAGTATGGCAACTTTGGAGTTCAGATTATTCCCCCTCACCTGTGGCTTTGTTGTTGTTGTTGTTAATAGTTGTTTTTACTTGTTTGTTTAGTAATTCTTCTGAATTAATTATTTAAAATCTATATTCTTTGTACTATGTGGCCACTGAAGTCTCTGTTTCACTACTTTTGGTGTTGTCCTCACTACTTCCATGGCCACTTTTCCAGGTTTCTGATGATTCACTTAGTCCCCAATCTTTTGTGAGGTATCAAAGTAAATTTTATTTATTATCAGTTTTAGTTTAGATATAGTTCAAAAATTTTTCCTTGGCTAAAATTGTTACAAATCTTAATAGTTCAGTCCTTTCTGCTTTCACAGTTGTAGTCTTTTCCCCAGAGTTAAGATGAGCAGTGCAATACCAATTTATTTTTCATGGAAGAAGCCCTTATTATTCTTTCTGTTAAATAACCTCTGTTGGAATCACTCCAGTCCTTTAAATGTAATAGAGTTACATTTAAACCTCACAAGGAAGACTTTAGGGTTCTCAATCTAGCCTTCTTTAACAAAGAAGCTTCTCCTACATCTCAATGTATTGTTATTTTACATTACTAGATTATGGAGAGAAATTAGGTTGTTATTCCCAGAAGTACACAATGAATTAAAAGCCTCTGAGCCATCCCTAAATTCTGTTCAATATAGCATATTCACATAACACAATATTGTGAGGACATTAAGGTTGCTGTGAGGTCATAGTCATCCTAAATCCTAAAGAACATGATCATAGATGTGATAACTACTTTGAGAAGGTTTTAGGTTTTGGTATAGGTGAAAATTTTCTTTTTTTGTTTGTGTGCATGTTTTGTTTTATTTTATGTGATTGTTTTAGGTAAATAACCTTTCTTTCAATAAATTTATGTTACTCTTGCAGATAGTTTTAAAATTAAACATATATACACCTATAAATATATTCACCCTACTCTTCGTGGTGACTATTTATTCCAGTTATATACTCTGAATTTTGAATAGTGGAAGTGATGGTATGTGATTTGGGAAACTAGGGGATGTAAGTACCAGGCATTTCTGTTTTGTTCTTTTAGGATGTTGACTCTTGGAATCCAGCCACTATGCATAAAGAAGCTCAAGCAGCCCATGGAGAGGCCCACATAAAGAAGAACTAGTGATCTTGCTCATAGCTCTGGCTGAGCTTCCAGCTGACAGCCAGCACTAACATGCACATCAAGTGAGGCAGCCATCTCAAAAGTGGATCTCCAGGCCCCAGTTAAATAGCAAAGTTTATTTTTGTAGAGTCCATGTCAAATTGATGATTTGTGAGTAATTATTGTTGTTATTTTAAGACACCTAGTTTTGGGATTGTTGCTACACAAAAATAAACAGCCAAGAGATTTTGGTATCTGGAAGAAAGGCATTGCTGTGAGGAAAAAAAAAAAAAAAAAAGAGCCAGGATATTTAGCTTTATCTTGCAGATGAGGCGGGGGGAAGCTGGAAGGGCTTAGAGGACTTTGTTAGTTCTGGAGGAGTGTGCCAATGAGGGCTTAAGAGAAAGTAAGGAAAAAAGATTTTTGAAGCTGGAATAAGAGAGACCCTTGTTATAGTCATGAAAATTTGTCAAAACTGTTTCCTGCAATAATGTAAAAAATGCAAAATGTATCCTTCAGACTAGATAATTAAGCTAAAAGGATTTTAAGTCAGAATATTGAAAGTATCATCTGGCTTCTTTTTGCTGCTTGTACTGCCAATAACAAAAGAACAGGACAGAACAACACAAAGGATACTCTGCTAAATATCTAAATCAAGACCTCCTGGATTTGAAAATAAATTATTTCTCATCCCTAACCTCTCCTGAACATTATTCTGAGATTAAGAAAGGGCCTCAGGTGAAAAGCATATCCATGGAGAAAATGTTCTATTCTATGTGTTACAGCCTTGGAATGATCTATGGTGTTGCCTCTTAGGACTGTTCAAATACAAAAAATGCCCTGTAAGGAGATTAAGGGCATGCCTTACAGAATTTCTTGATGAAATAATAGGATTTCTAAAAGTTTTAATGATATTGTTCCAAGGCAGTCTCACACAGAGTCCCAGAAAGAGAAGAGCTTATCTTGAAGATATTTATGGTGTGGCAGTTGTGTAATGGAGTGGATTATAAATTATCATATTAGAAGACCATAATGTATTTTATAAAATTATATCACATGGACTTAAAGGATAGAAATTGTACAAAACGAAAAATACCTTTCAATCCTAAACTTATACAGGTAGGAAGCAGAGTGGAAAACTACTCAATTATAAGCATGGGTCACTTTTTGTGGGAAAGGAAGATTGTCTTACAACTAAAATCCCAGAAGGTGGAGCCTATAGACATGGGAAACAACCTCTTGGGAGAACAGTTGAGGTCTAATCAAGTCACTGACAGTAGGGACCGGCTGGATTTCAGAATTGCTATGAAACCATAATTGTTCTCTTTCTCTTATTGTCTACATTTTTGAGTGACAGTGTTCATAGCAATTACCCTAGGCCTTTTCCACCACTGTATGTTGCATTTATGGGGAAGAGAACTTGTTTCACTATATCTTCAGATTGAGAGGAAACTGAACCTGATTTAGATAACTAGACGTAGACTTGGAGCTGATGCCATAATGGCATGAGACTTGAGAAAACTGATGTAGAGTTGAAAGTAGTTTGTATGTGGAAGAAATATAAATTGTTGCTAAAGGTAGGACAGTGGCAGACTGCCTTTTCCCAAGATTGGTCATCCATGTCTTTGGTGGATACTTTTGATGCTCATAACCTGCACAATATGGAGGAAGTGAGCCTACCTAAATTCTGAGGCTAGGTTATAAATATGCCATAAACTTTTGCCTTTTGCTTTGGGGATGCTCATTGTTGAAAACCAGCTACTATCGTACAAAGAAGCCCAAATAGCCCATGGGAGAAATGTTCATTTACAATGTGGCAACACTCATAGGCCAAATACAGAAGTCTGTCCAACAACTCACCTTAGACCTCAGGTAACATCTAGCATCAACTGCCAGTCATATGAGTGAAGATATCTCCAGATGATTCCAATAAAGGCTGAGTCATCAACCAGCCTTTGAATTTTCCCAGATGACCTCGCAGACGCTGAAACAGGAGCAGGCTATCTATACTGTTCTTCCTCTCCCAGTTTCTGGGAGTTTCATAGACTTCATGAATATCATAAAATGATTGTTTTACACTATTTTTTGTTTGCTGTTTATTGTTATATATCAATAGTGTCTTGAGCACCTTGCCTTATTTCTTTCTTTGCAATCATCAGTGCACACCCTTCCAAATGAAAAGAGATTTTATGTTTACAACAGAAGTAGTCCCTTGATAGCCAGCAACTTAAGAATGAAAATCAGTGGGAGCAATTTTAGAGGACAAGAAGCAGAGGTTAAGAGAAGAAATAACAGGGTGACAAGAAACCAGCAAGAAAGGAAGAAGGAAGCTGGGGATTTAACTTCTAGAGGACTCTAGCTTCCTCAGCAATCTTGAAAACATTTTAAAAATCTTCAGTGTTCATTGGAATGGTATAAATAGCAATCCATTGTTTAACTTTATCTATTTATTTTAAAAGACAATTTCTGTCCAGCTAAACTTTGTATGCACATATATATGCACACATATATATGGCATATATATATATATATATATATATATATATATATATGCCATTCTCTCTGCTTTTTTACTCTATCATTCTGATGACTACCTCTATTACATACACTATATCCTACTCAAAAAAGGCAAAGATAAGCTATAGATTTCATATGGGATTGAGCACTCCCCCCAAATGCTAGCAATCTGGTTGAGAAACAAGTATAGTAGCACCATGCTGGGGAGACAATTTCATACTAAAAATGGGGCGGGAAGAAAAGGGCAGGAGACTAAATTGGTGGAATTTAGAAATATTTTTGTAACAGAAGCTTAAAAATGTCTCAGTAGAGATCTAGACTGTAAAATAAGAAACCTGAAACATCTTGATCTAAGTGCAGATGGACATGTTTGAAACTCTGTGGGTCAACTCTCTCTTACAAATCCTGGTAGACCCAGAGACTCACTGATCTATGAGGAACACAGTTGAAAACACAAACCACCGAGTTCAACAATCTGTACAGCCTTGTCTTGCTCCAATAATTACTTTATGGCTAATGGACGATTACTAACACACAGAGGAATATGTTGAAGCACACATGAGCTTGGGTGAAGTCTTGCAGCTGAGCAGAATAATATTCAGTATGCTTCAAAAAAGCTACAAGAGAAGACTTCTCAGTTCCAAAATACGGACCCATCTGCCCCATTACATCTGCCAGTGGTGCACGATAGTTAGAAATGACACAATTGAAATTAAACCCAGCAGGGATCACAAAGAACAAGTCATTTTTAACCAATCTCAATTTCTTCTCTGACAGACTTAACATACTGCTATGATCAAGATTCAATAGATAGAGCTGAATTCCAGTGAAGCAGTTGTCACAGTCCTTCGTGATAGTCTAGTATATTACAGGGACTGAATGTTATTTAGGTAGAATAGAATCCAGTCCAATAATCACTCATATTGTACTGGTTACCAGATCACTGTCAATCTGAGTAATGTTTCTGAACATTTGCCTCAGACCGGCAACCTCCATACAGTCCTTTCCACATCAGTGACTTAGATGACCATATAGGATTGTGTCAAAAGAACAGACAAATATGTTAGATGACAGAATGAGGATCCCCAAAGTTCCTGAAAGACTGAGTCAAGAGATAATTCCAATAATATGTAATTTAACAAAAATAAATTCATTTGATCTGTTAAAGCCAACTACTATAAAACTAGAGCAGATATAACTTAGCTGAGACACATAAAAATCACTACAGATTTTTAGGAACAGTAAACTCAGTGTGAATTAGCACAGCGACATGACCATCCCAAAACCATGTAACCATTTTTGGTTCTCATGTCTAGTTTGGAAAAACTCTGCAGGATGCAGTAAAAAATAAATGGGTAATGGAGTTTTATAATAAAGGTGTATAATGGTATTTACATAACAGATAGATAGTATTTATAAAATGGAATCCCATTCTGCACTGAAAATGCATTAAATAAAGTTACAAGCAACATTATTAATAAATATCAGGAATACAATATTTACTGAAAATGCAAATAATAGGAGAATAGAATATAATTCCATTTATACAAGTTCTTAAAATTTTCAGAACTGTAATATATTATTTAAAAATAAAAGTGTATATATATATATATATATATATATATAGAGAGAGAGAGAGAGAGAGAGAGAGAGAGAATAAAAATCACATATTAAAGACCTGTAGCTGCTTCTGTGTGAGGATGGAGTGAACAGTATTACAGAAGGAAGCACACACTAAACGTAAAAATGTATTTTTTAGACTATGTTTTGATAAATGTGTTTCACTGAAATTGTTCCTTTTATTTCTTGCAAATATTTAGTAAACATACATTTGTCAATTTTAATATTTTGTAAAGGCAATTATTAAAAATAATTGCTAAAATCTTAGGATATGTAGAAACCTTATACAAACAAGGATTAAGCACTCTTTTGAGGTAAGAATTTAGTTAGAATTATTTCACCTTAGTTAATGGGAACTTATTTTAAGAATACATGTGAATTACCAACAAATGTCTTAGCAGCCTCCAAAATCTGGGAGAAATGCAATGTGACTCAGGATGTTGTGCAGGTCTGGGAACCCAGTGAACTCAGCATCCCTTCAGTGTCCAGGATTGATTGTTCCTACTCTTGATTTCTTCTACTGCAAGCTCCAAACCGATCCCTGCCTCTGCTTACTCTTATACTACTACATACTTAGTTCTGCATGCCCTCACATATCCAGACACTCACAGAAAGAGCTTCTGATTGGTTGCACAGTCACTGTCCGTTACAGATTGTCCCTGAAAAAAGGCCATTTTCTGAACTTCTGTGAAACCAACAGGGCCTCGTTCATGTCAAGCCCTGTCCCTACTTACTTAAGTAAACACAATCATCTTTTGTTTCCTGCAAAAGGGGATTGCAAGTATGGCAGTCATTGTCATGTCCTGGTCATATGGAAATATATCACAGCTATGAAATTCTCTATATGGTCATTCTTTTAAACTTGAAATTTAATAACTATCACTTTTCCAAGGGTCATGCATTGTCATCCATCAATGTGTTATGATCCCTGTCATTGCATATAATATTTGTGAATATATGAAGTTTGCTTGGTGAATGCAAAAATTAATAAATGAATATTATACCAAAATATTTATGCATTTGAGGAAGGTGATTATGTCTGGAAAATAACAGGAATTAACATATCAGCCCTTTTGTTTTTGAAGAATGGTCCATCTTATTGTCACAAAGAACATTGTACATACAACTACCTGACAAACTCAGCTTTATTCCAAACTTACAGGCACACAATATCAGGTAGAGTCCAATAATTTTTTTTCCCCAAGAAATCAAGGACAATCAGAAAAAGATAACTGATTCTGTTTCCCCTAGACATTTATTTATCCTGAACCAAGAAATTATATTAATAGGAAATCTCATCCCATCTTCAGGGTAACTTCAGATATCATAGCTAAAACACTGTGTAGCTTGGGTACAGCAATAGAAGATTATAGTAAAATCTTTTTAAAAAATTTTAATAAGCATACATTTTATTGTGTTATATGTTTAACTATGTGTGTGTGTTTTCTGAGCCCTGGGATTTAAGTAATCTTGTACCACAGGGGGTATGACCATATTTCTCTCTTCAGTCCATACTTTAAAAAATATTGGGATGAATATTTTCCAATAACTAATGTATGGAACTCCTTCCCATTAGTCTCTGAGACTTCAACTGTCAGAGCAATACCCCAGATTTCACATTATCAAGACTGACTTTGTTTTGCAAATCACAATCCTCCTCCACTGAAATCCAATTCCATTTAATAACTTTAGGATTCAGATGTTACACTAGAAGACAATCACTATCACATTGTTCTGATTTCTTGGAAAAAAATAATCCCAAATGCTCACGCATTATGGTTTCAATGAGATGGCACAGTGTCTAGTACAGAATAAGGGATTAAATTCATGGGAACTATACAGAAATTCAAATCCTATCATTAAGGTATTAGTGAGATACATATTCATCTGATGGGTAAAATTAACTTAATTTCTCTTGACCATGGATAGATTTACGTGCATTGAGGCTGGATATACAGGTGGGGGTCATGATATTTCTGCTCTGGGGACAAGAGATGATCTGGTTGAAAAATAAGCAGAGTTTTAAAAGAATTTCTTAAAAATCTGAGTAAGCATATGAAGATATCTAAAGAAAAATAATTAACTCAGCTTATATTCAATAATTTTCAAAGTTATTGCTGTTATAATTACAGGAGTATTTTTTGGTGGAGTGTGAAATTCCATCCCTCTTTCCATCCTAATTATATGTATGATTATGATAAATTGAAAAAAAGTCAATTGAGGCAAATTAAATATCGTAGAGATGTGATAGATAGATTTATAGAGATTTTAATAATGTGATGAAGACAATATGGAACCTCCTTCTACCTCCACAAGTCTAGATACTGGCATCCTTCTCTGAAGAGAATTTGTTTTGCAGATTTACCACATCAGTCATGTAAGGAATATAACTTATTTCATCATCTGGAGATCCCAGAGCCCCTGAGATTCTAGGTTTGTCTCTAGAAAGCATGCTTAACACCTGGAGAGAGAAAAGTGAAAGGGAGCCTTGGAAATATTAATAATCCATGTTGGAGAGAGAGAGAAAAAGAAAGGTACATTGTGGGAGAGAAGATTTTCCTGCTACAGTGGTTCCCTTCATTAAATAAAATGGGCAGGATCCCCAAAGGAAGGTTGGCAGGTACTCTACACTGCACAAGACAGGCCAACAATAATGAGGGGGAAGAGGTGAGGTCACCTTATCAGCTGATGTCATTTGTGGGTTTTTTTCTGTCTATTAATAAAATATATCCCAATGTTCAGAGCCTATGATGTTTCACCTATTCACTAAAGGCTTCTCAGTTATCTTGGACGCTGCAAATTTTGGTACAGGGCCACTTTAATACTGAACTTAAACCATTATATTTATTAGATGTGACTGTATCTACTGTGAGTCTGATGTAAGAAGGACATGGCCAGAGACACCTACTGAGTCTGATCAGCTTTCATGTCAACATTTTTTATTATGTTTACATTAAAAATGTAAACATCTACTGAACAAAAATTATGAAAATACCTTTAGCTGCAGAAAGGAAGAATAATTACATACTGGATCCTATGTGGAGGGGACAAGCCCCTCTGTTGGTTGGAGGACTGCTGGGACAAATAGAATGGCTGTGGGAAGTCTGGACTCCACTCATGTGGAGTACATGTCCCCTGGCTCTGAGTCAGGATAGAGAGAGGTATGCTTTAGTAGTTGCCAGGTTACCGGTGAGCACCTTGCCACACATCTCAACCTGAGCTGGGTAGACACTCTGGCCCTGCTCAGAAGCCATGCAGATCTATGATGGTGGTTGCACTGGAGCACATGCCAGAATGCTGAGGAGTCATTTGTCTGTGAAGAGGATGTTTGGGGACTGAATGAGGATATATATATTTTTTAAAATATTTATTTATTTATTTATGGCTGTGTTGGGTCTTTGTTTCTGTGCGAGGGCTTTCTCTAGTTGTGGCAAGCGGGGGCCACTCTTCGTCGCGGTACGCGGGCCTCTCAATATCACGGCCTCTCTTGTTACAGAGCACAGGCTCCAGACGCGCAAGCTCAGTAATTGTGGCTCACAGGCCCAGCTGCTCCGCAGCATGTGGGATCTTCCCAGACCAGGGCTTGAACCCGTGTCCCCTGCATTGGCAGGTAGATTCTCAACCACTGCGCCACCAGGGAAGCCCCTGAATGAGGATATTTATGAGGATCAAACGAGATCATGTACATAGAAGTCCTTTGACAATATAGTGGCCTGTATAAGTACGCCATTATTCAGGAAGCTGACCCTCTTGTAGTGCCCATATATACATGAGCTTCTTGGAGCTTTGTGACTGTAAAGACATTTATAAATCTGAGGAATGATTTTTAAAGAGAGCAAATATAGTCTGTGATAGTGCTTTGAAGTCAGCAAGCTAAGTACTATAAGTAGGCTTTGTCCTCTAGACTGAAATTCTCAAGGGCCAGACGTATCAGAACCTCCAGCGAAGTAGAAGGTGCAGTTTGAGAGAGTCTATTCTATGGTATTATTTATTTATTTATATTATTTATAAAGGTCATTTTATTATTAATTTAGAATAATTCCAATGTCAGTAAATATTATAATCTTTTTTAGGGTTTGATGAGCTCTTACAAACAGCATCACTGAGGTAAATATAACATACAATAACTGCATATATTTAAAGTGTACAGTTTTATGTTTTTACATATATATATATATATATATATATATATATATATATATCCATAAAATCATCACCACAATAAGATACAGAGCATATTTACTACTTCTAAATGTTTCCTGGTGCCTCCTATAATCTCTTCCTCTCTTTGTCTCCCTTCACCCCCAGACAACCACTGACGTGTTTTCTTTCAATAGATATTAGTTTGCATTTTTCAGATTTTATACAGATGAAGTCATACAGTATGACTGCTTATCTTGTCTCATGTATTTCTCTCAGCATAATTATTTTGAGATTTATCTGTGTTGTTTTATGTATTAACAGTTATTTATTTTATATTGCTGAGTAGTATTCCGTTGTATGACTATATCACAATCCCCCACCCCCAAGGAAGGGAAATACATTGCTTTCTTTCCTTTTATTAATTTAAGTATAATTGATTTACAATATTATATTAGTTTCAGGTGCACAACATACTGATTCAATGTTTTTAGAGATTATACTCCATTTGACATTATTATAAAATATGGGCTATATTCCCTGTGCTGTGCATTACATCTTTGTATCTTATTTATTTTATATCTAGTAGTCTGTACCTCTTAATCCCTTTCCCCTATCTTGCCCATCCTCCCAGTCCTCTCTTTACTGAAAACCACTAGTTTGTTCTCTGTATCTGTGCATCTTTTTCAGTTTTGTTACAATCATTCATTTGTTTTATTTTCTGATTCCATATATAAGTGAAAATATATAGTATTTGTCTTTCTCTGTCTGACTTACTTCATTATGCATAATACCCTCTGGGCCCATCCATGTTGTTGCAAAAGGAAAATTTTAATTATTTTTATGACTGAGTAATATTTCATGTATCACTCAGCCATAAAAGTAATTAAATTGATAAAGAAGATGTGGTATATAGATCACAATTCATATGTTGATGGACCCTTAGATTCCTTCCATATCTTGCCTATTGCTACTATGAACATTGGGGTGCACATATCTTTTCTAATTAGAGTTTTCATTTTCTTTGGATACACTGGACTATATGGTATACACTGGACTGGACTATATGATATGCTGGACTATATTGCTGGACAATATTGTTATTCTATTTTTAATATTTTAGGGACATCCATACTGTTTTCCAGTATGGCTGTACCAACTTACATTCCCACCAACAGTGTACTAGAGTTCCCTTTTATCCATATCCTCACAACATTTATTTTATTTGTTGTCTTTTTGACAGATCCATTCTGATAGGTGTGTGATGATACCTCATTTTGTTTTGATTTGCATTTCACTGATAATTAGTGGTGATGAGCATCTTTTCATGTGCCTATTGACCATCTGTATGTCTTCTTTGAAAAATTCATGTCTTCTGTCCATTTTTAAAATTGGATTGTAGTTTTTTATTTTAATATTGGGCTCTCTATATATTTTGGATATTAACCCCTTATCAAACATAATATTTGCAAATATCTTACCTCATTCAATAAGTTGTCTTTTTGTTTTGTTGATGTTTTCCTTTGATGTGTAAAAGCTTTTAAGTTTGATTAGGTCCCATTTGTTCATTTTTGTTTCAGTTTCCTTTGTCTGAGCAGAAATATCGAAAAAAAAATATTGCTAAGTTTATGTCAAAGAGTATACTGCCTATTCTTCTAGGAGTTTTATGGTTTCTAGTCTCTCATGATTTTTTTTTTTTTTTGTGTGTGTGTGTGTGTCTCTTTGATATCAGCTGTAATTTCTCCTCTTACATATCTCATTTTGCTTATTTGGGTACCCTCTCATTTTTTTCCAAGTGAGCCTTGCTAAAGGCTTATCAATTTTGTTTATCTTTTAAAAAACTAGCTCTTGGTTTCACTGATCTTTTCTATTGACATTTTGTTTTCTATTTTATTTATTTCCTCTCTAATTTTTATTATTTCCTTCCTTCTGCTAACTTTGGGCTCTATTTTTTCTTCTTTTTCTAATTCCTTTAGATGGTAAGTTAGATTGTTTATTTGATATTTTTCTTGATTCTTGAAATAGGCCAGTATGGCTATAAACTCCTTCTTAGAAACACACAATCTTCCAAGACAGACTCAAGAAGAAATAGACAATCTGAACAGACTTATTACTAGTATTAACACAGGGCTGTAATGGCTAATGTGTGGCTCGAACCCCTTGCTCCCCAGGGGGATCCTTGAGCCTGTGATATACCCCTCCTCTTCTGTGTCCCCCACTAGGGGTGTGGGTCCTGACTGGATCACTTCTCCCTTCTTACCAGACCCTGTGTGTATCTTTCTTTACAGCCTTGGTTGTAGAAGAGTGTCCTGCTAGTCTTCAGGTCAATTTCAGTAATAGATAGTCTATATTTTGTTGTAGTTCTGATGTGTTTATGAGGGGAGGTGAGCTCAGCATCCTCCTACTCTGATATCTTGATCCTGCCTCTCTGACAATTTGTTTATCCATTTATCTGTTGATGGAGAATTTGAGTTGTTCTACAGTTTAGTTATTACAAACAAAGCTGCTCTATATATACAAGTTTTCTAGGGACATATACTTTCTTTTATCTTTGGTAACTATCTAGGAGTGGAAAGACCAGATCATACGGTAGGTATATGTTTAATTTTTTAAGACACTGACAAATTGTTTGCCAAATAATTGTACCATTTTACATTCCCCAACAGGAGTATGTAAGAGTTCTACCTCCTCACTAGCACTTATTATGGTCAGTTTTTAAAATTTTAGTCATTCTAATGGTCATGTAGTTATACCTCATTGTGGTTTTAGTTTTAAAAGTTTCATTTCCCTAATAATCAATAATAATAATCAATAATAATAATCAATTTTCATGTGTGTATTTACCATCCAAATATCTTCTTTGGTGAAGTGTCTGTTTAAATATTTTGTGCAGTTCTTTATTGGGTTAATTATTTCTTATTATTACATTTGGGATTTCTTTATATATGCTAGATTCAAATTCTTTCACTTCTATGTGATTTTCAAATGATTTCTCCAAGCCTATGGCTTTTATTTTCATTCTCTTAACAATATCTTTCTAAGAGTAGATGTTTTAAAGTTTAAGTCCAACTTATCAGTGTGTTCTTTTAGAATTCATGTACTTTGTGTCTACCTAAGAAATCTTTGTCTAACCTACATATATGAAGTTTTTCTTTATATTTTCCTCTATAAATGTATACTTTTAAGTGCAACATTTAGGTCTATCATCTATTTTAATTTTATTTTTGTACATGGAGAAAAGGAAGAGTCAATGATCTTTTTTGTATACAGATATACAATTTTCCCAGCTCCATTTGTTGATAATAATTTAATTTGAAATTTTAAGTAATGTTACAGGGGGCCATTGATTTTATTTTTATCAAAATGAGGATGGTGTAGAAAGTGTTGAAATACACTATTTTAGTTTATGGAAGAAATTTTTAATGACATGTCACTACTTACTAACATTCACAACTAAATGAAAAAGTGGTCACTGTTTTGTTTATTTGCATTATGTTAAATACTTATTCTTTTTCAGTCTGTAGCCTAGATGATCTGTTTTTTAATTGACTTTTCTAAAATTGCACACATCTAATGTACTGTTCATTGTATAAATCTTACTTTTATTTCGGTTTGATAAATCTTCATAATAAGACTCTAATCATTCTGTTTGTTAGCTCCTTTCACTAATTCAAAACAAAACATCATTATATACCTAGTAGGCATCAGATTAGAGAGAGAGAGATTGTTTCAAAGAGCACAAGTGCTAGGAGTACAGGCAGTGGAGTTGAGAGATATGATTTGAGAATCACTCAACTTCTCTAGAAATTCAAGATGACACTGACCTCATAGAGTAGATATGAGATTTAAACAAGATAGTAAATGCAGGGGTTAGTGAAGAGTCTGACATAGGGCTCAACCAGGGGGACATATTTATTTCAATTAATGATAATACCAAAGTTTTGTGTAATTTTTAATAGATTTCAAAAATATTTGCTACCTTAGCAAGGTCTCTGTAAGAAGCACAGTACAAGGTAAAAAATGACTCAGAACGTCATAGTAAATAAAATGTTTAAAATGAACATTATTTTCCTGGCTATACACAATATCTTTAATGATGGGATCTTTAATTTGCCCAGGTAGTCAGCAGGTGTCCACACATATAACATGGATGATATGGACCCAGCCCATTGAAACACAACATAGATTGATATCTGAGTTTGATGAACTGAGTAGAAGATCATCGGAACCTCAATATTGCAAGGTAAAGAAAGGTAAATTATTTTAATAATTCCATTCTCAAGGTAGCATTTAAGGCATGGGAAAAGAGGGCCTCCTCAGTTTCCTTAGAACCGTAAGACACTTTGGAAAAGTTCAAAGCTAAGGAATGCACTCAATTTCAAAGAATTTCTACATTTTTAAAAGTTTGATTAGAAGTAATTTATATATGGATTGTAATAATACATCTTTCTTGAACTAGTGTATGTATCAGACCTACTATTGTAAAGAACAGCAGAAGATCTACCTCTTATGCCCTTTTGTTTATTTTAAATTTTCCTAGTGTCATAAGCAATAATTTGTGGGCAAGAATTGTTATTGGTACTGGAAATCCCATTTACAGGTAAAGTATTTCTGAGTTCCACATAATAGTAATAGTAATAATAATAACAATATAATAAATAGTTTTAAATGCATTTTTATTGTAACCTCACAATAACTCAATTATATAGGTATGTTTTTATCATATTCCATGAGAAGAAACCCCCAAATCAAGAATTTAATTAAGTTGATCAAAATCACAAAGTAGCAGAACGAGTAATCAGACCCAGGAAGTGTGCTTACAGAACATTTATGTGCAATCATCCTGCTAGCTAATGGATATCAGCAAAGGGCTGTATCATTTGAGTAAATGTTAAATAGAAAAAAAAAAAAATCAAGCAGAACTGAGGGGACATTCATATTAAACATGTTATGGTATGGTATGGTAGGGATATATCTCTGTTTGAAAATCCCTAATTTTTACTTTTTATTAATTTAATTTAATTTTCTTCTGGTTTTATTGAGATATATTCAGCATAGCACTGTGTAAGTTTAAGGTGTACAGCATAATGATTTGACTTACATGCATCATGAAATGATTACCACAATAAGTTTAGTGAACATTTATCATGTGATAGAGATATAAACTAAAAGAAAAAGAAAAAATATTTTTCCCTGTGATGAGAACTCTTATGATTTACCCTCTTAACAACTTTTATATATAACATAGAGCAGTGTTAATTATATTAATCATGTTTTACATTACATCTCTAGTACAAAACAGAAAGAGAATCATAGATACAGAGAACAAACAGGTGGTTGCCATAGTGTAGGGTTGGGGGATAAGTGAAATAGGTGAGGGAGATTAAGAGGTACAAACTTCTAGTTACAAAATAATTGTCATGGGGATGTAATGCACAGAGTGGAGAATATAGTCAATAATAATATAATATCTTTGTTTGGTGACAAATGGTAACTAGAGTTATTGTGGTGATCAGTTTGTAATGTATAGAAATATCAAATCACTATGCTGTGCACCAGGAGCTATCATAGTGTTGTAGGTCAATTATACTTCAAAAAACCACAAACAAACAAACAAACTCATAGAAAAAGAGATCAGATTTGTGGTTACCAGAAGTGGGGTGGGGGAGGGGCAATTAGATGAAGGTGGTCAAAAGATGTAAACCTCCAGTTATGATAAAAAATTCCTAATTTTTAATACTTCCACAACAGGGTTTGTTGATCTCCATGATGTAAACTGAAAACTATTTGACATTATTATCATTCCGAGGCCTTGGATTTAGAAAAGTTATGAAGAGTCACGATAGTAACTTGTGACAATTGCTCTTTTCTCAGCTTTGACATTTTAAAAAATTGATGGGGAGGAATGGGAATTTCTTATCCCAGTAAGTCCCACAAAGTTTTTTATCTTTCCACCAGTGCTTTGTCTCCCCCAAAATACACCATACGATATTGTGGAGGCATTTGTTGGTGCACTCATGTGTTAGCCAGAATCACACTGTGGCAGAGCCTGGCCATTCTGTAGGTTCTAGAAGTAAAGCCAAAGTGTTCCAGCTTAAAAGTCAGTAGAGGCTCTTATGCACCCTTCAGATCAATTATTCCCATGATCTTCTTTAGGCTGCTATTTAGACTGGTCTCTTCATCGTTCTGCAGCATTTACCTTTCAAGCTTCATTGTTGACAATTTCTCTGGCTCTATTCCAAACTGTAAATCCTCTATGATTTACATGATTCCTTCACCTCTAATATCTCATTACTGAGATCTATATGGATTCTGTAACTTTGGCCTCTGGTGATACATGGGAAGAAGACTCACTTGCAAGCTTTGTAAATTACATTATATAAGAGCCTCATGTTGCCAACATTAATACATAGTACCTCAGTGTGATGGTGTGGTAGGGACCACTTTTTCCCAAAGCTCAAAAATAAACAAAAATTCATCCTTAGTGTTTGCAGTTCAAATAGCCCATTCACTACCATCTGGACAACACTCTATAATATTCTCTGAGGCAAAATATTCTTACAAAATATTTGTGCAAAATAGCACAACTCAGCTTTTCTATTATGTAAAGCCTGTCTTAGTAGTAATGTATTTCTCCCAAAAAAAGTGAGTATAACTAGGTAAAAGTATTTTTGGTTTCTTCCTTTCTCATTTCATATTTATCTCTCTTTACATTTTTTATCTTTGGAAAACATGAATGGCACCTCAAGGCACAACTGCCATGTTATAACCATACGGTGATGATATACACATTACTATTACTCTCAATGTTCAATTCCCTCTTGTCATGGATACATGCAAAACTATACTCTTTGTCCCATGTGATTGAATATGGATGGGAATGACAGGTGTCATTTCCAGGCTGAGGAAGTGAAAAACCTCTGTGCTACTTTCTTGTCTCTTTCTTCATTGGGTCCCTCATGGTTGGGGACCATAGAAGCACCATGCTGATATGGCTGAACCAACAGGTCAAGTGGCTTGGATTGTTTTGTCATTACCTGGAGGAGACCTGCCAAGGAAAATTCACTTGGATACACAGTGGGCTTTGCATGAGCAAAGTACACTTTGATTGTGTTGAACCCCTGTGGCACAGGCATTTGTCAATATCACACCACCTTCTACTTTAGTCTAAGTAATAAAAATGGTAAGCATAAGGATGAAAGTTTATGCACTAAAGACGGTATAGTAAAACTATTAAAATAGCTCTGATTCCAAAGGCATTATTGAACTTCAGTAGCAGCCTTGGATGTGGACTACCTTCTTCCAGATGTCTTATTGAGTGCAAACCCCCCCTAAATAATAAACAAACAAACAAACAAAAAATGATTAAATGACTTAGTTGTTTTTGTTTCAATTTGTTTTGTTTTCTATTTTGTAACTGAAAGCATTTCAAACTAATTTTATACATATAATATGTTACTAAATAAGACAATAAACATATAAATATTTATCTCACTATTTACTTGCTTCTGGACTCCTGACAGCTGTCTTCACACCAGTGATGACCCAGACAAGTAATTTGAGTCTATATTGCCATTACAGGATACTTTGGACTAGATGACCCTGACCATGTCACTGAAATTCAAGAAGTCCTTCCTTACATCACAGTGTAGTCTTTCCTGTTTTAAAATTGACTTGCTTTACTTTTTTCACTATGTTGAAAGCACGGAGAGCAAAATTGCACAACATCTGAAAACTCGGCACCTATTTGAATAATACTATTCTGCAATGTGGAAAAAATTATCCATATTCTACTCTCTTTTATGCCGGACTGATGTGTGCTTTGTTATCTTCACTAGATAAATGTAACAGCTATCAAAGAACAAAGTTGCAAAACAAAATAAACTTCCATTCTTTGCCTGTCTCAGTTCCAACAGCTTTTCAGATTTAGTTTCCATTTATTAGAACCGATTGAAATTACTTATTGGAATTTCTTAGCATTCTTTTATATGCCCAATGAACAGGTGTAATTGTGTTTGGTAGATCAATTCATCCACTGCACCCTGAAAATATGCCAGGATTATCAAATAACAGCAAATAACCTGGTTGTTTAATTATATCAAGTAAATTCATGCATTTTGATAGAAGTAATAAATTCAAAATGAAATAATAAATCTTACAAGTTGGACAATCTATCCAATTAGTTAGATTTTCTTTTCCTAAATTCACATTTCAAATTAAAGGGCATAAATTCACCACCTATACAACCTACTGATAGAATCTTATCAAGATAATGCATGTTAGCATCTACATTATTAAAATTCTACCAAAGTCTAAAATGGAGAGGACAGGCATGAATAATCATTAAACATTAATTCTAATGACAAAAGTTTCCATTGCAATAGGGAAATTTTCCTATTATTTTATTTTCATTTCTACAGAGAAGAAATACCTTGAACTATTCTAATCAATCATGTGTGCATCAGTGCAATACTTCAAGATGTCTTCATTATTGAGATGCAAGAGTGTACATTTATGTTTCTCCTATCACCTTTTATAGTAAAAAACACTACACAAAATGCAAAACATGCTAGTCAATTCAACAGATATATATTGAAAACCAATTAGTGACCGGTACTGGCATTTTTAGTGCTCCCCAGGTAATCTTGATATTGTTATCACATATTCAGGTCCATTGAACTTTTCAATTTAATTAAATCAATTAAATCACTTTTATGAGAATATATTCTACTTCTTCACTACTGCTAGTCTGAACTTTACAAGAACAGTAATGTTTTCTTTATAGTCATGATGTCTTATCAAGTTCCTTTTATGCAGTAGGAGTCTCAAAAGTATTTGTTGAAAGAATAATGAATTGATGTATTTTTATGTTAATATCAAAATGATGAGGAGGAAATTGTTTTTTTTTAATTTTTTTAACATCTTTATTGAAGTATAATTGCTTTACAATGGTGTGTTAGTTTCTGCTTTAAAACAAAGTGAATCAGTTATACATATACATATGTTCCCATATCTCTTACCTCTTGCATCTCCCTCCCTCCCACCCTCCCTATCCCACCCCTCTAGGTGGTCACAAAGCACCGAGCTGATCTCCCTGTGCTATGCGGCTGCTTCCCACTAGCTATCTATTTTACATTTGGTAGTGTATATATGTCCATGACACTCTCTCACCCTGTCACATCTCATCCCTCCCCCTCCCCATATCCTCAAGTCCATTCTTTAGTAGGTCTATGTCTTTATTCCCATCTTGCTACTAGGTTCTTCTGTCCTTTTTTTTTTTTTTTTTTCCTTAGATTCCATATATATGTGTTAGCATACTGTATTTGTTTTTCTCTTTCTGACTTACTTCACTCTGTATAACAGACTCTAACTCCATCCACCTCATTACAAATACCTCCATTTCATTTCTTTTTATGGCTGAGTAATATTCCAAGGAGGAAATTTAAAAGAGGAAAGTGGGAAGTGACTAATGATCCCAACTGCATGGAATACTTCTTTACACTGAGGGAGTAAATATCAAGAGATACAAGTAAGGAAATATTTTTTAACATGATTGTTTAAGAATGCTATGGGTTTGGCATTAATACCTACCATTGCCTATTGTGTTGAGCAAACTCTCTAGCCAGGAATTTTTTTAATATTCCTCCATGCAAACAACAAACTTTAAAACATGGGTTAATATTCATTCATTTTCACTAAGTAGAGATGAAAGCATCATCAGACAAGGGGATTATATGTTCATATTGTTTATTAGGGTGAATTTTTGGTGGCATAAATAAAATTAAAGAAAAAAAACCTAAGTCCATGAATAGATGAATGGATAAAGAAAATGTGATATACATAAAATCAAATATTATTCAGCCATAAAAAAGAAGGAAACTCTGCCATTGCAACAACATGGGTAGAACATTGGGTAGGCATTATGCTAAGAGAAATGTCAGACAAAGAAAGAAAAATCCTCTGTGATCTCACTTGTATGTAGAATCTAAGAAAAAAAACAAAAAACAAAAACAAAAACAAAAAAACTGAACTCATAAAAACAGAGAGCAGAATGATGACTGCCAGGGGTTGAGAGGTGGCAGAAATAAAAGGAGATGTTTGTCTAACGGTACAAATTCCAGTTATAAAAAGAATAAGTTCTAGGCATATACAATGTGATGACTATAGTTAACAAAACTGTATTATATAACTGAAAATTGTTAAGAGTAGATTTTCAGTATTCCTCGCCACAAAAAACCCAAGCAGTAAGTATGTGAGGTATGATGTATGTGTTAACTAAACTTATTGTAGTGATCGTTTCACAATACATATGTATAACAAATTAACACATTGTACACCTTAAGCTTACACAATCTTATGTGCCAATTAACTCTTTTTTTTTTTTTTTTTAATTTTTGGCTGTGTTGGGTCTTCGTTTCTGTGCGAGGGCTTTCTCTTGTTGTGGCAAGTGGGGGCCAGTCTTCTTCGCCGTGCGTGGGCCTGTCACTATCGTGGCCTCTCTTGTTGTGGAGCACAGGCTCCAGATGCGCAGGCTCAGTAATTGTGGCTCACGGGCCTAGTTGCTCTGCGGCATGTGGGATCTTCCCAGACCAAGGCTCGAACCCGTGTCCCCTGCATTGGCAGGCAGATTCTCAACCACTGTGCCACCAGGGAAGCCCCAATTAACTCTTAATAAAGATGGAAAAATAAAAACAAGGCATCACAAGGAAAGTAAAAAAAAAAAAAAAAACGCCAGAAATCATGATAATGCTAATCTTTGGAGAAAAAGAAGGGGGCATGAAAAAGGTTTTTATTGTCTGGATAATACTTTATTTCTTGACATAGGTGGCACTTAATGGGTTGTTTACTTAATGATAATTTATCTGCACAGTCATTATTTGTGAACTTTTCTCTAATGAATTTAATATTTAAATTTTATTTTCAAAGAGGATATAGAGAAATATGCAATTTCAGGTGAAAGATGATGAGTTCAGTTTTAAAAATGCTGAAGTTGAAATGCCATTCTTAAAGAAGCCCAGTAAATAATTAGATATATATCCTTGTGGCTCAGGGAAATATACTGGTATCGAGATCAAGATTTTTAGAGTTATCAAGATGAAGTTCCATTAGAACTGATAAAATGGTTAAGAATTTATGATTAAGAAGCATGGCCAGAACAAAACCTTGGATGCAATCAGACATGCAATTAGTAAAAAAGAGTCTTTTGTTTGGAACTATCTGCCTTGCGTCTCCTAGAATCATGAGAAGGCAAGATGAGTAGTCAGGCACAAAATTCAGCCAGTTGAGAGTAACGTCTTAACATCAATTTTCAATGATTAACTTTGTTTTTTAATTGAAGTGTAGTTGATTTACAATGCTGATTTAGGTTCAGATGCACAGCAAAGTGATTCAGTTAGACATATACATGTATCCATTCTTTTTCAAATTATTTTCCGATTTAGGTTGTTACAGAATATTGAATATATTCCCCTGTGTTATACAGTAGGTCCTTGTTGTTTATCTACTTATATATAGCATTGTGTTTATGTTATGCCCAAATTCCTAATTTATCCCTCCCCCCCCACATTTCCCCTTTGGTAACCATAAGTTTGTTTTCTATGTCTGTGAGTCTGTTTCTGTTTTTTAAGTAAGTTCATTTGTATCATTTTTTTAGATTCCACATATAAGTAATAGTATATGATATTTGTTTTCTCTGTCTGACTTACTTCACTTACTATGAAAATCTCTAGTTCCATCCATTTTGCTGCAAATGGCAGTATTTCATTCTTTTTTATGGCTAAGTATTCCACTGTATGTATATATATATATATATATATATATATATATATATATATATACTGTATATATATACCACATCTTTCTTTGTTCATCTGTCGATGGACAGTTAGGTTGCTTCCATGTCCACTCCTGGCAATATATCCCGAGAAAACCATAGTTCAAAAAGATACATGCACCTCAATGATTAACTCTTGTTGACAAGTCTTGTAATGTACTTGTAGAACATATGGAAAGAGAAATTTTGAGGAAGCTGGGATAGGTAAACATTGCTCTGTTGGATGCTGTGAGGTACTACCTAGATACCCTTCAAAAGTGAAGAACTTTCTTCTCTAGTAGCTGGCAGTGTTATAGGCAGACAGCCTTGAGATTTAACCCTCTACAAGGATTTCTCTAGTTAAAGAGAACTGTCTCAACCAAGTTCACATCTCCTTCCAAACATCTGCATACATTGACTGATCAGTGTAAAGCTCCAGTCCTCATGCCCTAACTCAGGACAAGCCTGAAGAGTCATCTCTGCTTCAGAACTCCCCATAGGGCTGGCTCAGACCAGCTCAACTTTTCCTTCTGCCCAACCCTGCTTCCTTCTCCCAACAGATCCCCAAGAACCTTCTGCAAGCTAATCTACATCTCACAGTCTATTTCCCAAGGAACCTAAAGTGTGACAATTGTCCAGTGCTGCAGATATATGGAATAAAATTATATTTTAAAATTTAGCCACAAAGTAGTCTTTGGTGAAGTTTTTGAGCACGGTTTCAGTGGTGTAATGGTATGTAAAGAGACCTCGTTATACTGTACCAAAGAGGCAGAGGAAAGTGGAAAAAGTTGAATAATGGGATAGAGTATGATGATGGAATATTGTCTCTAAAGAGGCACAATATTATGGAATCCAGAGAATCGTGAAAGGGGATAAATTTAGACAGAATGGAAAAACTGTTATACTACATAAAGAAGAAATGGAGATAGATATAGCTACAGTTAAGTTTATAAAAGGGGTAAGTAGTTTAGAAAGTCCTTATTGAATTGCTTTATTTTCCCTGTGGTAAAAAAAAAAAAAAGAAAAAGAAAAACAGTCAAAAGCTCCCTGAGGATACTTGGGAGTTGTGGAAGAAGGTATGATTGGATGATTTTTTTTTTTAAGTTACCCAAATAAAAAATAGAATAAGGCAAATATTTATATTGGTCCAAGGGCAGGAAGGGCAATGGAATTGTAAGTGGGCAAGGAGATTGAAGTTGCTTGTAAATGTGAATTTAAAATTATGGACTAAGAATTCTATATGGAATAATGAAAGATATTAAGAAAAGAGGATTTGCTGGACTGAAAGCAAAGAAAGGAAGGGAGTTAGACACTGTAAGTAAAGCAATTAGTGAGATAGGATAAAGGAAATAAGAAAATAGAAGGATACAGTCAGAAAATGTGTTATTATGGGAAGCAAAGAATAAGAGAGCATGTGCTTGAAAGACTACAGTCAGAATGTGATATAGTAATTAGATATTACAGAAGCACAGTGATTCCAGATGATAACAAATCCAAGGTATGTTATAGAATAGTCAAAAAAAAATTCCACATGTTAAAGAACTGAGAGACTAGAATTTTGGATAGTTCACATCCAAAAGTATTGAAACCATTGCAGGATCAGGATGGAACTAGATATTTTACAAAATTGTGAGTTTGTTGTCAATATATTCAACAAATATATGGGGGAGAACAGAAGGCTGATAGATGGTAATGATGAAATGTTGAGTAGTCATAGTCAGTCTTATAGTTGAATGGAAAAATTAACTTCCAGCATATACGTATTTCTAGCATTTTGAAAGTAATAAACATGCTGACTAGTGTTCTGATCCAGTGGTACCAGAGGAATGGACAGTATTCTATTAAAATGATTGCTGTTGAAAGATAAAGGGACAACTTATAAACAGTTTGAAGATATATGGAAATTTATGTGTTGTACAATAGAGGTCCAGACAACAACGGGAGCAACAGACACTTGGGACATGGGGAAAGGAAATTCAGAACAGTCTAGGATTGAGTGTCCAGAGAAGACATAACTCTAAAACTTGAATTTGAGCAAAAACAAGGATGACAGAATGTGATACACAGTATGGTTAACTGGCTTCACAAACTCTGAATAGAGCCCTGGTATGATATTGGCATAATAGTTGGCATAAGTTGAGGTCCTTGTAGTATCAGAGTTATGGTGACACTAACAGACACTAAATATCTAACTATTAGTTAAATTAAAAGTGTTGTAAAATGCTAATAACATGCTAATCTAATCATCACAGGGCTTGGCAATAGGATAAAAAGGGGTAAAATGTATCAATCACTGTAGTTGTATTGATAGATTCCTCTATGATTTATCTATATATTTAGCTAGTTATCTATCTACTTAAGGTGGTGCTGCTTTAAGAAGACCACGTTTATAGTTGAAATCAGTTAATTTGCCTTTAATCTAAATCCCGATATATTCAGGTTTAAATCTAATATCTTACTACTAATCTCTTACTTGATAATCTATTAAATCTATTACTAATATTGTTTTTGTATTTGTCTCATGTTCTAATTCACAAATTTCTCTTTTCTTAACTTGTCTTAGGTATATTAATTATTAATGTGTTGTTCCATTTTCTCTCTCAATTAATTTACTATTTATACATCCTCATTTTTTTTCTTTTTTTTAACATCATTATTGAAGTATAATTGCTTTACAATGTTGTGTTAGTTTCTGCTGTATAACAAAGTGAATCAGCTATATGTACACATATATCCCCATATCCTCTCCATCTTGTATCTCCCTCTCACCCTCCCTATCTCACCCTTCTAGGTGGTCACAAAGCATCGAGCTGATTTCCCTGTGCTATGAGACTGCTTCCCATTAGTTATCTATTTTACATTTGGTAGTGTATATATGTAAATGCCACTCTCTCACTTCGTCCCAGATTACCCTTCACCCTCCCCGTGTCTGCAAGTCCATTCTCTTCATCTGCGTATTTATTTCTGTACTGCTTTAGGTTCTTCAGAACCTTTTCTTTTTTTTTTTTTTCAGACTCCATATATATGTGTTAGCATACAGTATTTGTTTTTCTCTTTCTGACTTACTTCACTCTCTATGACAGACTCCATGTCCATCCATTTCTCTACAAATAACTCAATTTTGTTTCTTTTTATGGCAGAGTGATATTCCATTATATATATGTGCCACAACTTCCTTATCCATTCATCTGTCAATGGACACTTAGGTTGCTTCCATGTCCTAGCTATTGTAAATAGAGCTGCAATGAACATTGTGGTACATGACTCTTTTTGAATTATGGTTTTCTCAGGGTATATGCCCAGGAGTAGGATTGCTGGATCATATGGTAGTTCTATTTTTAGTTTTTTAAAGAACCTCCATACTGTTCTCCATATTGGCTGTATCAATTTACATTCCCACCAACAGTGCAGGAGGGTTCCCTTTTCTCCACACCCTCTCCAGCATTTATTGTTTGTAGATTTTTTGATGATGGCCATTCCGAATGGTGTGAGGTGATACTTCATTGTGGTTTTAATTTGCATTTCTCTGATGATTAGTGATGTTCAGCATCCTTTCATGTGTTTGTTGGCAATCAGTATGTCTTCTTTGGAGAAACGTCTATTTAGGTTTTCTGCCCATTTTTCTATTGGTTGTTTGTTTTTTTCATATTGAGCTGCATGAGCTGCTTGTATATTTTGAAGATTAATCCCTTGTCCGTTGCTTCATTTGCAAATATTTTCTCCCATTCTGAGGGTTGTCTTTTCATATTGTTTATGGTTTCCTTTGTTGTGCAAAAGCTTTTAAGTTTCATTGGGTCCCATTTGTTTATTTTTGTTTTTATTTCCATTTCTCTAGGAGGTGGGTCAAAAAAGATCTTGATGTGATTTATGTCATAGAGTGTTCTGCCTATGTGTTCCTCTAAGAGATTTATAGCATCGGGCTTTACATTTAGGTCTTTAACCCATTTTGAGTTTATTTTTGTGTATGGAGTTATGGAGTGTTCTAATTTCATTCTTTTCCATGTAGCTGTCCAGTTTTCCCAGCACCACTTATTGAAAAGGCTGTCCTTTCTCCATTGTATATTCTTGCCTATCTTTATCAAAGATAAGGTGACCATATGTGCATGGATTTATCTCTGGACTTTCTATCCTGTTCCATTGATCTATATTTCTGTTTTTGTGCCAGTAACATACTGTCTTGATTACTGTAACTTTGTAGTATAGTCTGAAGTCAGGGTGCCTGATTCCTCCAGTTTCATTTTTCTTTCTCAAGATTGCTTTGGCTATTTGGGGCTTTTTGTATTTCCAAACAAATTGTGAATTTTTTTGTTCTAGTTCTGAGAAAAATATCATTGGTACTTTGATAGGGATTGCATTGAATCTGTAGATTGCTTTGCGTAGTGTAGTCATTTTCAGTGTTTATTCTTCCAATCAAAGAACATGGTATATTTCTCCATCTGTTTGTATCATCTTTAATTTCTTTCATCAGTGTCTTATAGTTTTCTGCATACAGGTCTTTTGTCTCCTTAGGTAGGTTTATTCCAAGGTATCTTAGTCTTTTTGTTTCAGTGGTAAATGGGAGTGTTTCCTGAATTTCTCTTTCAGATTTTTCATCATTAGTGTATAGGAAAGCAAGAGATTTCTGTGCATTAATTTTGTATCCTGCTACTTTACCAAATTCGTTGATTAGCTCTAGTAGTTTTCTGGTAGCATCTTTAGGATTCTCTATGTATAGTATCATGTCATATGCAAACAATTACAGCTTTACTTCTTCTTTTCTGATTTGGATTCCTTATATTTCTTTTTCTTCTCTGATTGCTGTGGCTAAAACTTCCAAATCTATGTTTAATAATAGTGGTCAGAATGGGCAACCTGATTTTGTTCCTGATCTTAGTGGAAATGGTTTCAGTTTTTCACCATTGAGAATGACGTTGGCCATGGGTTTGTCATATATGGCCTTTATTATGTTGAAGTAAGTTCCCACTATGCCTATACTCTGGAGAGTTTTTAACAGAAATGTCTGCTGAATTTAGTCGAAAGCTTTCTCTGCATCTATTGAGATGATCATATGGTTTTTCTCCTTCAGCTGGTTAATATGGTGTGTCACATTGATTGAGTTGTGTATATTGAAGAATCCTTGCATTCCTGAGATAAACCCCACTTGATCAAGGTGTATGATACTTTTAATGTGCTATGGTTTCTGTTTGCTAGTATTTTGTTGAGGATTTTTCCATCTATGTTCATCAGTGATATTGGCCTGTTTTTTTCGTGTGTGTGTGACATCTTTGTGTGGTTTTGTTATCAAGGTGATGGTGACCTCATAGAATAAGTTTGGTAGTGTTCCTCCTTCCGCTATATTTTGGAAAATTTTGAGAATGATAGATGTTAGCTCTTCTCTAAATGTTTGATAGAATTCACCTGTGAATCCATCTAGTCCTGGGCTTTTGTTTTTTGGAATATTTTAAATCACAATTTCAATTTCAGTGCTTGTGTTTGGTCTCTTTATATTTTCTATTTCTTCCTGGTTCAGTCTCGAATGGTTGTGCTTTTCTAAGTATTTGTCCAGGTCTTCCAGGTTGTCCATTTTATTGGCATATAGTTGCTTGCACTAATCTCTCATGATCCTTTGTATTTCTACAATGTCAGATGTTACTTCTCCTTTTTCATTTCTAATTATATTGATTTGAGTCTTCTCCCTTTTTTCCTTGATGAGTCTGGCTAGTTGTTTATCAATTTCGTTTATCTTCTCAAAGAACCAGCTTTTAGTTTTATTGATCTCTGCTATTGTTTCCTTCATTTCTTTTTCATTTATTTCTGATCTGAATTTTATGATTTCTTTCCTTCCGCTAACTTTGATGTTTTTTTGTTCTCCTTTCTCTAATTGCTTTAGGTGTAAGGTTAGGTTGTTTATTTGAGATGTTTCTTGTTTCTTGAGATAGGATTGTATTGCTATAAACTTCCCTCTTAGAACTGCTTTTGCTGCATCCCATAGGTTTTGGGTCGTCATGTTTTCATTGTCATTTGTTTCTAGATATTTGTTGATTTCCTCTTTGATTTCTTCAGTGATCTCTTGGTTATTAAGTAGTGTGTTGCTTAGCCTCCATGTGTTTGTATTTCTTACAGATTTTTTCCTGTAACTGATATCTAGGCTCATAATGTTGTGGTCGGAAAAGATGCTTGATATGATTTCAATTTCTTAAATTTACCAAGGCTTGATTTGTGACCCAAGATATGATCTGTCCTGCAGAATGTTCATGAGCACTTGAGAAGAATATGTATTCTGTTGTTTTTAGGTGGAATGTCCTATTAATATCAATTAAGTCCATCTTGTTTAATGTATCATTTAAAGCTTGTGTTTCCTTATTTATTTTCATTTTGGATGATCTGTCCATTGGTGAAAGTGGGGTGTTAAAGTCCCCTACTATGACTGTGTTACTGGTTTTGCTGAAATATCAGTCCTTAACCTTATGGGGATTCCCTTGTATGTTATTAGTTGCTTTTCCCCTGCTGCTTTTCATATTTTTTCTTTGTACTTTATTTTTGATAGTTTAATTAATATGTGCCTTGGTTTGTTTCTCCTTGGATTTATCCTGTATGGGACTCTCTGTGCTTCCTGGACTTGATTGCCTATTTCCTTTCCCATATTAGGGAAGTTTTCAAGTATAATCTCTTCATATATTTTCTCAGTCCCTTTCTTTTTCTCTTCTTCTTCTGGGACCCCTATAATTCAAATTATGGTGCGTTTAATGTTGTCCCATGAGTCTCTGAGACTGTCCTCAGTTGTTTTCATTCTTTTTTCTTTATTCTGCTCTGTGATAGTTATTTCCACTATTTTATCTTCCAGGTCACTTATTCGTTCTTCTGCCTCATCTATTCTGCTATTGATTCATTCTAGAGAATGTTCAATTTCATTTATTGTGTTGTTCATCATTGTTTGTGTGCTGTTTAATTCTTATATGTCCTTGTTAAACGTTTCTTGTATTTTCTCCATTCTGTTTCTAAGATTTGGGTCATCTTTACTGTCATTACTCTCTGCATTTTTTTCAAGTAGATTGCCTATTTCCTGTTCATTTGTTTGGTCTGGTGGGTTTTTACTTTGCTCCTTCATCTGCTGTTTATTTCTCTGTCTTCTCATTTTGCTTAACTTACTGTGTTTGGGGTCTCCTTTTCGCACCCTGCACATTCGCAGTTCCTGTTGTTTTTGGTGTCTGCTCACGGTGGGTTAGGTTGGTTCAGTGGGTTGTGTAGACTTCCTGGTGGAGGAGAATGGTGTCTGTGTTCTGGTGGATGAGGCTGGATCCTCTCTTTCTGGTGGGCAATACCACATCCAGTGGTGTGTTTTGGGGTGTCTGTTAACTTAGTATGATTATAGGCAGCCTCTCTGCTAATGGGTGGGGTTGTGTTCCTGTCTTGGTAGTTGTTTAGCATGGGGAGTCCAGCACTGGAACTTCTGGTCGTTGAGTGGAGCTGAGTCTTAGTGTTGTGACAGTGATCTCTGGGAGATCTCTTGCTGATTGATATTATGTGAGGCCAGGAGGTCTCTGGTGGTCCAATGTCTTGTACTCTGCTCTCCCACTTCAGAGGCTCAGACCTGACACCTGACCATAGCACTGAGACCCTGTGAGCCACATGGCTCAGAAGAGAAAGGAGAAAAAAAAGAAAGAAAAATAAAATAAAATAAAGTTAGTAATATAAATTTTTTTTTAAATATTATTAAAATAAAAAATAATACAAAAATGAAGAGAGCAACCATCCAATAAACAAATCCACCAATGATAACAAACACAAAAACTCTATTAAGGTAAACATAAAAATCAGTAACTAGTCTGTCGCATACCACAAACCCCAAGTTTACAGTTGCTCCCATAGTCCACTGCCTCAATTTTGGGATGAATCGTTGTCTATTCATGTATTCCACAGATGCAGGGTCCATCAAGTTGATTGTGGAGATTTAATCTGCTGCTTCTGAGGCTGCTCAGAGATATTTCCCTTTCTCTTCTTTGTTTGCACAGCTCCTGGGGTTCAGCTTTGGATTTGGCCCCACCTCTGCATGTATGTTGCCCTCTGGCATCTTTTTTTCACCCAGAATGGAGGGGGTTAAAGAAGCAGCTGATTAGGTGGCTCTGGCTCACTCTGGCCAGGGGGAGGGAGTGGTACCGAAAGTGGCATGAGCCTTTGGTGGCAGAGGCCAGAGTGACATTGCAAAAGCCTGAGGCATGCTGTGTGTTCTCCTGGGGAAGTTGTCCGTGGATCATGGGACCCTGGCAGGGGGTGCTGCATGGTCTCCCAGGAGGGAGGTGTGGATAGTGACCTGTGCTTGCACACAGGATTCTTGCTGGCTTCAGCAGCAGCCTTAGTGTTTCATGCCCATCTCTGGTGTCCATGCTGATAGCCGTGGCTTGACCCCATCTCTGAAGCTCATTTAGGGGGTATTTGAAATCTCCTCTCCTCGAATATTATGAAACAATGGTCTCTTGACTCTTAGGCAGTTCCAGACTTTATCCTGGGCTCCCTCCATGTTAGCTGTGGCACACTTGCCCTCTTCAGGCTGTGTTCACGTAGCCAACCCCAGTCCTCTCCCTGGGATCTGACCTTCAAAACCCAAGTCTCAGCTCCCAGCCCCCACCAGCCCTGGCAGGTGAGCAGACAAGCCTCTCATGCTGGTGAGTGCTGGTGGGCACCGATCCTCTGTGCAGGATTCTCTCCACTTTTCCCTTTGCACCCTTGTTGCTGATCTCTCCTCCATGGCTATTAAGCTTCCCCCCAGCAACCCCCCCGTTTCCACCAGTGAAGGGGCTTCCTAGTGTGTGGAAAGTTTTCCTCCTTCACAGCTCCCTTCCAGAGGTGCAGGTCCTGTCCCTATTCTTTTGTCTCTGTTTTTTCTTTTATCTTTTGCCCTACCCAGGTATGAGGGATGTTCTTGCCTTTTGCCTTTTGGGACATCTGAGGTCTTCTGCCAGCATTCAGTAGGTCTGTAGGAGTTGTTCCACATGTAGATGTATTTTTGATGTTTCTGTGGGGAGGAATGTGATCTTTACATCTTACTCCTCTGCCATCTTGAAAGTCCTCCCTCATTTATTTTCTTGAAGCCTTTGCCCTAGCTATACACAATATATTCTTTATTCAAGGTTAACATAAATCAGTCTTTTATCCACTTTTCAAAAATATAAATTCTGAGAGAATTTTAAATTGTTTATTCCCCGTTTGCTCTATGCTCCATTATCACCATGCATCTTGATTCTCTATATGTTTAGTACCCTATAATAAATAATTATTTTGTTTTATACTGTGAATATTATATTAGGTGTACCCACATCCATATACATTTCTCAACTCTTGTTTCCACCCTGTAATTTTAATTTTACTCTCAGGAGTCATATTCCTTCTGCTTGAAATACATTGTAGGTAGGTATGTGTGTGCATGTGTGTGTGTGTGTTTGCATGTATGTGTACACCTCATCTTTAAAATTTCATAGGATTGTTTATCTGAAAAGCTTTTTATGTAATCCTCATATTAAAATGTTTTCTTTTCAGAATAAAAAAAAATCTAGTTTCCGTATTTGTGTTGAAAATTTAGCAGTGAATATTTGTGTTCTTTTGAAGATTATACTTTTCCCTATTTCAGCGACCTTTAAGATTTTGTGGTTTTCTTTATATTTATTATGTTTAAATATGTTACACTGCTTGAATCTGTGACTTGATGTATTTTTCTCTTTGGTGATATTTTCTTTCATTATTTATTGTAGTATGTAACATGTGCTCACTCTCTTATTCTTCTGGGATTCCAGATATATATATCATATATATATGGAATATACATATATATCTATATTTTTATACTCTTCTGTATTTTCCTTTTTTTTTTTATTGTCGTACTTCAGTCAGCAATTTTTCCATGTCATTCAATCTGCTAATTCTCTTTATTTTTAATCTGATGTGAAACATCTATTGAGTTCATTTCTGTCACTTAGTTTTCTTGTAGTACTAGAATTTTTCAGTGATTTGTGTCATATCCAGCTCCTTCCAATAATTTTGCATTCTTTCCTTCCTTTAATATTTCACTCAGCATTTTAAAAAGTTGATATCAGTTACATGTGAGTCTTCTATCCTTTCATTCTTTTTTGGTCTGTTCTTATCCATTCTTAATCTTGGTTATTATTAAACGATTGGTGAATATTACAGGAAAATGTACAGATTAGTGAAGGCTCTGGATGATGGAGAGGATGGTATAATTTGAGTTTTTTTCTCCTTGATTAAAGATGAATCTCCTTTATATAATTAAGGTTGAAATAATTCAAAATTGGGATTTAGGCCTTGTGTGGTCTGTTTTCAGTTCATATTTATTCCTAGGCTGCAGCTCTTTGGAGTATTTGTTGAATGCCTGAGGTTTTCATCAGAGAACTTCTCTGGTAGGTCCTGAATTCATTTCTTATTCATCAATATCCATAAGTCCACTGAGAGTTCAGCTTCATTTCTGTGATTCTCAGCTCTAGCTTTTCTTCCCTCATCTTCTTCATAGTTCAGCCACTGCTTTCCAGTAAAACAAGAGCAAATCAACACCAAGCAATTAGTCTCATTCCTCAGAATTTTCTACTGTTTCTGATCTTAACACTGCAAATCCTAGTTTCCTTGATCACTTTGTGATACCTTTAAATATTAGATTTTCCATTTGTTCTCAGCAGGTGGATTGGTTCAAAATAACTATTCATTTTAAGCCAACAGAAGCAGAGCGTCCTTCCTCTTTATTATTTCTCTCAATAAATGGCACAGCACTGACCTTATTTCCCCAAACCAGAATAATTAAGAATTATGTTTATATTTGCTTTGCCTTGCACTTTATCTTTCCAATAAATCAATAAATTCTTTTAAATTCATTACTTTGATATCTTTGAATTCCATCCACTGATCCCCACCCCTTGTTATCCTCATGGCCACTGGCTAGCTACCCTTAATTTCTCAACTGTATTAAAAATACAACCTTGTAAATGATAACCTTGTCTTGATTTTTGTTACTTCCTTTATTTTATTTTTACCCTGTCATTCAGAATGTTTGTCTTAAAGTTCAATTCTCATTGCATCATTCCGCTGCTTAAATTCTTTCAAACTATCCTCATAACATTCAAGACAAAATAAAAATCGTTTAGCATGATATTTAACATTCTTCCTGAACTGATATGTGTTTATCTCATCTATGTCCACTAGGTTGTTTCCATGCTTGCTGTGTATGTTTATGCCACATTTGACTAGTTTAAGTCCCTGAAAACAAGATGCCCTTGATTTTGTGCATACCCTTTCCCACTGTTTTTGAAGGACAACTTTTGGTACTGGTTTCTCAAGAATGAATTCTCTGATCAATACCCACCCTCTTTCTGACACTCAGGTATGTCTGGATGTGCTGTCTGGGCTCTTCCTCAAACTACTTAAAGGTCAAGGAGAATAATGTGTTCAAGAATGTATTTGTTCATAAATAGATACATGACACATGTAGCTGAGGTATAGTGAGTGATGGGGAGAGAGGTATAACAAACTTGGAGATGATAAAAATAAAAATATGGGTGGAAGATATTTGAAACAATTTTAGAGTGCCATGGAAATCTTTGGAAAGTGCATGCAGGACGTTGATGTAATCCCCCAATTTAGGCCTGTGTCTAGTATATTATACACCCCAATATATTTGAAATGCAGGAAGTATTTGACCAATTTATTATTGATTTGAGTACATGTTATATGCAAGTACTCTATCTGATACCGAAAAGCTCACAACAATGATTAAAGTACTGGCTTTGTCCTTAAGTCCCCTACATTCTACTAATGAGCACATAACCTAAACACAAATATATTTTATGTAAGTTCAAATGTGAAGCTGCTATACATTAAAAAGGTCATGGCTTTTAAAGAAAGAAACATTCTTATTCTAATGAGAGAGATTTAAACAAAGAACAGTTGTAAACTGGGTGTTTTAAAATATTTTATTTAGAAAAAGTCTCCTATCTGCAAACATTTTTCAAAACAGTATAATGATCTCCTGAATATATTTCACCTAGGTTCACCATTTGTTAATATTTTGACATATTCTTTTTCTTCGTACAGTTCTTTTCATTTTGCTGAACTTTTGAGAGTAAGTTGTAGCCATCATAACCCTTCAACTTAAGTACTTGAGCCCATATCTACTAAAAACAGGACATACTCTTACATGAACACAGTACAGATATTAAATTCATAAAATTTAGCTTTAATTTAATACTATTATCTAATATATAGCTAGTTTTCAACCTTCACAAATTGTTCCCACTCTGCCTTTAATAGAACAGGATTAAATCAAGGACCCAATCAAGGACCATGCATTTCATTCAGTTTTTATGTCTTTATAGTCTCTTTTAATTTGGAACAATTCTCAAAATGTTTTTGGTCTTTAATAGATTGTCATTGTTTAAGAGTACAGACTTGTGTGTATGTGCACATCCCTGTGTGTTTATGTGTGTGACTAGGACTATTTCATCATGATTATATTCAAGTTATACATTTTGGGCAAGATTATCACATTCTGGCAGGTGACATTTTTACAAGTTTTGAAAGATGGAAAACATTTATATCGAGAGATGAAGTGTAGCACAGAAGATACTTAGAACTAGGAATCGAAATGAAGATTGTTCTTAATCCTAATACAAGGTTCTTACCACTAACTATAGATGCTATGGATGGCTTTTTTATAGTCTGAGATTTTTTTGATCAATGTGAAATTATTACAAATTAGATGTGTCAGATAGAAGGTTTGAACTATGCTTTTAAAAGATAGATTTAAGTATGATATAGCTAGAACTGGTTTCCTATACAAAATATTTAACACTAATCTCTAGTTAATTGCAGATATAGGGATACTGTAACGTCTCAGAAATTCAGTTTTAATCTTTAATGTATTCATGGTTTTGACAGGTGAAACTGTAGAACTTTTATCTTTGGAACAGAGGCTATATTCAGTATGAAAGCAATAAGCTTTAATATAGTTTTAATATATTGAATATAGCTAATACTCAATAAGCTAATAATCAACATCTGCCATTTAAAATGAGATGAACAAGGTATCTCTATTGGATATTGTAGAATCAGCGAGACATAAAGTAGTTACTTTCTTGTAGACCACCCTCTTATTTAGTAGATAAAGTAAACCCAGAGAGAGGATGATTTGCCCAAGTTTACAGAGCTAGAAAGTGATTTATATTAATCTCTTATCTAGGATTCTCAATTAATTATCTAACTGACAGATTCTTCGAATATGCTTGCAGAAATCACAGAATTTCTATTTCATGGATAACCTCTTGCCATGTCTGTCACTTTGGTAGATTAGGCCTTTCATAGTTGGTCACCGGTGTTCCAATGGTAGTTTAGTGACAGAATGGGGAATGCTGGAAAAGATTTGCAACTGCTTTATCAGACACACTTTGAGCCGCATTCATCTTGACCTTGAAGCATTTACTCACTAAAGTGGTCCACACCATGAAGCTTCTTTTCAGATCAAAGCCATGTTTCAAGTGCCATATACCACAAGAGACATTATTTTCCACATGATTCTTCAAATATGAACTCAAAACACTTTTATCATCCATGTTTCTAATCCATTAGCAATATTGACTTTGCCATGAAATGAGAGTAATTCAATTTCAGATTATATTATAAAGCTGAAATTTTTATAGGTTTGCCTGCTAGTTTTACAATAGTTAAGGTTATGTTAGGGTCTTCATGCTGAAGCTTTATATTTAAAAGTTTTATAGTCAGGCATTAAAAAGAAAAAAAAGCCAAGTGGCTTTTGAGACTGCACTGGCACCTGTGAGAAATCCATGTCAGGCTTTTTATTCAGAGAGATCCATATTGATATGGGCAAGTCTCTCTGCTTAGTAACTTTCATTAGATTGGCTCTGAATACCATTGACACATTTTCCTAATATTACAGAGGGGTCCATCCTTGGGTTTATTTGGCCTCAGCATCAGGTACAGAGCTCTATGTTGTACAGTAAACAGAAGGCAGAAGACATGGTACAAATCATCCAGTCCCTTACCACCTGTGTGACTATGGGCAGGTTACTCAATATTGTTGGGACTCAAGTTATTTAAAATTTTTAAAAAGGAGCATAATTTATCCTATATTCCTGAAAGCAGGGAACTCAACCTTTTGAAATCCATTCCAAGACTCATATCTGAGTTTATATTAAATGAGGAGTCAGCTAATATAAGGGATCCTTAGGAGTAGGAGAGAGATTGCTACCTCCACATTTCATTTGAGACCAGTTACAGAAAGCTCATTCTCCAAAATATCCAACATAAGGTAGGCACCTTACTTAAAGCATATTTACTTAAATTATCTGCCAAATAAATTTCAAATGAACACTGTTAGTTATTAAAGATTTGACACGGGTATTCTGAAGACAGAGTTGTGTTAAATATAACTGAGGATTCATATGTAGGAAACAGCCAGACATAAAATTACTGGTCACTGATGGAAAGCTCCCTGAGGTCAGAAAGAGTAGTGAACTAAGAAAAGAGTGGATGGTAGTAAGCTGAGATTTCCTGCATAATTCTGCTCATGATCACCAGTGTTCATTCATTTATATTTAGTTATACTCCACACAAATTTAATCCTCTTATAGGCAAGGCAGTGTTTTGATATCATGCTAGGTTTAAATAAATAAGATGGCCTTCATGTATCCTGGAAATTTATGACAATGTTAAGGAAACTGTGTAAATTCTTAATAACAGCAATAGTTTGTATGTCTTCTGCATTTATTAAGTGGCTTACATGAAGTTGTGTAATTAATAAACATCATCTAAATTAATAGTCATATCAATCCCACGAGGGTGTTATCTTCTTCATTTCACTGATAATGAAACAGAAACTAATAGAGGAGAAAAAACTTTATCAAAGTCATCTGTGAGTGGCAAATTCAGTACTAGGGTCCAGCTTTACCAAAACCTGTACTTTCAAACTCCCTGTTATACAATTTAGGTTGTATCTTTCCTAGGAGGACAGAGCAACAAACTAATCCATGAGTGAAGCTGAGAAAAACATTGTGGGAATGGAATCTCTAACACTCAACATTCCATAAATGAGACCAACTGGCACAATCCAATCAGTTTCTAAATCTTGTAGTTTCTATTTCCAAATATCTGTCATCTAATCCTTTATCTCTACCTCTATAATCCCTACCTTTATCCATGTCATTCTCTTGTTTCACATGATTCACTGAACGGTCTCATGAAGAAGTTTTTCATGTTCCACAACCCCTGTAGGCAATACAGGTTCAGAGACCCTGATATTTGCACCTAATTATTCAGTAATATGAAACTAATTGGAAGCCTCCAGAACATCACAGTTGGCTGATTCCTAGTGTCTTTTAACTGATAATGCTAAATAAAAGGCGCATCTGCTCATAATAGGAGAATCCCTGGGGAAGTACTGAGCTAAATTTTCAGGGACATCACCAGTTACTCTCTATTAGCATCAGCCATTATGCCCTTCCTTAAATTCCTCAAACAGGCCATGCTTCTTCCTGCCTTAGGACCAAGAATCAAGTTCTCTGTTTTCATTGTCTTGTACCCTCGGCCCCCACATGTAGCTAATTCTTACTCTCCCTTCAGACTTCTGATTAAATACTATTTTTCTTAGTAAGCCTTTCCTGACTTAATATAGTTAGTGAGATTTTCCTATTAGATTCTCACAGAGCATTTTACACTTTCACTCAGCAACAATCATCACATAATTATAACTGCAATTCATTCTTTCCTTCACTCACAAAATATTTTTGAGTGCTTATTATGTACTGGGAACTATTCTAGAAGAAAACAGCAAAATTATAAATTATACATATATATATATATATAACTATATATATTATATGTATATAATAAATGTATTGAGATTAAAAAAGTACAGCGTGTTTTATATCAGTAATGCTGAGTTGGATAAAGTGACTTGGACCACAGGTTGTAGAGTTAAATAAAGTGGCAAGGGGTTTTAAAGTTAGGTCTCACTTAAAAAGTGAGAATTTAGCTTAAAAGAGGTGAAAATATCACATACATATCTATAAAAAGAGCCATCAGGTAAAGAAGAAAATTTGAAAACTTGCTATAAGGTGTGGACATGATTACTATGTTTAAAGGACAGTAAGGAAGCCTTCAGGGCTGGAATGGAGTAAGCCATACACAGGATATATAACTTTGATTTACAATAGCAATCAAAGTTGTAATGCTGGACGAGATCAAATAAGGTCTTAAAGTACTTCTGTTTTTACTGAGTGAAAAAAGGTGCCATTGGTGGAGTTTAAAAAGAATATCTATGTAACCTTGTGTTTAAATGGATCTCTTTACTAGCTATTGGAATAGACCATCAGAAGTCAACGATAAGAACAGGACAATGTATTTTGAGGCTATTGTACTAATCCAGATGAGAGACAATGATGGCCAAGACCATGGTGACTACAGTGGAGATGGGGGAAAAATGAACAGATACTGTAGCTGTATTAGAGACACAATCAGCTAGATTTTTTTGACAGTTCGGATTTGGATGCATTTAAAGGAGGATAGTTAAACATTATCCCAGGTTTTAATCATCTGAGCAACTGGATGGATGGCAATCCCAATAAAATTGGAGAAGACTGTGGGTGCCAGGCAGGAGTACGTTCAGGAGCTCATTGAAAACCATATTGCTAAATGACATCTACAGTGGGAAATGGCTGTGTGGTTTTCAAAAAACACACAAATGCGGTATATGTGGCTAAAACATAGATGCAATCGCACCCTCGGGTAATGCTACCAAGCATGTCCCCCAACAACAGCAGCAAAGCTATTTTATGGTTCAACCATTTTATACTCACTAACCATGCAAAAGGTGCCATGGAGAATGGTAGGAGTGGAACATGTTTGATCAAGAAAGGAATTGATAAAACATATAAGGGAGGGAATAGTATTTTCCATTATGCATTTTGCCATATACACATTTTAAAGAGTGGTCTAGGTATAATCCATGGTGATACATTTTTAACTGTAGAATTTATGATGTCAGAATAGATATGCTATAGGAACATATATCCTCTGCCTATAATTAAGATCATCAGCAAACTTCTGAAACAAGAGTAGTGGAAGAAAAGTTTTACTACATACCAAGAACAGTGCAAATATTTTCTGTTTGTTTTTATTTTTGTTGCTTTGGATTTGTTTTTATTTTTGTTGTTTTTTAGATTTGTTTTTAGATTATCTCTTTATCTTTTTTTAGCCTCCCATGTGGAAAATACTGATTTTCTTCAATTTCCAGACTGGGAAGCTGTGTGATAGGGAAATTAATAAAATCACTAGTTTACACAACTACAAATTGATAGAGCTATAATTTGTATGTAAATTTGAATCTGTGCTCTTGGCCACCAGGAAATAAGACATTTGACTGGAGACCTCCAAAATATAATGCCAGCTTTGCAACTTCCGATTTTGGTAAGCTATCTGGTTGTAATCATACCCAATTCACTTCTGTTGAGAAACAGCTCTCTTAGCTGAAATATCTTTTCTCTCTCTTAAAACAACCTAAATTATGGCCAATTACAATACTCACTCCATGAATAAAGCCTGTCTGTCCTTTCTAGCTTTTGTATTTTTCCTCTCTGACCTCCTCTAATACTTACCATGTGAAGTCAACCATTTAGCTGTACGTTACTGACTGTTCTAGTATGTTACTAGTTTTAGATTATTTCTTTCACACATTGGCACTAATTCAGAGCTTAACAAATTGACTATTGATTGAATAACTCTGGAGTAAGCTAAAGTTGAGAAAAATGAGTATTTAAAATGTTAAATAACTAGAGAATTTTCTTAATTCAAAATTCCCCTTTACCTACCACTTGTCCAAAGGTAAGCCTTCTCATAATTTTAATCAGAAAAGATTATAATGGTGGAAGGCTTGGTCTTAATATTCCATGGCAGGAAGCAATCATATGCAACATGTATGAGATTATATTGTGGGTCTTTTTCTAACTCGAGTTTACATTATCCCATACCCAGAAATTATATGACACCAGAAATCTCAATATTTTTCAACATTCTTTTAAATTTAGTTTTTCAGATGAAATCATTCACTGTAATTTTAATCTTTCAAAATTAAACAAATAGACTGAATAATCTTTAACAGGAAGAAAATCTGGATTAATTAATTAAGAATGAAACTGAATATTAACCCCAAATTTATTATTCCATTGACAGACTCATGCATGAAGACTTGTCCCCAACCATGAGAATAGGAAAATACAACTTTTCTTTTTAACTATAACTCTAGGGCCTCAGTCTCTATCTTCTACTCACATCCTCTCCTATGGATACATGGTGATCTCTAAGTATGTAGCATCATTAAGGTCTGAATCTTGCACAGTGATTTTCCTATTTTATTGGAGTGTTCTCTCAAGTGCCAAAATTTCTACCATTTTAATAATTTTTATGAAATATATCATATTTGTGTATAAAATGAAATGCACATAATTAAGCAGGTCCTTTCAGTTTCAAGGGAAAAGCTATGACTTTATGTACAAATTTCATTTGATGAGTATGAATTGATTATTATTCAAAATAGAATTTATGGTGAGCAAATCTAGTGGCTTCTTTGTGTCATGAAACTCCTTTATGATATTCTTTTCGTTTGATGTTCAGAGTAAAAAATAATAATGATAATGCAAGAGTTTTAATGGACAGTAGCCTCATTATTTAAGAAAAAAACACTTTGAAGCTTTTCAGTCATCCAGTTGTTTAGCTCAAGAGGTGAAACTCCAAGATCATGGAACATAGGCGAGAAAGATCTGATGTTAGAGTGGACGAAGAATTTATAAAGAATGACTGTGTCTAAGGTTGGATGTGCATGGACTGGGATGGAGAGACGGGCCAGTAGAGCCAAAGGGCTCCTAGAGGTCACTGTGAGCATAAGGGGTTGGGAAATCTGACAAAAGCTGTAGGAAGACATCATATTTAAACATTCTGAGTTTTCAGTTATGTGGAGGGTTGGTCCTGTGCTTAGGGCTTTCTACATTCAAGTTTAGCCACTGTACTGTTTACCATTATGTAAGGGCTCCAGAAATAGTTATTTAAACTGTGGTCTTGCCCAAACCACAAAGTGGCAGCTCTAATTTACAGCAGCAACCTACAAATGCCTGCACCACATGCTACCATTCTGAAGATCTTCCAGATATAAGCAGGAATGCCAATTCTAGAGGAAGAGAGGGGCTAAATTATTAGGCAAATTGATCAGAATTGATATTAGACTGATTAAGTCTGAACTTAATCTACTTTCGACATTCTCATTTTGGTTCTTTTCAAAATCCAATTAACTTATACAACTGATTAGCATTTGGTAGTTCTGATTTTACAGCCTGTAAATTTCTCTCACCATTGCCTTCTCTTTCATTTTCATGACTTTAATCCAAATATTAAAAAGAGGTCTGATGAAGTATGTCCACATTAGTCAGTTTAGAGCCTGAAAATTGCATGTACAGCTATCATTAGTCATATTTTCAGAAGCCAATGTCATGCTTAAAACAGACAAGCAGAAGGAGACATGAAAGCAAACAGGGGTGCCAAGCCTGATGACATAAATTATATAGAAACAGTATGTTTACCACATCTAGATGCTTCCTTTTTTATTTTCTCATGATAAGTAAATAAACAACCAACACTACTGTATAATTATGCTTCTCCCTGGAGAGAACCAAGAAAGTACACCGTGTATTAGGAAATGACCTCATTTTTTGAAAACCTTTACAAGACTAAATCTTCTTTTTATCTGACACGTCCAAAGTAATGCCCAGCTCATAGTATCTACAGTAAATGATGATGCCATGTACTTCCTATGAAGCTACTATGGGAATATGAGATGCTCTTTTAAAAATTACATTAAATGATTTCTAGTTTAGAGTTAAATCCATGGCCTGAAATTTCTTTTTCTACTAGTTTGACAGATTGAAGACCCTGAACAAACTTCTAAGTGGAAACAACTAGACAAGTAAGGAAACTGCAGAGCTCCCAAACTTAGTGAAACTAGTAATTTTCAGAGGTAAGTGAAGGACAGTCACCTCTAAGCCTGTGAATTTCTCTGTATATCCTGAGTTTATGTTTTCTCAACTGCATGAGGCTTGAGGAACAAGAGATGCCTCCCACAGTTTGTCAAAGCGGAAACACAAAGGAAGACTCCAGAAAAAAACCCTAGGAACCTAAAGAATGCACCCCTTTTCCAAGAAAGCATGCTTCTCTCGACTCTTGCAGGCAGTGGAAGGAAAAAATAATTTCTGCTGAGAATTTCTACTCACCAGACTGCCATCATGTGTGTTTTCAGTCCAAATCCTTGCTGCTTTGTTGCCTAAGAAACCTTGGTTATTTCAGGACTTTTCCCTGACACAAAGTACAAATTTGTACAATTCAAGAAGAAAAATAGCAGTTTATTCATAGTCATAGAGTTATAAGAGAACTGTGGTGAACCTGTTATTCCCTTGGTTTATGCTGCTCTGTGTGTATCAGTCCACATAGCCCCTGGACCTTAGATTGATTGACCAGGTCACACTTGATTGGACCAAGGCTAGACATCTGGGTCGGAACTGAGTCAAAGCTTATTTCTTTCCTGAGAATTTGTACTTAGAATACAAAGATTCTAGGTGGTTTCTATAGATATTTCAACTGGAAGATTATACAGAACTAGAACCAGAGATACTTGATAGAAGCCCAGCAGAAATGTGGAGGAATACACAAGGAGAGAAAGCATATGTGAGGAAAAAGAAGATGAGAGGAGCTATAGGTGAGTTTTCACTTCCTACTTTTAGTCCCTCATGAGAAACTTGCATCCTTCAAACAAATTCCCCTTTACTAATTAAATCAAGTTTGAATGGGTTTCTAACCCCTGAAGCTAAATGAACCCAATTGTAATAAGACCTTGATGTTAATTAAGCTCAGGCCTCTTATTTTATAAATGGAGAAACTGAGACCTAAGAGGGTAAAGGAAATCTTCCAGGGTAACACAATGACTTACCCTTAACTGAGTTCCAGGACCCCTAGTTCCCCAGATATTTTATCTACTGACTCTTTGTTTTTGTTATTTAACAGTTAAAGACAAGTTGCTGTTCCATTCTTATTCTATCACTGGTAAAGATATTAAGAGTCCAGTTCCTAATCAATATTGTATAAACTAACTACTCATCTATGCAATCATCAGAAGCTGCCTAAGGAATGCATTTTTCATAACAGATATGTGAAGAAAGCAAGAGATAGAATATTGAACACTTAGAAAGCACTATTAATAACACAGTGACTAAGAATGAATATGTCCCTAGTCAATGAACAATAACTCTCTGTTACAGCCAATGTATGGTTATGTGGATGTACCTCACTGAATTCACTCATTTCATTCATCTTCACAATGAATAGAGCAGTGGGTTGTAACAACTGGCAAGAAATACAGAGTCTATCAGCTGTAGCCCATTTGTTTTCCAAGACAGGATATGGACAAAGAATCGTTGACCTCATTGGACCCAATTTAATAGAAAATGCAGTGATTCCTACTTCACACAAAGAAGTACCTACCTCAGCCTTCTCAATTGGATGCTCTTATATATATATTTCATCAATTCAATGACCTTGAATGAACTGACTGTTACATAATGCATTTCTTTTCTGAATTGACAAAGTATTTACTGCAGTGATCAAATAATTATTAATATTTTTATCGTTAGATGGATATAAATAAATCTAGTGAATTATATCTACCCTCCTATGATGAGAGTTTGTTTTCTTTGGTCGATTTTTAGAATTGAGATCTTAGAGAGTACAAACAAAACCAAGAATCTACAAGACTTCAATAGCAAATGAAATTATATGATGCTTATTATGATTACCATTACTATTAATAATAAGAATCACTGGCAGGAAGAATCAGATGATTCATTTATTCATTCACCTAGAAAACATTGTCTCAACTTTCGCCCTACCCAAGAACTGGCAGACAGAACTTTATGTGTTTTTTCAGTCCATACACATTAATTGAGAACATATTCCATATCAGACAATGTTTGAGAGGCTTGGGAAATATCAGTAAACAAAGCAGATCCTTGTTCTCATGGAGCTTAAACTAAGAAGTTTAAGTCTTCCATTTGGTTAATGCCTGCCTTGGTTTCCCATCCTACCCAGGTGAAGTCCAAACTCCTTACCATGGTCTGTAAGGTCTGAGGTGATATGACCCTTGCCTGCATCTACTGTTTATTCACCCAAAACAGTGGCACCGCCCTTGATCTTCCTGAGATGAGCTGAGCCTTCCTCCTTTCTTTTATACTTAACTTTCCTATGCCAGAACTCCTTGCTCACATCTTTGAAGGGCTGGCTCCTCCTGCTTTTACAGCTTAAATATCACTGCTTCAAAGATCACTTTTCTAATCACACCATTAAAAACAAAAACAAAAACAAAACACACATCCTCAAGTCTTTCTATCAAGAGATTTTTTTTTCCCTTAATACAGCCAAAATTACCCTGTTTGTTAAATTATTTGGTTGTTTATCCCATCTCTTCTCCTTTCATAGATATAAGTTCTGTAAGAGCAAGTGTATACACTTTCTTTCTTATTCACTGTCTTACTTCCAGCCCTTAAAATAGAGCTTGGAATTTATTAAGCTGTCATAAAATATACTGTAGAATATAAATAAATAATAGTGAATTCATACTTATGTATGTTTTTCTTAGTGTAAAATATCAAACCAATTTTTTGCAAGAATTTAATTACTCATCCAACATTAATGCATTGCTAAAAGTAATACCAGATGGGAACAAACTTAATTTCTCTAATTGACAGACTGATAAAAAGGTGAAAAATGAGGGAAACGGCTCATTTCTGAGTGGCTTGAGGTCATCTAATCTTTTCCTTTTTTTGCTTATAAATTGCATGATTATTAGAATTATGCCAACACATACAATAGACATTTTTGCATGTGGGTATTTTCAGATATATTTAACTCAGGATTATAAATCACTTAGGGAAATGATTTATGTAAATTTAGAATTCATCAGCATGTATTACATTATTTTCCTTACAATTCAAGCAAATGGAAGAAGTCAAATGGATCAAGTTGGTAAGAAAACAAAAAAAGACAGAAAGAAAGAAAAGCAATTTGCTAATAATCTCATTACTGTGTTGATAAATAACCAGAAATGGATAAGTTCCAGGTACAGAAATCTTGCTACCTTCATTGTAATTCAAATTGAGTACAGGAGACCAGTCTTTCCTTGTTAGCAATAAATAGTTGATTTTTATGCCTCAGCTTATAAGCATCTTTCCGATGACACTGGGCAAAATGTATTTGATCAACATAAAAACAAGTTTCATTAACTACTCTAAAAATCCTACTGCCATTTAATTATTCTAATTATTGGAAATGTCAAGTATCCTGTTGATAGAAATGAGGTGCAAGTTGGATAGTAAAAAGTCAAATTAGTTTCAAATCCTGATTCTGCCACTTAGTGGCTTTAAGAGATTGTCCAGTTTATCTAGACTCTTGGAAGGTTGGTTTTCTCATATATGAAATGGAATAAAGAATTTCCATATGACATGGTTGTAATGAAATTCAAGATAATGCATATATTTTTCATCTTTTCCATATATATGCCCAGGAGTGGGATTGCTGGATCATATGGTAGCTCTATTTTTAGTTTTTAAGGAACCTCCATACTGTTCTTCACAGTGGCTGCACCAATTTACATTCCCACCAACAGTGTAGGAGGGTTCCCTTTTCTTCACACCTTCTCCAGCATTTACTGTTTGTAGATTTTTTGATGATGGCCACTCTGACCAATGTGAGGTAATACTTCATTGTGGTTTTGATTTGCATTTCTCTAATAATTAGCAATGTTGAGCATCTTTTCACGTGCCTGCTGGCCATCTGTATGTCTTCTTTGGAGGAATGTCTATTTAGATCTTCTGCCCATTTTTTGATTGAGTTGTTTGTTTTTCTGATATTGAGTCATATGAGCTATTTGTACATTTTGGATATTAACCTCTTGTTGGTCGCATTGCTTGCAAATATTTTCTCCCATTCCATAGGTTGCGTTTTTGTTTTGTTGATGGTTTCCTTTGCTGTGTTAAAAAACTAAACATAGAGCTACTATATGATCCAGCAATCCTATTTCTGGGCATATATTCAGGAAATATGCAAATTCTAATTCAAGAAGATTCATGCACCCCAATGTTAATAGCAGCACTATTTACAATAGCCAAGACATGGAAACAATTTAAGTTCCCATCAACAGATGACTGGCTTAAGAAGATGTGGTAATATAATGGAATATTACTCAGCCATAGAAAAGAAAGAAATACTGCCATTTGCAGCAACATGGATGGACCTAGATAATATTATATTAAGTGAAAAAAGTCAGGCAGAAAAGACAAATATTACATGATATCACTTATATGTGAAATCTAAAAATAATACAAAAGAATCTATATAAAAAATAGAAACAGGCTCACATCAAAAACAAACTTAATTGTTACCAAAGGGGAAAAGGAGGTGGGGAGAGACAAATAAGGAGTATGAGATTAACAGATTCAAACTACTATACATAAAATACATAAGAAATAAGGATTTACCATATAAATATATTCCATAACTTGTAATAACCTATAATGGAAAATAATATGAAAAATATGTATATATCTGAATCACTTTGCTGTTCACCTGAAACTAACACACCATTGTAAATCAACTATACTTCAATTTAAAAAAAGGGTAATGCACATAGTATGTTTGATACATTATGAGCACTGAATATATATTATTTTTATTCCTTGTCCAAATCTCTCAACATTTTTGGGACAAAGTAGACCTTTAAACTTTATATAATCCAACTTCCTTACCTGCACTGAAATGTTTGTCCTAAAATGCATTTTTAATCTATTAATTCTGCTGGCCAAAGATCTACATTTTCTCCTTTGTATATAGGATGAGCGCACATTCTTTACAATAATATTTGAGATTTTCATGTTGTGACCTCATCATTTATTTTCAGCCTCACACATCATTGTCAGGCTTAAATGTGAATGATTTCCCTTTTTCAAATATGACTGTCATTGGCACATCTGCTATTTTCTTTCAGTCTTGTTCATCTTCTACCCATTAGTTTCCAATAATGGATCAGAGATCAAAATTATAAAGTTAGTGTTCAAATCTCTTTGGCTTAGAGACTTGGGGCCATTCAAAATCACTGTTTGATGCCACAGTCTTCCTCTTGTAATATCTCTGTGGGATAACGGAGGGATTTTTCTCTCTGTCACTGCTATTTGCCTCCTTTACACATTTACAAATTTCCTCTGAATGGTGGGTTTGTTCTCAATTTCTTTTCTCTGGTCAATAACTTTTAAAAATAATTTTCTTTAAGGTGGAGTAGAAAAGCATAAGAATTTGAATTGCAGTTAACAAATCTGAATTTGGATATAATAAAGTCTGCAATTTATACTGTATGTTGACTTGGGGAGGCTAGCATTTTTATGTTTCATAATTTACAAACTAAAATTAGTCTAACAAATAAACTGGAGTGTATAAGTGCATAGAAAGCACCTGTCATTATATTTTCCAGTTAAACCAATATGTCATCCCTCTACTTTTATATATTGAAGATTAAATTTATTCTACTGTGTAATCATTCTTATATTTTTATAGCTGGCTTAAGTCTATATTACAAATATGTGTATATCAGATCATCCTTTCTTCTTCTTTTATTAACTTCAAGTTAATATGATACTGTTCTCTCTAAGTTATCATCAGATTTAAAAAAAATATTTTACACTGTAGTATCATTGATTAAAAATGTTGTGTTAGTTTCAGGTGTAGAGCAAAGTGATTCAGTTATACATATACATATATCCATTCTTTTTCAAATTCTTTTCTTATTTAGATTATTACAGAATATTGAGCAGAGTTCCCTGTGCTATATAGTAGGACCTTGGAGGTTATCTACTTTAAATATATCAGTGTATACGTGTCAGTCTCAAACTACCAATCTATCCGTCCCTCCACCATTCTCCCCAGTAACCATAAGTTCATTCTCTAAGCTTGTGAGGCTGCTTTTGTTTTGTAAATAAGTTCATTTCTATCATTTTTTGTAGATTCTGCATATAAGTGATATCACATAATACCTGTCTCTCTGTGTGACTTACTTCACTGAGTATGATAACCTCCAGGTTCATCCATGTTGCTGCAAATGGATGCATTATTTCATTCTTTTTTAATGGCTGAGTAATATTCCATTGTATATATTTTCCACATCTTCTTTATCCATTCATCTATAGATGGACATTTAGGTTGCTTCCATGTCTTGGCTATTGTAAACAGCACTGCACTGAACATTGGGGTGCATGCATCCTTTTGAACCATGCCCTTCTCCATATATTGCCAAGGAGTGGGATTGCTGGATCATATAGTAATTCTATATTTAGTATTCTGAGGAACCTCCATACTGTTTTCCACAGTGGCTGCACCAATGTAGATTCTGACTAACAGTGCAAGAGGGTTCCCTTTTCTCCACAACCTCTCTGGCATTTATTGTTTGTAGACATTTTGATGATGGCCACTCTGACTGGTGTGAGGTGATATCTCATTGTAGTTTTGATTTACATTTCTCTAATAATTAGCAATGTTGGGAATATTTTCCTGTTCCTGTTGGCCACTTATGTATCTCCTTTGGAGAGATGTCTATTTAGGTCTTCTGACCATTTTTTGATTGACTTGTTTGTTTTTTTTGATATTGAGCTGCATGAGCTGTTTGTAAACAATTCCTATTAAATTACCAATGGCATTGTTCACAGAACAAGAACAAAAATTTTTAAATTTGCATGGAGACATAAAAGACCCCTAATAGCCAAAGCAAACTTGAGAGAGAAAAACAGAGCTGGAGGAGTAGCCTCCCTGACTTCAGATTATACTACAAAGTTACAGTCATCAAAACAGTATCTTACTGGCACAAAAACAGAGAAATAGATCAATGGAACGGGATAGAAAGCCCAGAAATAAACCCATATACTTATGGTCAATTAATCTATGACAAAGGAGGAAAGACAATACAATGGAGAAAAGACAGTCTATTCAATAGGTGGTGCTAGGAAAACTAGACAGCTACATGTAAAAGGATGAGTTTAGAACATTTCATCACACCATATACAAAAATAAACTGAAAATAGATTATAGACCTAAATGTAAGACCATAAATTTTAAAACTCCTGGAAGAGAACATAAGCAGAACACTCTCTAACATAAATCATAGCAATATTTTTTTCTGGATCTGTCTTCTAAGGCAAAAGAAAGAAAAATAAACTAGTGGAAGTTAATTAAGCTTAAAAACTTTTGCACAGCAAAGGAAACCATTGACAAAACAAAAAGACAGCCTATGGAATTGGAGAAAATATTCGCAAATGATATGAATGACAAATGATTAATATCTAAAGTATATAAACAGCTCATACAACTCCATATCAAGAAAAAAAAAAAAAAGACCCAGACCAAAAATGGGCAGAAAAATAGACATTTTTCCAAAGAAGATATACAGATGGAGAACAGGCACATGAAAAATGCTCAACATCACTAATTATTACAGAAAAGCAAATCAAAACAACAATGAGATGTCACCTCAAACCTGCCACTATGACTACCATCAAAAGTCTACAAATAACAAGTGTTGGTGAGGATGTGGAAAAAAGGGAATCCTAGAACACTAATAATGGGAATGTAAATTGGTGCAGCCACTATGAAAAACAATATGGAGGTTCCTCAAAAAACTAAAAAGAGAACTACCATATGATCTACCAACTCCACTCCTGGGTGTATATCCCGAAAAAATGAAACCATGAAAATTGAAAACTTATCATCAGAAGATAAATTTCCTCTATGTTCTCATATAGAATGTTCTCAACAATTGCATATGTTGTCTTTAGTTTACTTAGTATTCTCTCACTGTAGAATACATTGAAAAGGAGGTTAAAATATACCAAATAAAAGATATCAAAATCACATGAAATCACACCTGAATTCTATTTAACTTTTAAAGAGAGAAAGAAGTGGAAAGTAATTTAATATTTTGTATCATTGAAAAAAATGAAAAGCCTTCTAATATATTCTATAAGAACAGTAGAAACTTAAATCTAACACTTGATTAAAACAATAATACCAAAATAAATATTTCTCCTATTCAAAGATGAGGCCAAGTGCCTAAGCAGACAAATTAAAAGAATTAAGCTCTGAAAAGGCATCTAATCTAATTTGAAATGTCCCCTTCAGGATAAATTCCACCATGGCCTTTCCTTCACTGACAAAGAAAGCAGTTGGGGAGGGTAGCACTTTGGAAATATCCTTGTGGAAAGAAAGCTAAAACATTCTCTTAGTAAGTAAATTGGAATCTAGTCTGTATAAAAGGCCTTAAAGCCATTTTGTTTGATCGTACTTTTTCACAACTTGTTCTAATAAAGTGTGTTCTAATAAAATGTATTAAATTATATGTCAACAAATAGATATTCATTTTTGTACAATGAGACTCTATCAGATATCCAAATAACTGGAGTCTCCTTGCAAACAAGCAAAAGAACAAATAAAACATATACTTTTTCCTCTGTAAATTATCATCATCATCATCATCATCATCATCATCGTCATCATCATCATTTTAAATCTAGAGTAATCATTGCTCTAATTTTCAATCTGGTATTTCTTTTTTAAACATACAAAATCAGTTGTATACCTTTCTCCTTTGATCATCACACAAATGGTTCCCATTAAGAGACCCTCAAATTGTGAATTGTGAACAGATTCTGGGCATAAGGAGATGGAATCAAAACAGTGTCAAGGAGAGACACTTTGAAAAGGTTCCAAGGAAATAATCTAATGTAAATTTGTCCTATTTGACATATTACTCTAACCAAGCTTTGAACATCAACGATCAATGCTTATCATTTCAATGGGTTTCTATGGTTTCTCAACATATAGAAAGATCACAATTAATTGATACTATCACTGCAACTTTGCAGATTTTACTCTTTTCAGCATTATGAATCTTATAGTGAGTTTCTGATCCTTTTTGTTAGAACCAGAAAGTGGGCAAATTTGTGAATACAATTACATACCTATGGTTTTTTGGTGTGTATTATCCAGTCTCAATTCTGAGAAAGTGTACCATTCTGAAAATATTCTCTACTGTCATTAGTGTTTTCAACATTTTATATATCTAAATAATATGACAGTTTCCTCTCTTTTTTAGTAATAATTCTGTAGGTGACATTTCACACATAAAGTTTAATGCTTTGTGTGGCCAAAATTCCTCTCCAGATGCTACTACTCAAAGCAAATAGAAAGCTACACTTTACATAGGTCATGGCACTCAGTCCTCCTTCCTATCAATAAGTGTAAAGAGGAAAAAGCTGACAAGTGTTATTACAGTGGAATGTTGCATAAGTATGAAAGTGAATGTTTATATGGTCATAGACTTCAGCAGATGCCTAACCGCATAAGAGAGAATGGGAGAAAAAAAAATCTACTGAGGCAAATAATAACATAAGAACCTTTTTTTCTACAGCTTATCTCTTAACACTGCAGCATATTTTAAAAGATATGAAAAGCTGTGTTTTAGGATTGAAATTGAGAGTGCAGAAAACCAATACATTCTATAATGTATGTTTATATTTTTCCTACCTGTGTAGCCACAGATTGTAGCCAGCTGGAGAATAAATATGAATGGATTTACGTAGAACTTTTAGACTTGAGGTGGAATAATGCAGAACTGAGTTACTGCGCAGTAATAAAAGAGTAGATTAGAATAAACTAGAGTCTAGAGTACTGGGTGTATTGATATTATTCTAGTTGATTCAGCATTGTATGCATTCATGCATTTCCCATTGGGTGTAAAGGGAAATACATAATGAACTGAAGCACATTTTTACCTTATGATTTAACTTCACATTAACAGTATTTTTTAAATATCTAAGTGCATTTAATTCTGTTAGGTATCTTGATTATCCTCTGGGCCTTCAAGAGTGGCAATGGCATTGTGTCAAAAGGTAGAACATAGGAAAAAGAGATGACTGAGAAATGAGGCCCATAAATAGAGAGATGAAGAGGCTGTGGTTGCTGGAGATACAAAGAAATGCAGGAGTCAAGAAACTAGAATGTCAGGAGGGAAGCTCTGAAAGGACAGACACTAGAAATGAAATATATGTCATATAGATCAGTTCATCAGCAATTTTTTTGAAGATAGTCACAATTTCAAGATGAATGGGTCTGTAATGTCAATATCCCAGTGTCAAGGGCCCAAACCATGAAAAATTCAGGCAGAGACATCATCCTAAGAATTGAGATTTGCTGTGTCTTAGTCACTTATTTATTACTTGTTACAAGGGGAGAAAGTTGACATATATATATATATATGTATGTATGTATATATATATATATATATATATATATTGCTTTTTAATTATTTTTTTAACATCTTTATTGGAGTATAATTGCTTTACAATGGTATGTTAGTTTCTGCTTTATAACAAAATGAATCAGCTATACATATACATCTATCCCCATATCTCCTCCCTCTTGCATCTCCCTCCCACCCTCCTTATCCCACCCCTCTAGGTGGTCACAAACCACTGAGCTGATCTCCATGTGCTATGTGGCTGCTTCCCACTAGCTATCTATTTTACATTTGGTAATATATATAAGTCCATGTCACTCTCTCACTTTGTCCCAGTTTACCCTTCCCCATCTCTTTGTCCTCAAGTCCATTCTCTATGTCTGTCTTTATTCCTTGTGCTATACAGCAGGTTCTTATTAGTTATTTATTTTATGTATAGTAGTATATATATTTTATATATAGTAGTATGTATATGGCAATTCCAATCTCCCAATTTATCGCCCCCTCCTTTCCAACCCTGGTAACCATAAGTTTGTTTTTTACATCTGTGACTCTATTTCTGTTTTGTAAATAAGTTTATTTGTAGCAGTTTTTTAGATTCCACATATAAGCTATATCATATGATATTTGTATTTCTCTGACTGACTTACTTCACTCACCATATTTACTATTTATGAAACCACATTATACACCATGACTCTCCCAGGAAGTTTTGATTACACCTTAATTTAAATTCAGATAGATGATTTAAAAGTTTGGGGAGCAGATGGGGAAGGGCTCATGGAAGAACTTCAGCTAGGTTTTGGAAATGGCTGGGATCCAAATTGGCAAAGAAAAGAACACATAAATGTGTCTTGCCCCAGCCTACTAACTGGTAAGACCTATATTAGGAGAAAATGGAAAACTAGGTTTAACAGGTAGAGTAGCTCTCATAAACCTACATATGATTTTTTACTTTCTGGCAGTTTATTTGATGGCTCCATCCTCAGAAGTTGCCTTTATTTGATCTGCCTCAGATCTTAGTCTGTACAAACAGCATTCCTCACAGGGCATTTGTTGAAAATAATCAGTGGCAACTGTTAAACAGCTCAGCTGCTTGAGACAGCATTACTAATTATAGCTAACAAAAGTCTGACCAAAAACTAAAGAAAAGGGGCTTCCCTGGTGGCGCAGTGGTTGAGAGTCTGCCTGCCAATGCAGGGCACGCGGGTTCGAGCCCTGGTCTGGGAGGATCCCACATGCCGCGGAGCGACTCGGCCCGTGAGCCACAATTACTGAGCCTGCGCATCTGGAGCCTGTGCTCCGCAACGGGAGAGGCCGCGATGGTGAGAGGCCCGCGCACCGCGATGAAGAGTGGCCCCCGCTTGCCGCAACTAGAGAAAGCCCTCGCACAGAAACCAAAGCCATACATACATACATACATACATACATAAAAAGAATGTAAGCAGACAAGAATAGCATTAAAAAAAAAAAAAAAAACTAAAGAAAACAAAATGTGAAGAATCAGTTGTCCCTAAGGGACTTTAAAAAGTTCTGACATATTCCTGGGAACCTAGAAAGCCACAATGCACAGTGTTGTGTTCATATTCAGGGTTGTGTGCCAATCCAGAAAGACAAGAAAAGGCCCTGAGCTATCATTTGGGCCAATATAGTAGGGTTCTGCACAAGCCAAGTAAAACTACAGTAGAGTTGAAAACTCCCTGTTACAGTATCAATACTTTATGTCCACAACTCATAGACAGAGCCCTTTGAGAAAGGCTGAGAAACTAATTGTTCCAAGGTATTTAATTTTTTGATTCAATCATTAGCTGAACACTACACTAAACAAGCAAACTTCAGTGGTTACAGATGACAAAGAATACAACCTTTATAGAATTAGTCTAAGAAAGGCACTAAACAAACAAAGAAAAAACAGGAAACAACAATAATAACGAATTCTGGAGGAGCATCTGATTTCCAAAATCATCACATTATGTTATTGCAATGCCTAGTTTCAACAACAACAAATATGAGACATTCAAAGAAATAGGACAGTATGACCCATGCACAGAACACAAACAAAGCAGTCAGTAGAAACTGTTCCTGAGGAATTTCAAATATTGGACTTACTAATCAAAGACTAAATCAGGTATTATACACATATGTTCCAAGAACTAAAGTACAATGTGTCTAAAGGATTAAAGTATTAGGACAATCTCTCAGCAAAAAAAAAAAAAAAAAATGTCAATAGAGGGAAATTATTTTAAAAGTCCTAAACATAAGTTCAGTTGTTAAAAGGTATAATAAAAACAATGAACAAAAATTACTAGAAAGACTCAAAAGCGGGTTTGAACTGGGAAAAAGAAACAGTCTGTGAACTTGAATATAGGTCAATGGAGATTACCTAGTCTAAGAGAAAAAAAGAAAAAAAAAAAAAAGAAAAATTAACAAGAACTCAGATACATGTGGAACATGAAATGTACCAACATACACATAATAGAAGTCACAGAAGGAGAGGAGAGAAAGGGGTAGAAAGGCTGTTTAAGGAAATACTTACCAGATTTGATGAAATACATTAATTAACACATCCTTTCTCACCTAAAGGGGAGGGAGTAGAAGAAAATCACTTGTGAATGTCACAGCCCTGGAACACATTCCCTTTAAATGACTGAGACTTAATCAAGATTATTGAATGTTTCCACTTCCTTCACAACTTATCACTGCATCAACAAAACAATAATATAATAACAGTTGATAATAGTCAAAATAATTACAAGTTTCTGACTAAATAAGAGTTTTTAGAGAAATTTAAAGAAAAATGAGGAGACAAAAGCAGAACTTAGAGAATAGTAAAGCCTCTGACAGTCATACAGTGATGACAAATGTTAAAAATAGTCCAATTCATAGCCAGATTAAAATAAAATTTCACAGGAAAGATCTATTTGAATCAGTTCCTATTATCTGATACATCATGCCAGGTTTCAGCATAAACTTACAAAGTACAATCTAAGGCAAGTAAAAACATAGTCTGAAGAGACAAAGCAAGCATCAGAACTAGATTCAGATACAACAGAGAAATACAAGAAATGTTAGAAGTCCTTCAGAGAGAATAAAAATGATATAAGTCACAAACTTGAATCTACCTAAAGAAGAATGTTAGAAAATGAAAAAAGATGAATAAAGTATCTTATTTTTCTAAAGCTTAATTGATATAAATCATAACATTTTTTCAAAGAAATATAGGTAACAAATGTTGAATGAACATAGCTTATAAATAAGCAAAATGAATGACAGCAATATTATAAGGGAAAGGAAGGATGAATTAGAAATACACTGTTGTAAAGTACCTGTACTAGTAGTCTCTTATAATCCTTGGTATTTCTGCAGTGTCAGTTGTGATTTCTCCTTTTTCATCTTTATTGATTTGTGTCCTCTCCCTTTTTTTCTTGATGAATCTGGTTAAAGTTTTATCAATTTTGTTTAACTTCTCATAGAACCAACTTTTAGTTTTATTGATCTTTGTTATTGTTTTCTTCATTTCTATTTCATTTATTTCTGCTCTGATCTTTATGATTTCTTTCTGTCTACTGACTTTGGGTTTTCTTTGTTCTTCTTTCTCTAGTTGCTTTAGGTGTAAGGTTAGATTTTTTATTATAGATTTTTCTTGTTTCTTGAGGTTAGAATGAATAGGTATAAATTTCCCTTTTAGAGCTGCTTTTGCTGTGTCCCATAGGCTTTGGGTCTTAGTGTTTTCATTGTCATTTTTTTCTATGTATTTTTTAAATTTCCTCTTTGATTTCTTCAATGATATCTTGGTTATTTAGTAGCACACTGTTTAGCCTCCATGTATTTGTGTTTTTACAGGATTTTTTTCCTGTAGTTGATTTCAAATCTCATAGCGTTTTGGTCAGAAAAGGTGCTTGATATGATTTCAATTTTCTTAAATTTTCCAAGGTTTGATTTGTGACACAAGATGTGATCTATCCTGGAGAATGTTCTGTGTGCACTTGAGAAGAAAGCATATTCTGCCAATTTTGGGTGCAATGTCCTATAAATATCAATTAAATCTATCTGCTCTATTGAGACTACTAAAAACAACTATATGCCAATAAAATGGACAACCACAAAGAAATGGACAAATTCTTGGAAAGGCACAATTTTCCAAGACAGAACTAGGAAGAATTAGAAAATGTTAACAGACCTATCACAAGTAATGAAATTCAAACTGTAATTAAAAATCTTCCAACATGCAAATGTCCAAGACCAGATGGCTTCACAGGCGAATTCTACCAAACATTTAGAGAAGAGTTAACACCTATCCTTCTCAAACTCTTCCAAAAAATTGCAGAGGGAAGAACACTCTCAGATTCGTTCTATGAGGGCACAATCACTCGATACCAAAACCAGAAAAAGATTTCACAAAATAAGAATATTACAGTCTAATATCACTGATAAACATAGATTCAAAAATCCTTAACAAAATACTAGGAAACAGAATCCAACAACACATTAAAAGGATCATGCACCATGATCAAGTGGGATTTATCCCAGGAATGCAAGAATTCTTCAATATATGTAAATCAATCAATGTGATCCACCACATTAACAAATTAAGGAATAAAAACAATATGATCATCTCAATAGATGCAGAAAAAGCTTTTGACAAAATTCAACACCGATTTATGATAAAATCTCTCCAGAAAGTGGGCATAGAGGGAACCTACCTCATGTAATAAATGTCATATACGACAAACCCACAGCAAACACCATTCTCAATGGTGAAAAACTGAAAGCATTTCCACTAAGATCAGGAGCAAGACAAGGATGTCCAATCTCACCACTATTATTCAACATATTTTTGGAAGCTTTAGCCAGAGCAATCAGAGCAGAAAAAGAAATAAAAGGAATCCAAATTGGAAAAAAATTAAACTGACACTGTTTACAGATGACATGATACTATAGATAGAAAATCCTAAAGATGCCACTAGAAAACTGCTAGAACTAATAAATGAATTTGGTAATGTTGCAGCATACAAAATTAATACTCAGAAATTTCTTGCATTCCTATACACTAACAACAAAAAATCAGAAAGATAAATTAAGGAAACAATCCAATTTACCATCACAACAAAAAAGAATAAAACACCAGGAATAAAACTACCTAAGGAGGCAAAGGATTTGTACACAGAAAACTATAAAACACTGATGAAAGAAATCAAAGATGACATAAACAGATGGAGAAATATATCATGTTCTTGGATTGGAAGAATCAATATTGTGAAAATGACTATACAACCCAAAGCAATCTACAGATCCAATGCAATCCCTATCAAACTACCAATGGCTTTCTTCACAGAATTAGAACAAAAAATTTTACAATTTTTATGGAAACACAAAAGACCCTGAAAAGCCAAAGCAATCTTGAGAAAGAAAAACAGAGCTGGAGGAATCAGGCTCCCTGACTTCAAACTATACTACAAAGCTACAATCATCAAGACAGTATGCTACCAGCACAAAAACAGAAATATAGATCCATGGTACAAGATGGAAAGCCCAGAGATAAACCCATGAATATATGGTCACCTAATTTATGACAAAGGAAGCAAGGGCATACAATGGAGAAAAGACAGCCTCTTCAATAAGTGGTGCTGGGAAACCTGGACAGCTGCCTGTAAAATAATGAAAGTAAAATACTACCTAACACCATACACAAAAATAAACTCAAAATGGATTAAAGACATAAATGTAAGACTGGACACTATAAAACTCTTAGAGGAAAACATAGGAAAAACACTATTTGACATAATAATTCACAGCAAGATCTTTTGACCTACTTCCTCGAGTAATGAAAATAAAAACAAAAATAAACAAATGGGACCTAATGAACTTTAAAGACTTTTGCACAGCAACAGAAACCATAAACAAAACAAAAAGACAACCCTCAGAATGGGAGAAAATATTTGCAAATGAAGCAACAGACAAAGGATTAATCTCCAAAATTTTCAAGGAGCTCATGAAACTCAATATCAAAAAAACAAACAACCTTATTAAAATTGGGTGGAAGACCTAAATAGATATTTCACCAAAGAAGATATACAGATGGCCAAGAGGCACATGAAGAGATACTCAACATCACTAATTATTAGAGAAATGCAAATCAAAACTACAATGAGGTATCACCTCACACCAGTCAGAATGGCCATCATCAAAAAATCTACAAGCAATAAATGCTGGAGAGAGTATGGAGAAAAGGGAAGCCTTTTGCACTGCTGGTGGGAATGTAAATTAATACAGCCACTGTGAAGAACAGTATGGAGGTTCCTTAAAAAACTAAAGATAGAACTACCATATGACCCAGTAATCACACTACTTGGCATATACCCTGAGAAAACCATATTCAAAAAGAGTCATGTACCTCATTGTTCATTGCAGAACTATTTACAATAGCGAGGACATGGAAACAACCTAAATGTCCAATGACAGATTAATGGATAAAGAAGATGTGGTACATATATAAAATGGAATATTACTCAGCCATAAAAAGGAATCAAACTGGGTAATTTTAAAGATGTGGATGGACCTAGAGTCTGTCATACAGAGTAAAATATGCCAGAAGGAGGAAAACAAATATCGTATATTAACACATATATGTGGAATCTAGAAAAATGGTACAGATGAACATATTTGTAGGGCAGGAATAGAGATGTAGACATAGAGAATGGACATGGTGGGGGGAAAAGGCAGTGGGATGAATTGGGAGATTAGGTTTGACATAAATACACTACCATGCATAAAATAGATAGCTAGTGGGAACCTGCTGTATAGCACAGGGAGCTCAGCTCAGTGCTCTGTGATTATCTAGATGGGTGGGATGAGGGGTGTAGGAAGGAGGTCCAAGAGGCAGGGGATATAGGTATATACATATAGCTGATTCACTTCATTGTATGGCAGAAACTAACACAACATTGTAAAGCAATTATACTCCAATAAAATAAATAAATAAATAAAGTACCTGCACTATTCATGAAGTGGTTTACTAGTACTTGAGAGTGTACTTAGAATAATTGTAATGTATATTGTATATTATGTAAATGTATATTGTATAAATAGACATTATATATATACTATGTATATAATATATTTTGTAAATGTATATTATATGCATATACAGTATGCTACATATAATTGTATGTTTTTATACAAATATACTTTGACAGACATTAAATATACATTTTATTTGTATCCATTGTAAATTCATACGGTATAGTTATAAACTGTAACTATACAGTTGTATATTGTTATACACTGTAGTTATAGTTTATAACTATAACTGCAGTTATAGTTATAAACTGTAACTACGCTGTTGTATATTGTATATTGCAAATTCTAGGGCAACCACTAAAATATTTTTAAAAGAAGTATAATTGATATGTTAAGAGAGGGGAGAAAATTGAATCATATAAAATGCACAATTAAAACCAGAGAAGGCATATAAAAAGATGGATAAAAAGAAATAACTAGTACAATGGATAGAAAATTGTCACAAAAAAAATAGATATTAAACCAACTATGTCACCTTTACTTAAATGTGAATAGTATAAACACACCAATTAAATTACAGAGATTATCAGATTGGATTTCTTTTTAAACACTCACATACATGTTGTTTATAAGAAAACCACTCCAAAATAAAGATATAAGTATGTTAAAAGTAAACAGAGAAGAGAAATATACACCATCATAACACTCCTCAAAAGAAAGCTGGAGAAGTATATTAATAACAGAAAAAGGAGATTTCAAAAGAAGAAAAATATTAAGGGGTAAACAAGAGCATTACATAATGATAAAGAGTTAATTCAACAAGACTAGATAACAACCCTTAACATCTATGCTCCTAAAAAGAGACCATCAAAACATGTGAGGTAAAATCTCATAAAAATGAAAAGAAAAATAGATAATTCTGCCTTTACAGTTGGAGATTTCAACAGTCCTCTTTATACTATTGGCAGATGAAGGAGGGAGAAAATCAGTAAGGAGATAGTTGCCTTGTACAGCATCATCAATCAACTTGTTCTATTGTATATTTATATAATATCTAATCCAATGACATCAGAATACACATTGCTCTCAAATTTGTATACAACAGTCACCACGATAGAGCACATTCTGGGCCATAAAACACCCCTAAATAATTTCAAAAGAATATAAATTATGCAAAATATGTTCTTAATAATATGGTATTATATGAGAAATTAATAAAAAGAAAGATAGGTGGTTGTCTTTTCGTTTTGTCGATGGTTTCCTTTGCTGTGCAAAAGCTTTTAAGTTTAATTAGGTCCCATTTGTTTATTTTTCCTTTGTTTTAGGAAACAGATTTCTAAAACTATTGCTAAAATTTATGTCAAAGAGTGTTCTGCCAAAGTCTTCTTCTAAGAGTTTTATGCTTTCTAGTCTTACATTTAGGTCTTAAATCCACTTTGAGTTTATTTTTGTATATGGTGTTAGAGAATGTTCTAATTTCATCCTTTTACATGTAGCTGTCCAGTTTTCCCATCACCACTTATTTTGAAGAGACTGTCTTTTCTCCATTGTATATTCTTGCCTCCTTTGTCGTAAGTTAAATGATCGTAAGTACATGGGTTTATTTCTGGGATCTCTGTTTTGTCACTAAATTGTACACCTGTAACATATAATATTGTACATCAAGTATATTTTAATAAAGAAAAAAAGTAAAAAAATATAGGTGGTAAACTCAAAATATTTGCAAATTAAAAAACATTCTACTAAATAATACATGGGTCAAAGCAGAAGTCTCAAGAGGAATTAAAAATATTTTAAAATAAATGAAAATTTAAAAAGTTGTTAGAGGCAGCAAAAACAGTGTTTTAGAGGGAAGTTTAGAGCATTAAATGTATTAAGCACAAAGAAGAAATTTCTAAATCGGTCTAAGCACATTAGGAAACCAGAAAAAGTGAGTGTCTAAACTTAAAGCTAGGAGAAGAGAAGAAGTAATAAAAATTAGAGTATAAGTCAATAAAACTGAAAATAGGAAACCAATGCAGAAAATCAACCAAACAAAAGTTTATTTTTTGAACAGGTAATTATAATTGACAAATCTATTTATGGGCTAAACAAGAAAAAAAAGAAAGAAGATAAAAATTATTACTATTAGAAATGAGAGGACATCACTACTGATCCCATGGTCCTTAAAAGGAGAATAAAGGCAGTATGAACAATTTATACCTACAAATTTCATTACTGAATTGAAATGCACCAGTTCGTTGAAAGACACAAACTCCTAAAACTCACACAAGGTGAAATCGGTCATCTGAATATAACTATATCTATTAAAGATACTGAATCAATAATTAATAACCTTTCAATAAAGATACTATTAAACACAAGTGACCTCACTGGCCAATTTTCTCAAGAATTTAAGGAGGAATATATGACACTCTGCACTAGTCAAAACCTATAGAATTTTATAGCACAATAAATGAAACCTTATGTATGCAAATTTTAAAAAATATATATTTAGGAGTTTGAAATCCCAGGAAGAAATGCAGACTGTGAGCAAAGCATCTAGCTGTTATTACAAATGTGTGAAACAATCTTACTGAAAGGAAAAAGGGTGCTGACCTAATACTATTGGAAATGAGTGATCTCTGTAAGATGACAGGCAAAAGGAACTGCATGAAAAAATTGTACTCTAGTTCATAAAGTTGCTTCCCAGGGAGTTATGGGTTACCAATTCTGATACTGCTACTCATGAGTACTGAAATAGAATAACTAAGTAAATGTATGGCAGAAGGTAGAAATCAGGTTTTACACTTTTGTAGTTAATGTCTAAGGATAAGCAGGGGGAGGAAACTAGAATGATACATGGAAATAGATCAGAGTTGGACACATCAGTATGAACTTATGTTTAATTTATTATAGATGCAGATTGTTACATATAGGAATGCATATATATAAGCCTATATATGCACATATGTTTTTGGTTACCTGAAAAAGCCTTTAATAAATGACCCCTCTGTAGCAATGAACATGACCAATGTACAGCTATTGGTTTCTAATACCATTCTTCAACAACAGAAACAAGGGCTCCTTGGAGAAATGGCTCATTCCAGGACTGGGGTAGGAAATATATAAGCTGAGCCTGGAGCACATGATAGCACCAGCATATAAGGAAGTGTTATAAAAACCAAAACCCCAATTTGATGAGGGTATGTCAGAGGTACATCAGTGCCAAGTGAAAGAGCTCCCAATGGCCAACTCTTTAAAAATATGACCAATGAAATAAAATAGTGTTGAATTACAACCCAAAGTATAAAATATTCTTGAGTCTATACTTATGTAAGTAAATGATTTTATAAATAAATAAATAAATAGGGAAGAGACAAATCTCCTGTGCAGAAGAATTCCAAATAATCTAGGGAGATACTCCATCCTCAAGGAGAGGGAACATACATCCTCACACCTTAGGTATGGACTGCACGTAACGATTCCGTTACAAATTGTACAATATGGAAAGGGGAGTGGGGAGAGATTAACTTTACTTTGGAAACATCTCAGCCAGGTGATCAAGACTCACATCAGTAGTCATAAATCATATTGATAGTACATATACTTGATGAAGTTACACTTCTGTGATCTTCTTCCCAATAACCCATAACACCAGTCTTACCACGAGAAAAAAAGTCAGACAAATTCCAAAATGTGGCATCCTACAAAACACCTGACCAGTTTTCCTCAAAACTGTCAAAGCCATCAAAATTATGAAAGCCTGAGAAACTGCCACAGCCAAGAGGAACCAAAGATGACACAAGGACCAACTGTAATGTATTCTAGATACAAATGTATTCTAGATGGGATGCTGTAATAGAAAAAGGACATTAGATGAAAACAAAGAAAAATTATATAACCTATGGATATTCTTTAATAATGTTATCAATATTTATTCATTAGTTGTAGCAAATATACTAACTTAAGATGTTAATTATAGGGGAAACTGGGTGGGGGTATGTAAGAACTCTCCTCCCAAATTTTTAGTAAATCTAAAACTTTTCTAAAAAATAAAAAATCTACTTAAAAGGAAAAAAAAGTGAAAAAACAAAACAAAAGAAGGAATGAAGTACTGATACATGTTACAACCCAGATGAACCTTGAAAAATACTGAACAAAACAAGTCAGTCACAAAAAGCCATTTATGATATGATTCCATTTATATGAAGTGTTAAGTATAGGCACATCCATGGAGACAGAAAATAGATTAGTAATTGCCAAGATTTGGGGACGGGGAGAATGCAGACTGCTGATGTGGGGCATTGCTAATTGGCATGGGGTTTATTTGTGGGGGATTTAAATGTTCTGGGATTAGATAATAATGATCAATGCACAAGTTTATAAATATTGGAAAAACCACTGGATTTTACACTTTAAAAAGATGACCGTTATATGTGAATTATACCTTGTGACAGCTGTTATTTAAAAAAATCACTGCAAAGGTTTGTGTCTCTAAAATTGGTTTGATGCTGTGTCCAGATTGCACTCTTGGTACTGCCAAAAATCTAATGACCAATAAAATTGCTTGAAAACTACAAGCCAGGAAAATATTTTTTCTATCATTAACTCTTATCAGACAATTAAATATATGAAAGCATGTGTATGTATATGAAGTTGTGTAACTATATGCTATATTTTATTAACAAGAAAACTGAGGCTTGAAGAAGTAAAATAACTTGTCTAAGATCTTGAAACTAATCAGTAAGACCATCAAATCCAGACCACATGCCTTTTGAGTAATCCCCAATTTCTCCTTGACCATGGTATTCATCGCTCCTGATTTTGCTTCTTGTCCTTTTACATGAAGGAATCCTTTGACAAAACTGTCCCCTTGCTTGTGTGTGCTCTCTACTATGTGGTACAGGGTTGTTACACACTGGTTTGCCTTCTTTAAGGAACTAAGCTGCCTATATATGTTTGGCCAAATTCTCTGCTGATTTCACTTTAAAAGTCAAAGAAAGATTTCTGTAAAGTGAGTGTCTCCTATGGACATTAATTATATTATTAATTATCAATATATTATTTATGCTATAATAATGAATTAATGTCAAATAAAATACTGATAATAAAAATAGGAATCTTACTGATTATACGTGAAATGAAAATGAGAACTGACAATTACTTATCATGTTGGATTTGGCAAAGATATAGAGGTTCAGTGACTAAATGTACCTACTTCACAACTTTGCATAGTAATTACATATCCTGATGTGTTTTAATAGAGATAAGTAATGCAAATCATTCCACATTCTAAATTTTTCATTAAAAATGTTTTCTTGTTCATTTCTTGAAAAATTAATAATGATAACCATTACTTCAGTAATATGTCCTTAAAATTTGATTGCATACTGATAGATTAACCTATAGATACTATAATACAGTATGTGTGTGTGGCTTGTGAGTGTATGAAATAAGAAAACAATTTTCTAATAATTCCAAAAATAAATTACTGAAATGTACAGATACTTTACTAGGAACTGAGTAATATATATTCAGTTAAATGATTCAGAAATTTAAAATAAGTGAAAAAATATTCAACAAAAAGGAAGCAAATTGTCTTAATGTATCTGAACCATTAAAATAGATTACACTGTATAAACCAGGTTAAAATTTAAATCCAGCATAAAACAACAAAAATTGAAGTCTTAAAAGGAGATACAGTAAAATCAATGTTGCTCCTTTGGAGTGGAAGTATTCTCTTGGAACTGACCAGTAAAGCCAGGTATCAAGACAAAAAATTTCAAGTAAAGCTTTCATAAATTTCCAGAGTTTAATTACTGATGAATTACTAGAATATGCTACTCTTAATTCTGAGATCTCCCCAACCAATTTGGGAAGTAGGTTAATGGAAAAAAAAAATCTCTATGTCAATGACTATTCAAAACATATACTTGTAACTCAGGCCACCAGGACAAAAAAAAAAAAAAAAAAAAAAAAAGTGGACCTAAGCTATTTTCACCTGGAAACAATTGCAGCAGAGCAGGTTAGTCAGCCTAATGGAGGCTTGGTTCTTATTCACCATTCAGGCTAGTAGGACCCCATTGCCTTTTAGCCTTGTGTCAGTATAAGCAAAATTATTTTAATTAAAAGTAAAATAATAAGTGGATCAATTTGAGGAGATAGTTTTAAAAAGTATAGTTCGAGTTTTCTGAATCCACAGATGGAGGTTCAGTGTATATCAGACTTATGAACATGAGAAGTCACAGAATTTAATTATCTTCTGGGTGCATCCTATCATACAACATACAACATGGGTAAAGATCTGACTTTAAATTTTTATTTCTGTCTTAGAAAATGTTTTTCATGATGTTCATCTCTAACTAAACTTGTATTGGTTTGACCAAAAAATTCGCTCGGATTTTTCCATAACATCTTAAGGAAAAATCCGAGCGAACTTTTTGGCCAATCCATGCATTGCTTTTGTAGCCAGATAAAATTATTAGGTTAACTAAAAGTCTCTGATCATTATTTATCCTTTATTTATTAAACAAGAAAATGCAGTCGTGAAAGTGGATGGATGGCTATCATGAGTAAACATTGGGAAGTGGTTATGCGTACAAACATTGTGTTTAAGTCCTGTCTTTATAAATTAACAGCTATAGGACTGTGGGCTAGTCAACTTTTGTATGATTCACTGTCCTCCCCTGGAAAATATGGATGATGGTGGTAATGATGAAGCACATAACAATTATAATAACTGTTATTAAGCTTGTTATGAAGATTAAATAATACTTCAAGCTGCTTATCAAAGTGACAAACTGAACAGGATAAATTTACCCCCTTCACCAGACTTATAGAAAGTATTAGTAAGGTATGCATTGTTGCAGGCTGCACTAGTTAACTGATAAGAATTTGTCCACAGGATGAAACACGCTAACAATTCCTTTACTAGGATGTGTGGATACTTGAAAATGTCTATACACATCTTGCAAACTTTATGTGTAAAACTGAAATGATTTGTGATGGTATGATAGGAAACTATTCACTTTATTTCTAGGCAGTGATAACTAAAAAATTAGTTGCAAATGCTAAGAGGCATAGAGTGACAGGGACATCTTTATGAGTCCCTCTATAGCAACTCAGACTTCACGAAGGACATTTGTTTGAGGGTTATACTCACACCTCAAAACCTTTGAGGCTGACTCACAGTTACCATTTGCCATGAGGGACCTCAGATTCATTTAATTCAGGCCCATAACCAATCCTTATAAGATGATTGGCTTTTGACCTCTGGCCAATATTTCAATGATATTTTGTTCAATTCTCTAGGGAAAAGAAATCTGCCTTTACATGTTCACTTCTCAGAATCATAACGTGGCTTCAAAAGAAGAAAGAATCAGAGTCTCAAAGACCTCAGACAAACCAGAAATAACAAAATAAACTTCTATATGGCATATTTTCAAAGATTTCAGGTAGACCACCATCTTCTCAATAATTCCTGGCATTGTGTTTTAGAAAAGAAAAAGGTTGGGTTCAGGGAAAAAAGGCCATAGAAGAATTTGGTTACATTACAACCTGACCAATATATTTGGAGAATTTTTAATGTATGAAAATAAAAAAGTCGAATTGTTCCAGTCAAGAAACTTACAACCTTGGCCACTTAACCTCAAGACCACATATAGTGGTGAGTCCTAAGTCACTGCCACAGAATACAAGTTCCCTGATGAACCTGAGTCTAAGATTCTCTTTAGTTCTAACATTTGATATTTCCAAATTTTTGATTTGAAAAGAATCTTAGAGATCATCTAGCTCCATTTTAAGACATGTATTTTAATTAGAATGATTGGATTATCAGTGGTTTTTGAACCAACTGATCATCATATTCTCTTGGGAGCTTTTTAAATAAACAAATTGCACAAACAACACTCTTCTTTTCATATAGTCAGCCTGGTTTTAGGAACCAGAAACTGAATGATTTTAAACATATCAAGGGAGCCTAAAAATCACCAAAATGTAAGAAAAACAAACAAACAAAAAAGACAGCAAAAAAAAAAATAAACAACAGAAAACTCCCTTCATTGTCAGCACTAAAAGATACTAAAGCGTAAATGACTGACTCTTTAAGAGAAAGTTATACAGAAACCAACTATAAAAAAGAAAAGGAGTATCTGTTGGCAGAAGGAGAAAGAAAGGAGAAAATAAAATATGCAGAAAAATCAGATGGACTAAATCCTTTTTTACTTTTCACTCAATTGTTGCCATGGTATAGTGCGGTAAAGCCTAAAACTCCAATTATCATCTTTATAAATTATGGGGAAATTTTGGCTCCACTGATTCTTTGTTTATAATTAAACAAATGATCTTTAACAATTAATCTCTTGAGTTTATCTCTAAGATGGGAACAATAATAGACTCACATGTAAGTGTTTTGTAAAATGTTAAACAGGAAATGGATATTTCTAAATAATTGGGAGAAAAAGACCTGGAATAAATTACTTAGGCTAAGTAATATTTTAGATTTAATCTACTTTTATTTTTGTTACTACAAAATGAGTTTTCCATATGGGAAAGCTGAAGCTTAGAGAAGTTCAATGAGTTGTCAGGGTCAATAAACTAAGAAATGGTAGTTAGAATTTGAACCCAGGTTTCTGTATTTCCCTAATGCAGGCTTTTATAATCTGTTGTGCTTTATAATTTAGCAGTGTTTTCAAGAATATACAAGAAATAGATTTTCCCCCCAACTTTATACAATTTGCATTCACTACTGTGGGTCAACAAATAGAATATGAATAAGCCCCCAAACCATTCTGAGAGTCTTCACAGAATATATTTATCTGGCTACAATACTAACTCTGTCCACAGAAAGCTTATTAAACACTGGGAAAAGGGAAAATCATGCCCTTGATGTATTTATGATTTTGATTTCATGTTGTTTAATGTAACAATAGTGACAGAACCTCTATTCATGGTTTATATTTTCAAGTTTTGTGAAACTAAAAACTGACCAGTTTTTTTTTTTTTTTTCTTTTGAGTATTTAAATGTGTATACTTTAAATACTTTGTCTTTGGTACACATTAGTCTCTAAGAGGTGGCATTAATTATAACACCTATATTATATAAAGTCACGACCATCAAACACTTTTTCCTTTATTTACCTATTATTGGGCCCTCCTTTCAGCTTTCATGAATCCCTCTGAATATCATGCATATTACCTGCGTAAAAAATTGGTGTGTCTTGGTATTTGATGTTCACATTATATATTACGTGGGCTTTCAGGATCTTTCTCTGACTCTTCTCTACAAGACATATGATTAATAGGTAGACATAAATTTCAGGCTCTTTGTTTTTTGTTAAGTTTTCTGTGCATTAACTTTTGCCTTCAAGACAAAAATATCTATACTGGCACATTTTTACACTCTAAATTTGAATAAATCTCTTTCACAATTGTATATAGCTTGTTTGCTAGATGTAGGTTTGAGCAAAAATGTTCTCTGATGGAGTCTACAGATTTAAATTAGGAGATGATTCTAAAGTTCTACAAATAGAGAGGAAAAGTAGCATTTCATTGCCATTTCTGGAACAAAGTATTCCTTTCATCTTTCTCTAATGGAAATATTTTATACAAAATTATTTAATTTTAATCTGATTGACCTGTAAATTTATGGAAAACATAAAATATCTAACTGATACTAGATGCCAACTGATTTTTATTACTTTATTTATTTTATATACATATTATATAAATATATATATTTAGAAACCTTATTGTTAGATGCATAAAATTTTATAATATTTATGTCTGTATGATGGTTTATTACTTTTATTTTCATGATGTGTCCTTTGTGCCTTAAATTATATATTGCTTTCTTAATATTTTTAACTATAACACTTTTCATTCATTTCAAATTTCCTGTTATTTTGTTTTTGGTATAGCTCTTTTAAGACCAAAAAAGTGTACTTAATTTAAATCCAGTTTAAATTTTTGCTATGAGCTTAGTAAATTTAATTGTTTCATGTATTTTTATACTAATATATTTTTAAGTTATAACTGTGATTTTATTTTGTGTTTTTTGTTAACCAAGTGCTTTTCCTTCCTATTATTTCATATATATTGTAAAGTTGACAAATAGTTTTCAACATTTCTTTTTTACAGCTTTATTCAGATATAATTGACATATAATATTGTATAACTTTAAGGTATTCAATGTGATGAAATATTATTTAACCATAAAAAAGAAGGAAATTTTGACATCTGTGTAAATATTTCTTTTCTCCTCTTTATTGGTTTGAAAGCTATAAATTATTTTATATACTTTTTGTTACATTGAATTGATTTTAAAACATATAACTATTTCTAATCTAGTATAAAATTCTTAGTTTTAATTATCAATTCCACAGTCCTCTCAGCCCTTCTTCCTTGTAATTTTTCTCTAGAATATTAAAAACTATTTATAAAACACTACTTATTTGTGGTTATGTATGTATGTATGTATTTCAAAAACTATTTGAAGGCATTTGATTCTAATCACACAGTTTCCCAGTCCCTGTGCTCACCACTCATTCATCCTCATTTACTCCTCTTTCTGCTGAAGTATTTACTTCAGTACCTCTTTCAGGAGAGAGTGGGCCTCAACAGAAATTCTGTCATCTAATGTATCTTACCCATGCTATTTTACTCATTTAGATTATGAGTATACATAATATTTATATTATACACACAGGCTTCCTTAGTTGTGTATTTCATTTTTTCTAAGATACACTGTTCTTTTTTCACATTTTAACATTTCTTAAATTGAGATGGGTTTTACATTTGATGCAGTCTTATCATTGAGTTATAATTTAATAGGCGATATTTTAGTGGTAAGTTAAAATAATTGTGTTTCTGGTTTAAGTTCCACAAAATATGGTGTTAACATTTACCGAGGCCTTTCTTTATACCAGGCATTATTTTAAAGCTTTAAATAAAATCTCTTTGAATTAGTCCCAAATTCTAATAACTGATGAGTGAGCAATGTTGGGATTCAAAACTGGTCTGATTCCCAAGCCCACTATTTTAACAACCATAAAACAACAGGAGTTTGTGAGCCTCTTTCCAAATCTTATATAATAAAATACCTTACTCCTTAGTTTTCCAAACTCCCTGATGATTAACATCACCTGGAATAAATAATACCAATGCCAACTCTTGGCTTTGATGATTAATGAATCAGAACATCCAGAAGAAGGACTATGTTTGCTATGCTTTATCAATGTTTACAGGTGATTCATATATTCAGGCAAGTTAAGAAAACACTGCCTTGGCCTTGTTCTGGGCTACTTCCTTTTTAGTGTCTAAAGCTCCTCACCAACAAGCAAAGTCTCAATATGCAAGTTACACTGGACAGTTGCTGTTTACCCTGGGAGGAAATAAAAGTTTTTAATATTAGTCAGTTGCCTCCCTGAGATCTAAGCCAGATACTACTTTGGGAGCTTGACCTTTACCACCAGGAAGGAAAATTTCCATTTCAACATCTTTGGGGACATCAGAACATCTCAAACTTATTCTTCACTTGGATCCCTGGTGAGGACTACTGAATTACTAAAAAGGATCAAAGAATGCTGCCTCTAATCCACTTGAGTTTTTAGTCTTTGTATTTGGAGATGATCTGTTTGTAAAAGTGTCATACAATTCTAAAAACTATCTGATAAATATTGATCTTCAAATATTCTCTCTCTCCCTCTCTCTCCCCCCGTCTCTCTCCTTCTCCCTCTGTCTCTTGTGTGTGTGTGTGTGTGTGTGTGTGTGTGTGTGTGTGTGTGTGTGTGTGTGTGTGTTTCTGTGTTATGATCCTGGGGCTAAGGGAGACAAAACAGATTTTATATTTGTGAGTTATTTTCAGACCAAGCAATAATATTGATGGAACGACTCTCAGGTCATTGAATTGTATTCTGTACAATGGAATATTTCTCATTTTAGTGTATTTCTTAAATAAATACATGATAGCTTCCCCATTCAATTCCATGCAGTATATTGGGCAAAATTAATGTGAAAGTCTCTATCAGGTGGAACTCAGCTGAACTTTTAGGTTCAAATCAAATCAATTTGAAAGAAATCAAGTTTCGAGTTTGATCTGACCTTGATGTCAAGCAAGATTCTCTCAATTTGGCTGGGAAATTGTACTTTCCAGAGCCAAATTCATTTTCAAGCTTTATTTCGTTTCCCTCTTTCAACTGTATTTCCCTGAAGTCAAAATGAATCAAACCTAGAAGTGTCTTTATTACTTTAACTGGGTAATTTCAACTGACAGATTGTATTTCAAAATTCTAGTTCTAATCTCTTATATTGGAAAAGTTAGAGAACTTCTTGGAGAAAGTGGTCTTATAGAAAAGATGACTATTCCTTGAGAATAGTGAAAAAGGTTTTGGAGAGGGTGCTACAGATTTGGCAGGATTAGAAATAAATAAATACAAATACAATAAAATAACTCACCTAGTAATTAAGTGTCAAGGTCACAAATGTACCCTGGTACTTCAAGAACTCTGATAAGCTATATGTAAAATTAACTCAGTAGTCAACATAATCTCCTCTTTAATAGACTTTAGAAAGAAAAGATTAGAAAAATGGGTCTTCAAATATAAAAGTAAATTAAAATATGTGCCTTTCACTCCTAATAATGACCATAATTGTTATATCAAACCGGGTTAATTACATTCTAAGTCTGTGAGGAAATTTGAAGTCATGAGTTCCAGTTATTTATCAGGATAGCTGGTGATCTGGACCTGAATTATGATAATGAAGAAAAATTCAACTTTGTTATATTTCTAGTATGTTTACTTTGTTTCTCTCACTTCAAAATCTCAAATTATATTTTTATAATCTCTAGTAAAAGCATTAATATTCAATTTTCTTATAATTTTTCTAACTCAAAAATATGCAAAGTTACTTGCGTCACATATTGGCTGAACTTTTCATGTACATTAAAAATAAACTTTGTACATGTCATTATGTTTGTGTTGTTTTCCTCTTGATTCAATACTATTTACCTACATTTACCTACATTATTATCATTTACCTACATTTCACTTATAAATCAAAATAATGGCAACTTTAAGACATGCAGAGATCAATTTGAGTCTTTATATAGTACATTGAAACAAACAACCCCTAGTGAAGACAACTGATCATATCTTCACTTTTTAATACACATGCCTTACTTTTTTGTTTCTTTTTTAAGATTTTGACTATTTTGTATTTGAGTACATTACCTTTATCCATTTTAATTTTTATTAAATATATTTGATTTTTTAAACAGATCCCTGGTTATGACCCACTATTCTCCTGAATTTGATATTATGACTATTATTTCAGAGAATACCAAGCCTCATTTTTTGATAGCTATTATCTTCTGTGTTCACTGTTTAATCATGTCTGGGTATTATTTCCATGGATCTACTGATCTGCACTAATGTTCTTTTCAGTAATAGTGGCTCTGCTTTTATGGACACATTTTAGCAATTTTTTTAATGTGTTCCTTTACCATGTTTGGTAACTGGGCTATATTTACAATTTCTTGGAGTCATAGATTGTTTATTCCTTTTTTAGAAATTTGTCAACTAACTCTAAAGTATTTTTCAATGGCACATTCACATGAGGATAGGCAAACTACAAAATTAAAGAGCACCATGCTCCAAAGCACACTCTTTTTTTTTTTTTTTTAACATCTTTATTGGAGTATAATTGCTTTAAAATCGTGTGTTTGTTTCTGTTTTATAACAAAGTGAATCAGCTATACATATACATATGTCCCCATATCTCTTCCCTCTTGAGTGTCCCTCCCTCCCACCCTCCCTATCCCACCCCTCTAGGTGGTCACAAAGCACCCAGCTGATCTCCCTGTGCTATGTGGCTGCTTCCCACTAGCTACCTATTTTCAGTTTGGTAGGGTATATATGTCCATGCCACTCTCTCACTTTGTCCCAGCACACTCATTTTTGACAACAACTGCAAGTTTTGGGGAAGAGGGAAGAAGAGGACCAAACCACTCTCAGATTTGATCATTTGTTAGAATGACACACATAACTCATTGAAAACAATTACATTCATAGTTATGATTTATCCCAGGGTAAGCCCACAGATTAAAATCAGGCAAGGGAAGAAGAGCATAGGTAGAGTCCAGGAGATCTAGCAAATGCAGAGTTTCTATTGTCCTCTTCGATCATCATGTATGACAATATGCATGGAATATCACCATCCAGGGAAGCTTACCTGAACCTTAGTATTCAGAGTTTTACTGGGACTTAATTATGTAGATATGATTGACTGTTCATATGGTTGACCTCAGTCTCCAGGTTGGCTGATACTATGTGATCCAATGCCCTGACCCTAAGTCATATTCTTGGTCTTTATGTCATAGAGAGCACCTACCCTAAGTCACATTCTTATTATCTGGCTAGGTCAAGGACCCAAAGCAAACAAAAATTACCTCGTGGGAACTGAGAAAAAAGGCTAGATCTCTTTTGATGCAAGGTTAAATGTTTTAAAATCAGTATTATAATCCTACCAACAATGCTAGCATTAGACCAATACCAGTATGGCAATAGAGATAACCTGAAAGGCAAGAGTCAAAAGATATGTACATGTTAGAATCCCACTGAGTCATTAATAATTAGTCTAGTCCTTCATTATATTGTATGACTAAAGTATCTCCCAGAGTGGTGTTACTCACGTTTGCTGGTTTCCATTTTATTTTGCTAGGTCCCAAAAGCAGAAGTGGTCTCAGCAACATATGATTTTACCCTTTCAAGAATCTAGTATAATTGAGCTAAAAGACAATATTAACTCTTGCTCTGAACCTCTTTTGGGGAATCACTGTAAAATTGGATTGCTCTCACTGCATAACCCATTTATTTGTTCCTTTAACCTCAGCTACACTTTCTCTTTCTCTCCATTTGTATCCAACATTTTTTACCTTTGGAAGATACATTAGGTTCAGCCATTGTGCTGGTCCAGAGTTCCAGGAGAAATACTAGTCTAGCAAGTGCCTAGTCTTCCGTTCACTCTCATTCACATAGGTTAAGGTTACATATAAGGTAGGGTTACTTAGATTTCCATAGTGAGCTATATCAATCACTGGATAACATGGCCACATTCACTATATACTACAACGTTGACAGATGGGATGAGGGAAAAACTTACTCTATCGGGCCCTTAGGAATTATGACATAAAAATTTTAAGGTATAGTTACAGTTTCTTGCATAAAAATTATCCACGCTTCTGTCACCCACAGTTACAGCCTGGGATTTTGGACTACTGTCTCAAGTAGGAAAAATGAAAGTTGAGGTAATCTTGTGAAAACATAAAAATAGTATAGTCATACCAACATCCTAACTTACCTCTTCATCCCCTGTTCCCCCAGAGAAATGAAGGAATCTATCTAATAGGAACCATCCTTGGCCCCCATCTCATGTTGAGTGTGAGTATGCACTTGTGAAATTGTGTAAACCAGCCCTTCATGCCTTCATCTCCCTTGGTTTTAGACAACAAATATTTTAATTGCTCATTCCAGTTCTCTCCAACCACTATGCAAAGGATGAAAGTGTGTTCCTGGCTCTGAGGAAATGTGACTCAGCTGTCCAAGTTGGTAAGGTATCTTCTGTTTCAGTCCTTTGATAGCATTCAGAGAATCTACCACGGGGTAAGGAAAGCACCCTCCTAAGTGTCTATTCCTATCAGAACTCATTTGTAGCCTCCTAGGGCTACCAGTATGATTTCAACTAGCCAGCCATGTGTGGTACCTTCCCCTTTCCTCTAGGTTATCTGTCTCAAAAGTTATCTGCAGTCTCGGTCTCTGTTGTTGATTGACAGAACTGTTCTTATTGGCATTTAATGCCTCAGATGGTTGAAGAAGAATACGTCTAATTTCAGCCAATCTCTGCACTGTTGCATCCTCTTAATGTGCCTTTATTTCATGGACGCCGGTGTCCACCTCAAGTGAGCACACAACAATATCCACTCACCAGTTCAAATCATCTTCCAGTCCTGGAAGGGGTTCTTCATCAGCATGTTCTACCTTAATGCAGTCTTCAAAATTTCATGGTGATTTTCATGGGGTTGTGCCCCATATGAGTATCCCTTTGATAGGCCTGTTTTTTCATTGTCCTTCTGCCTCACCATATGGCCAGACCATCAGTCACTGCCCATGAGTCAGTAAAGACCCAAATATAAAGGTAAAACATATGAAATTCAGCCCACTGAACTGATCCATTTATACCTCCCCACTAACAAAGACAACTCATAGGAGAGCTTCTGCTATCATTTATACCTAAGTGTCAACATCAGTCACTAAACCTCATTTCCCAGGTGAGTTTCACACACACACACACACGCACACCCACACACACACACATGCACCCACCCCTAATTTCTAGAATGTTTAACAGATTTGATGTTTATGTAAAGGAGGTCATTCATTGTATTCATGTTTTCATAGCATTTAAATATCTTTATGTGCCATTCTCAATTTAAGCCTGTGAGTGGGGGCAGAGAATAGATCATTACATACACTTTGTAAAAAGGAAAATAATACTTGAAGAAGATAGTTGATGTGCTTACATTAGTTCGGCCAACAAATGTCATACAAGTCATTAAAACTTAAGCTCTTTTTAAAAAATGTATAATACAGCCATTTCTAAACCAAACCCTGTCTAAAAATAGGTTCCAGAATCTTCCTGAACCTTTATGCTGTGTATATTTCCACAACAGCATATTTCTTGATGATTACCAATATGCTACCTGGATAGAGAGACTAGGGAGGAGAGCTAAGACCCTAACACGACCCTTGTGAAGCTTGACACAAGCAAGTAATTATGATAATCCCTCAGATAATTTAAGTGGAAATGTATCCCCATCCTTAGAGCCAAATTATCAGAATAATATAAGAACATTTGAGTGTTTCCTATTGGGCATGTGGGGTGTGTATATTTGTAAGATTGTAAATTAATGAGTGCCAAAACAATATCTGTTGTCTGTTCCATATTATAGGATTAGAATGAGCTGCAAAGATACTGTAAGAAAAAAATCCAATATTTAAATAACGTTTTAAACTCAATATACTTCAAGAACTGCCAAATCAGAATACACAATTGAACAAAAAATACCTATAATTTTTACCAGCAAATATTTATAAACACTTTTAGCCTTACTGGCATAGTATTTGATAAGTTACTGTATCATAAAGAAGTTTAAGAACCATCTGAAAGGAGCTAGTGATGCATTTTATTCTGTAAAACATTGTGATGAGTTATCAGTATTACAGGTAGGGAAACAGATACACATACATGAAATGCAAGATACATATATTTACATAACATACACCTAAATTTAACTATGGTCTATAGAATATGTACAGTATACTACATAATAGATATGTCCTTTGTGTCAAATGACAAAAGAGTGAGATGTAAACTATATTCAGAATAGAGATCACATATTAGAACTCATCAGATCTGGCTCATAGGCAGATTTTATGTAACTGCACAGGGTAGTTGGGTATGGCATTTTAATATTTCAAAATCTGTTTTCAGCATTTAATTACCCAAATAATTTCTTTAAAAATCCAAGTATCTAGATTCTAGAACTCCCTTACTTACACATATAAATGTAATGTACAAGATTTGTCCTCTCACCATAAATAATTATAACAGACTGTAAAAGACAATATCCTATATGAATTAAAATTTAATAGACAAATAATGAAGCTAGAAAATATAATCCATTAGCAGTCAAATAAGCAGTCCATAGCAACTGACCCTGAGATAACAGGATGTCAGAATTTGTGTAGAATAACTTTAACACAGCTATTATAGACATTATCAAGGACTTAAAAGAAATATGATTTTAGCAAATAATAAGATGAAGAATTTAGAGAAATGGAAACTATAAGGGAAATTCAAATAGAAATTCCAGAAGTAAAAAGTAAATATTTAAAATTAAAAGTGTATTGGATGAGTTTAACAAAAGTATAGAAACAATAATCTGACGAAAAATAAGAAAAATAACAAGTTTGGGAAAAATGAACAGAATCTCATTTCATTCAAAAAATTTTCATTCATACAAATTTCCATCATACATGTTATTCCTCCCAACAAGAAAAAGAGAAAGAATTGGGCAAAAAAATTGCTTGATAAAATGTTAAAATATTCTCACATTTTAAGGTAAAAACTAAAAAAAAAATAATGGCTGTAATCAGTGGCATACTAGTGAACATTAACAGTCTTTGAGGAAAAAAGCTTATATTGTAGCATTTTCCAATGTCCATGGTGTAAATATTCCCACCATGGCCAATTTCAACCTACAAATGTGATTTAGCAAAAGGGAAAAAAATGTTTTACTAACATTTGTAATAGTAAAATATTAAATAATTTCCCCCTAATATATATATATATATATATATATATATATATATATCTTGTATTAGAAGACCTAGCCAAGGACATAAGGCAAGAAGAATATTAAAAAATAACAAATCTAGTAACTTGATAAAGAACACACTATCACCCTGTGATATTCCTGCCGTAATCTATCAAACAAACCCAAGTTTATGTTCATTATAGAAAATAAAAAGACTACATTCTTAAAGATTGTCAAAGTCCAGAAAAAGGCAAGAAATTCCATGAATATTTCTGGATTAATGGAGTCTAAATTAACTAAATTTTATGACGAATATTACATTGGATTTTAGACTAAAGAAAAAAGTAACAAAAAATTATATGGAATATAATGATAACAATTAATGAAACTGAAGTATGAATTTAGGATTTGATAATAGTACTGAATCATGTTAATCTTTTCATTTTGACTCTGTGTGTAATGTAATAATAATGTGTTCTTAGGAAATAAAAAAGTGAAAAATTTAAACATAAAGGAAATTGATATCTCCAAATTACTCTTAAATCATTCAGAAAAAAAAAAAAAATCTATCATTCTACCAATATATGATAAAATAATATATTTAATAAATATTCAGATACATACATATATAGTCAAATATCATAAAGTGAAATTGAACATAGAATAAATGAATACACATACATATATGACAAATTCACAAATAAAGAAAAAATATAAACAATTGATGAATTTTGTTAAAAAGTAATGAGACTTCCTTGAACCACTTTTGTACTTTTTTCTCTACGTTTGAAATTATATCAAAACATAATGTTATAAATTTAAAAATAAACAAAAATATAACAACAAATGTGCCTATAAATGGCCAGCATTTGCATGTAGCAATAATTATCTGGATTCCTGTAGAAGTGAATCTCTTCATATGAACAGAAATACTAATATCATCATCTATCATGTTTTATGAACTTTAAACTTGGTATTAGTTTTAACTACACTTGGCTTATTTCACTCATTTAATTTGTTTGCCTTACATCTAAAGGCAGAAGAGTTTGCAACACTTGGCCTAAAAGTGAAGATTTCTAAAAGGTTTCTAAAAGCACAGGAAGAATCAATAATATTCTGGTGAATGTTTAACAATCGGTTCTCTGTGGGAAAAAAGCCCTTGTATTTATAATATCTGCCAATGTCCATGGTGTAAATAACTCCCACCATGGCCAATTTTAAGTTACCAACATGAAATTGCAAAACAATGTTGGGAAGAGTTGCACAGTCAGCTCTTATGAGCTGATGCAAGCCAGCTCCAGCACATCACTAGCTGGACGTGCCAAACTATCCCAGATTTCCATGGTTCAGATGGACCTTAAGAAAGTGTGATTGGGCAAGAGAGATTACATTGTCAGCATTTGGTGGAACAGTAGCTATAAAATTGTTATGGGAATTTCTAGGATATGCTCATGTTGGGTACACATAGTCTAAGGAAGAAAGCTTAGGACATCAACTTTAGAGGAATTAGGACTATAAGCCTTCTAGTTTGAAGTATACTTTGCCTTTCCTGAATTGTTATTCATTTGAATCATTGAATCATTTTTTTTTCTCAACTCGCCATTTCAATACCCTATTATCTGGGAAGCATTTTCCCTTTTGCTTTCTCATTTACAAAATTAGTCTAATTGCTATCAAATACTTAAGTGGGACTAAGGGGTAATCTGTTTTGTTTTTATTAATTCTCTCCAGTCTATTGAAAACAAACAAATTAGAGGACCTTCAAGATGGCAGAGGAGCAAGATGTGGAGATCAACTTCCTCCCTACAAATACATCAAAAATACATCTGCACGTGGAACAACTCTTACAGAACACCTACTGAAACCTGTCAGAAGACCTCAGATTTCCTAAAAGGCAAGAAACTCCCCACATACATGGTCGTGTGGCTGACAGGGTCTTGGTGCTCTGGCAGGGTGTCAGGCCTGAGCCTCTGAGGTAGGAGAGTCAAGTTCAGGACATTGGACCACTAGAGACCTCCCAGGCCCATGTAAAATCAATCGGCAAGAGCTCTCCCAGAGATTTCCAACTCAACGTTAAGACACAGCTCCACTCAACGACCAGCAAGTTCCAGTGCTGGACACACCATGCCAAACAACTAGCAAGACTGGAACACAGCCACACTCATTAGCAGAGAAGCTGCCTAAAATCATAATAAGTTCACAGACACTCCAAAACACACCATTGGATGCAGTCCTGCCCACCAGAGAAACAAGATCCAGCCTCATCCACCAGAACACAGACACAAGTCCCCTCCACCAGGAAGCCTACAAACCCACTGAACCAACCTTAGCCCATGGGGAAAGACACGAAAATACAACAGGAACTACGAATCAGCAGCTTGTGAAAAGGAGGCCCCAAACACAGTAAGTTAAGCAAAATGAGAATACAGAGAAATAGAAAACAGATGAAGGAGCAATGTAAAAACCCACTAGACCAAACAAATGAAGAGGAAATAGGCAGTCTACCTGAAAAAGAATTCAAGGTAATGATAGTAAAGATGATCCAAAATATTGGAAATAGAATGGAGAAAATAAAAGAAACATTTAACAAGGACCTAGAAGAAATAAAGAGCAAACAAACAATGATGAACAACACAAAAAGTGAAATTAAAAATTCTCTAGAAGGAATCAATAGCAGAATAACTGAGGCAGAAGAACGGATAAGTGACCTGGAAGATAAAATAGTGGAAATAACTACCACAGAGCAGAATAAAGGAAAAAGAATGAAAAGAATTGAGGACAGTCTCAGAGACATCTGGGACAATAGTAAACACACCAGTATTCGAATAGTAGGGGTCCCAGAAATAGAAGAGAAAAAGAAGGGCCTGAGAAAATATTTGAAGTGATTATAGTTGAAAACTTCCCTAATATGGGAAAGGAAATTTTCAAACAAGTCCAGGAAGCACAGATAATCCCATACAGGATAAACCCAAGGAAAAACATGTCAAGACACATTAATCAAACTATCAAAAATTAAATACAAAGAAAAAATATTAAAAACAACAAGGGAAAAGCAACAAAAATAACATACAAGGGAATCCTCATAAGGTTAACAACTGAACTTTCAGCAGAAACTCTACAAGCCAGAAGGGAGTGGCAGGACATATTTAAAGTGATGAAAGGGAAAAACCTACATCCAAGATTACTCTACCCAGCAAGGATCTCATTCAGATTTGATAGAGAAATTAAAACCTTTACAGACAAGCAAAAGCTAAGAGAATTCAGCACCACCAAACTAGCTTTACAACAAATGCTAAAGGAACTTCTCTAGGCAGGAAATACAAGAAAAGGAAAAGACCTACAATAACAAACCCAAAACAATTACGAAAATGGTAATAGGAATATACATATCAATAATTACTTTAATTGTATATGGATTAAAAGCTCTAACCAAAAGACATAGACTGGCTAAACGGATACAAAAACAAGACCTGTATATATGCTGTCTACAAGAGACACACTTCAGACCTAGGGAAACATACAGAAAGTGAAGATAGGGAAAATGATATTTCATGCCAATGGAAATCAAAAGAAAGCTGGAGTAGCAATTCCCATATCAGACAAAATAGACTTTAAAATAAAGACTATAACAAGAAACAAAGAAGGACACTACATAATGATCAAGGGGTCAATCCAAGAAGAAGAAATAACAATTGTAAGTATTTATGCACCCAACATAGGAGCACCTCATTACATAAGGCAAATGCTAACAGCCTTAAAGGGGAAATTGACAGTAACATGATCATAGTAAGGGACTTTAACACCCCGTTTTCACCGATCGACATATCAACCAAAATAACAAAACACAAGCTTTAAATGACACATTAGACAAGATGGGCTTAATTGATATTTATAGAACATTCCATCCAAAAACAACAGAATACACTTTCTTCTCAAGTGCTCATGAACAGTCTCCACGATAGATCATATTTTGTGTCAAAAAGAAAACCTTGGTAAATTTAAGAAAATTGAAATCATATCAAGTATCTTTTCCTACCAGAACGCTATGAGACTAGATATCAATCACAGGAAAAAACTGTAAAAAATACAAACACATGCAGGCTAAACAATACACTACTAAACAATCAAGAGATCACTGAAGAAATCAAAGAGGAAATCAAAAAATACCTAGAAACAAACGACAATGAAAACACAATGACCCAAAACCTCTGGGATGCAGCAAAAACAGTTCTAAGAGGGAAGTTTATAGTAATACACTCCTACCTCAAGAAACAAGAAAAATCTCAAATAAACAACCTAAACTTACACCTATAGCAATTAGAGAAAGAAGAACAAAAAAACCCCAAAGTTAGCCAAACTAAAGGAATCATAAAGATCAGATCAGAAATAAATGAAAAAGAAATGATGGAAAAAATAGCAAAGATCAATAAAAGGAAAAGCTGGTTCTTTGAGAAGATTAACGTAATTGTTAAACAATTAGCCAGATTCATCAAGAAAAAAAGGGAGAGGACTCAAATCAACAGTATTAGAAATGAAAAAGGAGAAGTAACAACTGACACTGCAGAAATACAAAGGATCATGAGAGATTACTACAAGCAACTATATGCCAATAATATAACCTGGAAGAAATGGACAAATTCGTAGGAAAGCACAACCATCTGAGACTGAACCAGGAAGAAGGAGAAAATATAAACAGACAGATCACAAGCACTGATATTGAAACTGTGATTAAAAATCTTCCAACAAACAAAAGTCAAGGATCAGATAGATTCACAGGTGAATTCTAGCAAACATTTAGAGAAGAGGTAACATCTATCCTTCTCAGTATTCCAAAATATAGCAGAGTGAGGAACACTCCCAAACTCATTCTACGAGGGCACCATCACCCTGACACCAAATCCAGACAAAGATGTCACAAAGAAAGAAAACTACAGGCCAATATCCCTGATGAATACAGATGCAAAAATCCTCAACAAAATATAAGAAAACAGAATCTAGCAGCACATTAAAAGGATCACACACCATGATCAAATGGGGTTTATCCCAGGAATGCAAGGATTCTTCAATATACACAAATCAATCAGTGTGATACACCACTTTAAAAAAGTGAAGGATGAAAACCATATGATAATCTCAATAGAAGCAGTAAAAGCTTTCAACAAAATTCAACACGGATTTATCATAAAAGCTCTCCAGAAAGTAGGCATAGAGGTAACTTGCCTCATCATAATAAAGGCCTTATATGCCAAGCCACAGCCAACATCATTCTCAGTGGTGAAAAACTGAAGCCATTTCCACTAAGATCAGGAACAAGGCAAGGTTGCCCACTCTTACCACTATCATTCAACATAGTTTTGGAAGTTTTAGCCACAGCAATCAAAGAAGAAAAAGAAATAAAAGGAATCCAAATAGGAAAAGAAGAAGTAAAGCTGTCACTGTTTGCAGATGATATGATACTATACATAGAGAATCCTAAAGATGCTACCAGAAAACTAATAGAGCTAATCAATGCATTTGGTAAAGTAGCAAGATACAAAATTAGTGCACAGAAATCTCTTGCATTCCTATACACTAATGATGAAAAATCTGAAAGAGAAATTAAGGAAACACTCCCATTCACCCTTGAAAAAAAAGAATAAAATACCTAGGAATAAACCTACCTAAGGAGACAAAAGACCTGTATGCAGAGAACTATAAGACACTGATGAAATAAATTAAAGATGATGCAAACAGATGGAGAGATATACCATGTTCTTGGATTGGAAGAATCAACTTTGTGAAAATGATTGTACTACCCAAAGCAACCTACAGATTCAATGCAATCCCTATCAAACTACCAATGGCATTTTGCACAAAACTTGAACCAAAAAATTTCACAATTTGTATGGGAACAAAAAGACCCTGAATAGCCGAAGCAATCTTGAGAAAGAAAAGCGGAGCTGGTGGAATCAGGCTCCCAGACCTCAGACTATACTACAAAACTACAGTAACCAAGACAGTATGGTACTGGCACAAAAACAGAATTATAGATCAATGGAAAAGTATAGAAAGCCCAGAGATAAACTCACACACGTATGGTCAACTTATCTTTGATAAAGAGGCAAGAATATATAATGGAGAAAATACAGCCTCTTCAATAAGTGGTGCTGGGAAAACTGGACAGCTACATGAAAATGAATGAAATTAGAACTCTCCCTAACACCATACACAAAAATAAACTCAAAATGGATTAAAGACCTAAATATAAATATAAAATATATATATAAATTATAAAATATATTAAATATAAAATATAAATATATTAAATATAAGGCCAGACAGTATCAAACTCTTAGAGGAAAACATAGGCAGACACTCTATGACATAAATCACAGCAAGATCCTTTTTGACCCACCTCCTAGAGAAATGGAAATAAAAACAAAAATAAACAAATTGGACCTAATGAAACTTAAAAGCTTTTGCACAGCAAAGGAAACCATGAACAAGAACAAAAGACAACCCTCAGAATGGGGGGAAATATTTGTAAATGAAGCAACTGAGAAAGGATTTATCTCCAAAATTTACAAGCAGCTCTTGCAGCTCAATATCAAAAAAACAAAACAAACAACCCAATCCAAAAATGGGGAGAAGACATAAATAGTTATTTCTCCAAAGAAGATATACAGATTACCAACAAGCACATGAAAGGATGCTCAACATCACTGATCATTAGAGAAACACAATTCTAAAGTACAATGAGGTATCACCTCACACTAGTCAGAATGGCCATCATCAAAAAATCTACAAACAGTAAATGCTGGAGAGGGTGTGGAGCAAAGCAAACCCTCTTGCACTGTTGGTGGGAATGAAAATTGATACAGCCACTATGGAGAACAGTATGGAGGTTCCTTAAAAAACTAAAAATAGAACTACAGTATGACCCAGAAATGTCCCTACTGGGCATATACCCGGAGAAAACTATAATTCAAAAAGAGTCATGTACCACTATGTTCATTGCAGCACTATTTACAATAGCTAGGACATGGAAGCAACGTAAGTGTCCATCAACAGAAGAATGGTTAAAGATGTGACACATATATACATTGGAATATTACTCAGCCATAGAAAGAAACAAAATTGAGCTATTTGTAGTTAGGTGGATGGACCTAAAGTCTGTCATACAGAATGCAGTAAGTCAGAAAGAGAAAAACAAATATCGTATGCTAACACATATATATGGAATCTAAAAAAAAAAAAAAAAAAAAAAAAAAGTATTTCTGAAGAACTTAGGGACAGGACAGGAATAAAGACGCAGATGTAAAGAATGGACTTGAGGCCATGGGAAGGGGGAAGGGTAAGCTGGGACGAAATAAGAGAGTGGCATGGACATATATACACTACCGAATGTAAAATAGATAGCTAGTGGGAAGCAGCCACATAAGATAGGGAGATCAGCTCGTTGCTTTGTGACCACCTAGAGGGGTGCATAGTGAGTGTGTGAGGGAGATGCAAGAGGGAGGGGATATGGAGATATATGTACATATAGCTGATTCGCTTTGTTATACAGCAGAAACTAACACAAAAATGTAAAGCAATTATACTCCAATAAAGACGTGAAAATAAAATAAAAAATTTTTAAATAAATATATAAAAATAAAAATAAAAATAAAAACAAATTACATACTAACCCTCATCTATTTGAATGTCAGGTTTTGGTTGAAGGGGCTTAAAGCAATCTAAAGACCTGAGCTTATTTTCTCGCTCAGTGGGACTATAACATTTTTTCCTACATTCAGGGATTAATGAGACACTCTCTAAAAAACGAAAGAAAAAAAAAAAAAAAGCTTGTCAGAAAATATAGTGGGATTCAAAAAATCCTCTGAAAATAATTGATACATTCATGTAAATTTGTAGTTGTAATTACATTTTTTAATATATTGAGCTTCTTTGTGTTTACTTCCTCAACCAGATAATTTGTTTCACTGTTACTTAATATGGCATATCAGTCATGTGGCAGATAAATCTCTTAGCTTCCTTTTTTGGCCTAAATTACTTCCTTTTGTTTTATAAATTTTTGTTATGTTCTGCCTCAGAGTTTCTCATCTTGTGTAATTTCAGAGTTAAAAATTTAAAAAATTATTTCACAGATTATAAATGATTTAAATCTTACCCTGTTTGCTAGAGAAATAATTAACTTTCCACAATTTCATGGATGCTGGCAGAAGACATGAGACTTGTGGGTCAGAGGCAAGGAGACTTTATTACTCACAGCATACCATGCATCATGGGTTTCATATTTACATTGATACATTCTGCTTCTAAGTCCCAGGAGGGTGACACTGTGGTGCAGGTAGAAGCTTCAAATGCAGTGGCTTTGCTTCATAACTGGGGAATCCAGAGGTTAAGCGTCCCTAATCTTTTGTAATTGGCTTTAAGCAAAATTTCCTAAACTTTTCTTCAGAGGGAGATACTATATTTATCATATTAGACGGCAAAAATCCTCTCCCTCTTCTCTGGAAGGAGATATTGTATCTCCCAAAGTTGTTCACTATATAAGCTTTCTTGAAAAGGCAACTGGGAGCAAAAGTTATCAAAAGTCTCTGCTTACAAGCTCTATAGAAATGAGATACCCAGGGAATATTTTCTCTCGGCATCATATAGTACAAAAATTCCTACCCAGAAAGACTGTTATGAGGATTAAAAATCATGACTAATAATTTGAGATTTAAGGCATTTTGCCCTAGCAAATGTAAAATTTTCCCAATGAATTTAGTATATATATCAGTTATTGGTCTTTAATACTGATGTGCAAACATTTATTGGATACATCTACAGTTAAAATACAGTAAGGGATGGCTATGATGTGAAGGAACATTTATATCCAAAGTCAATATCACTACAAGATGGGTAAGTGCTCACTGGAAAGCAAGATTCACTTAGTCTTTGTGGGAATGGGAGGAAAGGGATGATTAAAAGTCAAAATTAAAGAAGGGTTTAAACAATTTTAGCCACACTCTTACCACTTTCACTTCAATATGTATAATTTCTATTTGTACCTGAGATGATGCATTGAGAGTAATAACCTTTTCTCTTCATAATAGATGTGCATCAATTTTTTCTTTCTGATTGAACTTTTCCTGGATATTCAGACAAATTTTTTCTCAATGTCTTTCCATTATCAAACCAATATTGTTATTTTTTTCTTAGTATACATTTTCAGATTCCATTTCTCTTTCCCTTTTGCTCTGTTTACCCTTTTCTTGCTAGTGTGCATGGAAATATGCATCTCTTAAATTTCTCTGCTGTATTGTTGTGTAGCAAATGACCATTAAGTTAGTGGCTTAAAATAACACTCACTTATTACTTCATAGTTCTGTAGGTCAGAACTCTGTGCATAGCAGAGCTGAGTTTCTGGGTTGTCATATCATTGTCTTCTAATGCTGAAATCAAGTTGTTGGCTGGGTTGAGTTCTCATCTGGATGCTCTGAGGAAGAATCTACTTCTATGTTGTTGGGAAAAGTCAGCTCTTTGCAACTTACAAGGTTAAAATACCCATTTCCTTCCTGGCTATCAATTGAAGGTCACTCATATCTCTTGTGAGCCTTTCCTGAAGTATGTGCTCCCCTGCACCCAAACCAGCATGGGCCAGTCCATGCCCAGCCATCACGTTTTGGACCACAACCCATGTCAACACATCTTGCCCTCAGCTTGCCGGTACCCTTACCCTATGTAGCCCCAAATTCCACCTAACCTTTGACTGAGGCTCCTTGAAAAGTAGACCGAGCCAGAACCCTTATCGCCCCTCTGGGTTTGGGGGGACAAGGGGCTTCCAGCAGGCAGGGCTTCTAGATGTGGCTTATTTATCTGAGGACTCTCCCTGTTTCTGCAAGGAGAGTTCCGAGTTCCCACGGGATTGAGCTTGTGCGCTGGGAAGTGTGGCTGGGGCTCAGCCTTGGCCTGCTTCCACTGTCCCCTGAGATCTCTCTTACTCTTACCACTACCCGCCCCCTCTTTCCTTGCTGCCCTACCAGCCAGATTGGGATCACTTTACAATTTAGATCCCTATCACAGGGATCATTTGGTTAGGCCAATCCACTTAGGATAATCTCCCTTTTAAAAGACCAGTTGTGCCAAATAAAATAACCTAATCAGAAATGTGATATCCCATCATATTCAAATATCACTTAAACTCACTAGGAAGGATCATACAAGTGTGTAGGTCATTTAGGTTCATATTAGAATTCTGCTACCATATCTATTGTATAAAGAATTTTAACTTCTCATCACAATCAAAATTTCTCATGAAACACCTCAAATTTTACTTATTTTAAACTAAGAATTAAAAGAAAGTAAAGCTTTCTTTTATTATCAAGCTATTTCATCTTTAGCAGCTATTATATATGAAATGGCAATTTATTACAGAATCATGCAAATCCTCGTTATAATATAAAACTATCTAGCTCTTCTAGACTTCGTTACCAGTTAATAAGAAGAAGATATAACTGTACTTGTTAAAAATTTACATTGTTTTCTAACAGCAGATAAATTAATAGATCAGAATTAAACGTTGGCATAAGAAAGCTTAATGCATCAATAAATGCCAGTAGATATATTAACTGAAAATTTAGTTGAAATAACAGTATATTCTAATGAAAGTATATTAACTATATATTGCTGAGTAACAATATTGCAACAAACTTAGAAGCTTAAAACAACACACATTTATTATCTCACAGTTTCTGCAAGTCAAGGTTTAACTAGGTCCTCCTAGCTTCTCAGTGTGCTGCAATCAAAGAATTGTAGCTCTACAGTCTCAATTGGTACCTCCATCTGGGAAAAATCTACTTCCAAGCTCACTCAATTGTTGGCAGGATTCATTTCCTTGCAAGTATGGGACTGAAGGTTTGAGGCTGTCCTCAGCTCTTAGAGACTTCTGAAGTTCCATGCCATGTGGACTTTCCCAACATTAACCCTTACTTCAACTAACCAGCAAGGAGTCTGTAACATGAGTCTGTGAGCAAGACAGAGTCTTATTATGAAGTAATGTAATCACAAGGGGGACACCTCATCACCTCTGATATATTCTATTAGTTAGAAGCAAGTCATAAGTCCCACTCAAGGTTAAGGGCTTTAGACTATATAAAGGAATTAACACCAGGAAGTAGGGATCATGGTGTGTGTATTGGGGGGAGATTTTAGAGTCTGTTCATCACTGAAGGACAAAGCTGGAGAAATCACCATGGTATAAAAATTTTTCTGTAAGAAAGGATAATTATGGGTCTTGAATAATAGGTAATGATTTAAAAGATAGATTTGGAGGATGGAAGGATGAACAATACTTTAAGCCCTGCAGTAACAGGCAAGTCCAATGGTCTTTGCTATAAAAAATGGTACTGTAGCAACTACATCAAATGAATTACTGAGTAATTTGATGATTGGGAAAACCTGCAAAAAATCAAGATCAGAGCGGTTATGTACATGGGTAGGTGCACTAGAAATCTGTCCTGCTAATGATCCCAACTTCCTCTTCTTGTCCATTAAATCAGACAGGATTCAAAGATTGCAGAAACTAAACCCAAACCGGCTTAAACACAAAAGATTATTAACATAACTAATGAAGTTGATACATAGTTTGAGTCCACCAGATTTCAGTGGTAAAACTGACAGTATTATAATATAATATCTTGTTTATCATTTAACAATTTCCTTTCCTTTTTATAGCTCACCCTTAGATAATTTCATTACATAGAGTAACAGGGATTATTTGCATGTTCCTCAGCTCTCATCACATCAAAATCAAAAGAATAATCTCACTCTCCCAGAGCCCAAAACCATCCCTGAAAAATTGCTGAGATTTCTTCTTCATAGGTTAAATACCCCTGTATACAAATAACTTATCTTGTGGAATGGAGAACTATGATTGGCTAGTCTGCATCATGTGCTCTCTGTGGCAGGATGACCTTGTCTTCTGATTATCAACTTCAAAAACTGAGAGAAAATGAGCAAACATAAAAAAAAAGGAAACACCACCTCTAAAAATGTAATAGAGAAATATTACATTACAATAAAAGTAGTAATATTTGTACATATTTGCACTGAGTATTTTTACATATAAAACAAGTTAAATTTAAATCTTTGACTGATTAATAATAATCAGGAATACTCACCAGCACATGAAAATACTTTGCAAAGTATAAGGTAGCCTAAATATGTTTGCTATTTTTATTAGATTATATTTAAATTGGTATATTTAAGGGTTTGTATTCAACATAAGGAAGATGATACAGAGTTTTAATATGACTTTAGATATATTTCAATGCAATGACATGTATAATAGCAATGGATAGATTTCTACATCAAACACTCCTAACTGTCTTGAATTTCACATCATAACTGACCTTAGTTCTCTATAAAGAGTTGAACCAGGAATGTCTAGTATAATCTCCATTGGAGTATATCTCCTGCACAATATTGTTGGTTTTATACTGGAATCCCAGAAGAAATTATGGGGAATTTCTTACTCCGGGATGATTAAACAACAAGTTAAAAATATGAGGCAGCTACTATAGTAAGCAACATGTTAAATAAACTAATAAATGAGATCTTATAGCAATAATGGCCTTCTAAGAAAATTACATACTTAATTTTTATTTCTAAGCACAGGTGAATATATTGGATGATGATCAAATAATTAGTATAAAATAATATTTTTTCTCTCAATTTTTTGTTTTCTTTACAGCATTTACTAGAATATTTTTTTACTTTTTTTCAATGTGACCTCATTATTGTCCTTGCCATAAATATTCTAATTAAATCCAGACCAATCAATATAAATTTATTCTATTGTATACAAGATGTTATATTTAAGTCTATCCACATGGATATACACTGGGTAGGACCGCCATACTTCCCATTTTGCTAGAGACATACTAGGCTTCTGCATGTTGTCCCAGAAAAATTCCTAAAAGCTCCTCCTTTCACTTTCAAAAATATTCTGTATTGGATAACAAATTATATGGTCTCCTTAGCACTGCTAAACTTCCATGTGTTCTGAGAATACTATGGGATTATTATTTTTAAATCTCAAATGTTATATCATTCTATCTGTAACTATATTTCATAAGGAAACTTAAAATAACAACCATACCAATAGCACAACAGAAAATAACAATAACCCTTTAATACCAATACATATCCAACCAGTGTTCAAATTATTCCAGATGTTTCATATTTTCACAGCTTGTTTGTTTGATTCAGGATCCAAATAGGTTCTCTGCCTTGCAATTTGTTTATATGTCCCTTAAATCATTTTAATCTCTCGTTTTCTACTCTCTTTTTTCTTACAGTTATGTTTGGAGAAATTTAATCATTTGTTTTCTAGAGTTTGCCACATTCTGGATATTGTTGATTCTATGTACCTTCTGTATGCATATAAACTGTAATATATATCTATATTTTATTAGATTTACTTCTTTCTTCCCCTCTTTCCTTCCTTCCTTCCTTCCTTTCTCTCTTTTTTTCTTCCTTTCTTTCTATTTTCTTTTTTGTGTCTTTCTTTCTTCTTCCTTTCATTTGTATGAATATTGCATATATTGTGCAGCGGAAGGTGCATAATATCTGGCTGTGCTTTTTGTGACTGAGTAAATATAGGGTTAACCTTTGGCTGCTCAGCAGTAACCCTAATCTATATTTATCTCCAGGGATGTCTAGAGCCATAATAATGACTATTGGTCAAGATAAGAAGGAAGTGCCCTAACTAGTTGAAATGCCTTAGCTAGGTAAATAGTCAAACCATTTAATGCCCCAATACTCATCTTGAGGGGCTTTGTGCTAGTGTGCCAGTTCACCTACAGTGATAATTGGTAGTATGTAGATTGATGATCTGTGCATGTTTACCTGGTTACACAGCTCAGTTTTGGTTCTATGACCAAAGTGATATAAAAGTTTCCTCAGTAAACATGTGACTTAGCTTCTCTTAGACCAAAATATCTCACATATATCTTGGTGGTTCATAAGCTAAAGAAGTAAGTCTGGTGTAACTGAGAAATGACATTGAAACCTGCACCTGAAATGTATCTGAGCTTTCTTTCTCCAGCTGTTTTGAATCCCTTGTCTTTATTAAAGCATTAATTAGGTATATCCTGCAGGCTGTTGTGAGTTTTGCCATTTATTTGAGATAATGCATAATTAATGCAGTATTAATAGCAACCATTGATGATTATTGCTTAACTCCATTACATAGTTATAATTAAAGAGGGTATTATTAAAAATTTTATATTCCTTATTCATTTACTGGATGATGTACGTCTTCAATTAAGAGTCTTTTGATCTATTATTTAGTTTCCTTGATGTACAATTGGTAATAAAAATAAATGTTTCACATTTTCCTTTTATTTATCAGTTCTCAAAATTATGAATTATTTCCCTATAATTGTCCAAAAATTACCAAGGATTCTGTATATGTTTATGTGCATATGTTTATGTCTGTTTATATTTTAAATATTTAAAAGTAGGTAGTCAGTTTCAAGAATTATTCATACTGCTACTTAAACTGTCTTACATTAAGTAGTGATACTTACAGAGGCTCCATTGTAAGCCTCTTCAGGATGATAGTGTTTTAATAGTGACCTCAATGTTTGACATAGCAAGCCATTGCTCATTGATATAGTAAATTTCCGTCACTGAATGGATTCCATCATATCACCAAAGAACCTGCTTCCTTCAGTGAAAAAACATGTTTGTTTTACAATTTTTGAAAGGGTACTTTAAAAATTAGAATCTACTTATAAGAAAAACTGTTTGTTTCAGACTAGTCTGGGTGACAAAAATAATAACATTAATACCATTGTTATAATTATTGGTAATAGTACATAATTCTGAGAATGCAGCCTTAAAACTGCCCTTACTCAGTATGAGATTAAAATTTACACTAAACCAGTGCCAATGGAACCAACCAAAGTGTTAAAGAGATCCCTTGTAGTTAATACCCTGTTGCTAACAGGAGAAAGCATTGGTATGCAATCTCAATTTAGATTCTTAGGTTTCCTACATATTTTTTTTTAAATACATTAGGACTCACAATAATTTAAAAAATCTAAAAGATTCTATTGATGAGTTAGAGGAAACAAACTGTCAGTTTATATGTCCAAATATTAGAATTATAAAATAAAGAATACCAAATAATTATTTATAAAACGTTTGAATAAATTAAAATATTTTAACAGTTAAGGAAGAAATGATACCAATTCTCCAAAATATGTTTTAGAAATAGAAGCAGAAGGAAAACTTCATAACTTATTTTATGATGCCAGCATTATCCTAATACCCCAAAATATAAATACATAATAAGAAAACTACAGTTCAATAGCTTTCATGAATACTGATATAAGTATCCTTAACAGAATATTACAAATTGAACTAACAATGTATAACAATAATTCTATACCAAGACCAAGTGGCATTTATTCCAGGTATGTAAGAATAGTTATATGTTCCATGTTCAATTTAATTTAAAATATCAGCAGCTAAAGGAGAAAAAGTTATAGAACTATATCCATTAATATAGAAAAAAACATGTACCAAAATGTAAGAACAATTCATTATAAAAACCCTCAGCAAATTAGTAATTGTGGTGATCTTCCTCAACTTAATAAGGAAAATCTACAAAACCTTTAGCTAACATCACACTTAATGGTGAGAAACATCTAGATGCCTGAACACTAATATCAGGAACAAGGTATCACCTCTCATTCAACATTATACTGGAAATAATAGTTAATGCTATAAAACAAGAAAAGGAAATAAAAAGTATATAGGCTGGGAAGAAAGAAAGAAAACTATGCTTATAGAATACTTGTCTATGTAGAAACACCTAAAGAATCAACCAAGAAACTCCTGAAACTAACATGTGATTATATTAAGGTTTTAGAATATAAGGTTAATAACAAAAGTCAATTTCTTTTCTACATACTAATAAAAAACAATTAGAATTTGAAATTTAAAACACAATACTATTTACATTTTCACACCCAAAATGAAATACTTAAGTATAAATCTAACAAAATATGTAGAAAATCTATAAGAAAAACTCTTATAAAAGAAAATCTAAATAAATGGAGAAATATCCCATGTTCATCAGTAGGAAGATTCAATATTATTGACATAATTTTTTCCCAAATTGACCTATAGATTCAATGCAATCCCAGACAGAATCACAGAAAGTTACTCTGTGGCTATCAACAAGCTGATTCTAAAGTTTATATGGGGGGGGGAGTCAAGTTGGCAGAATAGGAGGTTGCAGAATTCACCTCTCCTCACAAGTACATCAAGAATACATCTACAAATGGAACAGTTCTCACAGAGCACCTGCTGAACACTTGTGGAAGACCTCAGACACCAAGAAGTACAGGAAAAGTCCCCATACAGCCAGTAGGATGAAAGAAAGAAAAAAAATGAAAAGAAGAAACAGGAAGGGATCAGCACCCCTGATGGGGAACTGTAGGTGAGGAGAGGTTCCTTCATGCCGAAAAGCCCATTCACAGTGGGGAAATCAGCTGGGGAAAAAAGGAACCTTGGGGGATCAGAAGGGAATGCAGCAACCTGTCTGTGGAAGTAAGAACTTTGCACATGGTCTGTGCCACAACCCTGAGCACCCCAGCCTGAGTCGTGTGTCTCCTGGTGTGGAGGGGGGCTGGGTGCTGGAAAATGTGGTTTAGAGAGTGGACCCAGGGAGGGGACAGCTGTTGGCTGTGAAGAGACAGCCTAAAGTGACAGGAGTAAGGAGCTCCACAACCAGGAATGTTTTTGGAAGAAGACTGGGCCACTATAGAAACAAAAACCCATTGTTGAGTGGTGTGCAAGGGGTGGGGCCACCATTGCAACCCCCTTCCCTACCTGCTGGCTCCTGCCTCTGCAGGCACAGGGAGGAGCTCCCAACTGAGCAGGCTCACCCACCCTTAAAGCCAAGGTCTCCTTCGCCCTCTCAGGCTCCAGGGTCCTGAGCACAGCCACCACAAAATCCTCCTTTGACTGCACAGGTCCCAGTGGGCTTGTGTGCACCAACCATGCCAAAGCCTCCTCCAGAATCAGCCCTGCCTGCCCCAGGCTGAGACAGAGAGCTGCAAATGTTGTGGAGGCTGAGTGCTAAAGCATTGGGTTAGGAGAGTGGATCTGGATCCAGGGAAAAGACCGCTGTTGGCTGCACAGAGACAACCTGAGGGGACAGGAGTGAGGGGCTACACAGCTGGGAATGCTCCTAGAGGAAGCATGGTCTGCCTTGGAAATGAGATGCCATTGTTGAGTGGTGTGGAAGGGGTGGGGGGCACCATTGTAACACCCTTTCCCATGTGCCATCTCCTGCCTCCACAGGCACTGGGAGGGACTCCCACCAGAGCAAGCACATCCCAGTCTGTTACAATTTCATGCTGGTTTCTGATGCCGTAAGCACTTTGCACACACCTCAGTTGTGGCTACCTTATGGCTCCCCAGCCTGAACATTAGTGCCCCAATCAGCCGTTGCTTCCACTCCCTCTTGCTAGGGCAGGGAACAAATGCCTGAGGGTGGTCCACACACAGAGGTGGGGCCAAAACCAAAGCTGAGCCACAGGGGCTGTGTGACTAAGGAAGACTAATAGAAATCTCTTTCTGCAGCTGCACAAGCCACAGATTAAATCCCTGTGATCTGCTTGGTAAACCCTGCATCTGTGGAATATCTGAATGGATAATGAGTGGTCCCACAACTGACCCTGGTCTAGCTTTAGCAGATGTGGAATTTGGGGGCAAGTACATACAGGAGTTGGGCCAGATCAGAGTCTGAGCTGACCCCACAGTGCCCACAGTGGATCCAGAGACCTACCTAGAAGTATTGGAGGGCCTCCTGGGGAGGCAGGGGCTGGCTGTAGCTCACTGTGGGGGTGAGGACAGTGACAGTGGAGGACTCAGGAAAATATTATTATTATTATTATTATTATTATTATTATTATTATTATTATTATTATTATTTTGTTAGTTTTTTGTTTCATTTTATTCTGTTGTTTTTTGTTTTATAAATTATTTTTATTATTTATTTTTTTTCTTTCTTTTTTAAAATTCTTTTAATATATTTTTAATTTTTCTATTTTTACCTTAGTTTTTTGTTGTTTTGTGCTTTTTGTTTTTGTTCTTTGTTTTGCCTTTTGTTTTTCTTTTTTTGATCATTATTATGTGTTTGTTTTATGCTTTCTTTGCTTTTGTTAGTTTGCTTTCTGTTTCTTGTTTAATTTTTGTTTTTCTTAGCTTTGTTCCTATTGTTTTTTTTGTTTGTTTGTTTTGGGTTATTTGTTTGGTTGTACTCTTGTTTTTTGTTTCCCTTTTTTGTTTGTTTTATTTGGTTTTGCTTTTATCATTTATTTTGGGTTGTGTTTGTTTTCTTTCCTTTCGTCTTTCTTTTTTTTTTTTTTTTTGGCCATACTATGCAGCTTTCAGGGTCTTAGATCCCCACCCAGGGGTTGGGCCTGAGCTTCTGGGGTAAGGTCGCCAAATCCAAGATGCTGGACCACCAGAGAATTTCACACCCCAGTGAATAGTAACAGGCATGAGCTCCCCTGGAGGTCTCCATCTTGACACCAAGACCGGCTCCACCCACTGCCTGCAGATTCCAGTGCTGGACACCACACTCCAAACAACCAGCAAGACAGGAACACAGCTCCAACCATTAGCAGACAGGCTGCCGAAGGTTTTACTAAGCTCACAGACACCCCAAAACACACCACCTGATGTGGCCCTGCCCATCCTAGCGACAATACTCAGCTCTACCCACCAGGGCACAGGCACCTCTCCCTCCCAACAGAAAGCCTACACAAGACCCTGGACCAACCTCACACACCAGAGGGCAAAGACCAGAAGCAAGAGGAAGTACAGACCTTCAGCCTCTGGAAAGGAGACCATAAACACAGTAAGTTAGACAAGATGAGACAACAGAGAAATATGTTGCAGATAAACAGGCAAGGTAAACACCAACAAGAACAAATAAATGAAGAGGAAACAGGCAATGTAGCTGAAAAATAATTCAGAACAATGATAATAAAGATGATCCAAGATCTCAGAAATAGAATAGAGGCACAGTTTGAGAAAATACAAGAAATGATTAGCAAGGACCTAGAAGAACTAAAGAACAAAGAAACAGTGATGAACAATACAATAATTGAAATGAAAAATACACTAGAAGGAATCAGTAGGAGAATAACTGAGGCAGAAAGACAGATAAGTGAGCTGGAATATAGAATGTCTGAAATAACCACCATGGAGCAGAATAAAGAAAAAAGAAGGAAAAGAAATCAGGACACTTACAGAGATCTCTGGGACAACTTTAAACACACCAACATTCGAATAATAGGGGTCCCAAAAGAAGAAGACAAAGAGAAAAGCTCTGAGAAAATACTTGAAGAGATTATAGTCAAAAACTCCCCTAATGGGAAATGAAATAGTCACCGAAGTCCAGGAAGTGCAGAGAGTCCCATACAGGATAAACCCAAGGAGGAACATACTGAGACACATATTAATCAAAATAACAAAAATTAAATACAAAGAAAAAAATATTAAAAGCAGCAAGGGAAAAGAAACAAATAACACATGAGGGAATTCCATAAGCTTATCAGCTGATTTCTCATCAGAAACTCCGCAGGTCAGGAGGGAGTGGCAAGATATATTTAAAGTGGTGAAAGGGAAAAACCTACAACCAAGATTACTCTACCCAGCAAGGATTTCATTCAGATTCAATGGAGAAATCGAAAGCTTTACAGATGAGCAAAAGTTAAGAGAATTCAGCACCACGAAACCAGCTTTACAGCAAATGCTAAAGAAACGTCTCTAGGTGGCAAACACAACAAAAGAAAAAGACCTAAAACAACAAAACCAAAACAATTAAGAAAATGGTAATAGAAAAAGAAAAGAAAGCATAAAGATCAGAACAGAAATAAATGAAATAGAAATGAAGAAAACAACAGCGAAAATCACTGAAACTAAAAGCTGGTTCTTTGAGAAGATAAACAAAATTGATAAGCCTTTAGCCAGACTCATCAAGAAAAAAGGGAGAGGACTCAAATAAAAAAAAAAAAAATTAGAAATGGAAAAAAAGTTACAAATGACACTGCAGAAATGCAAAGTATAATAAGAGACTAATACAAGTAACTATATTCCAAAAAAATGTACAACCTGGAAGAAATGGACAAATTCTTAGAATGGGACAACCACAAAAGACTGAACCAGGTTGAAATAGAAAACAAGAATAGACCAATCACAAGTAATGAAATTGAAAGCGTGATTCAAAATCTTCCAACAGGGTGCCTGGAGCCCACTTAGATGAGGAAACTGAACAATGAAGAGATTAAACACAAGTAGTTGAAATTCAAACTCATGTCACTTTAATCATAAAACACATGTTTTGGCACCTTCAAGATGGCAGAGGAGTAAGACGTGAAGATCACCTTCCTCCCCACAAATACATCAAAACTACATCTGCATGTGGAACAACTCCTACAGAACACCTACTGAACCCTGGCAGAACACCTCAGACTTCCCAAAGGCAAGAATCTCCCCACATACCTGGGTAGGGCAAAAGAAAAAAGAAAAAACAGAGACAAAGAATATGGATGGGACCTGCAACTCAGGGAGGGAGCTGTGAAGGAGGAAAAGTTTCCAAGCACTAGGAAGCTGCTTCACTGGTGGAGACAGGGGTTAGGTGGGGGGGAAGATTTGAAGCCACAGGGCAGAACGCAGCAACAGGGGTGCAGAGAGCAAAGAGGAGAGATTCCTGCACAGGGGATCACTGCTGACCAACACTCACCAGCCTGAGAGGCTTGTCTGCTCACCCTCTGGGGAGGGTGGGAGCTGAGGTTCTGGCTTCTTCAGAGGTCAGATCCCAGGGAGAGGACTGGGGTTGGCTGCATGAAGACAGCCTTAAGGGGGCTAGTGCACCACGGCTAGCTGGGAGGGAGTCCAGGAAAAAGTCTAGACCTGCCTAAGAGGCACGAGACCACTGTTTTGGGGTGCACAAGGAGAGGGGATTCAGAGCACCACCTAAGCGAGCTCCAGAGATGGGCATGAATGCAGCTATCAGCACGCACCCCAGAGACAGGCATGAAACACTAAGTCTGCTGCTACAGTCACCAAGAAGCCTGTGTGCAAGCACAAGTCACTGTCTACACCTCCCATCCCAGGGAGCCTGTGCAGCCTGACACTGTCAGGGTCCCGTGATCCAGGGACAACTTCCCTGGGAGAACACATGGCACACTTCAGGCTGGCTGTTGCAACATCATGCCAGCCTCTGCTGCCACAGGCCCACAGAGCATTCCATACCCCTCCCTCCCACTGGCCTGAGTGAGCCAGAGCCCCTAATCAGCCTCTCCTTTAACTCTGTCCTGTCTGGGTGGGGAACAGACACCCTCAGGTGATCTACATGCAGAGACATGGCCAAATTCAAAGCTGAACACCAGAAGCTGGACAAACAAAGAAGAGAAAGGGAAATTTCTCCCAGGAGCCTCAGGAGCAGCAGATTAATCCCCACAATCAAATTGAGGTACCCTTCATCTGTGGAATACCTGAATAAACAACAAATCATCCCAAAATTGAGGCTGTGGACTTTGGGAGCAAATGTAGACTTGGGGTTTGCTTTCTGCATCTAATTTGTTCTGTTTTTATGTTTATATTAGTTTAGTATTTAGAGCTTATTATCACTGGTAGATTTGTTTATTCATTTGGTTGCTCTCTTCCATATATATATATATATATATATATATATATATATATACATATATGTTTTTTAGTTTTTCTCATTTTGTGAGTGTGTATGTGTATGCTTCTTTGTGTGATTTTCTCTGTATAGCTTTGCTTTTGACATTTGTTCTAGGGTTCTGACTATTTTATTTTTTTAATAGTATTTAGCACTTGTTATCATTGGTGGATTTCTCTTTTGGTTTGGTTGCTCTCTTCCTTTCTCTCTTTATTTATTTTTTATTACTTTTTTATTTTTAATTTTTAATATTTTTTTCTATTTTAATAACTTTATTTTATTTATTTATTTTTTCTTTCTTTCTTTTTTTTTTTTTTTTTTTTTTTTTTTTAATCCCTTTCCTCTGAGCCGTGTGGCTGGCAGGGTCTTGGTGCTCTGGCCTGGTGTCAGGCCTGAGAGTCTGTGGTGGGAGAGCTGAGTTCAGGACATTGGATCACCAAAGACCTCCCAGCCACACATAATATAAAACAGCAAAATATCTCCCTGACATCTGCATCTCAATGCTAAGACCCAGATCCAATCAATGACCAGCAAACTACAGTGCTGGACACCCTATGCCAAACAATTAGCAGGGCAGGAACACAACCCCACCCACTAACAGAGATGTTGCCTAAAATCAGAATAAGTTCACAGACACCCCAAAAAACACCATTGGACGTGGTTCTGCCCACAAGAAAGAAAATACCCAGCCTCATCCACCACAACACAGGCACGAGTCCCCTCCACCAGGAAGCCTACACAACCCAATGAAACAAGCTTACCCACTGGGAGCAGACAACAAAAACAACAGGAACTACGAACCTGCAGCCTGCGAAAAGGAGACCTTCAACACAGTAATTTAAGCAAAATGAGAATACAGAGAAATACACAACAGATGATGGAGCATGGTAAAAACCCATCAGACCAAACAAATGAAGAGGAAATAGGCAGTGTAACTGAAAAAGAATTCAGAGTAATGATAGTAAAGATGATACAAAGCCTTGAAAATAGAATGGAGAAAATACACGAAACAATTAACAAGGATCTAGAAGAACTAAAGAGCAAACAAACAATGATGAAAAAGAAAATAAATGGAATTAAAAATTCTCTAGAAGGACTCAATAGCAGAATAACTGAGGCAGGAGAACAGATAAGTGACCTGGAAGATAAAATAATGAAATAACTACAGCAGAGCAGAATAAAGATAAAAGAATGAAAAGCACTGAGGACAATCTCAGAGACCTCTGGGACACTATTAAAAACACCAACAGTCGAATTATAGGGGCCCCAGAAGAAGAAGAGAAAAAAAAAAAAAAGGACTGAGAAAATAATTGAAGAGATTATAGTTAAAAACTTCATTAATATGGGTAATGAAATAGTCAATCAAGTCCAGGAAACATAGAGAGTCCCATATAGGATAAATCCAAGGAGAAACAGGCCAAGACACATATTAATCAAACTATCAAAAATAAAATACAAAGGAAAAATATTATAAACAAGAAGGGAAAATCAACAATTAAAATATAAGGATATCACCATAAGGTGGACAGCTGATCTTTCAGCAGAAACTCTGCAAGCCAGAAAGGAGTGGCAGGACATATTTTTTTTTTTTTTTTTTTTTTAATTTTATTTATTTTATTTAGTTATGGCTGTGTTGGGTCTTCGTTTCTGTGCGAGGGCTTTCTCTAGTTGTGGCAAGCGGGGGCCACTCCTCATCGCGGTGCACGGGCCTCTCACTATCGCGGCCTCTCTTGTTGCGGAGCACAGGCTCCAGACGCGCAGGCTCAGTAATTGTGGCTCACGGGCCCAGTCGCTCCGCGGCATGTGGGATCTTCCCAGACCAGGGCTCGAACCCGTGTCCCCTGCATTGGCAGGCAGATTCTCAACCACTGCGCCACCAGGGAAGCCCGGCAGGACATATTTAAAGTGATGAAAGGGAAAAACCTACACCCAAGATTACTCTACCCAGCAAGGATCTCATTCAGATTCAATGGAGAATTAAAATCTTTACAGACAAGCAAAAGCTAAGGGAATTCAGCACCACCAAACTAGCTTTAAAACAAATGCTAAAGGAACTTCTCTAGGCAGGAAACACAAGAGAAGGAAAAGACCTACAATAACAAACCCAAAACAATTAAGAAAATGCTAATAAAAACATACAAATAGTTAATTACCTTAAATGTAAATGGATTAAATGCTCCAAGCAAAAGACATAGAGTGGCTGAATGGATACAAAAACAAGACCTGTATATATGCTGTCTACAAGAGACCCACTTCAGACCTAGGGACACATACAGATTGAAAGTGAGGGAATGCAAAAAGATATTCCATGCAAATGGAAATCAAAAGACAGCTGGAGTAGGAATCCTCATATCAGGCAAAATATATTTTAAAATTAAGACTATTACAAAAGACAAGGAAGGACATTACATAATGATCAGGAGATCAAAGAAGAAGATACAATTGTGAATATCTATGCACCCAACATTGGAGCACTTCAATACATAAGGCAAATGCTAACACCCTGAAAAGGGGAAATCGACAGTAACACAATTAAGTAGGGGACTTTAACACCCCACTTTCACCAATGGACAGATCATCCAAAATGAAAATAAATAAGGAAACACAAGCTTTAAATGATACATTAAACAAGATGGACTTAATTGATATTTATAGGACATTCCACCCAAAAACAGCAGATTACATTTTTTTCTCAAGTGCTCATAGAACATTCTCCATGATAGATCATATTTTGCTTCACAAATCAAGCCTTGGTAAATTTAAGAAAATTGAAATCATATCAAGTACTTTTCTAACCACGCTATGAGACTAGATATCAATCACAGGAAATAATCTGTAAAAAATATAAACAAATGAAGGCTAAACAATGTGCTACTAAATAACCAAGAGATCACTGAAGAAATCAAAGAGGAAATCAAAAAATACCTAGAAACAAATGGCAATGAAAACACAATGACACAAAACCTATGGGATGCAGCAAATGCAGTTCTAAGAAGGAAGTTTAGAGCAATACAATCCTACCTCAAGAAACAAGAAACATCTCAAATAAAGAACCTAATTTTACACCTAAAGCAAATAGAGAAATAAGAACAAAAAACCCCTAAGTTAACAGAAGGAAAGAAATTATAAAGATCAGATCAGAAATAAATGAAAAAGAAATGAAGGAAACAATAGCAAAGATCAATTAAACTAAAAGCTGGTTTTTTGAGAAGATTAACAAAAATGATAAACCATTAGCCAGACTCATCAAGCAAAAAAGGGAGAATACTCAAATCAACAGAATTAATATGAAAATGGAGAAGTAACAACTGACACCTCAGACATGCAAAGGATCATGAGAGATTACTACAAGGAACTATACGCCAATAAAATGGACAACCTGGAAGAAATGGACAAATTCTTAGGAAAGCAAAACCTTCTGAGACTGAACCAGGAAGAAATAGAAAATATAAGCAGACCAATCACAAGCACTGAAATTGAGACTGTTTTAAAAAATCTTCCCAAAAACAAAAGCCCAGGACCAGATGGCTTCACGGGCGACTCCTATCAAACACTTAGAGAAGAGATAACACCTATCCTTCTCAAACTCTTCCAAAATATAGCAGAGGGAGGAACACTCCCAAACTCATTCTATGCGACCACCATCACCCTGATACCAAAAGCAGACAAAGATGTCACAAAGAAGGAAAACTACAGGCCAATATCACTGACGAACATAGATGCAAATATCCTCAACAAAATACTAGCAAACAGAATCCAACAACACAATTAAAGGATCATACACCATGATCAAGTGGTGTTTATCACAGAAGGCAAGGATTCTTCAATATATGCAAATCAATCAATGAGATATGCCATATTAACAAATTGAAGGATAAGAAGCATATGATCATCTCAATAGATGCAGAAAAAGCTTTTGACAAAATTCGACACCCATTTATGACAGAAACTCTCCAGAATATAGGCATAGAGGGAACTTACCTCAACATAATAAAGGCCATATATGACAAACCCACAGCCAACGTCGTTCTCAATGGTGAAAAACTGAAACCATTTCCACTAAGATCAGGAACAAGACAAGGTTGCCCCCTCACCACTATTATTCAACATAGTTTTGGAAGTCCTAGCCACAGGAATCAGAGAAGAAAAAGAAATAAAAGCAATCCAAATCAGAAAAGAAGAAGTAAAGCTGTCACTGTTTGCAGATGACATGATACTATTCATAGAGAATCCTAAAGATATTACCAGAAAACTAATAGAGATAATCAATGAATTTGGTAAAGTAGCAGGATACAAAATTAATGCACAGAAATCTCTTGCATTCCTATACACTAATGATGAAAAATCTGAAAGAGAAATTAAGAAACACTCCCATTTACCATTGAAAGAAAAAGAATAAGATACCTAGGAATAAGCCTACCTAAGGAGACAAAAGACCTGTATGCAAGACATTGAAAGAAATTAAAGACTCTAAAAATAGATGGACAGATATACCATGTTCTTGGATTGGCAGAATTAACATTGTGAAAATGTCTATACTGACCAAATCAATCTACAGAATCAATGCAATTGCTATCAAATGAGCAATGGCATTTTTCACAGAACTAGAATAAAAAAATTCACAATTTGTATGGAAACACAAAAGACACTGACTAGCCAAAGCAATCTTGAGAAAGAAAAATGGAGCTGGAGGAGTCAGGCTTCCTGAATTCAAATTATACTATAAAGCTACAGTAATCAAGACAGGATGCTACTGGCAGAAAAACAGAAATATCGATCAGTGGAACAGGATAGAAAGCCCAGAAATGAACCCACCCACCTATGTTCACCTAATCTATGACAAAGGAGGCAAGAACATACAATGGAGAAAGACAGTCTCTTCAATAAGTGGTGCTGGGAAAACTGAAAGCTACATGTACAAGAAATGAAATTAGAACATTTCCTAACACTGAACATGAAAATAAACTCAAAATGGATTAAACACTGTACACAAAAATAAACTCAAAATGGATTAAAGACCTAAATGTAAGTCCAGACACTATAAAACTCTTAGAGGAAAACATAGGCAGAACACTCTTTGACATAAATTGCAGCAAGATATTTTTGACCCACCTCCTAGAGTAATGAAAAGAAAAGCAAAAATAAACAATTGGGGCCTAATGAAACTTAAAAGCTTTTGCACAGCAAAGGAAATCATCAACAAGACCAAAAAACAACCCTCAGAATGGTAGGAACAGCTCAATATAAGAAAAAGAAACAACCCAGTCAAAAAATGGGCAGAAGACCTAAATAGACATTTCTCCAAAGAAGACATACAGGTGACCAATGAACACATGAAAGATGCTCAAAGTCAGTAATTATTAGAGAAATGCAAATCAAAATTACAATGAAGTATCACCTCACAGCAGTCAGAATGGGCATCGTCAAATAGTCTACAGACAGTTAATCCTAGAAAGTGCTGGAGAAAAGGGAACCCGCTTGCACTGTTGGTGGGGATGTAAATTGATACAACCACTATGGAGAACAGTAGAGAGGTTCCTTAAAAACTAAAAATAGAACTACTTATGACCCAGCGATCCCCCTTCTGGGCATATACCTTGAGAAAACCATAATTTGAAATGATACATGCACCCCAATATTCATTACAGCACCATTTACAAAAGCTAGGACATGGAAGCAACCTAAATATCCATCAACACAAGAATGGGTAAAGAAGTTGTGGTACATATATACAATGGAATATTACTCAGCCATAAAATGGAACAAAATTGTGCCATTTGCAGAGACATGGATGGAGCTAGAGACTGTCATACAGAGTGAAGTAAGTCAGAAAGAGAAAAAGAAATATCATATAATATTGCTTATATGTGGAATCTAGAAAAATGATACAGATGAATTTATCTGCAAAGCAGAAATATAGACACAGACATAGAGAACTGATGTATAGATACCAGGTGTTGGGGGGGGGGAAGGGGTGAGATGAATTGGGAGATTAGGATTGACATATATACACTACTATGTATAAAATAGATAAGTAATGTGAACTTGGTGTATAACACAGGTAACTGTACTCAATGCTCTGTGGCAACCTAAATGGGAAGGAAATCAGAAAAAGAGGGTATATATATATATATATATATATATATATGTTTAGCTGATTTATTTTGCTGTATAGCAGATACTAACAGAGCATTGTAAAGCAACTACACTGCAATAAATACTAATTTAAAAAATAAAGTTTATATGGAAAGACAACAGATCCTGAATAGCCAGCATGATATTGAAGGCAAAGAACAAATTCGGAGGACTGACACTACCCAGCTTCAAGACTTACCATAAGGCTACAGTAAATAGTGTGGTATTGGTGAATGAATAGACAAATCAATGGAACAAAATATAGTGCCCAGAAATAGATGCACACTACTACAGTTAAACAATCTTATACAAAATAACCCATGCAAGTTAAAGGATAGTCTCCTTGATAACTGATGCTGGAACAATTGGATATCTATAGTCACTAATAAAACAAAACAGAAAACAAAAACCTCAGGCATAAACTTTACAACATTCACAAAAACTAACTAAAAATGAGTAATACATGTAAATGTAAAATGCAAAATATAAAATTTCTAAAATAAAATATAGGTGAAATTCCATAACATGATCAATCTGTGGAAAAGTCTAGAAAAAACACAGAAAACACAATATATGAAACAATTTGATAAATTAAAATTTGTTGTTAAATTTAAAATCTACTCTATTGAAAGATGCTGTTTAGAGAATGAAAAGGCTGGCCACAGACTGGAAGAATGTACATGCAAGATATACAGCTGGTAAAAATCTCGTATCTAAAATATATATATATATATATATATATATATATATATATATATATATATATATATATATATATATATAATCTTTAAACTCAATGATTAGAAAATAACAGCCCACTAAACGATGGGCACAACATAAGCAGGAAAAATAAGTGTATGAAAAGTTGTTCAATATCATTTACCATTAGAAAACTGCAAATTAGAAAAGCAAAGAGATTACACTACAAATCTATTAGAATGTCTAAAATCCCAAAACCTAACACTCTCTTGCTGGTGAAGATGTGAACTACATGAAATCTCATTAATTGCTAGAGGGAATTATAAATGGTAGGAATACAATTTGGCAGTTTCTTAAAAGCTAAACATAATTTTCCATAAAATTAAGCAATTTTGATCTTAGATATTTACTAAACTCACTTAAAAACTTATGTCAAAGAAAAAACCTTGCACAAAAATGTTTATAAAGCTTTATTAATAATCTATCAAAACTGGAGGCAACCAAGATGCTCTTTAATGGGTGAATGGATAAAAAAAATGTGATACATTCATATAACAGAATATTATTTAGTGGTAAAATAAATTTATCTAGCCATGAAAAAAAAAAAAAAAAAGCCCGAAAGCACTAAAACATATTTTCTAATTAAAAGAAGCCTTTCTGAAAAATTTATTTACTATATGAATCCAATTATAAGATATTCTAGAAAAGTTAAAACGATAGGGTTAATAAAAATGGTCAATCCCTGTTAGAGGTTCAGGGGAAGGACAGAAAGGTTGAATAAATGAAGTATAGGGGATATTTTAAGATAACAAAACTTCTGTATGCTACTGTGGGGGTGAATGTAGGATACTACTCATTTCTCAAAACCCATAGAACTTTAAGGCACAGAGAGTGAACTATAAAGTATGCAAATAAAAATGAACATCATTAAGAGACTGGGGGATTCCAAGATAAAATATGAAATGTGACAAAACAATCTAACTCTATTACAAACTCATAAAAAAAAATACCCTCACTGACAGAGTAAAGGAAAAATAATTAATTAACATAAGTAACATCGAAAATGACTAGTCATTGTAAAACTAAAGACAACAGGAACTGTATATAAGCAAGTATACACTAGTTTGTAAAATTGTTTCCCACCGGGTTATGGGTTTAGCATTCCTGGTACTGCTATACTGGAACTGAACTATTAAGTAAAAGGATTGTGGATAGTGGGAACTAGTTTCCTCACTTTGGGAATGGGAGGTTACAGATAATCAAGAGAAGGATGCTAGAGTGATGCATATGGTAAAAGATTAGCATTGAAAACATCAGTATGAACTCATGTTTAGTTTGCTACACATGCAGATGGTTACATCTCAAGAAGGAAACAAAGAAATAAACTAACCAAATACAGTAACAGGGATATGCCAAGAGGACACAGGGATAAACTAAAAGAAATCCCAGTAGCCAAAGCTGGAACATTTTGACCTACAAAATAAATAAAACGTTATTGAATTAGAACCTAAATTTTAAAATAAATATATATGAATCAAAACTGATATAAATTAATGATTGAATTAATCAACAAATGAGGGAAATTAGAAAAATCTCCCATTTCAAAGAAGAATTCAAAACAATTTCTATACTCTGCCCTGACCTCAAATAAGTGCAGTGTGATTTCAGTTTCCTTATATGTTGTCTGCGCATGGTGACTTCCTTCCCAAAAGTATAGTCTGCAAGGGGGAAGAAAAGAATAACTTTATAGTGTAGATAACTGAAAAAACACTTCCTCAACAAGGTGGTCAAGGCTTACATCCACAATGAGAAGTCACGTCCACAGTATATATTCTTGATATGAAGTAATTAAATGGTATTTACTTCTCTAGTCTTCCTCTTAAAAACATATTTCCTCAGTCTAGTTTGAGAAAAACATCAGGCAAATCTCAACTGATGGACATTCTACCAAATACTTTACCAGTACACCTTAACTTTCCAAGTCATCAAAAGGATTAGGAAAGACTGAGAAACTGTAACAGCCATGAGGAACCTAAAAACACATGACTACTAAATGAATCTAGGGATTGGTTCATTAATTACTACAAGAGTACCATACCAATATAAAATGTTAACAATAGGGGAAACTGGACACAGGTATATGGGAACTGTCTGTACTCTCTTCACATTTTTTTTTTTTTTGTAAATCTTAAACTATTCTAAAAAAGTTTATTTTAAATATATATTAGTAAGGAAAAGAATATTACCAGAATTAGCCAACAAAGTGAAAGAAACTAGTGGAAATTTTGGAACTGAAAATTTCACCTATTGAAATTTTAAAATTCCAGGAATGGCTTAAATACTTGTTAAGCTCTGGTGGAGAGAAAATTAATAATCAAGAAGATAGCTTTGAAAATTTTACAAACTTTTTGCAGAGGAGGAGAGATATGGAGAACGACTCAAAAAGAAAAAAAAGAACACTGGATATATACAGAAGATAAAATATCTATGCTGTGTTGGTTTTCTATTGATAGGTAACAAATTATCTTTAACTTTACTAACTACAAACAACACTCATTTATCATTTCACAGTTTCTGTGGGTAAGGAGTCTGAACAAAACTTAATGGGGTCATAAGTTTCTTTTATAGGCTACCATCAACATGTCAACAAGGCTGTCCCAAGATTTGACCAGGACAGATCCACTTTCAAGCTCACTTGTTTGTTGACAGGGCTGTAGGTTTTTAGACCGAGGGCCTCAGCTCCTCACTGGACATTGGTCAGAGGCTTACTTTAGTTCCTTGCTATTGAGCTTCTCCAGTTAGGCAGCTTGTGTCATCAAAATATGTAAGTGAGAAAAGAAGAAAGACAGTCTGCTAACAAGATGAAAGTCACAATCTTTTGTCACAGAAGCAACATCCCATCACCTTTACTGTATTCTATTAATTAGAAGCAACTTATTAGAATCAGACTATACTTAATTAGTATTACACAGGCTTAAATACCAGGAGATGGATGTTATCCTAGAAGTCTACTTATCACATATGCATGCACATATAAAAATTCAGAAAGAGTATTCTCTTTTTGAGTTGATGTTGAGAATGAGAATGAGAAGAGTTAATGTTCTCTTCTTTTTTGGGGGGGGGTTGTGTATCAGGTCTTAGTTGCAGCATGTGGGATTTTCGTTGAGGCATGTGGGATCTATCGTTGCAGCACGTGGGCTTCTCTCTAGTTGGGGCATGTGGGTTTTCTCTTCTCTAGTTGTGGCACTGAGGCTCCAGGGCCCATGGGCTCTGGAGTTGTGGTGCAGGGGTTCCAGAGCACATGGGCTCTGTAGTTTGTGGCACGCAGTCTCTCTACTTGAGGTGCACGAGTTCAGTAGTTGGGGCACATGGGCTTAGTTGCCTTGCAGCATGTGGGATATTAGTTCCCCAGCCAGGGATCAAACCCACGTCCCCCTGTATTGGAAGGCAGATTCTTTACTGCTGGACCACCAGGGAAGTCCCAGAGTTAAAGTTCTAAGAGTTTATGAATAAATATTTTTCAGAATAAATGAATTACGTAAATCTTCATAGTCAGGAAAAGCAATATAAAACAAATAAGGTCAATGCACTGAAAACCACACACCACAAAAAGACACAATGTAATAAAACTATAAAACACCAAAGAAAAAGAGAAGATTTTTAAAAAGCTTAAAGATGGATCACCAATGAAGGATTAATATTTTTGCTGACAGCAGGTTTCACATCAGCAGGAATGGAAACTAGAGAAAAGTAAAATAATACCTTCAAAGTTACAAGCAAAATTTCAACTTCTCCTGAGATCCATATATTATCTGGGAGAAGAGTTAAACACTGATTAACCTTAGACTTTGTTGCAAATATACAGTAAAAAATTATAGTAGCCATTAAAATAATGGAAATAGAAATAAAATTGGTATAAAAAAGAGAAGGCATTAAAATAGAAAAAAAAAAACAACAGGGAAAAATAAACTGCATGATATCAAATAATCATTATTTACAAGACAGTAAAGTGCATTTAATCTGTCAATTAAGAGAAGAGCTTTTCAGATTTCATGTAAAAATTTAGCTAAGTTGTTACAAAAGGAACATAAAAACTAATAAATGGAAATGATAAAAATTAATAATAGAGAAAAAGATTTTCCATAAAAATATAACTATATTTCCAGGACAAAAAAGCAGAATGAAACTGATGTAGCTACAGTACTTTTCAAATTAGACTTAATATGAGGAGGATTATTAGGATTGAAGATTGCCATTCTGTAATGACAAATCAAGTCATTCAAACCCTAATCAGTAAGATATTACAGTTTTAAACTTGCAATTTCATAACAAAAACCTGCATATTAATAAATTAGAAATAGTTACAAATTAACTGAGAAAATGAAAATGCTGTTATCATCATAAGAAACATGTATCTTATTCATAAATTAAAAATATGAAAAATTAGAAAAATATGTACGTTAAAAATAAAAGTAATAAGCTTTACATAATGGACATATAGAAAATCCTGAACTGAGCAATTGGAAAATGCAGTCTTCCCAGACTTGTAGAGTTGATTTATAATAACTGGTTTTGCACATTGTTATAAAACAAGTACAGCATTTAATTAAAATTATTTTTATTATATAACTCACATCTCTGATGACAAGACAATGTATTACATTAAAAGGGAATAACATAATGATAGCTGAAAGCCCAACACCATGACAAACACTGATAAATTTCCACCAGTATCCATTTTCCTCTTCTATTTTAAATAATGAATTATATAAATTTAGAAAGGAAGATAGATGGAATGTCAAAGAATAGTATGGCCATATGATTAAGTTCTTATCAGGGAATTTTAAATGGAAATAATGTGTGCAACTTCTACATCTTTTCCTTAAAAAGGAATTGCTTACTTTCCTCTTCTACTCTTTCCTATTTTCCATGTGTGCTGGTGAACCAGCCAGTACTGATCATTCAATGTAGGAAAACACGCAAGTTATGAGAGTGCAACAATTGGACCCACAAAAAGACATGGGTGCTTAAATGACTAATGCAGCAAAATTCTCTACTGGCCCTGGACTTACTATTTATCTCTAAATCTTAGGTAATAAGAAGCAAACCTCTGCCTCATTTAAGCCACTGATTTGCAGGTTACCTTTATATATTATTAACATTGGCTAAATATTTTCTCAGACATAATGTATTAAATTAATTTCTCTTGGTTTGTAGCTTGTCTTTGTAGTTTTATGTTTTATTTTGATAAACAGAAATTTGTAATTTGAAACTAGATGGACGCATATTGTCTTCAATTTAGTGTTTTTGTGTCTTATTAATAAACTCATTTCTCTCCCAAGGTTATACACACACACACACACACACACATACACACACACACACACACACACACACATATATATATATATATATATATATATATATATATATATATATATATATATAAAGTACCTTCCAAAAATTTAAGGTTGACTCACACTGTGTTTAATACACTTGAGAGTTATTTTTATATACCAGGAATGACAATGATTCATCTCCATTTACTTTCAAATGGGTTATTGATACTTAGAAATACTTATTGAATATCTCATCATTTCACACTAATTTGAAATTGCATCTTTGTTACCTCTACTCATAGGAATCTAAATAGGAATCACAGCTTTAGGAATTAACCATGCATCATTTTGTAATACTGATAACATGCATACTCTAGTATCCACAAACGTTCTTCTAACATGTTATCTATAGAATTTCCTGTAGAAGTGTAGTGTAAAATTAAAAAAAAGTTCCTAACAATGCTGCTTATAATTACCAAAAATGGAAATTCCAAATGTTAATTAAGAGTAAATGTGAATTTATTCTTTTCCCATTTAAATATGAGGAAAATAAGGCAAGAGGTCAACATTAATAAGATATAATGTTATGTGACAAAAGTACAATATGAAACCATGTTTATTAAGTTTTAGAAATAATCAAAACTAAATAATTTATTGGTTTTATTGTTTAAGGTATACACATATGCTATAAAATTGGTATAAAGAAAATCAAGGGAGTGTTAAAAACAATTTTGAAGAGGGTGTGTATAGGAAGGAGAGAACGGAGCTTGACTCACAGAATTTATTTTCTTTTTCAGTAATTTTTACTTTGGTACAATTTTAAGCTCAGACAAAAGTGGCAAGAATAACATGTAAAATTCCTGTATAACATTTACCTGGATTCAAAAATTGCTAGCACTTTATGTAATTTGCTTTGATATTCTTTCTCTTTTTGTCTGTACACACCCACACACACACACACACACAAACAGATACACACAGACACACACAGTTTTTTATTTCTTTTAGATCTTTGGCATTTCCATATACATTTTACAATCAGCTTGTCAGATTCTACAATAGCTTATTGTGATTATGATAATTTGGAGAACATTGGATCTATAGATAAAGAAGTGGAGAATGGACTTATTAATAATATTGAGGCATTCCAATTTTCAATATGATATATCTCTCTCCATTTATTTGTTTTGATTTAAAATTTGTCTCAGTGAGTTTTGTAGTATTTAGTGTAGAAATCTTATATTTTTTATTTTAATATTTTACATATTTTACTTTTTAAATATTTTAAATTTTTTCATATGCATTGAGTGCTTTTTACTTTAAAAGGTAGTTTTAGTCATGTTATTTGCCAGTATTTGTTGCTATTATATAGAAATGATTTTTTATTTTATTTTTGACCATGTATCCTGCAATCTTGATAAATTAATTTCTTAATTCTTGTTGTCTGATTGTTAATGTCTTAAGGATTTCTTTGTAAGCAATCATATCTTCCATGAGTGAAAATAGTATTACTTCTTTCTTTCCAAACTTTAAGCATTTTATTTATTTTTATTGTCTGCTAGACTATTTAATGAAAGGTTACATAGAAATGGTGAGAATGAACACCCTAGCCTTGTTCCTGAACTTAGGGGAAGGATTTAATATTTTACCCTTAAGTATGGTATTAACCATAAGTGTTTTATAGATTTTTTTTATCATATTCAGAAGCTTCCTTCTATTCATAGTCTACTGAGATTTTTAAATCAAGGATGAATGTTGGACTTTGCCAAATGAGTTTTGTGCATATGTTGAGATGATCCTATAATTTTTCTTTGTATTCAATTTCTAAATTACTCTAAGTGATTTTTAAATGTTAAACCAATCTTGCACACCTGGGACAAACATCACTTAGTGGTAAGCTATTTTATGTTGTATATACTGCTAGGTTTGTTTCACTATTTTTTTAGGAATTTTAAATCTTTGGTTATGGTAGTTTATTTACTTGTAATGTGTCAGTCTGGCTTTCATATCAAGGTTTGCTGGCTTCATAAAATGAGATGAGAATTTTCTTTCCTAGTTTTTGAGCAATATGATAAATGTGATATTTTATCTTCCATGAATGAGAAAACTCAACAGTGAAGCCATGTGGGTCTTGAGTTTTCTCTGAAGTAATGTTTCTGATAAAAAATGTAATTTCTTTAATTGATATGACTATTCTTGTGTCCGGTGTGTTAAGCTGTATTTTTTCAAGGAATTGTCACAGTTTAGTATAGAGTCATTTATGATATTCTTTTCTATACCTTTTCTTGTCTGTAGAATATTCAATATTGATACTTATTTATTTATTTATGGAATTGGTAACTTTGCTCTGTTACTCTTTCTGTTTCTCTCAATATGCCCTGTAGTGTGGCTTTTCAAAGAATAAACTTGTTTTTTTTTTTTTTTTTTCTTTTTAATTACTGTTACATTTTCTTTTTCATGTTTTTCTGCTCTCATTTTTATTATTTACTTCTTTCCAATTATGTTGTATTTAAATTACTCAGCTTCTTTTTATTCTTTATGGTAGAAGATTTTTACATTTTCATTTTCTATTAGAAGTATTTATATTTATAAAGTTTCCTTTAATCACTGTTTTAGCTGGATTTCACAAATGTGTATATGTTGAGATTTTATTATCATTTGATTCAAAATATTCCATTATGACTTGTGATAATATTTGACACAGATTATTTTCTATTGTGTTTTAAACTTTTCAAATATATGGTGATTTTTAAATCCCTTGTTATAATTATTAATTTAAAGCCACTATTTTCAGAAAATATGCTTTGTAATATTTCTATTTTTAATATTATTGAAATTTATTTTATTTCCATGCATGTGGTCTGTTTTGGTTAATACTCCATGTGCACTTGAAAATAATGTATATTCTGGAATCATTGGGTGTAATATTTTATAAAATCAATTGAGTTAGGGTGATTGATAGTGTTGTTTAATAGTGATATGTTCTTATTGTTTTTTTTTGTCTATTTATTGATCCCCAAAAAGTGTTTTTTAAAAACCTTTGTCAATGTTTTTGGATTTACCTCAATTCCATTTTGTTGTGAGTTTTGTTTGATTTTTTCTTTTTTCTTTTTGAAAATTATGGTATTAGGTGAATTTACTAGGTACTTATAACTTTCTGATATTTGAAAATTTTATCATCGCTGAAAACATTAGTTGCTTAGATATGTAATATTTTTTTGCTATTTTTATAATCATAGAGTTTTCTAGTATTGCACAGTACATCTCATTTTCCATCATTTTGCTTTAACCCTATCAGTGTTATAAATCCAAAATATGACCCTGCAGACATAATACATGTTTCTAGCTTTTTTATCCATTCTATTCTGCTTTTTATTTTCAGTCTTTATAACATTGATAGTTTTAAAAAGTTAATATAAATTGTTGGATTGAGGTCCACAATTTTACTATTTGTTTTCTATTAGTCCAATCTCCCACTAACTAATCCTTCTTTCTTGTCTTTATTAGAGTTAATCTAGTGTTTTGTTTGGGGTTTTTTTTTTAACTATTCTAGTGTATTTTTTTTCTATTGAATTTATAGCCATGCCTCCTAACATTTTTTTAGTTATTTCTCTAGGAATTAAGAAAGATGCATCCTTTATGCACCTCAGTGTTCATTGCAGCACTGTTTACAATAGCCAAGACATGGGAGCAACCTAAATGTCCATCGACAGAGGAATGAATAAAGAAGATGTGGCACATATATACAATGGAATATTACTAGGCCATTAAAAAAATGAAATAATGCCATTTGCAGCAACATGGATGGACCTAGAGGTTGTCATACTGAGTGAAGTAAGTCAGACAGAGAAAGACAAATATCATATGATATCACTTATAAATGGAATCTAAAAAGAAATAATACAAATGAACTTACTTATAAAACAGAAACTGACTCACAGACTTAGAGAATGTACTTATGGTTACCAGGGGGGAAGAGGAGGGAAGGGATACTTAGGGAGTTTGGGATTGACATAAACATACTGCTATACTTAAAATGGATAACCAACAAGGACCTACTATATAGCACGTGGAACTCTGCTCAATATTATGTAACAACCTAAATGGGAAGATCATTTGGAAAAGAATAGATATATGAATATGTATAACTGAATCATTTTGCTGTATACCTGAAACTATCACAACATTGTTAATCAACTATACTCCAATATAAAAAAAAAGTTAGAAAATGCATCCTTAACCTATTGTATAAAATATAAAAACCTTGCCACAGATAGATCCAACTACTCCCATATTTTGTGGTATTGTTCTCATGTATAATATCTCTACTTATGTTACAAACCATAGAACACTGTGTTATATTTACATTTTGGGTGCTGCTCATTTCTTCCTATAACCCCGTATTTGATCTGGTGTCATTTCTCTTTATTGTAAATAATCTATTTACTGTTATTTGTAGTGCAGCTCCACTAGTGGCACATTTACTCCTATTTTGTTTATCTATAGAAACCTTATTTTGCCCTCATATGAAAGGTAGTTTTGCTGGATTCAGAATTTTGAGTTAACAGGGTTTCTTTCTGTATTATTTTTCTTGTTTTCTCTGCTCTATAAAGATTTTTTTCTATTTTATTCTCTTTTACATTTTTTTCTGGAAAAACAATGCAGATGTCTTTCTTAATAATGTCTCCCTATATGTACTGTATTACTTCCTCTTTCTTTTTTTAATGATATTTTCTTTATCTTTGTATTTTCAAAATTTGACTCTATTGTGCCTAGGTGTCATTCTCTTTGTATTTATACTAACTGGAGTTTATTCAGCTTCTTGGATATAAACTTCTATGTCAGTCGACAAATTTAGAAGTTTTGGCACATTATTTCTTCAAATATTTTTTTTCTACCTCATTTTCTCTCTTCCTCCTTCTTTGACTTCATTTGAACATACATGAAATGAGTTTATATATTCACACAGTTCACTGAGAAACTTTGTATTTAAAAAAATATGTGTTTCTCAATTATTAGGATTGGATAATTTCTGTTGGTCTATCTTCAGCTTAACTGACCCTTTCTTCTGACTTCAATCTGTAATTAAATTCTTACAATAAAGTTTTAATTTCATATTTTATCAATATTAATTCTAGAATACCTCTTATTTTAAGATATATTTTCCATTTTGGCATAAGTATTCTACTTGTTTATTCATTATTATACAAATTTTCTTTAAGTTCAAACATATTTATGATAGCTACATTAAAGTCTTTGTCTACTAATTCTAACATCTGGGTCATTTCTGTGTCAGTTTCAATTGATTGTCTTGTCTATTGATTATAGGTCACCTGTTTTTTTTTTTTCTATTCATGTCTAATAAATTTTTATTGTGTACATGATATTGTGACTAATAAGGCATAGACATTTGGGATTCTGCTATCTTCCTGTGAAGTGTTGATTTTTATTCTACCAGACAGTGAACTTGGTAGGATTTAACTTTGAAATACTTCTCCCTTCCACTGTGTAACAGTTGTTCAGTATTTCTAGCCTTTCATCTTTTGCATTTCTCAGGAAGTTTCTGGCAACTTACCCATGCATGTATATTTCAGAACTTAGCCAAAGTTTTTCAGTGAAGTGTCAACAAAGATTTAGGGATTTACTTTTCTGCATTTTCCTTCTTTCTGAGATTTACTTCTTTACTTTCCGTGTGTTCTGGAAGCTCCAACTCTATTCTTCAGTTCAGTTCAGCATGACCTCATGCCACTTTGAATCACACAGCTTGGGGAGAATCTTCTGAAGAAAAGTCACAAAACACAATTCTTAGTCATTACATTACCCCTCATTCAGCCATCCACTGCCTTCTCGTTTCTGCCTGCTTTTGTCAACTTTCCAGTGCCTTCATGTGGTTGATTTTAGTGTTTTGTTCAGATTTATTACTTGTATTTGTAGAAGTATTAATCTAATATGATGTAGCATTACTTGAAGCAGAACTCTGCTATTGGTAATTTTTATTTAAATATTGGTACTGGATTCATAAGGTTTTTCCTTTTACTATTATAATTCTAATACCTATAAATATTTCTATATTTCACAATAAAACATAGATTTTTTAACTATGAGGAATCAAAGAGACTTCTGAAATGGCATTGATTTTACTTTATTTTTCATTTTTAACATAACTGCTTATTTGTATATATACTATTCTGTCCATGGAATCATGTTTTATTCTTTCAAGACACTCCCATGACAGGGAAATTTTATTGAATTTTCTTGGACCTTGTGTCAAGTTTGAAGTTAAAAATATTTATTTCAGAGTGAAAGGCAGAGACCTCGTCTTTAGACTGGAGATGACCAAATTCTAACATGGGTGTAGCTTTCTCTAGGAATCCAAAGCTCACTTGAGCAGTTCTAATTCTTTTTAAGACTTTTTTCTTTAAATACTAGCCTGTATTTGATAATGTATGGTGTTATGATGCTGTGGTTCTCTTTTATTCCTCTTGGGAATGGGTGAGGAAATGGTGAAGGTAAGAGAGGAATATAGGGACTTGGACTGGTGGATTAATTCAATATTCAGCATTTCAACCAAACCCCTGTTACAGCTTCCATTCTCACGTTCTCCCTTTGTGCTATCATTTTTGTGATTCTGCTGGTCATCCAGAGAAGCTCTCCCCTCCACTGCAATTGTCACTTATAGGTACTGGTGTCTGGATGATCTATTTTATCCATGAATAGGTAGAAATTTCTCATTCACAGATAATTTGTCTTCTCTCTCATTTTCTTTTATGTGTTTATTTTTATTGTCATTTTATACGATTTTCAGAGCAAAGAGAAACAGACTTGTAGTTTTGATTAGCCATCTTGAACTCATTACATTCGCATGCATCATTTTATTAGTTTAAACTGATATCACTGTCGATAAAATGTTAACATTTTGTATCAAAACTTTTTAAATAAGTTTCTCTTTTTTCAATCCTGTATGGTTGCTTTTTACTATCCAAATCAAAATATTTTATATATAATTATGTTACATTTCATTTCAAGAATTTTAGACCCACTTGTTACCCCTTTAAAGTGTTTTGACTCTATTTTGTCATCGGAAATATCACAGCTCCCTCCTGCCAGCACACCATCTGTAATGACAGATGGTGTTTTAACGTCTACAACATGATTTGAAAAGGGTCACTGCATCATTGTCAGCCTGAGTCCTACCTTAGGTAACTAACCTAAGGCCGCTTTCCAGGTGCAGAGGCAAATTTTTTGGTCATTTTGAATTATTCCCTTGATACAACTAAAGCTTTTTGTTCAAAAGGAAAGTAAATAACAAATAAATGCCAAGCATCTAAACTGCATTATCTTTATTAAATCTCAAAAATGTAAGGATATAATATTTTTCTAATACTGTGGTTGGAGATACTGAGGCAGAAGTGGTTTATGTGATTTTCTTGGGGTTACCTAAACAGTAATTGTAAAGAATGAGACTTGACCACACAGTTTATGTCTCCAAAATGCATGACGTTTCCACTGCTGCACTTTCATTTTAGTGTGATAAAATAGCAGAGCTCAGGAATTCCAATTCTTCCACTGATCCGAGGCTAGACTTTGCAAAGTGTATCTCATTCTGCTTTAGTTTGTTGTTTCAGAAATGACAATGTTTGCTACAATTAACAGCCAACAAGATGTCTGAAGGTTGGCAGTTGTTTAATTCATTTTCACAAAGATGTTAAATGCCTTTGCAATTCTCTTTATCATTCTTTCATGGACAAAAAAATCAATCTAAAACACCAGGCATTTCATCTGCACTCCAACCAGTGGGAAGGAGAATGCCAAACAACACAAAATATGTCATAGCTTACTATGCTTCCTTTTTAAATTTTTAATTGAAATATAATTGACTTACCGTATTATTAATTTCACACATACAGCATAGTGATTTGACATTTTTATACATTATGAAATGATCACCACAATTAGGTATGTCTAGCAAGCATCTGTCACTACACAAAATTATTACAATGCTGTTGAGTATATTCCCCGTGCTGTACATAACATCCTTGTGACTTATTTATTTTATAACTGGAATTTTTTACCACTTAACCCCCTTCATCTATTTTGCCCATCCACCCAACCCCTTCCCCTCTGGTAAACACAAGCTTGTTCTGTATATCTATTTAAAATCTGGAGATTCAGGAAAACTGTGGTGTAATTCAGTCCAAGTCTGAAGTCCTGAGAAACAGGATTGTCAATGGTGTAAATCCTGGTCTAAGGGCCAGAAAAGATAATTCCCAACTCAACCAGGCAGGCAGAAATCAAAAGTAATGAATTCCTTCTTCCTCTGCCTTTATGCCATTCAACAGATTGAATCATAACCACTCACATCAAGGAAGACAATCTAGTTTACTGAGTCCACCAGTTCAAATGTTAATCTCATTGAGAAACATTCTCTTAGACACATCCAGAAAAAATTTTTAATCTGGGCACTCCATGACAAGTCAAGTTGACACATAAAACTAACTATCAAACTCTTTAAATTTTTCATGATTTTCCTCATATTTTCAATTTTCAGCTTTTGTTGACCTTTGCTTTTCACTAATATTCTTGCCTTTTCTTTTTGATTTGTAGAAGATCTTTAAATTTTCACATGCTATTCTCATGTCAAATTTAGAAATGGAAATGCAGGCATACCTCAAAGACATTGTGTGTTCAGTTCTAGACCACTGCAGAAAAGCTAATTTTGCCATAAAAAGAGTCACACAAATTTTTTTGGTTTCCCAGTGCATATAAAAGTTATGTTTACACTATACTGTAGTTTACCAAGTGTGCAATGACATTATGTTTAAAAAAAACAATGTACATACCATAATTTAAAAATACTTTATTGCTAAAGGATGCTAACCATCATCTGAGCCTTCAGTGAGTCTTAATCTTTTTGCTAACTGAAGGTCTTACTTCAGTGTTGATGGCTGCTGACTGATCAGGATACTGGTTGCTAAAGGTTGGGGTGGCTGTGGCACTCTCTTTTAATAAGACATTCAGTGAAGTTTTTCACATCAATCGACTCTTCCTTTAATCAATGATATTTCCATAGCATGTAATGCTGTTCAATAACATTTTACCCACAGTAGAACTTCTTTCATAACTGGAGTCAGTTTTCTCAAAACCTGCCACTGCTTTATCAACTAAGTTTATGTAATACTCTAAATGCTTTGTTGTCATTTCCACAATCTTCCCAGCATCTTCGCCAATGATAGATTCCATCTCAAGAAACCACTTTCTTTGTTCATAAGAAGCAACTTTTCATCCTTCAATTTGTATCATCAGATCTTCATGCTCCAATTATAATTCTAGTTTTCTTGCTATTTTCACTACAACTGTAGCTACTTCCTCCACTGAAGTCTTGAATCATAGCAAGTCATGCGTGAGAATTGGAATCAAATTTTACCAAACTCTTGTTAATGTTGCTATGTTGACCCTTCCCGTGATCACAAATGTTATTAATGACATCTAGAATAGTGAATCCTTTTCAGAAAGTTTTCCATTGACTTTGACCAGATCCATCAGAAGAATCACTATCTATGGCAACTATACCTTTATGAAATATATATCTCTTAAAGAATAAGGCTTGACAATTTAAATCACTTCTTGATCCATGGGCTGTAAAATGGATGTCATGTTAGCAGGGATGAAAACCTTAATTTTATTGTACATCTTCAGCAGAGCTCTTGGATGCATTGTCAATGAGCAATAATATTTTAAAAACAATCTTTTTTTCTGAGCAGTAGGTCTCAACAGTGGGCTTAAAATGTTCAGTAAACCATGTTTTAAACAGATGTGCTGTCATCTATTGTTTGTTGTTCCATTTATAGAGTAGAAGCAAAATATATTTAGCATAATTCTTAAGGGTCTTAGGATTTTCAGAATGGTAAATAAGCATTAGCTTCAAGTTAAAGTCACCAGCTGCATTAGCCCCTAACAGGAGAGTCAGCCTGTGTTTTGAAGCTTTGAAGCCAGGCATTGACTTCTCCTCTCTAGCTATGAAAGTCCTAGATGGTATCTCCTTCCAACAGAAACTTTTTAATTTACATTGACCATCTGTTGTCTAGTGTAGCCACTTTCACTAATTATCTTAGCCAAATATTCTGGATAACTTGCTGCAGCTTCTACATCAGCACCTGTTGCTTCTCCTTGCACTTTTATTCTAGATAGTTGGATTATTTCCTTAAATTTTATGAACCAACTTCTGCTAACTTCAAACTTTTTTTCTGCAGCGTCCTCACTCTCTCAACTTTCATAGAATTGAAGAGAGTTAGGCTCTTCCTCTGGATTAGGCTTTGGCTTAAGAGATTGTTGTGGTTGGTTTGATCTATCTGGGCCACTAAAACGTTCTCCATATCAGCAATAAGGTTATTTTTCTTCCTCATCACTCATGTGTCCACTGGAGTAGCACTTTTAATTTCCTTCAGGAACTTTTTCTTTGCATTCACAACTTGGCCAACTGTTTAGCACAAGAAGCCTAGTTTTCAGCCTATCTCAGTTTTCGACATGCCTTCCTCACTAAGCTTAATCTTTTGATTTAAAATGAGAGATACGTGACTCTTCCTTTCACTTAAACACTTAGAGGTTACTGAAGGGTTATTAATTGACCTAATTTCTTTATTGTTGTGTTTCAGAGAACAGGCAGGCCCAAGGAGATGGAAATACATGAGGGAAGAGCAAGTTGGTAGAGAAGTCAGAACACACACAATATTTATTGCTTGCCATCATATATGAGCGTGGTTTGTGGCACCCCAAAATAATTACAATAGTAACATCAAAAATCACTGATGGAGGAGCTTCAAGATGGTGGAAGAGTAAGACGCAGATATCACCATTCTCCCCACAAATACATCAGAAATACATCTACATGTGGAACAACTCCTACAGAACACCTACTGAACGTTGGCAGAAAACCTCAGACCTACCAAAAGGCAAGAGACTCCACACATACCTGGGTAGGGCAAAAGAAAAAAGAAAAAACAGAGGCAAAGAATAGGGACGGGACCTACACCACTGGGACGGAGCTGTGAAGGAGGAAAGGTTTCCACACACTAGGAAGCCACTTCGCGGGCGGAGACTGCTGGTGGTGGAGGAGGGGAGCTTCGGAGCCACGGAGGGGAGCAGAGCCACAGGGGTGTGGAGGGCAAAGCGGAGAGATTCCTGCACAGAGATCAGTGCCGACCAGCACTCACCAGCCCGAGAGGCTTCTCTGCTAACCCGCTGGGATGGGTGGGAGCTGGCAGCTGAGGCTCCAGCTTCCGAGGTCGGATCCCAGGGAGAGGACTGGGGTTGGCAGCATGAACACAGCCTGAAGGGGGCTAGTGCGCCACAGTTAGCCAGCAGGGAGTCCAGGAAAAAGACTGGAGCTGCTGAAGGGACAAGAGACTTTTTCTTGCCTCTTTGTTTCCTGGTGCATGAAGAGAGGGGATTAAGAGGACCACATAAAGGAGCTCCAGAGAAGTGTGCGAGCCGCGGCTATCAGTGCGGAACCCAGAGACGGGCGTGAGACACTAAGGCTGCTGTTGCAGCAACCAAGAAGCCTGTGTGCAAGCACAGGTCACTATCCACACCTCCCCTCCCGGGAGCCTGTGCAGCCCACCACTGCCAGGGTCCCGTGATCCAGGGACAACTTCCCCGGGAGAACTCATGGTGTGCCTCAGGCTGGTGCAATGTCATGCTGGCCTCTGCCGCTGCAGGCTCACCCCACATATGTAACTCTCCCTACCCCCAGCCAGAGGGAGGCAGAACCCTCGAATCAGCTACTCCTTTAACCCCGTCCTGTCTGAGCAAAGAACAGGCGCCCTCAGGCGACCTACATGCAGAGGTGTGTCCAAATCCAAAGCTGAACACCAGGAACTGTGCGAACAAAGAAGAGAAAGAGAAATTTCTCCCAGCAACCTCTGGAGCAGTGGATTACATCTCCACAATCAACTTGATGTCCCCTGAATCTGTGGAATACCTGAATAGACAACGAATCATCCCAAATTGAGGAGGTGGACTTTGGGAGCAAAGATATATGTATTTTTTTTTCCCTTTTTCTCTTTTTGTGAGTGTGTATGTGTATGCTTCTGTGTGTGATTTTGTCTGTATAGCTTTGCTTTTACCATTTGTCCTAGGGTTCTGTCTGTTTTTTTTTTTTTTTTTTTAATTACTTAAAAAAATTGTTTTCTTAAAAGTTATTGTAATAATTTTTATTTTATTTCACTTTATTTTATTTTATCTTCTTCTTTCTTTCTTTTTTTTTTTTTTTTTTCCCCTTTTATTTGGAGCCTTGTGGAGGACAGGCTATTGGTGATCCAGCCAGGTGTCAGGGCTGTGCCACTGAGGTGGGAAAGCCAAAATCAGGACACTGGTCCAATAGATCTCCCAGCTCCACATAATATCAAATGGTGAAAATCTCCAGGAGATCTCCATTTCAATGCCAAGACCCAGCTCCACTCAATGACCAGCAAGCTACAGTGCTGGACACCCTATGCCAAACAACTAGCAAGACAGGAACACAACCACATCCATTAGCACAGAGGTTGCCTAAAATCATAATAAGGTCACACATCCCAAAACACACCACCAGACGTGGACCTGCCCACCAGAAAGACAAGATCCAGCCTCATCCACCAGAACACAGGCACTAGTCCCTTCCACCAGGAAGCCTACACAACACACTGAACCAACCTTAGCCACTGGAGACAGACAACAAAAACAAAGGAAACTAAGAACCTGTAGCCTGTGAAAAGGAGACACCAAACACAGTAAGTTAGGCACAATGAGAAGACAGAGAAACACACAGCAGATGAAGGAGCAAGGTAAAAACCCACGAGACCTAACAAATGAAGAGGAAACAGGCAGTCTACCTGAAAAAGAATTCAGAATAATGATAGTAAAGAGGATCCAAAATCTTGTAAATAGAATGGAGAAAATAGAAGAAATGTTTAACAAGGACGTGGAAGAACTAAAGAGCAAACAAACAGAGATGGACAACACAATAAATGAAATTAAAAATTCTCTAGAAGGGATCAATAGCAGAATAACTGAGGCAGAAGAACGGATAAGTGACCTGGAAGATAAAATAGTGGAAATAACTACCACAGAGCAGAATAAAGAAAAAAGAATGAAAAGAATTGAGGACAGTTTCAGAGACTTCTGGGACAACATTAAATGCACCAGCATCCGAATTATAGGGGTCCCAGAAGAAGAAGAGGAAAAGAAAGGGACTGAGAAAATATTTGAAGAGATTATAGTTGAAAACTTCCCTAATATGGGAAAGGAAATAGTTAATCAGGTTCAGGAAACACAGAGAGTCCCACACAGGATAAATCTAAGGAGAAACACCCCAAGACACTTATTAATCAAACTAAAAAAAATTAAATACAAAGGACAAATATTAAAAGCAGCAAGGGAAAAACAACTAGTAACACAAAAGGGAATCCCCATAAGGTGGACAGCTGATCTTTCAGCAGAAACTCTGCAAGCCAGAAGGGAGTGGCAGGACATATTCAAAGAGATGAAAGAAAAAACCTGCAACCAAGATTACTCTACCCAGCAAGGATCTCATCCAGATTTGATGGAGAAATTAAAAGCTTTACAAACAAGCAAAAGCTAAGAGAATTCAGCACCTCCAAATCAGCTTTACAACAAATGCTAAAGGAACTTCTCTAGGCAGGAAACACAAGAAAAGGAAAAGACCTACAATAATAAATCCAAAACAATTAAGAAAATGGGAATAGGAACATACATATCGATAATTACCTTAAATGTAAATGGATTAAATGCTCCAACCAAAAGACATAGAGTGGCTGAATGGATACAAAAACAAGACCCGTATATATGCTGTCTAGAAGAGACCCACTTCAGATCAAGGGACACATACAGACTGAAAGTGAGGGGATGGAAAAAGATATTCCATGTAAATGGAAATCAAAAGAAAGCTGGAGTAGCAATTCTCATAACAGAGAAAATAGACTTTAAAACAAAGACTATTACAAGAGACAAAAAGACACTACATAATAATCAAGGGATCAATCCAAGAAGAAGATATAACAATTGTAAATATTTATGCACCTAACATAGGAGCACCTCAATACATAAGGCATATACTAACAACCATAAAAAGGAAAATCACTGTAACACAATCATAGTAGGGGACTTTAACACCCCACTTTCACCAATGGACAGATCATCCAAAATGAAAATAAATAAGGAAACACAAGCTGAAAATGATACATTAAACAAGATGAACTTACTTGATATTTATAGGACATTCCATTCAAAAACAATAGAATACACATTCTTCTCAAGTGCTCATGAACATTCTGCAGGACAGATCATATCTTGGGTCACAAATCAAGCCTTGGTAAATTTAAGAAATTGAAATCATATCAAGCATCTTTTCCGACCACAACACTATGAGCCTAGATATCAATTACAGGAAAAAATCTGTAAGAAATACAAACACATGGAGGCTAAACAACACATTACTTAATAACCAAGAGATCACTGAAGAAATCAAAGAGGAAATCAACAAATATCTAGACACAAATGACAATTAAAACACAATGACCCAACCTATGGAATGCAGCAAAATCAGTTCTAAGAGGGAAGTTTATACAAGCCTACCTTAAGAAAAAAGAAACATCTAAAATAAACAACCTAACCTTAAACCTAAACCAATTAGCGAAAGAAGAACAACAACAACAAAAAAAACCTACAGTTAGCAGATGGAAAGAAACAATAAAGGTCAGATCAGAAATGAATGAAAAAGAAATGAAGGAAACGATAACAAAGATCAATAAAACTAAAAGCTGGGTCCTTGAGAAGGTAAACAAAATTGATACACCATTAGCCAGACTTATCAACAAAAAAAGGGAGAAGACTCAAATCAATAGAATTAGAAATGAAAAAGGAGAAGTAACCACTGACACTGCAGAAATACAAAGGATCAGGAGAGATTACTACAAGCAACTATATGCCAATAAAATGGAAAACCTGGAAGAAATGGACAAATTCTTAGAAATGCACAACGTTCTGAGACTGAATCAGGAAGAAATAGAAAATATGAACAGACCAATCACAAGCACTGAAATTGAAACAGTGATTAAAAATCTTCCAACAAACAAAAGTCCATGGCCAGATGGCTTCACAGGTGAATTCTATAAAATATTTAGAGAAGAGCTAACACCTATCCTTCTCAAACTCTTCCAAAATATAGCAGAGGGAGGAACACTTCCAAACTCATTCTACGAGGCCACCATCACTCTGATACCAAAACCAGACAAAGATGTCACAAAGAAAGAAAAGGACAGGCCAATATCACTGAGGAACATAGATGCAAAAATCCTCAACAAAACACTAGCAAACAGAATCCAACAGCACATTAAAAGGATCATACATTATGATCAAGTGGGGTTTATCCCAAGAATGCAAGCATTCTTCAATATACACAAATCAATCAACGTGATACACCATATTAACTAACTGAAGGAGAAAAACCATATTATCATCTCAACAGATGCAGAGAAAGCTTTAGGCAAAATTCAACACCCAGTTATGAAAAAAAAAAAAAAAGCCCTCCAGAAAGTAGGCATAGAGGGAACTTACCTCATCATAATAAAGGCCATTTATGACAAAACCACAGCCAACATCGTCCTCAATGGTTAAAAACTGAAACCATTTCCACTAAGATCAGGAACAAGACAAGGTTCCCACTCTCACCATTATTATTCAACATAGTTTTGGAAATTTTAGCCACAGCAATCACAGAAGAAAAAGAAATAAAAGGAATCCAAATTGGAAAAGAAGAAGTAAAGCTGTCACTGTTTGCAGATGACATGATACTATACGTAGAGAATCCTAAAGATGATACCAGAATGCTACAAGAGCTAATCAATGAATTTGGTAAAGTAGCAGGATACAAAATTAATGCACAGAAATATCTTTCATTCCTATACACTAATGATGAAAAATCTGAAAATGAAATTAAGAAAACACTCCCATTTACCATTGCAACAGAAAGAATAAAATATCTAGGAATAAACCTACCTAAGGAGACAAAAGACCTGTATGCAGAAAATTATAAGACACAGATGAAGGAAATTAAAGATGATACAAATAGATGGAGCAATATACCATGATCTTGGATTGGAAGAAAAAACACTGTGAAAATGACTACACTATGCAAAGCAATCTACAGTTTCAATGTAATCCCTATCAAACTACCAATGACAATTTTCACAGAACTGCAACAAAAAATTTCACAATTTGTATGGAAACACAAAAGACCCCGAAGAGCCAAAGCAATATTGAGAAAGAAAAACGGAACTGGAGGTATCAGGCTCCCTGACTTCAGAGTATACTACAAAGCTACAGTAATCAAGACAGTATGGTACTGGCACAAAAATAGAAATATATATCAATGGAAGAAGATAGAAAGCCCAGAGATAAGCCCACACACATATAGTCACCTTATCTTTCATAAAGGAGGCAAGCATATACAGTGGAGAAAAGACAGCCTCTTCAATACATGGTGCTGGGAAAACTGGATAGCTACATGTAAAAGAATGAAATTAGAGCACTCCCTAACACCATACACAAAAATAAACTCAAAATGGATTAAAGACCTAAATGTAAGGTCAGACACCATCAAATTCTTAGAGGAAAACATAAGCGGAACACTCCATGACATAAACCACAGCAAGATCCTTTTTGACCCACCTCCTAGTGAAATGGAAACAAAAACATAAATAAACAAATGGGACCTAATGAAACTTAAAAGCTTTTGCCCAGCAAAGGAAACCATAAACAAGACGAAAAGACAACCCTCAGCATGGGAGAAAACATTTACAAATTAAGCAATTGACAAAGGATTAATCTCCAAAACATACAAGCAGCTCATGCAGCTCAATATCAAAAAAACAAACAACCCAATCCAAAAATGGGCAGAAGACCTTAATAGACATTTCTCTAAAGAAGATATACAGATTGGCAACAAACACATGAAAGGATGCTCAACATCATTAATCCTTAGATAAATGCAAATCAAAACTACAATGAGATATCATCTCACTCTGGTCAGAATGGCCATCATCAAAAAATCTACAAACAACAAATGCTGGAGAGGGTGTGGAGAAAAGGGAACCCTCTTGCATTGTTAGTGGGAATGTAAATTGATACAGCCACTATGGAGAACAGTATGGAGGTTCTTTTAAAAACTAAAAAAGAACTACCATATGACCCAGCAATCCCACTACTGGGCATATACCCTGAGAAAACCGTAATTCAAAAAGAGTCATGTACCAAAATGTTCATTGCAACTCTATTTACAATAACCAGGACATGGAAGCAACCTAAGTGTCCATCAATAGATGAATGGATAAAGAAGATGTGGCATATATATACAATGGAATATTACTCAGCCATAAAAAAGAACAAAACTGAGTTATTTGTAGTGAGTTGGATGGATCTAGAGACTGTCATACAGAGTGAAGTAAGTCTGAAAGAGAAAAATAAATACCATATGCTAACACATATATATGGAATCTAAAAAAAAAAAAAATGGTCAGAAGAACCTAGGGACACGATGGGAATAAAGATCCAGACCTACTAGGAAACCTGAGGATATGAGGAGGAGGAAGGGTAGGCTGGTACAAAGTGAGAGAGTGACATGGACGTATATACACTACCAAAAGTAAAAGAGATACGTAGTTGGAAGCAGCCCCATAACACAGGGAGATCAGCTCGGTGCTTTGTGACCACGTAGAGGGGTGGGATATGGAGGGTGGGAGGGAGAGACATGCAAGAGGGAAGAGATATGGGGACATATGTATATGTATAACTGATTCACTTTGTTATAAAGTAGAAGCTGACACACCATTGTAAAGCAATTATACTCTAATAAAGATGTAAAAAAAAAAAGTCACTGATCACAAATCACCATAACAAATTAAATAATAATGAAAAAGATTGTAATATTGTGGAAATTACTAAAATGTGACACAGAGGCACGAAGTAAGCAAATGCTGTTGGACAAATTGGGCTGATAGACTTGTTTGAAGCAGGGTTGCCGCAAACCTTCAATTTGTAAAAAAAATGTAGTATCTGCAAAGTGCAAGAGAGGACAATAAAACAAGATATGCTTGTATATTCTCCTGGAACTGTTTTTAACACGTTAACTTCATTGAATGAAGGTTTTTAATTTTAATACCACCAAACCATTGAATGAAAGTACTAAATGGTAATAACATCAAACATGTCCTTTTATTTTGCTTTACAAACTTTATTTTGTATTTTATTTAAGAAATCCTTGTCTACTTTTGCTTTTTTCAGTGTCTAGAATCTACCTGTGTTGCTTGTTCACTGCCCATTCCTCCTTCTACAAAGCACATTGATGCAATGTCTGTTTCCATTTACATATCTCTTTCTCTGAATTAGATTCCCTTGTACCCATTTTATAAGAAGTCCTGTGATTACAGTGGATTGACTTGGATAATCTAAAATAATCCCCCCCCCAAAAAAAATCCCCCAATTTCAAGATAGTTACTTAATCAAATCTTTACCTTCACAATATAAGGTATCATACTCCTAAGATCCAGATATTAGGACATGGATATCATCTGGGAACCATTATTCAGCTTTCTACATAGTAAAAGATTGCAAAAAGATAAATCATAAAATGCCTAATCATAAGAAAACATAAGTTAATATTTTAATATTATACAGTGGACTACAGGAGAAGAAATATTACCAAGGAAAAAGATATTTCAATGATAATCAATTCATGAAAAATACATAGTCCAAATGAATATGCAACCAGTCATAGACCATTACCAAATACATGGAACATGTGCTGAGCAAACAGAAATTAGAGAGAAGCATATTACCAATTGTATTTGGAGATTTCAATATTTACTTCTCAGTAATTGATATTACAATTAAACATATTAACATTAATAAGATGATTTAAACATATAGTTAATTTACATTTAAAATTAATTTAAAGTTTCATATTAATTTTAATTATAATTAAACTTAATTAAGAAAAGTAGACTTGAACAACAATGTTCATCAGCTCAGCCTGATTGATATTTATAGAATATCCAATCCAAAATATCAAGATCAGGTGGAAATTTCATATAAAGAAATTTTATACTTGGTAACATTACAAATAAATTTAAAAGTATATATAACTGAAACACAGCAAAATATAATATTTGTATGCAATAAAACTAAGGCAATGATTACAGGATAATTTATAAATTTAAATGCCTTTATTATGAAAAACATAAGGAATATAATGATTTATATTTCTACCTTCAGAAGCTAGAAAAAGAAAGTAAAATTAAAACCAAATTAAGGGGCTTCCCTCATGGCGCAGTGGTTGGGAGTCTGCCTGTTAATGCAGGGGACACGAGTTCGAGCCCTGGTCTGGGAAGATCCCACATGCCGTAGAACGGCTGGGCCCGTGAGCCAGAATTGCTGAGCCTGTGCGTCTGGAGCCTGTGCTCCGCAACGAGAGGCCGCAATAGTGGGAGGCCCGCACATCGCGATGAGGAGTGGCCCCCGCTTGCCGCGGCTGGAGGAAGCCCTCGCACAGAGGCGAGGACCCAGCACAGCCATAAATAAATAAATAAATAAATAAAACCAAATTAAGTATAATTAATTGAGAGGATAATGAAAATAAAAACAGAAATCAATTAAATTAGAAAACAAACTATAAAAAGAATCATTGGCTCAGAAGCTGCTTCTTTTATCAATAAAATTTAAAAGGACTAGCCAAATTGAGGAAGAAAAAAGAGAAGGCACACATCACCAAAATTAGGAAAGAAAGAAGACCTATCACTACCATTCTTATAATTCTACAATGATAATAAAGGAATAATAATAACTTTATGCTCCAAAATTTAATAAGTATGTATCAAATAGACAACTTCCTTGAAAAATACAACTTCAAAGCTTTTTAGGGAAAAATAGATGACTATCCTTATATGTATTAAATCAATTGTATTTGTATTTGTAGTTAAAACACACACACACACACACACACACACACACACACACAAAGAAAAATTCAGAATGAGGTGGTTTCAGTGGTGAATTCTACCAGTGTTTAAAAATTAATTAAAAAATAATCTTATCATAAATCGTTCAGAAAACAGAGGAAGAAGAAAAATTCCAAACACATTTTATGAGGTCAGCATTTCCCTGAATCAAAAACCAAAGAAAATACAAGAAAAAAATATCAAGTAGGCCCATACAACAAACCAACAAAACTTCACAATACCTCCCATGAACATACATGTAAAATAAATATTAAAACATTAAGAAATGCAATATAATCCAGAAATACAAGAAATAATAATACACCATGACCAAATGTACTTTATTCCAAGAATGAAAATTTATTCACAATGTATTACTGCTGCAATTCCAGTAGAATGATTAAAATGAAAGATTGACAATTTCAAATTCTGTTAAGGAAGGTATAATTACTTTGGAAAATATTTTCACACTCTGTTGTAAAATTAAACATCTCTTTTATTAAATATCATGATTCAGCAATTCTATTATGTATTTAAACAAGATAAATAACAGAGTAATTTGGTCACACAAAGATTTGGACATTAATAACCAAACCATAGTATATTTATTTTAAATTAATGTAAACTAAAAAAAATCAAATGCAAAATAGGTGAATGGATAAACAAATTTTAGTGTGTCTATACAACAGGAGAGTATTCAGCAAAAAAAATAAAAAAAGAATTATTTGATAATTCTCAAAGCACATGGTTGAATACTCAAAGCACATGGGTGATTTCAAAACCATTATTCTAAGGGAACAAAGATAGACATCGAGTGTAAGCCCTGTATATTTACATTTATATAAATGTAACTCTAGAGAAGACAATTCTAATATATAGTGACAAAAAACATATGGAATGTTGACTTGGGCCATGAGTGTAGAGTAGTGACCACAAGGGAGATGTTTTTGAGCTGAGAGAAATGTTCAACACAACTGTTATCATGTTAGTAGGCACACAGGTGTATAATCTGCTAACACTCATCCATGTAAGATGAATGAATTTTATTTTTTTCTAAATTTTATCTCAAAGAAATTTTTTTAAAAGACAACATCCATTTTTCCATTTACTTTATAGTGTTCTTTTTCTCATTCAAGTTTTTAATCTATTTAAGCTTTATTTTATTTTAAGCTTTATTTAAGTGTGTGTTTTGTTTAGGTCAGATTCAATTTTATTTTCCTCTGTACAATCAGTGCTCCTTATCCATGGGTTCTGCATTCACGAATTCAACCAACCGTGGATCATAAACATAGTATACCTTCAAGGCTGGCTAATTCCCTGGAAGTGGAAGCCAAGGATAAGGAGGGCTGACTATGAGACTTGAGCATCTGCAGATTTTGGTATTTGCGGCAGATCCTGGAGCCAATCTCCCATGAATACCAAAGGAATACTGTATAAAAACCACATTTTTTGTAAATCTTCTATTATACATGAATTTTCTCATGGATTTTTCTCTAAACATTACTGTATATTAAATTCTTATATATGCATGGATCCCTTAATGGGCTTCTTGTTTCTTTCATTACACATATAATTGTACTCACACTAATATCACATTCATTTTGTATTAAAATGTACTAATATCTATATAACCAAGAGCCACTATTTTATTCTCCAAAGTTAGCTCTTTCTGGACCATAATTATTTCATATATATTTTAGAGAAACTTTATTTAAATCCCAAAACAATCAAAACTAAACTATGCATTAGTAGTATGTAATATTTATAGTTTAATTTGTAGAAATTTGACATTTAAAAATATTTTCATGTTGTCCAATAACATCTCAATTTATTCAGACCACCTTTTCTGTCTTTCAATACATTAAAAAATATTTTTCCCACTGAGGTATATGCTTCTTTGAAATCTTTAAAAGATTTATATGCTTCTTTGAAATCTTTCCTAAATACTGTAATTATGTGTGGTTATTTGAATAATATCTCATTTTCTCTATTTCCTGATTCTTTTGTATAAAAATAATTTAAGTAAATCTTGTTCAACAATCTTATTGAATTTGGAAAATCATGAAGTTTATTTGTATTAAAACATGTATTAGTTTCCTATTGCTGATATGAAAATCACCACAATCTTACTGCCTTAAAGCATGAATTCATTAACATAGTTCTAGATGTCATAAGCCCAAACTCAGTTTCACTGGACTAAAATAAAGGACCTAGTGGCCTGCATTCCTTCTGAAGACTCTGTTTCCTTGGCATTTCCAGGTTCTGAAAGTTGCTTTTATTTCTTGGCTACAGCTCCCTCTTCCATCTTCAAAGCCCAAAATGTAGCATCTTCTCTCCCTCTGACCTTTGCTTTCTTCTTACATCACCTCTTTCTCTCTGAGTCAGATCATCCTGCCTCACTCTGATATGGACTCATTAAATTGGCATACTCAGGTAATCCAGGATAATCTCCACATCTCAATGTGGTTAATCTAATTCCATCCACAAAGTTCCTTTTACCATGTATGGTAGCATATTCATGGGCCCTAGGGATTAGAACTTGGACAACTTTATAGTGATATTCATCTCACCACATGTACATTGTACTTCTCAGTAAAAAATGATATTCTTGTAAATTGGAAGAAAAGAATACTAGACGGTGATCAGCCAACTAACAGTCATTATTATTGGCCATGATCTTAAAGCAGTCTTTACTAAACACACTTTCACCCTGCCATACCATGTTGACACAGCTGAGTTTAGTAAATCCTTGTGGAACACAAATAAGATGTTCTGTGAGTCATAAAGGTGGTTACTTCTTTTTATCACCAATTCAAAAAATATTTTGAATTCATAAGTATTAATGTGACTATAGGGAAAGCCTTCTATCTACTCTAATTCTTTTTAAAAATAATATTTGGAAACCTCAGTATTTTGTAATCAGTGAACAACTTGTGTCAAATATGACAACCACTTTCACATATTTTAGTTAAATGATATTGGAGTTGCTAAATGTGTCATCCTTACCTAGCCAGTTCTCCGTTTGCATCTTTTCCATGTTTGAGGCATCCAGAACTTATGTGCCATAGAAACAGAAATATGTCAGAAAACATTTAAACTAAAATTTGGAAGGGTTTGAAAACTAAATTGCTAATTTATAGCTTGTATTGGTGCAAAGTATGTAATAACCTGATTTTCAGTTTCTTCATTGTGAAATTAGGATAATGACATTTTATGCTTACATCTTAGCATATTTAAGAGGATCAACACGTGATAATTTACAAATTACAAAGTGCTCTACAAATGCAAATTACTACTGATATAAAAATTAGCGTTTAGGCACATTCATACCGTTGGGGAAACAGGAATATTGGTAAAAACATTCTGAAGGAATGTTTGATATTTTCTTCTTTGACCACATAAATGCAGTTATAAGAATTTACTGTAGGGACTTCCCTGGTGGTGCAGTGGATAAGACTCCAAGCTACCAATGCAGGGGGCCGGGGTTCAATCCCTGGTCAAGGAACTAGATCCCACATGCATGCCACAACTAAGAATTTGCATACTACAACTAAGGAGCCCTGAAGCTGCAACTAAGGAGTCTGTCTGCTGCAACTAAGACCCCATGCAACTAAATTAAATATATATATATATGGTATAGATATCTCATGACAATGTTAAAAGATTTATGAAAACTATGCTTATCAGAGAAAAAAGACAATCATATAAAATAAATTATGGCATATGTATATGATAGATAATTATACAGTCATTTAAAATCACAATTAACATAACTTTTACCATGACGCCTATGCTCACGTGATAAAATTAGGTGAGGCTACCATAAACAGTTGAATCCTAACTTAGTTGTACACATACACGCACAAGCAAACATAATATATTGAACTGTTGAATACTCTTATATGTTAGATATGAAAGTTTTAAAGTTTTCTGTATATATTTTTAGCATATACCATTGTCTCTTCAATAAGTGGTGCTGGGAAAAATGGACAGCTACCTTTAAAAGAATGAAATTAGAACATTCTCTAACAAGGTATTCAAAAATAAACTCAAATGGATTAAGGAATGAAACGTAAGACCAGAAATCATAAGATTCTTAGAGGAAAGCATAGGCAGGACACTCTTTGAAATAAACTGTAGCAGTATTTTTTTGGATCTGTCTCCTAAAGCAAGGAAATAAAAGCAAAAATAAACAAATGAGACCTAATTAAAGCTTTTGCACAGAAAGGGAAACCATCAACCAAAGAAAAGACAGTCTACTGAATGGAAGAAAAAATTTCCAAGTGATATGATTGATAAGGGGTTAATATCCAACATATATAAACAACTCATACAACTCAATATCAAAAAACAATAATCTGATTAATAAATGGTTGGAAGACCTGAAAAGACATTTTTCCAAAGAAGATATACTGATAGCCAACAGGCACAGGATAAGATGCTAAACATGGCTAATCATCAGAGATATGCAAATCAAAAACACAATGATATCACCTCACACTTGTCAGAATGGCCATCATCAAAAAGTCTGCAAACAAAAAACGTTGACAAGCATGTGGAGAAAAGGAAACCCTGCTACACTGTTGGTGGGAATGTACATTGCTGCAGCCACTATAGACAACAGTATGGAGATTCCTTAAAAAACTAAAACTAGAACTACCAATGATTCACCAATTCCACTCATGGTATATATACAAAGAAAATGAAAACACTAATTTGAAAAGATGCATGCACCCCGAAGTCTGTAGCAGCATTATTTACAATAGCCAAGATATGGAAGCAACATTGTGTCCATCAACATTTGAATAAATAAAGTTGTGGTACATATATACATATAATTATGTATATGTATGTGTGTGTATATATATATATATATATATATATATATATATATATATATATATATATAATGGAATATTACTCAACCATAAAAAAGAATAAACTTCTTCCATTTGCAACAGCATGGATGGACCTGGATGGTATTATCTTATCCTTAGTGAAATAAGTCAGACAGGGAAAGACAAATACTATATGTTATCACTTATATGTGGAATCTAAAAAATAATACAAATGAATGAATATAGCACAATAGAATCAGACTCACAGGTGTGACTGGTGAAGAAAGAACAGATTGTTGGTAACCAGAGGAGAGAGGTAGTGGGGAGACATGTGATGGGAGTAGGGGATTGAGAGGTAAAACTACCAATTTGAAATGGATACGCTACAAGGAAATATAGCCATTATTTTGTGGTGACTTTAAATGGAGTGTAATTTATAAAAATGTTGAGTTGTTATGTAGTAAACCTGAAACTAATATGATGTTGTAAATCAACTATATTTTAATTAAATACATGTATACATGCATACAAAAACTCTGGAAAAAATAAATGAAAAAATAGATTATCTAAATCTTAACATTTTCACATTATATGGCAAACTCAAGGTGCATTGTAAAATGGAAAAATTCCTGAACCATATTTGATGATTGTGAAGGTTTACTTTGGCTGATGTCTGCCTCAGTGATTTGGAACTTCCTAGGAATTTACAATTTTGTTTCAATGTGTTTGATACACCAGGAGTGCCCCCATAAAGTAAGCAGAATTCTAACTTTAGTTTTGCCCTGGTAGTTTAAAAATTTCAAGTATGAAGGTAATTAAAAGTGTAAGCTGGAATCAACCCCTTTTTTATACTTTCTGATTTCAACAGCTATTGTGTGTTAAGGCAATAGTGGACAAACACTGGGCCTCAGTGTTTCTAGAGAAAACACCTCATTCTTAACAGGTTTGCTGTGAAGGATAAGAGCGTATAAAAGACTTGCTTATTTACTGGCACAGAGTGAGTATAGGATTCAGTTCTCTTCCAGATCCCCATCTCCATATACAAAATCAGGAAAATAATTGTTCTTTTTACTGTTGTAAATATAAAGATGATATAATCTACATGAAATCACATTACTAGGTCTGAATGCATTTATAAACAATAGATCTCAACTGTTAATGACAACCAAGTTCACATAGCTTAATAAATGAACCAATAATGCAGTAATGTAGGAGTGGGAGTCTGAAATGGCATTTATTGCTAAATTTTAGTGTTTGGGGAATGACATAAGACACAGAAAAAACCTGAGCACTTATACTGATATTTATGACTTGAGGTGATTTTTATACATTTACTCCACATACACATTGTTGGTCTCTCACAAATTCATGTTATTGAATTTGTGGAGGGATTTGTAGAGTAAGAACTGTATCCTGATCATTTGTGTACTCTTTCTTCTTGATGGGCTTCCTCAGAGGTGCTTCAATCTTCCCTCAGATTCTCTGCTTGTGTCTTATTCTTCCACTCTCTGTAGTCATGCCCTAACTGCCATTTATGATCACTAACCCCCTTCAGTCAGTCTCTTAGGCACATAGACAACCTCCTCCAATCAATATGTGCCCCTGTCTTTCCTTATGCCAACTGCACCATCTTCAACCAGTCAAAAGCTCCACAGACTACTCACTATAGTTGTCTGAATGAAAGTTATTAAGTCAGATCAATTCAGTGAGGTTTCTCTCACCTTCTTTCTCCAAAAGACTAGCGGGATGGGATAGGGGAAATATTCTTTGATCTTCAATTATCTACTGATTTTTTGTTTCCTCAATTGTTCGGTTTATGACTGAAGGGCAGGAATATCGTATGACATTGAGAAAGTTACTTAACCTCTCTGTGTCTCAGTTTTCTCATGTGTAAAATGAGAATAATAATAATAACATGTATGTCTTAGGGCCATTTTAAGTAATAAGTAAGTTTACACTTATAACATTTAAAATTATGCCTAGATTCTGGTAAGCACTATAGAAGTGTAAGTAATTATTTTTATGGTCCTCCTTAGCATACTTTCTAAGACGTCCTCTTCCCCAGTTGCAGCCATCTGTCTCTATACACTGTATGTGTGTGTGTGTGTGTGTGTGTGTGTGTGTGTGTGTGTATAAACCTCTATATATAAATAGAGAAGACCCTTTTTTCAATTATTTATTTGAGAATGGGCTCTTCAACCCTGGCCACATGAAGAAAGACATTGAAGGCTATTCAAAGTCAATGTGCATGTCAACACACTTAGACAAATGGCCAACCTGCCTTGTGATAAACACAAGGAAAAAGTCAATGAAATCCATTAGAAGGTACTTAAGAATAATAAATTTTAAAGAGACAAATAATACTTCAGTAATGGTTTGTCCCTAAGACCCTGTATAACTTATGCCAAAATATAATATATAAATCATTTTTAAAGGATAAAAATTTCTCTATATGAACAAAGTGTCTTGGTCAGTTTGCATATAAGTATTCCTGCCTGTACATTCTCCTGAGCTTGCATCAGAAGCACTCTCCTCCCAGCCAGTGTGGTCTCCCTCTACCCCACCTCCTGTTTATAGTCATAAGGGAGAAAATATTGGGTCAGAAGACCTAAGCCAACATTACCACAGATGCATAAGCAATATAGGAAATTGTCCTGACCCACTGGTTGAGAAAAAGCTAATATTTCATTTTAGCATATGTGTTTACTCCTAGTTATTTTCCCATACCCATTATTATTAATGTGCTTATAGTAAAAGATCTGCGTCTAGGGTCAGGACCAGCTACAACTTTAGTTAAGTGGAAAGGACCTCAATAGCCATTTATGCTTAACTTGTTAAAACCTCCAGGGGAAGTTCCATTTCAACAAGGGGTAAGACTTACATCACAGAAATGAATCTGTAATGGTACAAGTTGAGGCATCAGTTGAGTAAGTCAAAGAGGAATTAGGGCTATAGAAAGCCTGACCACTTTCCCTGAAATCACGTATTCTATTCAGGTATCACTTTTCTTCTCTCAATAAGGCTAGCGTCACCCTGGTTTTTTGATAAAAATGTTGTCAATCTGCACATAGTCTTCTGGAATTTTGTATCCAATTAAACCATCTGTTGGTGCCCTGGAGCATGCGCACCTACAAAGTTCTCTGCTAATGAGTTGCTTGGTGGTTTCAGTAAGATTTCCTCCTCAAGGGCAATGTCTTATCCCATTAAAAAGCTTGCAAGAAACTGCTAGAGCAGAGAGAAGCACAAGAATATGTAGTTTCTATAGTGTAAAAAACTCAATGTCAGAACAAGTGTGAGAAAAGTAGATTTGTTCAGTTCAGCAACAGGGTGTCCTCTTCATGGCATTTTCATGTTTACCACTCTTTAGAAAGAAATTAACATAGCCCTGAGACAGGATGATCTGTTTATTGTAGAAGCTGTCTTCTCTGACAGTCATGAAGAATATGTAATTCAAAATCATCCTCAACAGTGGCCAGGTGCTGCTTACTGATATAAATTTATTTATGATCCACAGGAAGCAAGTGTATGACAGAGGTGTGTATTCCTCAGGTTTTGTGTGTGTGAGGGTCCTGAAATAATTATTGATATATCACTGGGAGAAATGGTGAGAGAGAGAGACAGAGGGAGAGGGAGAGAAAGATGTGAAGAAAAAGAGAGAAGAGAGAAGGGAAGATAGAAATAAAAAGAGAAAGTAGAAGATACAGGGGAAAAAAGTTAGAAAAAAGAGTAACCCCTTTATCAAATTACTAATTTAAGCATTTGCTAACCTAAGGGTTTTGATATATTTGTTCAGAAAGCATTCATCTTATCTTTAGCCTTAAGTAATAATGTGACTTAATAAATGTTTACAAGTATACTCTCTCAACACACAATCATAGGAAATTATCTCTTAGAGACAGCTTTGCTGTAAACCAATTATTTAGTTTTATCTGCTCTTTTTGCCAAAACTAATGATATCTGAGAATCAGTTCATAGGATTAATGATTCACTACTGCCATAGTTAGAGGAAAACTTTGTGACCAAAGAAAAATTTTGTGTATCAGCTAGAAGTTTACATAGATATTGATATAGACTCAGGTTTACAATTAAGTTTCATCTTATATGCCAAATCTCAATAATGGGTAGTAGCTGCCTGAGGGATTGAGTTGAGGAGACTGAGGTCAAGAACAGACACAGAAGAAGTGAATGACAAGTCTTACATAGGCACAAGATGGGGAATTTTACCATATGTTCCAGGTATTTGTGACCTGTTCTAGCACTACACTATCTGAAAAAAGTAGCCATTAACCATATGTGGCTATTGGGTACTTGAAATATGGCTGGTCTGAATTGAAATGAACTATAGGAGTAAAATACTCATTGGATTTCAAAATAGTACCTAAAATTTGTGAAATATTTTGTTAACAATTTTTATATTGATTATAGGTTAAAATGGTTTTTAAAAATGTGCCTACTAAAAAATTTAAAACTACATATATGTCTCATTGATTTACATTGGGCAGGGTTGGTCTAGAAAACCATCTCAAATGTCAGTCTTCCTAAACATATCGAAAATGTGTAAAGCCAATATTATTTCATTTTTTTATACGAATCCCACACTATAATACACTTTACTGACTTCTTAATACTAAGAAAATCTGAGTACAGAATATAAAAAAAATAATAATAGCTAACATTTATGATATCCCACAAAATATACACTATAATCCTATTTATAGATGAGGAAACTGCTTATTGTGTGTGCTTAAGTAACCCACCAAATTTGACAGGCTGGGAAGCAGTGAACATATGACTTAAATCCTGGCAATTTTACATAATTACTGTGCTATTCTTCCTGTCTTAGGCTCATAAAATGTGTAATGCATTCAGTACTATAATTGACTCTAGAGAATCTTAATTAAATATTGCAAAATGACACAACTCAAGTAAATCATGATTCCCATCTTATGGTAGCTGATTTGTAAAGGATCTAAGATATCATGTAAATGACTTCTTAAAGAACTGTGAGAAATAAATTTATATTTTTTGTATCACTCAGTTTATGGTACTTTGTTATAGTAGTCCAAACTGACTAAGATAATCACTAATGATTCTGGGTGAGTTTGGGCCTCTGTGTGTGTACCACTATATAAGAGGAAATATCATAGACACAGTTGTCATTGCATCTGTTCAAACTTACTGAGGATTAAATATAATATGTAATTTGTGATATAGCCTAAAGAAATAAAACTTTGTAACATTTTTTCCCTAAAACTCAACCTTGACTTTTCCCCTTAAAGCATGTGTCACTGATCATAATCTCTTGATAAGTAGGTTAAAACTTATAAGGATCATTTATTAAACTGCATACAGGTAAGCCTTCAGTATAATTGAAATATACTAACATTATCACATTTGGGGGAGAGACAGTTTTTTGACTAAAGGCAATGAGATGGAGGTTCAGCAGAAAGAATGGACTACCTTTCTAGCTTCTCTCAGTGCAATAAATCACCCCTACATTTCTCTTTTCACCACACACACACACACACACACACACACACCACACACACACACACACACACCACACACACACACACACACACACACACACACACACACCCTGGTAGTAATTCAGTTTGAATATCCTTCTTCTTGTTCTGGCCTTGGACTTATTATGAGATGGTAGACATGTGCAGTCAAGCTGATGATTCAATTCTTTTTAGATATTAGTGCCTGTATGTCAAAGTTACAGTGGTTTAAAACCCATAGTAAATTGTGTTACATTTACTCCATTCACTTTGATATAATGATGTGGAAATCAACCAGATGTAATCTTTAAAATCACTTATGTACAGCAGATTTATTCACTACAACAAAATATTGTCCAATATAAAATCTATCTATCTCAAATAACATTTCTCTAACTAACCTATTAATTTGAGTTAGGGGAGGAAGGCCACAATACCTTAACCCCAATGTGGGTCACCATGATAGTCATGCAGACATGGATGGCCACTGTCTCCCAGGGAGTATTCTAGACCTTCACTGTAGAGTGGACCCCCTTCTGAGAAAGATCAGACTCTTCCTTCAGAACATTCAGAAAACTGATAGGATATCACTGCAGTAGGAGTAAATATCATACAGCTGTAAAAATTCAGATTTTATACTTGGAAATCTTGAATATGTTTGCCTCAGATTGGTATTGACAAGGTACTTCAGCTGGAGTTGGGAGTTAGACTCAAGATTCATATACACAAATGCTCTAAAATGTCTAAAATTTTAGACCTGTCCTCCCTCCCCAAAAAAAGGCCTGTCCTCTTCCCTCCTCTCTTTACATTTTGCCATCTCTGTTATCTTTTTCTTACCTTTTTCAATAGATCTCACTACATGCTTTGAACCCTTGCCTCTTTAAAATCTATAATTTTTCTTGTAGCACCTTCCCTTCCTCTATATAATTGTCAATTAGGTTAAACCTAAAATATTGTAAAACAAGCCAAAACAAAACATATAATGAAGCCTAGTATTTCTATAATCCCAGTAGATTGTATAAAAGGAAATTACTCAAACGTAATGAATGTCTGAAAATGTGGAGATGACATTCCTTATTGATATCTATTTCCTTAATCTTTATTGCTAAAGACATTTTTGTGTACTTCTGATGTTACGGATACTTATGTATGACTACTTAAACTTCAATGTCCCCAGTAAATAAGTTGCTTGAGAGTTCCATTGTAGGAAAACTAATCTCACTCCCCATGGAACTAAGCTATAACTGGATCCAGTGTGACTCTTTTGCAAAAGGAGTTTATCTTATCTGGAGTTAACAGTTGTCCATACTGGGTAGTTTAAGAAATACCAGAAAAGAATTATCTACCAAAAAGTGCCACATGTTTGTCATAATCTGTGGAATTACACCATCAGTGATTCCTAAACTTTGTAATATGTATTGCCTTCTCTGGACCCCAATTTTGAAGTGAAAAAAAAAATCATTTATCAATTGGTGTGAGTTCGCTGTTTTATACAGAAAAATGAGATTCCAAAATGGATGAAGGTATTGTTGCATACCAGGAGAAGGAAAAATAGATTCAATTTATTTGAATCTGGAGACCAGAGGGTGTTCTAGGTATTAAATGCAATTTTCTCCATTTTACAGACAAAGCAAATAAGGATGAGTGAGGAGACAATTTGTCCCACGTCATGTGTTTGTCATACTACATGCCCAGCATATGCTGCTTTCTTGGGCAAGTCTCTGTTCCTTTACCACTCCAAATCTTAAAATGACTGTCCAAGTTTGGAATTCTAGTATAAGGACATGGATGTCAACTTCACCACCAGAGCCAATATTTCTAAAGATCTTTCTCAAATAGAAAATTACAACTAATTGAGAAACTTCACTTTATATTTTCTTCAGTAATTTCTGTTGATAGGTTGCTTCAACTCCCCTTTGAATGAACTGATTTATGCCTAAACTGTGACTACAACCATCTGCTATTTTTCTTTCATATGACATATTTTATCTTCAAAGCACCCATATATTATGTTTATCTCCTTGGTAAATATAAAACAACCATTGCCTGTTGGCTACAACCCTGCTACCTTATGCACTAGCATCTAAAGAACGGTTGTGTCTGTTTGCTTCAACTTTCATCTTTGCCGGAAATGAGAGAGTAGAAGGAGGGGAGACAAGACAATGTTTATACATATGCCCCACTTCAAAAAAGCTCTGATCATAAAAGAAGAGCCTTGCAAGTTGACTTTCTTTTCTTGCATACAATTAGCTTCAAATTAACTAATTTATTCCATAATTACTATGAAACCAGATGGCCTCTAAAGCTCAGGACACTCTTAACATGAATGGATTCAGTTCAAATTTCTTTCCACTCAAAAAGTATTTTTTGCGTTATACCAGAGATTGGATACTGTAGTGGGAAACAAGATGACAAAAATTTAAAAATCCAGTGCCTCCTCTCAGATTTTACTGGCTATTCTGTGGCCCAAATATGCAAAATATTGGGCATACTCTATAGCACCTTGGAGGAGGAAAAAATGCATTTTAAAATTTTTATGGCTAGTATTCAGTGGGGCAAGTATTAAGAGGTAAGTATAAAAATGCAAAATTGTGCAAAGCCTAAATGTTTTTAAAATGTAATTCATTGAGTATTCTGACCTGGACATTCCTCCTTGCCTGCAATTACTTACCCTCTTTACACAGGACTAATCTGACCATTCTACAACAGGCTAATTAACTTGACAAACTTACTTATGATCTACCAAGTAGCCGTTCAATTTCATTGAAAGTAAAATACAAATTGGTTATTTACATGAATTGACATTTTCTCAGCAGTACTGAGTGGCTTGTATGGCTCCTGAGAACACCTGTCCTTCCTTCAAAAAATGGATGGTAATCAAGGTATCTTGAGCTCATCACACTGAGTTCATATTATTTGTGAACTACACATTGAAATAAAAATTGGATTAAATTCATTTATAGGGCTTCCCTGGTGGCACAGTGGTTGAGAATCTGCCTGCCAATGCAGGAGATACGGGTTCGAGCGCTGGTCTGGGAAGATCCCACATGCCGCGGAGCAACTAGGCCCGTGAGCCACAACTACTGAGCCTGTGCTCCGCAACAAGAGAGGCCGTGATAATGAGAGGCCAGCACACTGCGATGAAGAGTGGCCCCCGCTTGCTGCAACTAGAGAAAGCCCTTGCACAGAAATGAAGACCCAACACAGCCAAAAATAAATAAATTAATTAATTAACTAAAAAAAAATTAAAAAAATCATTTGTAGTGTGCTGGGTACACCATAAAGGGCTGATCTGAGTCTGCAAACAGGCTTTCACTTCCTGGTTGTGAGACACTACAAAGTGCATAAAAGGTAGTTGAGAAAGGTATCGAGAGAGACTGTATGCTATTTCAGAGTCTGTCTGACTGCACAAAGGCACAATCAAATTCTGTGTTCAATGCAGCCCACACAGAATGAAAACTCACTGTGTGGAGGAGCAGAGAATCCAGTCTCTCTTTGACACAATTAGTTGGAGTAGAGGTTTGGGGCCATAGCAGCTCCCAGGATGTCTTAGTCTTCTAGGACTGCTAGGACAAAATACCATGAACTGGGTGGCTTAGAAAACAGACATAGTAGTTGGTATCTGCTAATCCCAAACTCCTAATTTATCTCTCCTCCCCTCTCCCTTTGGTAACCATAAGTTTGTTTACTATGTCTGTGAGTCTGTTTCTGTTTTGTAAATAAGATAAACAACAGGGTCCTACTGTATCTCACAGGGAACTATATTCAATATCTTGTAATAAACCATAATAGAAAAGAATATGAGAAAGAATATTTATATATGTATAACTGAATCACTTTGCTATACACAAATATTGTAAATCAACTATACTTTAATAAAAAAATTTAAAGACTCAAAAAAATTTTAAATAATATGTGACCAAATGAAAAAAAAAAAAAAAAAAGAAGAAAGAAAACAGATATTTATTTCCTACAATTCTGGAGGCAGGGAAACCCAAGATCAAAGTGCTGGGAGACTCGGGTCTTGATGAATGCCCTCTTCCAGACTTGTAGAAGGTCACCTTCTAACAGTATCCTCACATAGCAGAAAGAGAGAGAGAGAGAGCACTTTTGTCTCTTTCTCTTCTTATAAAAATACAAACCCCATTGTGAGGGTCTCACGCTTATGACCTCATCTAAACCTAATATTTCCCAAAGCCTCCACCTCCAAATACCATCACACTGGGGCTTAGGGCTTCAACATATAATTTGGGGGTGACACAAACTTTCAGTCCATAACACAAGGATCTACCTGCAACAATATAGGGCAATCTTTATGTTGCCACACCACAGTTACATATGGAAAACACACGTTTCTGCTGAGATTCAAAGGCAATTGGGATATTAAAAATGAAATTTAAGATGTATGCCTCTTAACTCCCTTATCTATAATGAGGTTGAGGGTATAAAATGAATGATTGAAAGCTGAAAATTTGGAGTGGAATTACCCTGCCCCCTCACTTGAAACTTAGGGAAAGTGAGTCTTAAGCAACTATTGTGTATAGAGATGCATTAACCATTTCAAGGAAACTGCAGCAATATAAAGGAATATTTTTCTCAAGAATGTGTAAAAGCAACAGATGGAAGTGCTGTGGGGGGAACACTGATTTAAATGTCTGCAAAATCCAGGAAGAGCTCCAAAGCAAGGTTACTAAAATCAATTTATTAAAAACTTTCTTAAGTAAGAATATTCCTGCTCCCTTGAAGAGGTCATAGCCAGAGTTAGCATGATGTAGAAGGAGGAATAGAAGTTCTAGGTGAGAAAATTAAGAAGCTAAGCACTTGACCACTTGCTGAGCTGAAGCTTTCTGTCTCCTGGTTTATTATCAAAGGATATTATAAAGGATATAAATGAATATCCAGGTGGAAGAGAAGATTAGGACAAGGTATGTGGGAAGAGGTGCAGAGCTTCCATGCCCTCTCTGGGTGCATTACACTCCTAACACCTCCATGTGTATGACAACCTGAAAGCTCCCTGAACACCACACTTTGGAGATTTTTATGGAGGGTTCATCACATAGGCATAATCAATCATTAACTCTATTTCTAAGCCCCTCTCCCCTCTCTAGAGGATGGGGATGGGGCTGAAAAGTTCAAGCTTCTACTCATGGCTTGGTCCTTCTGGTGACCAGTCCCCACTCAGGAGCACCCCAAGAGTCACCTCATTAGAACAAAAGACATTCCAATCACTTAGGAAATCCAAGGAATTTAGAAGCTCCATGTCAGCAGGTAGGGTCAAAGACCAAGTATTAAAACAAAAGATGCTCCTAGAGCTCTTATCACTTAGGTAATTACCAGGATTTTAGGAGCTCTGTGCCAGGATCCAGGAGCAGAAATCAATATATACATTCTTCTATTATGACACACATCTGATCAAATTTTCAGAGAGGTAATGAGAAAAATCTAGTACCACTGACTGTATTCAAATTCAGAGAAGGAAGTTATAACATATTCATTAAAGATTATATCATATGTGGAGCTGGTTATATGTAATGGCTACATGTTTATTACTGTATAACTAAGCCTAAAGCAGGCTAACCATAGCATGCCACAATTGGCACAAGTGACTTATTGAAGAGTTGTACCTCTTCACAGGTTTAAATGAGAAACCATTTTATTTTTCCGATAATTGCTCAGCAGTTCTATATAAACCCCCTTTGCACTTATCCCTTTATAATTTGTGACTAGATGCCTTAATGTCAGTCACTTCAGTTAATTCAAACTATCTCATTTCAGTTTCAAAATTTATTCCTACTTATTTTAAAAATCCACTTAAAATACTTTTCCTCCCTTCCCTATACTGTAGGCAACACCTATCTGTGGCTATAGCAGCTTGGAGTCTTGAGATAGGATTGAAGTTGGTAAAGTAATCTCTTCTTCACTTTCCTGACCTACTCTTTCTTCTATGCATCCTCTCTGCTATTAGACAAGGAGATAGGAGAGCAAAACACAGGTTTAAATAACTGGGCACAGTTCTTTCTCTGTCTAAAAAGAACTGGCTGAACATATTTTGTGTTTGACAGAGTACTTGTGAATTGTCTTGACGGCACTATAATTCCAGGTTTCTGACCTTGCACATCTAGTTCATTATCATCCTATTTCTGTTTTTCTTTGTCACTTCTCTAAAGATAAATCCCATCCACAACACTGTAACCTGTATCAGTCAGATTCCCAGATAGAAGAGATAGACTCAGAAGGAGTGGTAAAAAAAAGTTTAATTAATAAATTATTTACAGAGTTGTGCATTGGATTCAGTGAACCAAGAAAGGACAGTGATACACCCAGGGATTAGTAATATCTGGAAACTGTTACCACTTCTAGTTCTGAAGAGCAAAATGAAGAAACAGTTACTGAAGTGAGAGCTGGAGTTTTGCAGATGGAATCATCTGGCAGGGCTATAGTCTTAGGCACTGGGAGAGGTCTCCTAACAGAAGCTGTGACTTAGGGAGAATAACACAATCATTGCCAAACCAGGTATAGCAGGTATGGTGCTGGAATAAATAATCCTCCTTTTCTCTCCTTCGACTTTCTTATGCCCTTCAGATGCCTGTCATGAGATGAACCCACCTGGACACCAGAGGGCAAAAGACCCTGTATGATGCAGTATGCCATCTCAAAGAGCAAAGAAGAGTAAAAAGTGTATCTAGAGAGGTGAACAGAAAACACGCATCTCAATCCGTTTTTTGTTTGTTTGTTTCTTTGTTTGCTTGTCTCCTTCATTCAATGAGTAACCAATGAATAATTATCTTGGTAATTTAAAGGAAGATGGATCAAGTCCAACTATTCCAATATTGTCAAATGGACTCTGAGGGAAATCCATATTTAAGCCTCACCAAATGTTAATTGCACTTTCCCTACTACATCCTTTTAGTTCCTCCATGTCTCAATACCTCAGGAGTCTCGGGAACTCTGAGGACCCAGAGGTCAATTACATTCAGAGTAGGACATTGTCAGTGTATATTATCACTATACATTGCATGTGATTCTGTCCTGTTATTGGGGAGGAAAAGCCCTGCCATTCTCTCTCCAAAAGGGGGTAAAATAAAGGGAATAACGTTCTCTGGAAATCTGCACACACACACATACACACAATATTTGCTTCTTTCTGAAAGCTGTCCTTGCATGAATTGAGGGATATGGTAGAACATATTTTTTTTCTAAATTGGGATCACTCAGTAAACATGGCAAAAATGCTCTCTATTGCTGGTAATTCTCTGCACTCACAATATAGGGAACAGTATCCTTGTTCTTCAGGTAAAATTTTTAGACATCAGGAAAAAAGAACATTCTGTAAGTTGTCACAGCTCTAGAGAGAAGCAAGAGCGATCTATAGGCTGGTAGATTCAAGGGAGGAAGGTAAGGAAAAGAGAAATAGGTGTGTGAACTTAGAGCTTTCAACATAAGCTAATCTTTTCTGCTGTATACTTTACTGCCCACTGTGCCTGAGTCCTGATACCACTGTTGTTGATACAATTATACAATGTTAGAGCTTGAGTTACCTTAAAGATACTCCAGTATAAACCATTTTTTAAGGCAGATAATTTTAGATGGAAGAGAGCTAAACATTTATGATTACATGGTTTCTCTCATTGATGCAGTTTCCCACTCTTACAGTAAATACATTTTGACTGTGATTATATATATATATATATATATATATATATATATATATATATATATATATATCCAAGCATATTATGAAGTCCTTGAAGGGAGAACTTTCTTCTCTTTTTGTATTCTGTCAGCCTTAAACTCATTCTGGGGAGTATAATGAGTGCTCAATAAAAGCTGACTGATAATATGCAATAGGCAGTGAGTATATTATAATTATTCCAGTTTATAGGACATTAAAAATGTTTCCTAATTATCACATGTATCCTTATTGCTAATGGCTCATCTTGCCATACCTGTTTCTAAAATATTTGCTCTTAACTTGGGGTCAGGGAACCTACTTATATTATATGTAGAACTTTACATATTTGTCTACTTTTGAGGGAAATAAATTTGTTTTGTTTTATAATGAAATTCCAAAGAAGCAGGTAACCCAAAATATATAATAACTAAATTTTCTAGTGAATGAAAATTTTAGAGAAAAAAAAAAAACTGTATTAAGAGTTGATAGATTGGAAGCTTAGGATTCTACACTGACACTGCAGCTAGTTAGCTGTCATTTTTGCAGATCTTTTATAAAATGATAGTATTGGGCTTCCGTGGTAGCGCAGTGGTTGGGAATCTGCCTGCCAATGCAGGGAACACGGTTTCGAACCCTGGTCCGGGAAGTTCCCATATGCCGCGGAGCAACTAAGTCCGCGAGCCACACTACTGAAGCCTGTGCTCCGCAAAAAGAGAAGCCACTGCAATGAGAAGCCTGCGCTCCGCAAGGAAGAGTAGTTCCCACTTTTGGCAAGTGGAGAAAAGCCCACGCGCAGCAACGAAGACCCAACGCAGCCATAAATAAATAAATATTTTAAAAAAAAATGATAGTATTTCTCTTGCTGACAATTTAAATCTCCCAATCTGTGTCCCATTCTCTCAAGCATCACTAACAAGTTTGCTGTGATGATTGTACACTCCTTGATAGTGAAGACATTACTGTTGTCAAACTTGTACACTCTAAAGTTACCCACTCACAGAATGGCTCAGACTAGGTACCCTGAACTGAAACTGTACAGAATCCATGGCATGGTAGAAGAACTAAAACTTCTACTCTAAGGCAAAAATAAGTTTATCAATATTGGCCTTCCTCAACATAACTCAAAGGAATCAGTACTGTAGAAGTTTCAGGTTCTAGGACGGGTTACTCTAGTAATGTGGGTTTTGTAGTCAGACACCTTCAACTCCCAGTTCTGCCTCAACAATGGTGGGAACATGTACAATGCTTTCAATGTATCTGTTTCAATTTACCTTTCTATAAAAGTGAGATGATAATATTACTATTTAGCTTAGTTTTTGCAAGTTTTAAAGAAGGTAATACATGTGTTTTTGTTTGTATTATCAGACCTGTGATCTGGCTTGTACTAATTAATTCATTAAGTTTTATTTATATATAATTGACAAATAAAAATTGTATGTATTTAAAGTATACAATGTGGAGTTTTGATATGCATATACATTGTGAATTGATTACCACAATCAAGCTAATTAACATATACATCAGCTCACTTTTTTTTTTTTGTAGTGAGAATACTTAATATCTATTCTTTTAGCAAATTTCAAGTATACAATAGAGTATTATTAACTATAGTCATTATGCTATACATTAGATCTCCAGAATTTATTCATCCTGCATAAATGAAACTTTGTACCCTTTGATACACATCTCCCCTTTCCTCCACCCTTTAGACCATGCCAACCACCATTCTACTCTCTGCTTCTACGAGTTTAGCTTTTTTAGGGAACACTTACACATTGTTGCTGGGAATATAAACTGGTACAGCCATTTTAGAAAATAGTATGGAAGTTCTTAAAAAAATTAAAAGTAGAATTATCATATGATCTAAAAGTTCAACTTCTGGATATAGAGTTAACCCTTGTTACTGACCCTCTGCAAAGTCAAAAACCACCATTTAACTTATAGTCATCCCTCTTTGTATGTGGTTCCTTAGTACCACCAGTTCCCCATCTGCAGTTCAACCAACCTCAAATTGTATAGTACTATAGTACTGGCTACTGAAAAAAAAAAAAAGCTGCTTATAAGTGGATCTGCACAGTTCAAACCCAATTTGTTCAAGGGTCAACTGTATATCCAAAGGAAATGAAATCAGTATCTCAAAGAGATATCTACACTCCCATGTTGATTGAAACATTATTCACAGTAGCCAAGATGCAGAAACAACCTAAATGTCTGCCAATGGATGAATGTAAAAAGAAAATGTTATGTACATATATACAGTGGAATATTATTCAGCCTTGAAAAAGGAAGATCCCATTCCCAAGAACATGGGTTAACCTGAAAGACATTATGCTAAGTGAAAGAAGCCAAAGACAAAAAGTGATGAACTCATTTATATATGAAATCTAAAAAGGTTGAGCCTTGTGAAATATTTTAAACAGTGCCTTCATTAAAAAGTGATTAAACTATTTAGTAATAATCAGCTATAAGCATTATAGCACAAGACTAATTTACAAGACTAATTTGAGGCATGCTAGGTTGCAGCAGTGCTAATGAGAAGAGGCACACTAGGAACTTCCCTGCTGGTCCAGTGATAAAGACTTCGCCTTCCAATGCACAGGGTGCAAGTTTGATCCTTGGTCAGGGAGCTAGGATCACACATGGCTTGTGGCCAAAAAACCAAAACATAAAACAGAAACAATATTGTAACAAATTCAGTAAAGACTTTGGAAATGGTCCACGTCAAGAAAATCTTAAAAAAAGAAATAAAAAAAGGAAGAGACACACTCTAGGAGTAGGTGTATAGGTTCCCATTTTAGAGTTTATCCTGAGTTGTTACATGACCTTGGCACTAGTCTCTAACGGTTAGACTTAGGCTTCTGTCCTGTAGAGATCTGCCTACTATACTTTTAATGGATGTCTATAATAAGTGGGTTTGATTTGGTGATATCTATACAGCAATTACTTTCCAGATTCATTTACAGTTCTAAGGTGCTTTTCTTTAATCTTGTCTCTAGAGTCAGAATCAGTGTCTCCTACATACCAGGCACTGTGTCGGCTGCCTTCTCACCATCTGAGTATCTCACCATCTGAGTAAAAGACATCTTTTAGGTCTTTTGAAGCTTCTCTTCTCTGAATGAATAGAGTGTTCTTTCTTTCCCTCCCTTCCTGTTTTCTTCCCTCCATTTTCTTTTCTCATGTCTTTCATAGGAAGACTGTGCAAAAGGAGCACATGCTTTGTCTGCTTAGGTTTCTTTTCTGACAAATGGAAATACAATACTACTTTGGTTCATGAGGTTGCTCCCCCCCAACTAGTGAAGTTGTTACACATAATATCACTTTGTCAATAAAATTCCAAAAGTTCCTGAACTTATTTACAGGCTTCTTGTCCCCAATTGCATTTCTAAGCAAAATTGCATTAAGCCTTCTCTTTGAAAGTACTTGAATCTCTATTTTTTTCTTCAATCTTTCATTATTTGTCAGAAAAACCTGCGTTTTTTCAGCTTTCTCAGGCTGTTTTGGGGAAAAAACTTTTATGGCAGAGAATCATGCATAACCTTAAATGTAGTTCTAGAGGCATAGAGGAAAATATGCACAATACTGGGTCAAGAGACTTAACTTTATTCCCAGCTTGATCACAGGCAGGCTAGGTAATTTTGACCGACTACTTCCTCTCTTTGGATCAGTTTCCTGATCATCAGGAAAGAAATAGTAGAGAAGAAACTTTAGGGAAGAAACAAAAGAAAGGTGACATATCTCTTAGACACCAGTTTATACTGCCCTCCATTTCTCATGCCTTGCGAATCATGCCATCAAGTTATTGTTCTGTCCAAATATAGGAAAATGTGGATAATTTATGGGATAGGTTCTTGGTCCCATTCCTTACCCCTTCTTTATATGTGAATATTCTGTAAAACCTCTTCCTTGCTTTAGGTCAGCTCATAGTTAGAATCACCTTGTATATATCACCCTTTCCCACACCCTGCCCTCAAGACATAAAACTGAATAATATTATAACTTGGCAATTCAAACGTGAATAAATGTGTGTACAAATTTTGTACACTTAAGGCATCTCTACTTGATATTCTAATTATCTGTATAGTTTTTTTTTGATTAGGATGATCAGAATCATGGTCGAACACTCTGTAGCTTATCTTCTATACATTTAAGTTAATAAGCATTTCCTGACTATCAACCATGGATTATATTCTACTCAGTATCTATTGCCCTCTAATAAGTGACAGATCTGGGTTCAGTACTTAAAGAATATTTGTTTAGGATTAAAAGGTAAATATCATATATGGATATTGTTTTTAAGAGTTTTTCAAAATTTAACATTTTAAAGTTCTAATGAAAATCAAGTCAATTTAAATCAATAAAATTAATTATTAATTAAATTAATAAATTCTAAACTAAAAATAATAAAAGTAAAATATGCTTTATGTCACATGAGTCAAGTTTGCATGTTTTTTTCATCATGCATATCATATACAACATTCTAGCCATGTCACATTATATATAAACAGATAGAGAGATAAAGTGATAGAGATGGATAGATGACATGTATAATGATCCATAGAAATAATTTAAAATATATCAAACACAGAATGTTTAAAATGTTCAATTTTACTTTAGTTTTATAGAAGAAATAGAAAACATCTGAAGTATTTGTTGAACTTCAGATAAATATTTTCTTCCCAAGGCATATTATATTTTAAAATACATTCCTAAAATTAGGAAAATATTACAGAATACATTGAATATGTGTTTTAATTTTGAGTAGAACTGATTGACTCCTTGTGCCACAGATAGAAGAGTGGTCCCCCAAATGTATCCATGTCCTAAATCCTGGAACCTGTGACTATGTTACCTTATTGGCAAAAAAAAGGTATTAAAGTAGTAGATGAAATGATGTTTGTTAATCATTTAATCTTAAAATAGGAAAATTATCTGGAATTACCCAGATGAATTCAATATAATGATAAGATGGTTAATAGTGGAAAAATGAGGCAGAAGAGAAAATGAGAGGGATGGCAGTGCGAGAAGAACCTATTCCAATGTTGCTGATTTTGAAGACAAGGATTTGTCTGATATTTTCCTCATGATTAAAATGGGTAATGTGTTTCTGGAAGGAAGACTACAGGTGTAAAGTGTCATTTGTATTACATCATACCAAAGATAGATACCATCAACAGTGACTTATTTTTAAAAACCTTATCACTTGCCAGGTTAACCAACTGAAGTAGTGTCAGTTAGATTTCACCCCTGTAAAGTTACTCTTTTCCTCCTTTTTCTGTACCATTCTCTTTGGAAGGAAATCACCCTATGCAGCCTTCACTTAAGGAGCTGAGAGTTATTGTACTTTCTTAAACTGTAGTATCTATATAAATTATTTAGAATACCACATGGAAGATTTGTTTATTGTTTACCATTTCCTCTTCATTCAATCATTTATTTATGTCAGTATGGATGCATGGATAATTGTTTTATACTTCGAGATTTAATACAATAATATTTATTTTGTTGCTGAAATATTTCTTTGGAGCTCTTTCAGTTGATTTCTTTGACATACCCCCATCATTGTGTGTTTTGTTTTGTTTTTTAGCACTCCCTCACTTTCTGGCACTGCAAGATATTATAGGTTCATTGGTATATTCTCTGACCCAGTCCTGGAGTCATCCATTTCTCTAAGGAATCATGGTTCCTTTTATTGGAGAATGCTATTAAAAACCAAGACCTAGGTACTATGTGTGCTCATTCTCCTGAGAGGTCATTGATTATTTACCATTTCAAGTGACAGAGGAAAGAAATATATCTCTGTAAAGCAAACTGTGTGTTTACATATATGAACGAATTTCTAAAAGTATAACTCTGTACATGTATAAAGTTAAAGACGGCTTTACACTGATGTCTCCAACTCTAATCCAGGACCATATGGGTCATTGTAGCCCTCCTACCTTGCTTAACTGTAACCTCACACTCTAGCAATAAGGAACCTGGATCCAACTGTCCATCTACCATTTGCTTAATGCAAAATTCTATATAAATGTATAGCGGTTTTAAATTTTATTAAACTGTACCCTAGTGGGAAATACCTTTATCAACTAAAGTGCTTATGTATAATACCTTTTGCCATTAGTCTCATAGACTAAACTCATTTCCAAAATGGCTTAGGTGAGCAACTTTTTCCATAAGTGAGGTTATTTCATATAGCTATCATACAGTTTGAGTGCCATGGAGTGTCTGAGGTCAGTTGAAATCATATCACTCATGTGTTGCTTTCTTTTCATGCCACTGCTTAATACATACTCTCTCATCTTTTCAGATCATTATTTTAATCACAATGTGTTTCACTGGTAAGCTAGGTATAATTTTTACCTGAGATTCCTCCAAAATTCAGATTACTTAACCTCTTTATTTCAGGAAATTTTAATTTGACAATTATTGTGTAACATGTGCTACACATTTCATTTACCACAATGTATTAAACTTTAGTTATTAACTTAAGGTACTGAAATATTTAACATTTCATTTAAAGAACATTTCTTTTAATTGTGACATTATTATATTAATTGCACATCTCTGATTTTTGTCCTCCTTCTCATGATTTTATTCTACTTCTCATGATTACACATACATATTTATGTTGTTTTTTAACCACTCTCTGCACCAAAGTGTTAATCTTTTGGCATGATTACCTAATGAAAATGCCAGTCCTTTTCATTCAGCAGTGATTTAGTGAAAATTTGGACAATATTGGTTCCTGAATCCTTTGCATGTTTTCAATAAAATGACTTCTATGTTATGAGGCTCACATCTTCATACTTCTGCCAGTTCAAACTGAAAGCTTGTAAGCTCTAAGAATGAGGTCAATGCACTCACGTTTACCTCCCTAAACATTCGTTGCTGGTCTGGCATAACCTCATCTGTCATTCATTGTTCTTCTACAGAATGACTACCATTGTTTAGAGGAATCTATTTAAGTTATGGATAAGATCATTTCTGTATCATTAAATGCAGTTGGAATGTTGTCCTAAGAAAAAAGTAGCTCACCTGGAATATCTCTTGTGGAGGTCTTACCTCAGCAGAATATCTGGGAATCCTGCCTACAAGGGTCAACAATCTGTGGACTGTCATCTTTCAGAGTATTTCAGGACTTACTTTCCTGTTTGCATACCACTTCTTATGCAGGCACGTTTGGTTTAGTTGGCTATGGAGCATTCTGACAAATTACCATAAAATTAGCACCTTAAATTACTACCGATTAGTATTCATATACATAGCACAATACAGTAATTGTCCAAGTATATCTTAGACAATTAGGCATTAATTTATATTCAACAAAACCAACATAAGTCATTCATTTTGAGATCTATGCTTAACATATGGTGAAGCATATGGATAGTTCAGGAAAAGGAAAATAGGGTGAGTAAAATGAGAAAGAAGGAAGAGGTAAAGTATTTTGTAACGGCAGGTACAAAGACTAATTTGGCTGGACTAAAGAACTCATATAACAAGAAATAATAGAGAAGAAAGAGAATTCAAGATGGGGACATTGGCAGTATAAAAAAACAAACAAACAAATAAACAAAAACAACTAATACTAAACTTTCTTTGGGTTATTTGTATGGAAATATGTTAATATAAATGTTTCAGATATTACATGAAATTTCTAAAAATCTTATATGTTCTGGTATAATGTTATAAGTCATAATTCTAGTTATTACTTTAAAATGTACATCTCAGAAATAACTAAAAGAAAAAAAAAAAGAAAAAGATGGGGACATTGAAAGATCCTGAACTCACCTCCTCCCATGGACAACAAAGCTACTACAACTACATATGGAATAATTCTCTCTGAAAGGGACCTGAAACCTGGATGAACAGAGTCTCCACAACAAAGGGTAAAAGAACAGCATTGAGATGGGTAGGAGAAACAGAGATACAGACTCACCAAGGAAAAAAGCACGCCCCAGCCTGAGCAATCCACAATCAGGAAGGATCACAAAGTTATGGTTATTTTCACTGTAGAGCAAGAGATCCTGCACAGGAGAGACAAGTCCCCAAAACACCTGGCTCTGAAAACCAACAGGGAATATGTCTAAGGAACCTATAGAACTACAGGGAATGAAAAACCCACTCTTAAAGGGCTTGCACAAAGACTCACTCCAGCCTAAAATCTGTGCAAAAACATGAGATTGAAGAGTGCATGGACCATAGGTAAATGGTACTCATTTACTAACCATGAAGCATCTGGCTGAGAGGCAGAAGCCAGTTGGGATGTTCCCCAGACACTGAGACACTGGCAAGAGCCATTTTTGTGACTCAGTCTACCTTGCTAATACTGGTGGTAGTGAGTGCCATTTTAGAATTCTACCCTTAAACTGATAATGTCAGTGCCCCCCCCACTCCCTGCTGAAAGCTCTGCACATCCCTGTGCCTTAGATGGCCCTCATAGCCAACTGGGAAATAACTTTGCCCACCAGAACCTGGGTGAAGCTGTGGCTTTGCCCCACATCCATTCTGGGGGCCAGTGCCTGGAAGCAGCAGTAGCCAAAACCAGCATTCATTCCAGGGGTAGCCATAGCCCTACTACAGAAAGAGGGCACACTCAGCCCACATAGGAGACAACAAGTTCCTGGCTCTCGTGACCAGGAAGCATTGCACTTCTGAGCTCCAGGGTATCTCCTATATCAGTTACTCCTTTAAGACTAGGAGAAGTAGCTGATTTACCTTATACATAGAAATAAATACAGCAAATAAGGTAAAATGGAGACAGAGGAATATGTTTCAATCAGAAGAATAAGACAAAACCTCGGAAAAAGAACAAAGTGAAACAGAGATAAGCAATTTACCTAATAAAGAGTTAAAAAATTGGATATAAATAGGCCCACTGGACTTAGGTGCAGAATGGAAAAACCACAGTGAGATTTTCAACTAAGAGAAAATATAGGAAAATACTAAACAGAAGTTGTAATTGAACTGAAAAATACACCAGAGGTGTTAAATAGCAGATGGATGAAGGAGAAGAATGAATCAGTGAGCAGGGAGACAATGGAATAGAACTCATCCAGGGAAAGCAACAAAATGAAAAAATGAATTTTACAAAGCTATTTTAAGGGACCTCTGGGACAACATCAAGTGTATTAACATTTGCACTATAGGTGCCCCAGAAGCAGAAGAGAGAGAAGAACCAGAAAAATTATTTGAAGAAATAACGGCTGAGGGACAGATCCAAGATGATGTTGTAGGAAGACCCTGAACCTACTTCCTACCACAGACACAATGAATCTATACCTATATAGAGAGCAATTCCTCCTTAAGGAGACCATAAGTCTGATTGAACAGCTTCTGCCCATAGAGAAACTACACATAGAAAGCAGTAGAAAAGACAGAGATATGGTATGCATGGGAACCCCACCCCAAACATGGTGACCTGCAGTAGGGAAAGATAACACTGAGGGACCTGAGTACAGACTTGTGTACCCTGGAACACTGCAAAAAAAACAAAAAAAAAACAAAAAAAACAAACAAACAAAAAAACCAGTAGTTTGAAGGATACCTACACTCTACAAGAAGGACCTCCAAATACTAACCATAGAACATCTGCCAAACAGGTGGGAAATTGCTGGAACTCTCTCTGGGGTCAAAGGTGCCAGGAAGAACATTGTTTGAGTCCAGGAACTCCCCACAGCATGCATTTACTATGGCTACAGCTGTCCTGCCTAGGTGGTCTCCATGAGGTGTGCCCTAGGACTGGTTCTGGCCCAAGACTTCTCCAGCTCCAGTTGTCCCACCAAGGTGGCCTTGGCACAGCCTGCCTTGAGACGCCTCCTGGCTGAGCTCACTCCAGTTCCAGCCATGCCACCATGGTGGCCCTGGTGAGGAGCACCCCAAGGAACAGAGGGTCTGTGCCCACTTTAGCTCCAGTCATTCCACCTAGGCAGCTATGGCAAGATGCCCCTTCGGACTCCCTCCTGCCCGCACCCACACCAGCTCCAGCTGTCCACCAAAGCTGCACGAGTGCAGAGTGCTCCAAGAGACATTCCAGCTTGCTCCAGCTACAGCCTGCCTGCCTAAGCCTCCTGGTACACACAGTCTACACAGGGGATGCACCTGCACAGCACCACTGCTTCAAGATTGGAAAAGGTACCTATTTTGCTTAATTAATAGAAATTAAAACAGAAAGTCAAACAAAATGATACAGAGGAATATGTTCCAAATGAAAAAACAAGAAACAAACAAACAAACAAAAACAGAAAAAACCCTAATAAAATGAAGATAATTGATTTAACTGATAAAGAATTCAAAGCAATGCTCACTGAACTCAGGAGAAGAATGGATGAACTCAGTGATAACTTCAAAAAACAATTTGAAAAAATAAGAAAGAACCAATCAGAGCTGAAGAATATCATAACAAAAATGAAAAATACACTAGAGGAAATCAAGAGCAGATTAGATCATACAGAAAAATGGATAAGCAAGCTGTAAAATAGAATAGTGGAAATCACTCAATCAGAGCAGTAAAAAGAAAAATAATTTTTTAAAATGAGGATAGTTTAAGGGATTTCTTGAACAACATCAGACATACTAACAATCAAATTATAAATGTCATCAAAGGAGAAGAAAGAGAGAAAGAAGTAGAAAATTTATGTAAAGAAATGAGGATGAAAACTTTCCTAACCTGCTAGAGGAAACAGACAATTAGGTCAAATAAGCAAATATGTATGAAACAAGATGGACCCAAAGAGGTTGAAAGATTATAATGAAAGACATTAAAATTAAAATGGCAAATGCTAAAGATAGAGAATCTTTAAAGCAGCAAGAAAAAAACAACTAATCACATACATGGAAATCTAATAAGACCTAAATTAAGGACAGATACTATAAAACTCTTAGAGGAAAACATAGGCAGAACACTCTTTGACATAAATCACAGCAGTATCTTTTTTGATCTGTCACCCAGAGTAATGGAAATAAAAACAAAAATAAACAAATTGGACCCAATTAAACTCAAAAGCTTTTGCACAGCATAGGAAAGCATAAACAAAACAAAAAGCCAACCCACATAATGGGAGAAAATATTTGCAAATCGTGCAACAGACAAGGGATTAGGCTCCAAAATTTACAAACATCTCATGCAGCTCACTATCAAAAAACCAAACAACCAGGGCTTCCCTGGTGGCGCACTGGTTGGGGGTCTGCCTGCCAGTGCAGGGGACACGGGTTCGCGCCCTGGTCTGGGAGGATCCCGCATGCCGTGGAGCAGCTAGGCCCGTGAGCCACAATTGCTGAGCCTGCGCGTCTGGGGCCTGTGCTCTGCAACAGGAGAGGCCGCGATGGTGAGAGGCCCGCACACCGCGATGAGGAGTGGCCCCCACTTGCCGCAATTGGGGAAAGCCCTCGCACAGAGGCGAAGACCCAACACAGCCATAAATAAATAAATAAATAAATAAAAATTGTAAAAAATAAATAAATAAATAAATAAAAGTGACAGAATGCTATAAACATCTATTTAAAAAAAAAAAAAAAAACAACCAAAAAAAAAAAAAAAAAAAAGGGCAGAAGACCTAAAGAGACATTTCTCCAAAGAAGACATACAGATGGCCAAGAAGCACATGAAAAGATGCTCAACATCACTTATTATTAGAAAAATGCAAATCAAAACTACAATGAGGTATTGCCTCACACCAGTCAGAATGGCCATCATCAAAAATCTACAAACAATAAATGCTGGAGAGGGTGTGGAGAAAAGGGACCCCTCCTACAATGTTGATGAGAATGTAAATTGGTACAGCCACTATGGGAAACAGTATGGAGGTTCCTTAAAAAATTAAAAATAGAGCTACCATATGATCCAGCATCTAAATTGGAAAGGGAGAAATAAAACTATCACTATTTTCAGTTGATATAATATACTATATAGTAAACCATAAAGACTCGAGCAAGAACATTTAGAATTAATACATGATTCAGGAAAGTTGCAGGATACAAAATTAATTTACAGAAATATGTTGCATTTCTATATACACTGTAACAAATGATCAGAAATAGAAGATAAAAGTTCCTCTAACAACTGCATTAAAAATAATAAAGTGCCAGGAATAAATTCACTGAAGAGGTGAAAGATCTGTACTCAGTAACTTAGAAGACATTGAGGAAAGAAATTGAAGATGACACAAATAAGTGGAAAGATATACCATGCTCAGGGATTGAAAGAGCAATATCAATAAATATCTATACTACCCAAAGTAATCTACAGATTCAATGCAATCCCTATCAAAATACCAAATGGCATTTTTTAATAAAACTAGAAGAAATAATTCTAAAATTTTATGGAACTACAAAAGACCCCAAAGAGCCAAAACAAACTTAAGAAAGAAAAACAAACCTGGAGACGTCATGCTCCCAGACTTGAATCTATATACAAAGCTATAGTAATCAAAACAATATAATACTGGAACTAAAACAGAAACATAGATCAATGGAAGAGAATAGACAGCCTAGAAATAAGCCTACGCTTAGATGCTTAATTAATCTATGAGAAAAGAGCAAAGAACATACAATGGAAAAAGGCCAGTCCCTTCAGTAATGGTTTTGGAAAACCTGGACAGCCACACACAAAAAAAGAAAAAAAAAAAGAAATAAACTAGACCATTACCTTACACCATACACAGAAGTAAACCCAAAGTGGGTTAGTCTTTTTGTGTGTGTGCAAAACAGTTTTTTAAAAATTTATAAGTTTTTATTAGGGTATAGTTTATATAAAACGTTGTTTATATACCTTGTTTATAAACGTTGTTTTATATAAACGTTGTTTATATAAAACGTTTATATAAAACGTTATAAGTTTTTATTAGGGTATAGTTTATATAAAACGTTGTGTTAGTTTCTGCTGTATAACAAAGTGAATCAGCTATTCTGAAGAACCTAGGGGCAGGACAGGAATAAAGATGCAGATATAGAGAATGGACTTGAGGACACGGGGAGACAGAAGGGTAAGCTGGGACGAAGTGAGAGAGTGGCATTGACATATACACACTAACAGCTAGATAGATAGTGGGAAGCAGCCCCATAGCACAGGGAGATATTCACTATTATTTAGATTCTTTTCCCATATAGGTCATTACAGAATATTGAGTAGAGTTCCCTGTGCTATACAGTAGGTCCTTATTAGTTATCTGTTTTATATATAGTAGTGTGTATATGTCAACCTCAATCTCCCAATTTATCCCTCTCCCCCCTTTCCCCGCTGGTAACCATAAGTTTGTTTTCTACATCTGTGACTCTATTTCTGTTTTGTATATAAGTTCATTTGTATCATTTTTTTTAGATTTGACATATAAGTCATATCATATGACATTTGTCTTCCTCTGCTGACTTACTTCACTCAGTATGACAATCTCTAGGTCTATCCATGTTGCTGCAAATGTCATTATTCATTCTTTTTGATGGCTGAGTAATATTTCATTGTATATATGTACCACATCTTCTTTATCCATTCCTCTGTTGATGGTCATTTAGGTTGCTTCCATGCCCTGGTTACTGTAAATAGTGCTGCAATGAACATTGTGTTGCATGCATCTTTTCAAATTATGGTTTTCTCCAGAGAAAAGGGAACTCTCCTACACTGTTGGTGGGAATGCAAATTGGTACAACCATTACTGATAGCAGTACGTAGTTTCCTTAAAAAACTAAAAAATAGAGCTACCATATGATCCAGCAATCTGACTCATGGGTATATATCCAAAGTGGATTAGTCTTGAATGTAAGACCTGAAATCATAAAACTCCCAGAAGAGAACATAGACAGTAACCTCATTGCCTTCAGTCTTTCTGATGTTTTCCTGGATCTAACTCCAAAGGCAAAGGAAATAAAAACAAAAATAAATAAATGGGGCTACATCAAACTAAATTTTAAAAAAATTGCATACTGAAGGAAATCATCATCCAAATGAAAAGGCAATGTACTGAATGGGAGAAGATATTTGCAAATAATGTGTCTGATAAGGGGTTAATATCCAATATATGTAAAAAACTCACACCACTCAACAATAAAAGAAACAAACAACCCGATAAAAAAATTGGGCAAAGAATGTGAACAGATATTTATCCAAAGAAGATGTAATGATGGCCAATAGAAAGATGAAAAATTGGTCAACATCACTAATTGTCAGAGAAATGAAATTCAAAACTACAATAAGATTAACCCCTGCTAGAATGGCTATTGTCAAAAGGACAGGGAATAACAAATGTTGGAGAGGATGTAGAGAATAAAGAACCCTTGTACTCTGTTGGTGGGACTGTAAATTGCTGCAGGCATCACTAAAAATATTATGGAGTTTCCTTTAATAATTAAGAATAGAACTACCATTTGACCCAGCTATTGCACTTCTGGATATTTATCTGAAGAAAATGAAAACACTAATTTGAAAATATATATGCACCACTTTATTCATTGCAGCGTGTATTTACAATAGCCAAGATATGGGGAAAAACTATGTGTTCATCAATAGATGAATGGATAAGATATGGTGTGTGTGTATATATATGTGTGTATGTATATACACATATTATAAATGTGTGTGTATATGTATATACACACACATATATAATGGAATACTAGTCAGCCATAAAAAGAATGAAATCCTGCCATTTTTTTACCAGGCTGGCAACCTGTTGAATAGGATTCTCAAGTAATTACTCCTCTTCTTTCACTACTTCCACCCCCAACCCCCCGCAAAAAATATTTTTATGACCACAATGCATAATCTTGGATGTTTTCTGGAATTCTCATTTTGTGTAAATTTGGTCCTATTGTCTATTGCTCTTGATATTTATGCTCATTCTTTCTCCTCAGCCAATTATGACATGGAATTAATTTTTCAGTATTACTGGAAAAACCCACCTCTCCTAAAAATAGTAGATTGCCATGCAAAACACTACTTTGTAATTAGTGAGCATTTGACATGTGCCAGGCATCTGTACTGAGTAGGTTTTATAACTACCTATCATGCCTTCCTGACTCCTATACCCTGCTTACTGGAATTCCACAATTTCTTTCTTATTAATTCAGTTTAGGGCAGTGTCTGTAATAAATGGCAATACCTTTGGGAGAGTTAGCCTATTAAACATGGCCAGTAATTTACACTTTCCCCTGACACTATCTTAAAAACAGATGTAGATAAAAGGATAGAGAAGAGAGTAAGAATCTCCTAATCTAGTCTGAGTCATTCATGACCATTCTGCCCTCCAGCTTGTTAGAGGAAAGTCAGGGTGATTTTAATGTATGCTTGCTTAGAAATGCCAGCCTGCTCCTTCCTCTCCACAGCCTGTTCCAGCTGTAGTCCAATTAAATTCAACAGTTCACAGGTGTTCAGAGTAATGCTTTCAACATAAAACCTCAGTTGTCCTTAGGGCTTTTCATTCTTTTTAGTGCTCTTTAAATTTGAAATATTCTGCCAACAAAATAAATCACACTTACAAATGAAGAAAAAAATACAAGAAGTGATAATGAGGATGTTAATAATTATAAGAATATTTTCAATCATCAAAATGAAAGATGCTTTTAGTACCAACTGGAATCTCAATACATTTCATCCAAAACTCCAAGAAAATAATATTTTCTTGATTGAAGAGGATGAAGGGTGAGAGTGGGATACAACTGTGCTATATGTATAATAAAAGCAAAAAAAAAACACAAGAATTAATATTTCATAATTTTGGAGCAAATTTAAAATATTAGCCCACCCAATCCCCTACAATTTCTACATTTAATCACATAGAATGTATCTCACACCACTCATACCCTGCTGAATCTAGCCAGTGAATGCACCAAATGCATCTCTGTCTAGGTAATCTCAACCTCAATCCTGAGAAAGAAAAATCTGGCAGCAAACAATTGTTCCTCCATTTAAAATTACAAGTACATTAAGGTATTCCTAAGGACTTTGGAATTATTACAGATAACTAAGGTCTGAAAAAATATGACACAAAATATGTGACTTTTACTCTATATAAATCTGATCCTTAAGTAACATATCCAATACATGAAGCAATCCTTGGTAAGGTCTGAATTTGGAGGACCATTGTTGTATAGAAACTTAAGATATATGAATTTTGCAGGGTAAACCACTATTAAACTCATTCATTTAGTCATTCACTCAGCAAATATTTACTGAGTGCCTACCATGTGCCAGGCACTGTTCTAGAAGCTAGGGTATAGTAATGAACAAAACAAACTAAAGACCCTGCCCTAGAGAAACTTATGACAGATAATAAACATTAAACATATGAAATAACTGTTTCCAGTATGTTAAAAGACAATATTTCCCATGCATATAGGAAAAAAAGGAAAAAAAGTCAAGCAGGGAAGGGGGAATCCGGAATTCAAAAGGAGGAGATAGGGTAGGATGTATGGGAGGAAGCAAGAAGCAAATTTACCTATTTCATTTATCTCAGAAGTCTTTATTTGTTGAGTGAATCCCATATTGTATAAAGATTAAATTTATTTACTAAAATTGGAATTAGGAAACTCAAAGTTTCATTTGGTAATGATGATGGTAATAAAACTTTCTTGAGAACTTATTGTGACGAACGCTGCTAAATTACACGAATTATTTTACATAATACTCACAGAAATATCTGAGACACTTAATGCTACTCCATAAACTTTAAAGATCAGGAAAATATGGTTAAGAGAGGTGTAATAATTCACCCAGTTCCAGATATTGTCAGAGCTGAGATTTAATCTGTGTTTTTTTTTTTTATCCCAAATCCATGCTATTATTCATTACTGTACCTCTCATATCTTTCTCGTCTATTTTTGGAATATATTCTGAACTCATGTTTATTAACTTTTCTATTTATACTTGCTTAACAATTAGAAAAATGTTTCTGGATGGTTCATGGATTTTTAGTGACTCCTTTTTATTAGCAAATATTAGATACATATTCTAGAAAATTTAGGAAAAATGCAAAGAAAAATATGTGGGATCCTATAGTCTCAAGATCATTTTGCATATTTTCTTTGATGATTAGCTTTTTTACCTGTCTATATGTCATGAGCATTTCCTTATATCATTAAATATTTTCAAGGCCATATATAATAAGTATGTAGCAATTACCCACATGAAACTATCACAATTCATTTACCAATCCATTATAGTTGGAAATCGAGGTGGGTTTCCCATTTTTTTTTATTTACCTAAACACAACATTAATTAGGTTTTCAGTGAAAAGTCATCATTTTCTAAAGACAACAACTAAATATGAAATGGCTACATGAAAAAAAATAGATAATCAGAGGTATTATATTTAGCTATATCACTACTCCCCCCCAGAAAATCTGAATCATCCCACAGGCAAAATGTCAGCTTGTTCACGTCCCAACATGCCAGTCAATACTGTGGATATATAAGTATATGTACAATACAACCTGTAATGTATTTATTGTTTTTTCAGGTTTTTTTTCTACAAACAGCTTGCTTATACAAACATGTTGTATTTATTGAGCATGTATGATAGGTCAGGAATTTTTAAAGTGCTTCAGATATTTTAATTCATTTTAATTCTTGAAACTATTCTATAAATAATAAATATTTTCTAGAATTTTGTGGTAGGCTGAATAATAGCTCTCCACTGATATACATGTTCCCATCCCTGGAACCTGTAAATATGTTACTTTACATGGCAAAAGTGACTTTGCTTGTGTGATTAAGTTGAGGATCTTTATTACCTTGGATTTTCTGAGTGGTTTAATGTAATCATGAAGGTCCTTACAGTAAGGTATAATAAGGAAGCAGCAGGGTCAGAGTCAGAGGAAACAATATGAAGCTAGAAGCAGAAAGTAAAGTAAAATGGACCATAAGCCAAAGAATTCTCACAGTCTATAGAAGGTGAGGAAGGTGGGGAAATGAATCCTCTCCTAGAGCTTCCAGAAAGAAGGCAGCCTTCCCAACCCTTTTTGGACTTCTGACTTCCATAACTGTGTATAATGAATCTGTTTTGTTATAAGCCACTAATTTTGTGGCAATTTGTTACAACCACAATAGGAAATTAATATGTATTTTCATACCTCGAAGAAGAATGCTGCTGTAGCACATATCTAAAAATGTGAAAATGGCATTGGAATACAGTAATGGGTAGAGGCTGAGAGAATTTTGAGGAGCATGCTTGAAACTGCATGTTAACTGAATGTTAGCAGAAATATGAATGTTAATGATTCTGCTAGTGACGATTCCAAAGAGTGAGGAACAAAGTAGAGAAAATCTATACTGTCCTAGAGAATACTTAAGTCATCACAAAGAGATTTCATAGAAATATAGACCTTAAATACATTGTTTGTGAGGATTCAGAAGGAAGTGAAGAATACATTACCGAAAAATGGAGGAAAAGAGATACTTGTTATTTTAAGGCAGAAGCTTAGTGAAATTGTGTCCTACAGCTATATGGAAAACACAACTGGATATTTAGCTAAAGATATTCTCAAGCTAAGAGTTGAAGGCATAGCCTGCTTTCTGTGTCCTGTTTATAGTAAAATGGGATAAATTGAGGGAATAACTATTAAGCAATAAGAATAAAGACTTGGTAATATGGGACATTATTGGCCTACCAATACAGATGTTGAAATTAAGAGATAACACTGGCAGGAAAGCATACTCTGGAGAGGAAACCACAGACCAAGTACAAATTTTCCCAGTGCCTTGGATGGATCAAAAGCTTAGAATATTCTGTCACACAGAGGACTCTTTGAAGATATTAGGCATGTGGCTCATGGGTCCCCTCAGAAATCTCAAGAGAAAAAATGGAGATGTAATTATCTAGGAAAGACCTGTACAAGAATGTCATGTTCCTGGGCTGACACTGTGCATGATATTGCAAACAAAAATCAACCAATCACATAGCTAGTAGATTTGGGATACTTACATTTTATTTATTCCTGCATTAGGCACTTTGGAAAGTAGGGCAGAATAATAAGCTTGATGACTGGTTCCAGAAAAATTACAAATTATTTGAGGATTTAAACATTTTTAAAGCGTGAGAAAAATAGACAAAAATGAAGAATAATGAAATGATTCACTGTGTTATAACCTTGTAGTAGGAGTTGAGCAAAGAGGGAAATATGTGGAGGATTTGAGTCTTCCAGGAAGGAGGTATAATTTAAACTGGACTTTTAAGGATAGATGTTATTTTCATGTTGAGCAGAGTGGGAGACAAGCAATGAGAAAAAAATAACTTCTTGACATGTACACACTGCTATATTTAAAATAAATAACCAACAAGGAAAAAAAAAATAACTTCAGGGTATAGGTATAGATTGGCTTAAAAGAGAAAGACTTAGTTTGAGCATTGGGGAGATTTTGCTAGATGGGTAAAATATGGTCAGAATATATAAAAGGTGAAGTTTAAATATTCCTCTTTTATTAGGGTATCATTGATAGGAATAAATTACTGGAGGCTTGAATCAATCACACTTGTGTTTGTTTTGAGTTAAAAAGCTTACCTTTTTTATAACAACACACCATGTTGAGGAAATAAATATGAGAATTATTAGATTGGCAAAAGTATAAACAGAAGAATGTAGTTTCTTTTACAATCAGAAACGCATTTATTTATTTTTATGTCTTGCATGTTTATATTTGTGTGCATTTGTACTTATGCCCATAAAACATTAACTGTATAAGAATTCCAAGTCTATTTATGAAGGAGTGCAAATAATTATGCAGAAGTTCCTGTACAGTAAATCAAACATCAAGCCAGTGTTTACCTAAAGGTGGAATGTGAAATGTGTCACAATTACAGGTTTTATTTGCTCTTGTTAAGCTCCAATTAATTTTGTTTCTATTCTTTTCCTTTTAATAAATTATTTCATCAAATTATATGTTTTCTAGAAGATTTTTCTTTGCCCAATTATTTTAAAATTACTCAGACTTTTTGTTAAAAAGATAACTCTCTTAGATTCAGAGACATTTTGAAGTATTTGAAAGCCAACTTGCTAAAAAGAAGCAGATAATAGGATCATTAAGCTTTGTTTCCCATTTGGGATAAAAGCATTACTATTGATTTAAAATGTACTAATTAAGCTAGTTTCAGAACCTTAAGTAGTTGGAACCTGAATAATCTGATTTCATGGTGTTTGGTTTTCTGCCTTTTAGCCCACATCTACATAAAATGGAGCAAATCATGTCAAGCTTCATCTACTGCTTTTACCTAATACGATTACTCTACTACAACTTTAGTTTTGTTAGTCACACATTTATTACCATTCCTATTCCCACATGTATCCTTTGTTGATTTCACAGTTTCTGGATTAGCGTCTACTTCCTTTCTTCTACATCATGTTCTTCAACACAAACATATTCCTTAAAGTTACTTGTGAAACTACTCTCAGCTCTTTCTTTGTGCTTTTAAAATCTGTATATGGAAAATTATCAGGCATATTGGCAAATTTCTAAATAGTGAGTTGTCTTGTATTTTTTATGTAGCCTAAAGTTCAAGATTCTTAGAAAGTTCCCTCAATCTGCATATATTATCTTCAAATAAAATGCTATGTAAACGAACATATATAAAAAGTAATCAATAAAATAAAATGACATGAAACATTTTCATTTATTTATTATTTTTAAATTAATTTTTATTGGAGTATAGTTGATTTACAATGTTGTATTCCCAATTTACTAACCCCTCTTTCCCCCTTGGTAACCTTAAGTTTATTTTCTACATCTGTGACTCCATTTCTGTTTTGCAAATAGGTTCATTTGTACCATATTTTTAAGATTCCACATATAAGCGATATCTTATGATATTTGTCTTTCTCTGACTTACTTCACAGTATAACAATCCTTAGGTCCACATATGTTGCTGCAAATGGCATTATTTCATTTTTTTATGGCTGAGTAATATTCCCTTGTATATATGTACCACATCTTTATCCATTCCTCCATTGATGGACACTTAGGTTGCTTCCATGTTCTGGCTATTGTAAATAGTGCTGCAATGAACACTACGGTTCATGTATCTTTTCAAATTATGGTTTTCTCCAGTTATATGTCCAGGAGTCAGATTGCTGGATCATATGGTAGCTCTACTTTTAGATTTTTAAGGAACTTGCATACTGTTCTCCATAGTGGCTGTACCAATTTACCTTCCCACCAACAGTGTAGGAGGGTTCTCTTTTCTCCACACCCTCTCCAGCATTTATTATTTGTAGATTTTTTGATGATGGTCATTCTGAGCAGTGTGAGATGATACCTCACTGTAGTTTTGATTTTCATTTCTCTAATAATTAATGATGTTGAGCATCTTATCATGTGCCTCTTGGCCATCTGTATGTCTTCTTTGGAGAAATGTCTATTTAGATGTTCTGACCATTTTTTGATTGGATTGTTTGTTTATTTGATATTGAATTGCATGGGCTGATTATATATTTTGGAGATTAATTCTTGTTGATCGGTTTTTTTTGCAAGTATTATCTTCCATTCTGTGAGTTATCTTTTCGTTTTGTTGATGGTTTCCTTTGCGTGCAAAAGCTTTTAATTTTAATTAGGTTCCATTTGTTTATTTTTGGTTTATTTTTATTACTCTTGGATGTGGATCAAAAAAGATCTTGCTGTAATTTATGTCAGAGAGTGTTCTGCCTATGTTTTCCTCTAAGAGGTTTACAGTATCTGCTCTTACATTTAGGTGTTTAATCCATTTTCAGTTTATATTTGCATACAGTGTTAGACAATGTTCTAATTTTATTCTTTCACATGTAGCTGCCCAGGTTTCCCAGCACCACTTACTGAAGAGCCTGTCTTTTCTCCATTGTGTATTTTTGCCTCCTTTGTCATAGATTAGGTGGCCATAGGTGTGCGGTTTTATCTCTGGGCTTTCTATCCTGTTCCATTGATCTATATTTCTATTTTTGTGCCAGTACCATATTGTTTTGATTACTGTAGCTTTGTAGTATATTCTGAAGTCAGGGAGCCTGATTCGTCCAGCTCCACTTTTCTTTTTCAACAGTCAGAGTCTTTTGTGTTTCCATAGAAATTGTAAAAATTTTTGTTCTAATTCTGTGAAAAATGTTATTGGCAATTTAGAAGGGATTGCATTGAATTTGTAGGTTACTTTGGGTAGTATAGTCATTTTAACAATATTGATTCTTCCAATCCTAGAACATGGTATATCTCTCCATCTGTTTGTATCCTCTTTCTTGGTATTTTATTCTTTTTGATGTGATGGTAAATGGGATTATTTCCTTAATTTCTCTTTCTGATCTTTTGTTGTTAGTGTATAGGAATGCAAGAGATCTCTGTGTAATAGTTTTGTACACTGCAACTTTACCAAATTCATTCATGAGCTCTAGTAGTTTTCTGGTTGCATCTTTAGGATTTTCTATGTATAGTATCATGTTATCTGCAAACAGTGGCAGTTTACTTCTTCTTTTCCTATTTGGATTCCTTTTATTTCTTTTTCTTCTCTGATTGCCATGGCTAGGACTTCCAAAACTGTGTTGAATAAAAGTGGAGTGAGTGGACATCTTTGTCTTTTTCTTGATGTTACAGGAAATGCTTTCAGTTTTTTTACCATTGAGAATGATGTTTGCTATAGGTTTGTCATATATGGCCTTTATTATGTTGAGGTAGTTCCCCTCTATGCCCACTCTCTGGAGAGTTTTTTTTTTTTTTTATCATAAATGGGTGTTGAATTTTGTCAAAAGCTTTTTCTTCATCTATTGAGATGGTCATATGGTTTTTATTCTTCAGTTTGTTAAAGTGGTGTATCACATTGATTGATTTACATATGTTGAAGAATCCTTGGATCCCTGGGATAAATCTCATTTGATCATGGTGTATGATCCTTTTAATGTGTTATTGGATTCGGCTTGCTAATATTTTGTTGAGGATTTTTGTGTCTCTGTTCATCAGTGATATTGGCTTGTAAATTTTTTGTGTGTGTGAGATATCTTTGTGTGGTTTTGGTATCAGAGTGATGGTGGCCTCATAGAATGAGCTTGAGAACGTTCTTTTCTCTGTAAATTTTTGAAAGAGTTTCAGAAGTGTAGGTGTTAACTCTTCTCTAAGTGTTTGAGAGAATTCTTCTGTGAAGCCATCTGGTCCTGGACTTTTGCTGGTTGGAAGATTTTTAATCACAGTTTCAATTTCAGTACTTGTGATTGGTCTGCTCATATTTTCTATTTCTTTCCGGTTCAGTCTTAGAAGGTTGTGCTTTTCTAAGAATTTGTCCATTTTTTCTAGGTTTTCCATTTTATTCGCATGTACTTGTTTGCAGTAGTCTCTTATGATCCTTTGTATTTCTGTGGTGTCAGTTGTAACTTCTCCTTTCTCATTTTTAATTTTATTGATTTGAGGCCTCTCCCTTTGTTTCTTTTTTTTAAATTTTATTTATTTATTTATTTATTTATTTATTCATGGCTGTGTTGGGTCTTCGTTTCTGTGCAAGGTCTTTCTCTAGTTGCGGCGAGCTGGGGGGCCACTCTTCATCGCGGTGCGTGGGCCTCTCACTAGCATGGCCTCTCTTGTTGCGGAGCACAGGCTCCAGATGCGCAGGCTCAGTAATTGTGGCTCACGGGCCTAGTTGCTCCACGGCATGTGGGATCTTCCCGGACCATGGCTCGAACCTGTGTCCCCTGCATTTGCAGGCAGATTCTCAACCACTGTGCCACCAGGGAAGCCCCTCCCTTTGTTTCTTGATGAGTCTTACTAAAAGTTTATCATTTTTGTTTATCTTCTCAATGAACCAAATTTTATTTTCCTTGATCTTCCTTATTGTTTTCTTCATCTCTATTTCATTTATTTCTGCTCTGTTCTTTATGATTTCTTTCCTTTTTCTAACCTTAGGTTTTGTTTGTTCTTCTTTCCCTTGTTGCTTTAGGTGTAAAGTTAGGTTGTTTATTTGAAATTTTTCTTGTTTCCTGAGGTAAGATTGTATTGCTATTAACTTCCCTCTGAGAACTGCTTTTGCTGCATCCCATAAGTTTTGGATTGTAATATTTTCATTATCATTTGTCTTTAAGTATTTTTTGATTTCCTCTTTGATTTTGTCAGTGATCCATTGGTTGTTTAGTAACGTATTGTTTAGCCTCCATTTTTTGGTGTTTTTTACATTTTTTTTCCTGTAATTGATTTCTAATCTCATAGTGTTGTGGTCAGAAAAGATGCTTGATATGAATTCAATTTTCATAAATTTACCAAGGCTTGATTTGTGTCCCAAAATGCATTCTATCCTGAAGAATGTTCCATGTGCACTTGAGAAGAAAGTGTATTCTGCCGCTTTCAGATGGAATGTCCTATAGATATCAGTTAAGTCTATTTGGTGTAATGTGTCATTGATTGCTTGTGTTTCCTTATTAATTTTCTGTCTGGATGATCTGTCCATTGGTGTAATTGGGGTGTTAAACTCCCCCACTGTTATTGTGTTATTTTTGATTTCTCCTTTTATAGCTTTTGGCCTTTGCCTTATATATTGAGGTGCACCTATGTTGGCTGCATAAATATTTATAATTGTTATATCTTCTCCTTGGATTGATCCCTTGATCTTTATGTAGTGTCCTTCACTCTCTTTTTTAATGGCCTTTGTTTTAAAGTCTATTTTGTCTGATATTAGAATTGCTACTCCAGCTTTCTTTTGATTTCTTTTGCATGGAATAACTTTTTCCATACCCTCATTTTCAGTCTGTAGGTATCCCTAGATTTGAAGTGTGTCCCTTATAGACAGCATATATATGGGTCTTGTCTTTGTGTCCATTCAGACTGTTTATGTCTTTTGGTTGGAACATTTAATCCATTTACATTTAAGGTACTTATTGATACATATGTTCTTATTGCCATTTTCTTAATTGTTTTGGGTTTGTTTTTGTAGCTTATTTTTCTTCCCTTCCTCTTTTGTTCTCTTCTCCTGTGGTTTGATGACAATCTTTAACTCTGTGTTTGGGTTGCTTTTTCTTTTGTGTGTGTGTATCTGTTGTAGTTTTTGGGTTTGCTGTTCCCATGAGTATTTGATATAACAGTCTATATATGTACAAGGTTGTTTTAAGTTGCAGATCTTTTTCCTGCCTATAGAAGTTTCTTTAGCATTTGTTGTAAAGGTGGTTTGGTGGTGCTGAATTCTTTAACTTTTCCCTTGTCTGTAAAACTTTTGATTTCTGTGTCAAATCTGACTGAGTGCCTTGTTGACTAGAATATTCTTGCTTGTAGGGTTTTCCCCTTCATCACTTTAAATATATCATTCCACTCCCTTCTGGCATGAGTTTCTGCTGAAAAATCAGCTGATAACATTATGGGGATTCCCTTGTATGTTATTTATTGCTTTCTCCTTGTTGCTTTATATAATGTTTGTTTGTCTTTAATTTTTGTCAGCTTGATTAATATATGTCTCAGTGTGTTCCTCCTTGGGTTCGTCCTTTATAGGTTTCTCTGCATTTCCTGGACTTGAGTGAGTGCTTTCTTTCTCAAGTTAGGCAAGTTTTCACCTATAATATCTTCAAATATTTTCTCAGGCCCTTTCTCTTTCTCTTCTCCTTCTGGGACCCCTATAATGCAAATGTTGGTGTATTTAATGTTGTACCAGATTTCTCTGGGACAGTTCTCATTTCTTTTCTTTCTTTTTTCTTTATGCTGTTCTGTGGCAGTGATTTCCACCACTCTGTCTTCCACTTTGCTTATTTGTTCTTCTGACACGGTTATTCTGCTATTGTTTGCTTCTAGTGTATTTTTCATTTCAGTTATTGTATTGCTCATCTGTTCTTTAAATCTTCTAGCTCCTTGTTAAACATTTATTTTATCTTCTCAATCTGTGCATCCATTCTTTTTCTGAGATCTTGGATCATCTTTACTACCATTACTCTGAATTCTTTTTTAGGTAGATTGCCTATCTCCTTTTCATTTAGTTGTTCTTATGGGTTTTTATCTGGTTCCTTTGTTTGCAACATATTTCTCTGTCATCTCATTTTGTCTAACTTTCTGTGTTTGTGGTCCCTGTTCACAGGCTGCAGGGTCATAGTTCCTCTAGCTTCTTTTGTCTTCCCCCTGGTGGTGAGGTTGGCCTAGGGGTTTGTGCAGGCTTCCTGTTGGGAGGGACTGGTGCCTGCCCTCTGGTGGGTGGAGCTGCATCTTGTCCCTCTGACAGGCAGGGACATGTCAAAGGGTGTATTTTGAGTTTGGTGTGAGCTCAGTACAACGTTAGGCAGTCTGTCTTCTGATGGGTGGGGCTGTGTTCCTATCTTGGTGGTTGCTTGACCTGATGCTTTCCAGCCCTGGACCCTGCAGTATGAGGGGTTGGGCCAGTCTTAAAGCCAAAATTTGGAACTCCAGGAGAGCTCACTTTGATCAATATTCCCTGGGGCTTCCACTACCCATGTCCTTGTCCTCACAGTGAGCTATAGTCTACCTTGCCTCCCCAGGAGACCCTCCAAGACCCCTTGGCAGGTGTAGCTCAGGTTCCTATGGAGGTACTGCTTAGTTCTCGGTCCCAGTGTGCGTGAGAACTTGTGTTCACCTTCCAAGAATGGAGTCTCTGTTTCCCCCAGCCCTGTGGATCTTCTGCACTCAAGCGCTGCTGGACTTCAAGTCTAAATACCTGGGGGTTCTTTCGCCCAATGCCAGACCCTCAGGCTGTCTTGGAGGGCAATTTTATATGGAAACCTCGCTGTGTACCTGTGTGGGTTTAATTTTTTTTGGTGCAAGAGTTTTTTCAATATAGATGTCTGCCACCACTTTCCTCTGTATATGCTGGCCATTATCTCCTTTATAGGAGGTGTGACTAATATTGTGGTGACCAGAGACTGCAATAGATATTGAGCAGTGCCTCCCCTTTACTCTTTAGCTGTCACTGCTGTTCAGAGGTAGGGTCTGCTCCCTAGCTGTTGGAGTAGTTGCCTCCAGATCTATTTCTTAGCTGTGTTTCTGCTCTGCAGTGTGAGGTAGGTGGGATTGGAGTACTCCCACTGCAGAGGAGGCCACTGAGTATTCCTCCTCTGAAGTTGTTCACCTGTGCATATGCTTGGTTGTGTCAAGTTTCACCCATTGTGCTAGCTCTCAGGTTACTGTGCTGTTGACACTGTTCTTGGCCCCACCTTAACTGGGGGTATGCTGGCAATTGGCCCTGGTGTCTCTCAGGCATTGTTTTAACCAGGCCTCCAGCATAGATCCACTAATATCAGATCCCAGGGTTGTAGTAATCATGGATCTGGACTGCCATGGGCCCTATGGGGGTAGCCCAAACTCTGGCCTGGCCCAATCCCCATGTGTATGTGCCAAGAAAGTCTACAGCCACTAAAGTGAGGCCCATCTTGCCTGCAGGAGCACTTGCTGCCCATTCAGATGTTCTGTAGGCACTGAGCTTACAAAGCTTGTCACAGGGGTGTCAATTCATGGTTTGTGCAGCTGAGAGGAGAGATTTCAGCTTTTCTTACTTAGTTGTATGGCCCCTTGGGCTCAGCTACGGTTTCAGCCCCATGTCTGCATGTGTGTCACCCACAAGGATCTTCTCCCGAGGCTGCCCTGGAGCACATTATTCCACCTTGGTGAGGAGTGGGCACAGAGATGGTGACAGCGGGGTCACAGAAACCCCAGTGAGGATGGGGCACATGGGATAGATGGGAGCCATGGACACGAGAGAGCTGGCCCTGGTTGCAGCCCTTCCTAGTGCCCGGGAGACAGGGGCCAGTGCGTGAGGAAAGAAACTGCAATGGCTCCCTGGCCACTCGTGTATCACTCAACAATGGTGCTTCACTTCTATGACAGTCTGGGTTTTGTCCACAAGCATTGCCAGTTTTAGATTTCCTCACTTCTGCCCCTTCAGACTGTCTCCCTGCAGCCAACAGCAGTCCTCTCCCTGGGTCTGCTCTCCAAACCCTACATCCCAATACCCAGCCCCCATTTGCAATGGACACACATCTTAGGCTGGAAAACGCAGGGCTGTGACATGGGCCATCTGTGTAGGTCTCACACTGTCCTGCCTGCCACATACTGGTTGCTGCATTCTCCTCTGATAGCTCCCAAAGCTCCCATTCTGTTTCAACTGATCTCCCCGCTGGTGAGGCTTCCCTGAATTCAGGAACCTCTCCTCTACTTCAGCTCCCCCACCCCCAGGGGCACAGGTCCTGTCCTGCTTCCTTGCCTTCCCTTTTTCCTTTTTCTTTCTTTCATCCTACCTGGTCACGGGGTATCTCTCTTGTCCTAAAAGTTGTCTAATTTCCTCTGCTAGTGTTCAGCTGGTGCTCTGTGAGAATTTTTCCATTTATATATGTATTCTTGACACATTTGTGAGATGAACTCCACGTCTTCTTACTCCTCCACCATCTTGACTCCTCTGAAACATTTTCAAATATAACAGTCAGTTCTAATTTGTATTCTCCTTCCCCCCCACAATTACAATCCCATATAATACTGGATAAAAAAAAAGACAATTTCATTTTTTAATTGATAAACTTCAAACAAATATAAGGAAATCTCTAAGTGTTAAAATAAAGAAGGAAATCAGAATGAAACAGGTAAACACACTGGTTCCTGGTGTGCTAAGTTATTAGGGCTTATAGACTCAGAGGATCTGGATATTTGGGGCAATGGGTATATTACTCAAATGAATAAAGAAATGATTTCCTGTCACTAGGGCAAAAGGAAAAATAGAACTGAGGCAACTATCATATATTTTGGCTCTAATATCACTCTGTCCACACTAAAAGGAAGTAAGAAAAAATTGCCTTCCCCATTACTAAAGAAAGATATGATAATGGACATAACTATGAAAAAATATGTTGCAGGAGAAATCAAAACTGCAGTTAAAAACAACTGCTTGTGACCAACATGAGATAACAGAACTTAATTTTCTCCTGCCCCTAACAATTATAAAAACAAAAAGAAAATCAAAATATATGAAAGAATGGATTTCAGAGAGTGAACCTCAAGCAATAAGTGATAGTGAACACTGAAAAAGAGGAAATGAATGAGGTGGCCATATGATTGTGCCTGACTACTGACTGGAGAGAGCTTCTAGAGTGTAGTGCAAGAAGGTGAAAATGAAGTCTGGCAGTCTCCCTAAGTTGAGAAGACAGATCTGGAAGTCCCAATAGATCAAAGTAGTCAGAGCTCATAAGGCAGATTAAAGAAGAAGAGGAAACAATACAGAAAGAGTTGGGGCTTTTGATACTTGCCAATGTTCCTCTTAATGTTGAACCTGAGCATTGATCAGCACATGCATGTTAGGAAACTACCTAAGGTCTGGAAAAGACCTACCCCAAAGGAGCAGATAAAACAATTCCCAGGGATCACAAAGCACTGGAATTGTTTCATGTTCCCACCAGCTAAAGGAAATAACCCACTGGACATTGGGTTGAGTAATAATTAGAAGGGAAATTCCCCAGTAGTAGGACAAAGTCAGCCCTAGATTAAAGTAGCCTATAAAGTTAAAAAAAAAAAAATCTTGGGAAAAAATTAAGTTGTTTCTAAGTAACTGCATCACAAAACAAAGCTTAATAATTTTATAGGAATATGAAAATAAGACACAAAAAGATAAATTCACAATACCTGGCACCTTATCAAATATTACCAAGCCTGAAAAGAAGTGGGAAAATGTAATCCCTAATGAGATAAATAAATCTTTATAAAATGGTGCAGGAATGCCACAGATTTTATAATTAGTACATAAGGACATTAAAGCAGTTATAACTCTTTTCCATATCTTCAGCGGGGTAGAGGAAAAATGTAAGCATATTAAGTGAGACATAGAAGAAATTTAAAATGAGGCTCAGATTGAATTTCTATATATTAAAATCACATTGTCTGACATGAAAAATTCACTTGATCAGATGAATGGCAGATTAGAAACTGCAGGAAAACAGGTGAGTGAGCATGAAAACACAGCAGTAAAACTAACCAAAACAAAACACATTGAGAAAATAAGACATTAAAAAGATGAAGGAGACGTCAGTGGAATTTTGAACAGTCTCAAGAAGCCTAATATATGTGTAATAAGAGTCACTGAAGTGGAGAAGAGGAAGGTGGGTCAGATAAAATATTTAAAGTAATAGTGAATAAAACTTGCCCCAAATTTGATTAACACTACAGACACACAGATTCAAGAAGTTCAAAGAATCCGAAGCTCATCCTTGAAGAAGAAAATTACAGAAAAGTCACATGATATTGAATTCCTTAAAACCAGAGAAAAAGCAAATATTTTAGAATCAGCTAGAGGGAACTAAAGAGATTTTACAAGCAGCAGAACAAATATTAGAATGACAACAGAGTTCAACTGGAAAAAATAAGAGCCGAGAGATACCGAAGCAGTATCTTTGAAGTATTAACGGAAAAAAGTCAACTTAGCAAAAATATATTTTATAGTTATATTTTCAAAAGCAAAATAAAGACTTTTCCAAATATAATAAAGCTAAAATAATTGTTACCAGCATAACTGTACCATGGAAATTTTAAAGCAATTCTTTCAGACAGAATGAAAGCAATGTCATATGGAAATCTATATCTAATCAAAGGAATTATGAGCACCACTCCCTCTAAAAAAGCTAAATAGGTGGGTAAATAAGCCATGTTTTATTATAATTTTGAAATCTCTTTTAAGATATTGTTTAAAGCAAAAACAATAATGATACAATTTAAAGTTTATTAAAGTGCATTACAATAATATAGCAAATGGCAGGAGGAGAAACTGGTTATATACATACACCATAAACTATAAATCAACGTTAAAGAAAAAGGTTGTGGTGAATAAATCAACTAAGAAGGTCAAATAGAGTTACTAAAATATACACAACTAATACAACAGGTGGCAAAGGAGAAGAAAAGGGGAGAAAATGAAATTAATAGAAATAAATAGCAGTATAGTACATTTAAACTCAAGTATATTGATAGCAACATTAAATCAATATGGTTTAGACACTCCAATTAAATATCAGAAATATACTAAATAAAAATCTACTCTAAATATAGCATTATAATTAGATAAAATTAAAAGACATAACATGCTAACACTAATTTAAAAAATGATGGAGTACTTATTTACATATCAAGTATAATTTCTTAGCAAAAAATATTACCAAGAATGAGGAGAAATATTTCTCACTGGTAATGGAATTGATTCATCAAAATGATAGCAATCTTAATGTTTATGCATCTTATAATAGCATTTATAAATACATGAAACAAAATTTAATTGAATAAGAAATGTAATAAAGAAATATACAAATCTATAGTTTTATTTGAACATTGATATTTGAACATTGATGCAAGTAGATAGAAAATCAGTAAGGTATAAAAGACATAAACAACAGTGTCAATCATAAAAAAAATCCATAATAAATTCAAAGGAATTAAACCTATAAATAGAATCTTTTCTGATTACCATAGAATTAAACTAGAAAATAATAATAGATCTTTTGAAAATGTCCAAATGTTTGGAAACTAAATAACATTTTCCTGAATAACAACAAAAGCAGAAACAAATAGGGAAATTAAAATCCATTATGGACCAAATAAAAAATACCATGAGAACCTATAAAAAAATGTGAAAGCAGAGTAAAGAAATGTTTTGTGGGAAATTTGTAGCCATAATGAACTATGTTAGAATACATATGAGAAAAGTCACAAATTAATTACCTAAATTTCCACATTAAGAATTTAGATAAAAAGAACAAATTGACCAGTAGGCTGTCCAAACTGGCACTGGTGCCCCTCCAAAGTGGCTTCCTCTTTAGGGGGTAACCCTGCCCCACAGGTGGGTGGCCTTGGCCACCACCAGTGCACTTGAAAAGCTCTTGCTCCAGGGGGCCAGTCCTGCACACCATCATTCCCACAACACATGTGACCAGGCCTTGCAGGCACTCATACTTGGGACCAACCCCACTAATCAGCAGCAGCAGCAACAGTTATGGCCAGAACTCTCAAGATAAATATATACTAGTGTTGCTGAAGGAAAGCAGAGGTCTATATTTTAAGTGTCAGAGAAAAGATCACTGTTTAAGCTCCAAACCCCACAGGATATCCACAGTTCTTTATCCAACAGTGCAATTGGTTGAGGGCTCTGAGTACCTATTATTCCAAATATACCTCCTGAAAGAGAAAATGAAGATGACTGATTCAATCAAATTTTCAATCAGAAATGTTCTTTAACATGGTGGTCATATAAAGATTCATGGCTTGTTTCTGTATTTTGAGCAAGTTAAACTATGCTTCAATTCCTCAACTCTAAATAGATTCAATTACTAGAATAGTATTAGATATCACAGACAGGGAGAGTGATCTCTTAACCTACTATCTATATGAAATGGAATTCTATTCCATCAGAATATAACAAGTACTTTGCATAACTGAGTTTGTTGTTGTTATATATTTTTTAACAGAATTAATCAGTCCTTTTGCTTTTGACTTAATTGTTGAAAAGCACGCTAAATCGTCTTTGTTTACTCCTGTTGTCATAAATATGGACAAAAGATTTTAAAGGGCCTCTCATCCATTTCTTAAGGAGGTAGCATAAGGCAATAAACTTAGAATTAGGACCGAGGTCAATAGCTGTCTGTTCCTGTAACTTAATAGCCATTATTTAGCAAAATACTTATTCATTTAATTACTTATGTCCTTTTTTCATTAAACTATAAAATGAGTAATTTCTGCCCTATTTAATTTAAAACAATGGTCAAAATTAAAATGACACAGGCATATAAATATACTTTGTAACTTATAAAGTTCTATATAAGCATTCATCATATGAATTTTCATATGAAAAATATTTCTAACTTTACAGTGTGAACATAAGCCAAAGTATGACCTGGGAGTTGCTGATAATTTTCTACCTCTGATATTAACATTTTTTTCTTACTATTTTTGAATTCTTATGACTTAACCTATTTAAACTCTGAGGTTGCACTACACCTTGTTTTATTTGCACTAACTTGCAGTTCATTAGGCTGTATGAGAAGCTGGTTGCTGTCCATATTTATATATGGTTAAAAAATAAAAGCAGCTATATCCCCTTAAAAAACTAATATAAGATTGTATGTCAAAAACAGAACAAATTAAACACAAAATGATCAAAACACATTAAAAATAAAGATAAGGGGGCTTCCCTGGTGGCGCAGTGGTTGAGAATCTGCCTGCCAATGCAGGGGACACGGGTTTGAGCCCTGGTCTGGGAAGATCCCACATGCCGCGGAGCAACTAAGCCTGTGAGCCACAACTACTGAGCCTGCGTGTCTGGAGTCTGTGCTCCGTAACAAGGGAGGCCGCGATAGTGAGAGGCCCGTGCACCGTGATGAAGAGTGGCCCCCGCTTGCCGCAACTAGAGAAAGCCCTCACACAGAAATGAATACCCAACACTGCCAAAAATAAAAATAAATTAATTAATAAAAAAATTTTAAAAATAAAGATAAGGTAATAAATTAATGAAATAAAAACATTAAATAATAAAGAAAATCAGATCAGTCAAATGTAATTTCTTCCAGAAGATCAGTTAGATTCTAGAAAGATTTATTGATTAAGAGAGTGAGATTCAGAGAAATTACTAATATAAGGGGTGAGAGAGATGATAAGGGGATATTATGAAAAATGATGATAATAAATTTGACAGTTTAGTTGGAGAAATACCTAGAGAATTAACAAACTTACAAAGGTCACTCAATGAGAAATGAATAACCAGAACACTGTATATATATTCAATAAAATAATTTGTGGTTAAACAATTTTCAAGAAAGAAAATTTTAGACTCAGAAGGCTTCCTTTATTTCTTTCAAAAAATTAAAGAAGAAAAATACTAATATACTAAATACTAAAGTACTAATTGCTGGTATGCAAACCCAGGATCTTCCCAGGTAAAATCTGAAACAGGCCTCTGAACATGGAGGGCAAGGAGTGATGGAAGAAGGAGACAGAATGTTCTAGATTGGTAGGTGGCAGGTTTGATAAGCAAGGGAACTTATATATGAGACTTGTCTTGGGTGGTTGCAAGAAGAGTAGATTTCCGCATTCAACAGCCCCCAAGAGTTTATATAGAGACTGTAACTGCGTTCAGTCATATATACCATCCAGATAGTCTCAACACATTGCTCTCAAACCTTTCCTTGGCAATGGCTTCACATAGGGAGGTGAGCACAGCATACATTCCAAGGACAGAGGAAGGGTTCGGGAGCCTCTGATCACCCAAGTCCTGCTTGTGGGTCAATTGAGGGTCAAGCCTTCTTGATGACCTCCTCCACACTAATCCACTAAAATACAAATATAAAAGTACTAAACTTCAAAACTTTTGTGTTTGATGCCGCACAGAACATCCACTAATAGGCAAAATAAGTGTGGAAGACTTTAGCATATTAAATGATCTCCAATATTTATCAAATAGATAAATACTGTAATTGATAGTGATTATTTCACACATCAAAATGGGCACTATCATTGTTAAAATTTATTTATCTGTTTTATCAATTTTATTTTCTTTCCAAAGAATCTCTTTTAAACATGCTTACAAATGGAAAGATTAAGCATATTTGTTAATAACTTAATCTACATTAACTAAATTATTATCTGTATGAGCAAAGTACACATATTCATATAACTATACTCTACTGCGAGCTTAGTTGAAAGTTTTTAATGTATCTCTTTCCTCTAAGATAGATGGAAAATAAAAACCCACATACACTGGAGAGTTGGTATAAATTCCTAAAAAGACATCTATGTTGAAGAGTAAGATTTTATCATTGAAATCAAGGGAACTAGTCAAGAAAATGATTGTGAGTTGCACTTTTATTTCAAAAAGATTAAATGACCTGTTTACTCCAATCTTTATTTTCCCATAGAGTCTATGAGCACAGGACACCATGGTAATTATTACTACTGAACTAAAGAAATGACATTTCTTTGTGGCAAATTTAGTGATGACATTTAATTTATTCAAAAGATGTCATTTGAAATTAGACTGTCAGGACTTGAATTCTGATTTTGCCTAGTCTTTTGTCAAAGTAGACTATGTGTCCAAAATACTCTTTGGACAAAAATATTCACTTTTCTGGGTCTTTGTTATTTCATCAATAAAGTAGTGATAGAAAAAAAAAAATAAAGTAGTGATAGAAATAGAGATTACCTCAAAAGTAGATTACAAGGATTGAAAATTGCATAAATAACTCAGAAGAGTCCTTGGTATATCTAACCACTTAATAACATTAGCTGTGATTGTTGTCATCATGGTAGTAAAGTATATTTACATTTGTACCTTGATTCAAGTTTTGAGTCTATGCTTCTATCTTGCATAGACTAGTCTACTAGTCTTATCTAGTTAAATTAGTAATATCAAAGAATTAGACTCAAAGGCCAGCATTCCTTAACAAATTTTGGAAATGATCAATTCAAAAGGTAAGTATTCTTAAAATGTTTGAGGTAAATTCAAATATAGGCTTCATATGCATATTGATTATTAAAATCATATGGGGTTTCTCAAAGATATCAGCACGCTTTTAGCTGAATCTCATGAAGATCAGAAGTTTATTATGATTCCAGCAAATGTGAATCCAACATAGGTGAAAATCAATTGAAACTCTTACTCAAGAGGTTTACAAGTTTATGTGATTCATAAACATCAAACAGTGCATCCTTTTTTTAATTAAGAAAATCTAGGTCAACAAACATATTTACACATATGATTTAATGTAACTTTATCTATTTGGGGATTATGCAGTATCCAAAATATACCTTTATTATTATCTAATCCTTTCTAATTACCTACAAATTCCTTTGGGGAGCTTTTGCTGCTTTATGTTTTCTATGCAATTGGGGATAGATATATAACTTGCATTAAATACTAAGTCAATTCTAAAAAGTCTGTCTGGCTTCTCTGGTGGTGCAGTGGTTGAGAATCTGCCTGCCAATGCAGGGGATACGGGTTCGAGCCCTGGTCTGGGAAGATCCCACATGCCGCAGAGCAGCTGGGCCCGTGGGCCACAACTGCTGAGCCTGCACGTCTGGAGCCTGTACTCCGCAACGAGAGGCCACGACAGTGAGAGCCCCGCACACGGTGATGAAGAGTGGCCCCCGCTCGCCACAACTAGAGAAAGCCCTCACACAGAAACGAAGACCCAACACAGCCAAAAATAAATAAATAAATTTATAAAAAGAAAAAAAAATCTGTCTTTAGACTGCATTCTTTTTATGAAACAGGTATTTAATGATATTAGGTTATTTATTTAAAAATCAATGAGCAGCCATGATGCAGTAAATGGTATTTGAATTGTCTTTCTATTCTAACCAACTCCAAAATATATGAAATGATTTTTTCAGACAATGTGTAACAGGCAGCATAGCCTGTGGGTCTTGAGACAAGACCAAAAATTAAGTGAGTCCTGTCATCACACTGGTTATGGGATTGACATTTCTTTCAAGACCATGGAGAAGCAAGTATGAAGTCTTGCTGGGTTGAGTAGACAAATAATAGAGTTGAGAGAAATAGTGGATAGAATTTACAGGGTAGATTATGAGGGCTTCTGAAATCTGCTTACAGTTCCTCTTGAGCCTTTGGTTAAATACTAATGTCTACATGTTTAGGGTCAACTACACAGGGCCAGGCAAATAGTAATTACTAGGGAAAGAACTATTGCTAGGGAGCTGTAAACTGACCAATTTTCAGAGCTCACAAATATATATTTCCTCTTAGAGGATATAAGAGTTGTGTTGCTGCACATCTTTCTTTTTTTTTTTTTAATTTAATTTAATTTAATTTTTTAAACAGCATGTCCTTATTAGTCATCAATTTTATACACATCAGTGTATATATGTCAATCCCAATCACCCAATTCAGCACACCCCCAACCAGAACCCCCTGCCGCCTTCCCCCCTTGGTCTCCATAAGTTTGTTCTCTACATTTGTGTCTCAATTTCTGCCCTGCAAACTGGTTCATCTGTACCATGTTTCTACGTCCCACAAATATGCGTTAATATACGATATTTGTTTTTCCCTTTCTGACTTATTCCACTCTGTATGACAGTCTCTAAATCCATCCACGTCTCTACAAATGACCCAATTTCGTTCCTTTTTATGGCTGAGTAATAGTCCATTGTAGATATGTACCACATCTTCTTTACCCATTCATCTGTCGATGGGCATTTAGGTTGCTTCCATGACCTGGCTATTGTAAATAGTGCTGCAATGAACATTGGGGTGCATGTGTTTTTTTGAATTACGGTTTTCTCTGGGTATATGCCCAGTAGTGGGATTGCTGGATCATATGGCAATTCTATTTTTAGTTTTTTAAGGAACCTCCATACTCTTCTCCATAGTGGCTGTATCAATTTACATTCCCACCAACAGTGCAAGAGGGTTCCCTTTTCTCCACACCCTCTCCAGCATTTGTTGTTTGTAGATTTTCTGATGATGCCCATTCTAACAGGAGTGAGGTGATACCTCATTGTAGTTTTGATTTGCATTTCTCTAATAATTAGTGATGTTGAGCATCTTTTCATGTGCTTCGTGGCCATCTGTATGTCTTCTTTGGAGAAATGTCTATTTAGGTCTTATGTCCATTTTTGGACTGGGTTGTTTGTTTTCTTAATATTGAGCTGCATGAGCTGCTTATATATTTTGGAGATTAATCCTTTGTCCATTGATTCATTTACAAATATTTTCTCCCATTCTGAGGGTTGTCTTTTTGTCTTGCTTATGGTTTCCTTTGCTGTGCAAAAGCTTTGAAGTTTCATTAGGTCCCACTTGTTTATTTTTGTTTTTATTTCCATTACTATAGGAGGTGGATCAAAAAAGACCTTGCTGTGATTAATCCTAAAGAGTGTTCTTCCTATGCTTTCCTCTAAGAGTTTTATAGTGTCCAGTCTTACATTTAGGTTTCTAATCCATTTTGAGTTTATTTTTGTGTATGGTGTTAGGGACTAGTCTAATTTCATTCTTTTACATGTAGCTGTCCAGTTTTCCCAGCACCACTTCTTGAAGAGACTGTCTTTTCTCCATTGTATATTGTTGCCTCCTTTGTCATAGATTAGTTGACCATAAGTGTGTGGACTTATCTCTGGGCTTTCTATCTTGTTCCATTGATCTATGTTTCTGTTTTTGTGCCAATACCATATTGTCTTGATTACTGTAGCTTTGTAGTATAGTCTGAAGTCAGGGAAGCTGATTCCTCCAGCTCCGTTTTTTTCCCTCAAGACTGCTTTGGCTATTCAGAGTCTTTTGTGTCTCCATACAAATTTTAAGGTTTTTTGTTCTAGTTCTGTAAGAAATGTCATTGGTAATTTTATAGGGATTGCATTGAATCTGTAGATTGCTTTGGGTAGTATACTCATTTTCACAATGTTGATTCTTCCAATCCAAGAACATGGTATATCTCTCCATCTGTTGGTATCATCTTTAATTTCTTTCATCAGTGTCTTATAGGTTTCTTCATACAGATCTTTTGTCTCCCTACATAGGTTTATACCTATGTATTTTATTCTTTTTGTTGCAATGGTAAATGGGAGTGTTTCCATAATTTCTCTTTCAGATTTTTCATCATTAGTGTGTAGGAATGCAAGAGATTTCTGTGCATTAATTTTGTATCCTGCAACTTTACCAAATTCATTGATTAGCTCTAGTAGTTTTCTGGTAGCATCTTTAGGATTCTCTATGTATAGTATCATGTCATCTTCAAACAGTGACAGTGTTACTTCTTCTTTTCCAATCTGTATTCATTTTATTTCTTTTTCTTCTCTGATTGCCGTGGCTAGGACTTCCAAAACTATGTTGAAAAATAGTGGTGAGAGTGGACATCCTTGTCTTGTTCCTGATCTTAGAGGAAATGCTTTCAGTTTTTCACCATTGAGAATGATGTTTGCTGTGGGTTTGTCATATATGGCCTTTATTATGTTGAGGTAGGTTCCCTCTATGTCCACTTTCTGGAGAGTTTTTATCATAAGTGGGTGTTGAATTTTGTCAAAAGCTTTTTCTGCATCTATTGAGATGATCATATGGTCTTTATTCTTCAATTTGTTAATATGGTTCATCACATTGATTGATTTACGTATATTGACGAATCCTTGCATCCCTGAGATAACTCCCACTTGATCATGGTGTACGATCCTTTTAATGTGTTTTTGGATTCTGTTTGCTAATATTTTGTTGAGGATTTTTGCATCTATATTCATCAGTGACATTGGTCTGTAATTTTTTCTTTTTTTGTAGTATCTTTGTCTGGTTTTGGTATCAGGGTGATCGTGGCCGCATAGAATGAGTTTGGGAGTGTTCCTTCCTCTGCAATTTTTTGGAAGAGTTTGAGAAGGATGGGTGTTAACTCTTCTCTAAATGTTTGATCGAATTCACCTGTGAAGCCATCTGGTCCTGGACTTTTGTTTGTTGGAAGATTTTTAATCACAGTTTCAATTTCATTACTTGTGATTGGTCTGTTCATATTTTCTATTTCTTCCTGGTTCAGTGTTGGAAGGTTATGCCTTTCTAAGAATTTGTCCATTTCTTCCAGGTTGCCAATTTTATCGGCATAGCGTTGCTTAGTAGTCTCTTAGGAAGCTTTGTATTTCTGCAGTGTGTGTTGTAACTTCTCCTTTTTCATTTCAAATTTTATTGATTTGAGTCCTCTCCCTCTTTTTCTTGATGAGTCTGGCTAATGGTTTATCAATATTGTTTATCTTCTCAAAGAACCAGCTTTTAGTTTTATTGATCTTTGTTATTTTTTTCTTTGCTTCTATTTCATTTATTTCTGCTCTGATCTTTATGATTTATTTCCTTCTGTTAACTTTGGGTTTTGTTTTTTCTTCTTTCTCTAGTAAAAATATGGAATGTTCCATTAATTTGCATGTCTTCCTTGCACAGAGGCCATGCTAATCTTCTCTGTGTCATTCCAATTTTAGTATATGTGCTGCCGAAGTGAGCAATGCTGCACATGTTTGACAGCATTTGTTATTTTGTTATTTTAAAACTTAAAAAGAAAGATGCTTGCCTGATGAGTGTGATATAGACACATTGCATGAGTGTGAAGATGCCATTAAATATCTGTGACATTCAGTAGCATCTTCAGAAGAGCCATGCCTTAGATAGAATGAAAAAAAAAAAAAAAACTTAAAAATATCTATTACAAATATATTCAAGGATTAAAGAAATATATCAACATAATATAGAAAGAAACTGAAATTATTAAGGGGAACCTAAAGGACCATCTAGATCTAAAAATAATGCAAAAACTAAAATAAAGCCAATTCACAGAATGGGTTTATCTGTAGATTTGACACAAAAATGAAGATTAGTACTCCTGAAGGCACAGGGAAAAAAAACAACACAAAAATGAAGTAAAAGAGGAAAAAAAGGTTGGTATGGGGGAAAATAAGGAACCGAACAACAACAATAAGTGGTCTAATATTCTTATACTTTGAATTCCAGTAGGAAAATAAAAGAAGATGGAAAGGAAGAAAAATCATATTGAAAAAATTCACACAGGTACACATACAGTTTTTCACAAAGTATAGTGTTTCATACTTAAATGCATTTTTATATAACAAAGAGGAAGGGAGTCAGCAATCATGTTCAAAACTACCAAAGAAATTAAGATGAAGACTCATATTAGTTTTTGGTTTAGAAATTTAGAGAACACTTGTGACCTTGAATATAATTTCAGTGTAGATATGGGAACTAAACAGATTACAATAAAAAAGGTGGAGGATTTTAATTACCCTTTTAAATTAGGTATATATTGTAATTGTATTATATATAAATATGTGCAAATAATACAATATATATCTATATAGTTAATTTAATAAGCATTAAAATTTAATAGAACTCCTTAATATCCTTCATTGTTTGTATTTCCCCTTCCTTGGGTACTAGGTGAAATTCCTATAATAACTTAATTATTCCTGTGCTTTGGCTTATAATTTTTTGATGCATATAATTTTAAAAAAAAAGAGTCTTTTATGCCTACTTTTAAACTGTGTGCAAAGTAAATATATCACATTAATTCTTGCGGGTGTTTTTCAATTCAAATATATTCTATTCAAATGTATATGAAATGCACCAAAGCTGACATGTGTGGCTATAGTTTATTAACGTTACTAGTTACTGTATAAATCATATGATGGGTTTTACCAACTCTTTTTGTTGATTGATATTTTTGGTTTTTCTTGTTTTTTAATATTCAGAAAGATGCTTATTGTAAATGTCAGTTTGTGCACAGGTAAGGCTATGTATTTGGATTATTGGGTCCTAAGATACACAAATTTTCACATTTGCTAGTGTTTGCTATGCATTTTCACATTTGCAATTTCTTCTCAATTGTAAACTTGTTTGATGGTACCACTTTATATTTCCTCTAGTAGAATATAACAGTTGTGTCATAGTACACCTTTGACAATTCTTGTTATTTTTATAACTTAAAAAATGTTTGATAAGTATGAAAAGATATCTTTTTATGTTTCCTATTTCACAACTTTCTGTTTGATAGTGAAGGTGATCATCTTTAACATTATTTATTGGTGATTCTGTTATCGTCTTTTGTAGATTGTCTGTTATTTTCTTTTGCATATATTTCTTAAACTGACTTCACATTACTGCTCTTAATTTTAATTCATATATAATATATGTTATAATTTATATTAACAAAAGTTGGTTAAATATATTGTAATTATCTTTTCTTGGAATATAGTTGTCTTTTAATTTTTCTAGTTGTAATTAAATACATTTAAAGAAATATAGTCAACTTGTCAATACTTTCAATATAATGTATTTTGTGTCAAGAAATCCTTTTCTTTCCAGAAGTTATCAATATATTATTGCATGTTTTATTCTAAAAGTTTCAAGTTTCATTGTCTTAGCTAATATTTAATTCACCTGTAATTGAATTGTCTACATGGTGTAAGGTAAGAATTCAGTCATATTTTATTATTACCCTAACAGCATTTATTGAACTGTTCATCATTCCCACAGTGGTCTGCAACATCAGACAAATGAACATTTGTCTCTTTTTCCGACATGCTGATTCTATTACTTCAGATCATTTGTTTAGCTGAGCATCACTTTTCTTTTGTGGGTCTTTCAAAGTTAATATTTGTCTGCAGGTATCAATGGCTACACAAAGAAGATATATGCAAATCACAAATCTATGCTAGGGCAGATAAATGACTCAATTCTCAAATGACACCTTTTTGAACCCAAAACCCATTTCAAGACAGTTAATGAATGTTATCTCCCTTTGACAATTCAGTGAGTTTTCCATCTAATTCTTTCACTGAGAATTTCACTGGATGGGTTCCAGTTTTATGTGGGTGCCACAATTCTATTTGCAGTGGACCCATCCACTTCTCCCGTTGCCTGAACAAATACTAAAATATTCTCTTAGTTATCAGTGTTTGTATGGGCACCAGAGTAGCTTAAAATATACACTGACTTACTTCTTGTTTCTAGCTCCCATTTTTTATCTGACCACTGATATTTCTCTCACTTGCTTTCTTGAGCTGTAAATAATGACTTAAAACAAACCAAACCAAAGAGGAACCAAATCTATCAATCAAACAAATAATGTTTGCTATAATGCATTCACTATTCATGGGTGTTATGTAGTGGGTTTTTTTTTTCAAGACATCTTATACACTGCAGTACTAGAATTGAAAGCCCAGACAAGGATTTCTAGGAGTTTTGACAAAAAGGATAGCAGAAAAGGAAGGGTCACTGGGCAGCATTTTCTTCATAGAATGTGTTTTTATTTTTTATAATGGAGCGTGAATTGCTTTAGATAAAGATGTGCTTTTCAGTTCTTTACAGTTCCACATTATCCTCTTTCTTTTATGCCCTGCATGCCTCTCTATGTTATCTTTCTGGTGTCTATATGCATTAAACCTTGCAATATCTGCTTTAAGGATTCAATTCTTTCTTTTCTACATTTATCCCACCCTTAAGTTTGAAGAACTTCTACTCGATGATGGAAATAGAAGACAAATTAGAGTAAGGTCGGCTCCTTTTTATAACTTCTATTAAAATAATAGCACCTGCCTCAAGCAGGTTGACCTCTCTTTCTCTTTTACCTTCCTCTGCAAACATTCCCAGAAGCCCCACTTTTCTTACATTCCACAGGCTCACAAGCCACATCTCATTTTGAGGACAGAGCTTCCTGACACATCTTTTCCATGTTTTTGTCACACTTTTGTATTCTTTGGTTATGTGTATTTCTTCTAACCTCTTAGAATTAAACAAGAAAGAAAAAAACAAGAAAGGAAGGAAGAAAAGAAGGAAGGAAGGATGGAAGTGAGGAAGGAAGAACATACAGAATCTTGCAAAAGGTCTTCAGGCTTGCTTACTGTGCATTTTAGATAGTTCTCATCTAATTTGCTCTTTTATGTTATTCATGGATAGCTGACAAAAATTTTATTTTTGAGGTGCCAATTCATTTTAAATCATAGTCTTATCTAAAGTTTTTGGTCATTGGATCATAGTTATACTTTATATGTAAAAAGTTTCTTTCCAGAAATTTGTGAGAACTCTCAAATTGTGCTGAGCATTCCTTTCCTTTATAACCAAAGCTCCAAAACAGCCTAGTTATATCTACATCATAAATATGGCATTCTTGTTGAAAATGATATTTTATTTTCCTCTTATGATTTCAAGTGATTAAATATATCAGAAATTATATTAAATATATAATTTAATAAATATATCAGAAATCATTATATAAGCAAAATACTATCAAAAACTATCTGGATCAATGAAATTCTCCCAACTACCTTTTATTCTCTCAGTGATAGAACTTTTAGAAAATAGTAAATGCTTGATAAATATCATTAATATTGAGTTGAAACTAATCGAAAGTGGGGGATTTGGTCAGAGATATTCTTGACCTACTAAGAATAATATCGTAAAACCCTACTTGCTACACTCCAACTATATGTTAACATTAATTAATGTTCAGAATGATGACACCAAGAACTTGCAAGACCTGAATTTGACAAGTAATTTCACTGCAGAGCGAGCCATGAATCTGACCCCATGGCTTCAGACCTTTTTGGAAAATTTCCTATAATAAATCTCGATTTTTTTTGGCAGTCATCTTTTGACTCCCCAGATAATCCATTCTCCTGGCTATCTGGATTTCCTAGGCATTTGCAAAAAGCATCATCTTATAATTATTATTATAGATGATAATGACATACATGTAAGCTTTAGGTTGTGCTAATATATTTATATATGCACACACACATGTATAATCTGTTTTGAGGTATGAAAGTCCAGGACAACTACAGAGCTTTCTTTATAAATTAAATTATTAAGGTAAATTATTTAACCTTCCACATTTTCTATTTATCTCTAGTAAAAGACATTTTAAAAACAGAACTTCATATGCAAACCTTCATATGCAAAGAATTTTAGTGGTAGCTTTTCTTTTTTTAAATTTGAGGTTGGAAGGCTCACTCTCACCTTTTTTTCCTACCTATTGAGTCTTTATGTCATTAGACTTTGATGCTCAGGATAAAAGTCACCAAGTGAGTGGTAGCAACTTGTTTATTTTTGTTAATGCCAAAGAGTGAGGCTTTTCACAGTTGAGTAGCTGAGTTAAATAAACCATGCTTTTCACTCAATAGTTTAGGAAAGCGGTCTAAAACAAAAGAAATTTTTTAAACTACATATGCTTAATAATATTCTAATTTAGTTGAAGTGATAGGAAACTCTTATTTGAAATAATATCTCTAGGGGCTTCCCTGGTGCTGCAGTGGATAAGACTCCATGCTTCCAATGCAGAGAACTAGATCCCACATTCATGACACAACTAAAAGTTCACATGCCGCAGTTAAGAGTTCACATGCCACAAGTAAGGAGCCCGGGAGCTGCAACTAATGAGCTCACATGCTGCGACTAAGGACCTGGGGAGCCACAACTAAGACCAGTGCAATCAAATAAATAAATAAAGATCTAAAAATAAAAATCTAGATCTGTGCTGTCCACTAAGAAATCCACTAGCCACATGTGGCTATTTAAAAAAATAATAATAATACCGCTAAAAACCCCTTATAAAGAAACATATTTCTTAACTTTTCTTGTTATAACATATTTCACTAAAAAATATATGAATAACATAACTAAATAAAGTGTGAAGTTAAACTATACTGACACTTCTCTTCCACTTTCCAATAAATTCTTGACTGGCAGTTTCAGCTTAGAGGTAATAGTTGCCCAGAGAATTGGATGAAGAGCCATGGGATAGCAACCCTGGGAAACAGCCATTACCTATATCTAAGATAGCACTTTGAAGCAGGAAAAAACAGAACAATAAATCCAGTAGTGTGCTTCTTCTAGCAGCTGCCAATGCTCCTTACTTGAAGTAGCCAGATTTCAGGGCTAGCATAGAGGCACAGCCAGCAGGAAGCCTACTCTCAATAATCCTTGCCTGCCTCATAGTTTTACAACAATAGAGCAATTAGGAATCCTTGTTTATTATATTTTCCACCATGCTGCACTTTCATTTTCAGGCCACTGTGAAGACAGGAGCTTTGTTTACTTGTGGAGTTATTTCAGACCAAGTGGATGGCTTTCTTGTAGAAAAGTTTGTAGAACACATTCAAACAAGGATTAGAGATTGACTAGGTAGTCTTTAAAGTTACAAGACATCCTTAGGTTTTATATCTTGATGAGTTTGGGTACCATTAGCCAGTTTTCCAATTGAAGCGTCAATGCCCATATAACTGAAAGTCTAAACTTGGGGTGCAGACTGTTATCAGTACTGGATGCTTCAGAACCATGTCAGATTTCTTAACCCAAAACCTCCTTACTGAGAAATGTAAATTGGCACAACATTGGCAACTAAATTAAAAACTTTATTGGATTTCACCCCTAAGTATTTTTTCCCTTGTGGTTCCAGGATCCAACAGAAAATAAAATATTGTTTTCAGTTATTATTTCTCCTTGTCTCTTCTAATCTCTGACATTTTCTCAATATTTTTTCATAAATTTGATACTTTTCAAGGTCATATTTTTATGTCTGTCAATTTGACTTTTTTTTTTCTGATGTTTTCTCAAGCTTAGACTATGCTGATGGATTTTGAGGAAGAATACCATAGAGATGAGGTTTTCTTCTTCTGACCTCACATGAGGAAGTACTTGACAATGTGCTTTATTCCCAATGATGTTAGCTTTGATCACTTGGCTAAGGTAATGTTTGCCAGGTTTATCCTCTATAAAGCGACTATGTTTCCCTTTCAATCTTTTATTCTTTAGAAGCAAGTAACTAAGTCTTGATCATCAGCTCACTCTTAAGAGGATGGGAATTGCATATTTTGTCATTTGATTCCAGTACTGAATCTAAATAATTTGTATACACTCAGCATGTTATCAGGCACTAGCTGATTAATTTACGTGAAATAATAACTTGTTCTGACCATCAGCCTTTTCTCTCCAAAGTTTGCCAATGTTTATGTGGCAGTAGGGTCTAAAGTAAAAAGAAAACAAGGAAAAATAACCATGAAGCAAATAAAGAAACAAACAAAGACCTTACCCTGGAGTCAGAAGTCACAAATTTTTAAAGTCCTATCCACTTATAAATTGCATATTTAGGTAAGTAATAGCCATTTTGAATTTTTGAAATATCATTGTTGCCAAAGACAGATAACAAGACTACAGTATTGTATAGTTTTAAGAGCATCAATGCTGGAACCTGACTACCTAGATTCAAATTTACCAGCTGTGCAAGTTTGATCAGGTTTTTTTTACCCTTCTCTTGCTCATTTTCCACCTGTCTGAATTAAGGATCAAAGAGAACTTAATACATTCTATTATCTACTTCATAAATTATCTAGTTCATAAGATTATTTTAAGAACGAAATATACTAACAAATATAAAATCCTTAGAATAGCCCTTGGATCTGTAAATATTAGTTGTTGCTATCAGTTTTATTACTATTATCATTATTATTAGATATGCTCTAAGCATAGAACTTAGCAATTTATAGAAGTAAAAACTTAAAATTTTAAGAGTTATAGTAATATCCTACTAGTATGACAGAAAAACACAATGTAATTTTTTGTCAAGAAAAATTCAATACTCAAACTAATTGCTTTCTTGGCAAATGTCAGAGTCCAAGTTATAATCAGTCTAAAACAAGGGATATAAACATTAAGAAAAATGTTAATGTGCCTTTTACATCATCTAAATTTTAAAGTTAAAAGAAATTTTCTATTTATTACATATTGTTAAGTAACTAAAATAACATGCATATTGGTTTCTTATGATATATTGAGAGATTGGGAAAGTTGGTTATCTATTGGATATCAAGTGGGTGACCTGAAAGTAAATACAGTTGCTGATTAGGCAGCCTCAAGGGCATGGGGGTATGAAAGGTCTGCAAGAATTTTCCTCCCTTTTAGGGCACTTCATTCCAGCCCTATTGCATTTTAGTCTATATGTTAAGATCATTTCTTACATATTCCTCTCACCTTAACTAATCAGTTGCCAATCCATCCCTGGCCATAGTACAAAAACTTTCTTTCCAATAGTATACTAGACATCACACCTGGATGTTACAAAATCATATAACATGTTAAAATTCAACATCTACAAATCCCACCTCCCAGGCATATTGGCTCTTGCTTTTTAAACTGTTTTCTCTCTCATGGTTAATATTATAAATATTATAAAATATTTTTTAAAAAGCTTCTATTATTCTTCTTGAGATGTGACTCATTCTCGGGATAGTGATATTTTAATAAAATATATCAAATGTACCATAGGAAGAGGGAGATTTCACTCTGAACATCTTATGAATTTCATATGTGAATTTGGAAATGGAAGCTAGGAGCAGAACTAAATTATTCCACATCAAAATAGAGAGTAAGAGTCAGCTCTACCTACCACCAGAGCCTCCCATCAAACCTCTTAGATAGCCTCAACCACCAGAGGACAGACAGCAGAAGCAAGAAGAACTACAATCCTGCAGCCTGTGGACCAAAACCCACAGTTACAGAAAGATAGACAAGATGAAAAGGCAAAGGGCTATATATCAGAAGAAGGAACAAGAAAAAAACCCAGAAAAACAACTAAATGAAGTGGAGATAGGCAACCTTCCAGAAAAAGAATTCAGAATAATGATAGTGAAGATGATCCAGGACCTCGGAATAAGAATGGAGGCAAAGATTGAGAAGATGCAAGAAATGATTAACAAAGACCTAGAAGAATTAAAGAACAAACAAACAGAGATGACCAATACAATAACTGAAATGAAAACTACACTAGAAGGAATCAATAGCAGAATAACTGAGGCAGAAGAACAGATAAGTGACCTTGAGACAGAATGGTGGAATTCACTGCTGTGGAACAGACTAAAGAAAAAAGAATGAAAAGAAATGAAGACAGCATAAGAGACCTCTGGGACAACATTAAACGCAACAACATTCACATTATAGGGGTCCCAGAAGGAGAAGAGAGAGAGAAAGGACCAGAGAAAATATTTGAAGAGATTATAGTAGAAAACTTCCCTAACATGGGAAAGGAAATAGCCACCCAAGTCCAGGAAGCGCAGAGTCCCATACAGGAAAAACCCAAGGAGAAACACGCTGAGACACATAGTAATCAAAAGGGCAAAAATTAAAGACAAAGAAAAATTATTGAAAGCAGCAAGGGAAAAATGACAAATAACATACAAGGGAACTCCCATAAGGTTAACAGCTGATTTCTCAGCAGAAACTCTACAAGCCAGAAGGGAGTGGCATAATATACTTAAAGTGATGAAAAGGAAGAACCTACAACCAAGATTACTCTACCCAGCAAGGATCTCATTTAGATTTGATGGAGAAATCAAAAGCTTTACAGACAAGCAAAAGCTAAGAGAATTCAGCACCACCAAACCAGCTCTACAACAAATGCTAAAGGAACTTCTCTAAGTGGGAAACACAAGAGAAGAAAAGGACCTAAAAAAACAAACCCAAAACAATTAAGAAAATGGTCATAGGAATATACATATTGATAACTACCTTAAACATGAATGAATTAAATGCTCCAACCAAAAGGCACAGGCTTGCTGAATGGATATAAAAACAAGACCCATATATATGCTGTCTACAAGAGACCCACTTCAGACATAGGGACACATTCAGACTGAAAGTGAGGGGATGGAAAAAGATATTCCATGCAAATGGAAATCAAAAGAAAGCTGGAGTAGCTATACTCATATCAGATAAAATAGACTTTAAAGTAAAGAATGTTACAAGAGACAAGGAAGGACACTACATAATGATCAAGGGATCAATCCAAGAAGAAGATATAACGATTATAAATATATATACACCCAACATAGGAGCACCTCAATACATAAGGCAACTGCTAACAGCCATAAAAGAGGAAATTGACAGTAACACAATAATAGTGGGGGACTTTAACACCTCACTTACACCAATGGACAGATCATCCAAAATGAAAATTAATAAGGAAACAGAAGCTTTAAATGGCACAATAGACCAGATAGATTTAATTGATATTTATAGGACATTCCATCTAAAAACAGCAGATTACACATTATTCTCAAGTGTGCACGGAACATTCTCCAGGATAGATCACATCTTGGGTCACAAATCAAGCCTCAGTAAATTTAAGAAAATTGAAATCATATCAAGCATCTTTTCTGACCACAATGCTATGAGATTAGAAATGAATTACAGGGAAAAAACATAAAAAAGACAAACACATGGAGGCTAAACAATACGTTACTAAATAACCAAGAGATCACTGAAGAAATCAAAGAGGAAATCAAAAATATACCTAGAGACAAATGACAATGAAAACACGATGACCCAAAACCTATGGGATGCAGCAAAAGCAGTTCTAAGAGGGAAGTTTATAGCTATACAAGCCTACCTAAAGAAACAAGAAAAATCTCAAGTAAACAATCTAACCTTACA